>NW_020664409.1:20385899-20541541 GCF_002925995.2 Terrapene triunguis
TTTTTTTTTTTTTTTTTTTTTTTTTTTTTTTTTGCAACAGAGTTACATTGTTGACTCATATTTAGCTTATGAACCACTATAACTCCCAGATCCCTTTCTGCAGCACTCCTTCCTAGGCAGTCATTTCCCATATTGTATGTGTGCAATTGATTGATCCTTCCTAAGTGGAGTACTTTGCATTTGTCCTTATTAAATTTCATCCTATTTACTTCAGACCATTTCTCCAGTTTGTCCAGATCATTTTTAATTTTAATCCTATCCTCCAAAGCACTTGCAACCACTATCAGCTTGGTATTGTTCACAAACTCCATAAGTGCATGTTCACAAATTAGTTTGAACAAGGTTTTAACTCAACCCAGAACAAGGTTTTACCCATCTCATAACAATATTCCAGGGCCAGTTCTGTTTTTGTTGTATCCTATGTAGTAAGAAGCCTGAAAATGAAACACAATTCTTCACCTTTACATAGCAACTTCCATTACAAGTGCTTATAACAGACATTTATGCAACATACTTCAAAACATCTCTGTGCATTAGGTATTTTGCAGGCTGGAAACAGATGCACATGGACATGAAGTGACTTGTCCAAGGTCACACAGGAAGTGCATCAGCCGAGAATAGAATCCAATGTGTGTGTTCACTGCAAGATCCTACTTCCTCCTTCTTTTTAGTTAAAAATCTTCTAAGTACATTTAATGTTGGAGTTATGGTCTTGAAGTAAGAGCTTTACAATACTATACATGTAACTCTGGTAACTTTGGTCACCCGTGAGTACAAGTGGTTACCCTTGGGTACGAGTCTTCTGTTCCCAGAGAACAAATAGGTAACACTTACAAAGTCCAGTCTTCCAAGAAACTGTTTCCCTCTGTGATAAAGATACAATTATATATATGAAGCATCTATATCCTTCTAATGAGAGGAAAAATAGCATACAATTAGGTAAGATACAGTATCCTGACTCATGTCCTCATTATTTCACTTTCTAAATTTTTTTGGAGACTGTGTATAACACAGCAACTCAATGTTTTGTGTGTGATATGCAATATGTTTCAAAACAGATTATTTTTAAAAACATGTAAATAGAAAGCTCCTATAGAATTTATTTTAAAAAATCCTTTCTAAAGAATTTGTAACCTAATTTATCCATTCTACAGAAATTGACAACATTCTGTAAGTTTTAGAGCAAAACATCTTTGTTTTCCTGAGGGGCGAGAAAATGGCAGAGCATAAAGATTGAAAATATGTTTTTAGCAGCTGGCTGTGATTGTATATTAAATATTAGGTGAAGGGAGGCTCCAGGAGCAATCTGTTTAATTGTATTTCCAAAATTTGCTGTAAAGTGCCTAGAGCAAAAGATAGGAGCTCCTTTCTCATGGAACAAGCGTATAAATTGAAGGTAAATAATTTCTATTGAAACCTATTAGTCCTATCCCCAGACATCTATAAAATTCTTCCTTAATGGTTGATGTGATCCCACCTGTTACAATTGCTTTATGAGACTAGTTAAATTAATATGCTCATCTTAGTTTTCCATAGTTTATGTTACAAAAGTTTAATGTTTGTAAGTGAGCAAAATCCCTCTCGAGGTAAAGGACTACTTAAACTTTTTGCCATCTCCACTTTGATAAAAATCAAATGAGCTCCATCCTCACCTTCCTCTGTGTTAGTGACAGAATTAATATATGAACTGTTAATGAAATACTACAATAGAAAAGTATTCTTCTACAATAGTAACGTTGTTTTTCCATAAGGTTTCTGTCTTTGTAGGTTTTGGGGTGTCACTAACAGCGCAATATCATCACAAAGTCTAGGTCTTCTATGCGTTTGCCATCTACCTATGCTATGCCAGTCTTTGTGTTGCTAATACTTCATTATCCAGTCTATAGCAATGCCAAACAACAACTGACATAGAGTGTAGCCCTGTTTCTCACCAGTGTCCATGCTGAACCACTCTGTTGTTGTTGTTCACTCTTACAGTGCACTCTGCATCTTTGTGCATAACCATGATGTTCATGACTCTAGCTGGAATTCCATAAGACTGAAGAACATTCCACAATATATATCTATGCAGGTTGTCAAATGCATTTTAAAAATAAATGAAATTGATAAGGGGCAGGGCCGGCTCTACTGTTTTTGCTGCCCCAAGCACTGTGCCGAATTGCCGCTGCGGACGGTGGGCGCAGTCCGTGTGCCGTTAGGCTGGCATGCGCGTTTCCGCAGTGGCGGCAATTCGGAGGCAGCTTCTGTCTTCAGCCGGAAGACAGAAGCTGCTGCCCCGCCGCGGGCTGCTGAACATAGAAGCTGCTGCCGAATTGCCGCCGCTGTGGAAACGAGCATGCCAGCCTAACAGTGCACGGACTGCCCCCGCAGATTGCCGCCCCAAGCACCTGCTTGGAAGGTTGGTGCCTGGAGCCGGCCCTGATAAGGGGGGGCCTGCCATTCTAGGTATTCTTCTGTGATGGTCCTTAATGAAATTATTTGATCTACACAGCATCTCTTAGGCCTGAATCCAACCTCTTCTTCTGTAAGCTTTGCATCCACTGCTTCTTTCACCCGGTGTAGTATCACACTACAGACAACTTTCTCTACAACAAGGAGTAGTATGACTACTCACCAGCTGTTACAGTCAGTAAGATCACCCTTTTTGGGTATTCTGACAATTATTCCACTGGTCAGAAGGAGTCTCTTTCCCACCCCCAGACTTCACTGAACAACTCGGACAGTTTCATTAAGGTGGTAGTGTCAAGTGATTTGATCAGCTCCCCACACTTTGTTGCTTTTTAGCTTCTTGACTGCAGCTTGTACTTCTGATATCTCTATTGGACCAATGTTGTTCATATCAAATTGATCGGGCTGGCATGTTTCATTGAACTCGGGGGCTGAAGTAAGGCTGGGTCTATTGAGATCACCTTACTCTGCCCATCTATTCTCCATTTTTCCGTCTTTATTTTTTATTGGCCTTTTTTGTGTGTGTTGAATTTTCCACACAGGGTTTTAATCCGTTGGTAAATGACTCTGTGATTTCCTATCATAGCAGCAGCTTCAGTTGATAGGTCTTTACCGTATCTCTCTTTCTCTTTCCTTGCACTGCTTTTCACTGCTTTGTTTGCTTTCTTGTTGTGAAGTTGTGCAGTCTACATGGTTTTATAAAAACATGATAGTAAGTGAATATAATGTAACTGGAATATGCTTCATGCAAAGGGTCTCTTGTAAGGTATCATTACAAAGCTTATAATCTACTGAGTGTGATCATCCTATTTGTATAAATGTACCACTCTTGTATCTAAAACTAGAAATATGAAATATAACTCTGAGGGCCTATTGCAATTATACAAAGTGTTGGCCATTAATGGTGGTTTAGAATCTTGATGACTCCCATTAACCAGGACCATTGTCTGCATATGGCTGTGTTTTACCTGTGAGTCTTCCTGTATGTGTGTATGCTGGCAAGTGGCTAATGAAGTCTTGCAGTGACATGTGATCATGTCACCTGAACTGGAATCCATCTTTAACCTGGTGCTTTTCCAGTGAGGGGAGATGGAAACCCAGAGGGACAAAGGGTTCCCGCCTTATGCAAAAGATATATAAAGGGGTGGAACAGAACAAGGAGAGAGAGGAGAGCCATCATGAAGACTCCCCTAGCTACCACCTGAGCTGGAACAAGAGCTGTATCAGGGGAAAGAATTGTGCCCAGGCCTGGAAGTTGTCCAGTTTGAGAAAAAAAACTTACTGAAGCATCTCTAAGGGTGAGATTATCTGTATTTAGTTTGATTAGACATAGATTTGAGCATTTTATTTTATTTTGCTTGGTAACTTACTTTGTTCTGCCTGTTACTACTTGGAACCTCTTAAATCCTACTTTCTGTATTTAATAAAATCACTTTTTACTTCGTAATTAACTCAGAGTGTGTATTAATACCTGGGGGAGCAAACAACTGTGCATACCTCTCAGTGTTATAGAGGGCGAACAATTTATGAGTTTACTCTGCATAAGCTTTATACAGGGTAAAACGGATTTATTTGGGTTTAGACCCCATTGGGAGTTGGGCATCTGAGTGCTATAGACAAGCACACTTCTGTGAGCTGTTTTCACCTGCAGCTTTGGAGCAAGTAATTCAGACCCTGGGTCTGTTTTGGAGCAGACAGGAGTGTCTGGCTCAGCAAGACGGGGTGCTGGAGTCCTGAGCTGGCAGGGAAAATAGGAACGGGGTAGTCTTGGCACATCAGTTGGCAGCTCCCGGGGGGGGTTCTGTGATCCAACCCATCACACTTGTACTCCTCCATTGCTTTTTGTAATATTTCATTGGTCTTAGCATTTAGGAGTTTTCCTTTCAGTGCTTTTCTTTCTTCAGTAAGATGCCACGTCTTTTGGTTTATCCAATTCTTGCTCTATTTATGCTGATATCCATTTTCATCTGCTGCAGCTTGATCCACATCGTCTCTAAGTACTGACCATTTTTTTTCTGGTCCAGTCAGTTTCTCAACACTCCTCTGCTTCTGGCAGTGCTCAGATCTTTCCCTTAGTTCAAGTTGGAATTTCTCACGGTACTCTGTTAGCCAGTGGAGACCTTAGGAAAGAGATGGCATCAAGGATAGGAAAGGCATCCACAGCATTCACTAAACTCAGCAACATGTGAAAATCAAAGATATACCATACCAAAACAAAACTGAGATTTTCAACTCAAATGTAATCTGTGTTAATGTTTGGCTATGAGAGCCGAAAATCTATTAAAATGCTAGAAAACCAGATGCCTTTGAAAATAAGTGCCTACAATAGATTCTGGGTATTGGGTGGAGAGACTTTATAACCAGCGAAGAGAGCAATCACCAGCCAGTTGCTCATCTCCACTAGAATTAGAAGGAAAGGGTGGACATTTTGGGGGCATGTATTCTGGGTGCCAACACACACACTCCTGACATGAAGCAGTCAAGTGGAATCAACTGGTGTGAGGAAACGACGTCACACAAGAGAAACCTTAAAAAGAACTCTTAGCATGGAGGGCATGAAAATCAATCTAAGAACATAAGAACGGCCATATGGGGTAAAAAAAATGGTCCATCTAGCCCAGTGTCCTATTTTCCGACAGTGGCCAATGCCAGATGCTTCAGAGGGAATGAACAGAACAGGCAATCGTCAAGTGATCCAGCCCCTGTCATCCACTCCCAACTTCTGGAAGTCAGAGGCTAGGGACACTCAGAGAATGGGGTTGCATCTCTGGCCATCTTGGCTAATAGCCATTGATGGACCTATCCTCCAGACCTTGTCTGATTCTTATTTGTACCCAGTTATAGTTTTGACCTTCACAACATCCCTTGGCAACTAGGTCCACCGGTTGAGTGCGTGTTGTGTGAAGAAGTACTTCCTTATGTTTGTTTTAAACCTGCTGCCTATTAATCTCAACACAATGGAGCAGATAGAAGCAGGAGCAAATGGCAGAGAGGGATGGAAGAGACTGGTTTCTGCTCTGTGCACCAATACTGGCATGAGACAGATGTAATAATAATAACAGCGGGAGCCTGAAGTCCTGAGAATTGTTTGCAGGGGATCCTGGAGAAGACTTATCAGTTACGCTTCTGCTCCTCATGCCATCTGAGCCCCCATCACGCTAGCCTGTTTTCCTCCTTTAAGCCACTACCCCCTCATTCTGTTCCACTAATTCCTCTGATAACAAGGCCTTGAGGTGGCCTGCTGCCTCTTCTTCCCTGCTTTCTCCTTCCTGGTGGCTCCATGATTGCTGGGCACCTGTAGGGGAAGCATTAAAAGAGGGACGTCCTCCCTTTCCATAATGCTGGTGCCACTGAGTCCCATGCATTAGCCAGGAGGCCTCCCTATAGCTCTGCTGTATTTATCAGAGATCTAGCTGCTGCTGAAACATATGCTCAAAGACCCCAATATAAAATCCCATGCACCAATTCATTTTCAAGATTGTAGATTTAAAAAAAGCAAGACACATGTCGGGCTATACCCAGTCACTGCCCAGTCCCCACCAATGGGGACCAGCCCCATGGTATAAGCCTGCTGTAAAATACTACAGAGTTGCAGAAGGTGGCAGTAGAGAGCTTGATCAGGCTCTTTCAGTGAGAGATGTGCCCTTCTAATGGCTAGTCCACAGAGAGGATAAGGCGGGAGCTGGTACTAGTACTGCCAGATAGAGTTGCAATAAATGGAGCGACTCCTTACATGTTCCCCTCACCCTGAGCAGGAGGGAAAGGATCTAGCTAGTGGGGTGCATTGTGTTGCACTGTTCAATATCCAGACACTAGAGCGCTCCATAAGTTCAGTAAAATGGTGTGACAGCCTGAGATCAAGGGTGACGAGGGCCAGGAAAGAGCCAGAAGCTGCATGTGCGCAGGAGCAGCAGGCTGGAGGCAGCCGCTAGAGAGCTGGCTGGGGAAGGAAGTCTGGGTAGCAGGCACACTGAGAAGCTGAGCAAGGAAGCAGCATGTTGCCAGTAAAGGATCCGTAGTAGTTGCAGCAGGAGGATACAGGGCAGTGACCGGTAAGCAGGGGACCGCCTGCATGTGATGCCAGGAGGTCAGTACAGATGGGCTCCAACAAGGCCATAGACAAGAGAACTGAGTGGGCAAAAGGGTCACTGCTTTGTTGCATCCAGGAGATGGGTAGGCTGGAAGGGAGTATCCCTGGCACTAAACTGAGAGCCCCTAGGTACAGTTACCTTTATATCCCTCAAATGGACTGCCCCAAAGGACTGACTTCTGGACTGTTGGGTTGATTAAAAGTCCTTGCACCTGGGTATCTGCACTTTTTATTTTCTGGCAGCCCTAGTGTATCCCGTTAGTTGAAATGTGTGAGCGTTAATAGGTTTGGTGTTCAGTGATCACTCTGTGCTTTAGGAGCTTGCTAGAGATTTGCTTTTTATTGTGTCAGTTTCCAACTAGCTGTGCATAACAACAAGAGCTTCACAGCGCCCTGCCCAGATTCTGGCTGTGACGCTGAACCCTTAAATGCACAGTCCCCAAAACCACAATAGGAACTCCCTGCCCAAAGACTACAGCCTGCGAAGAGCCTAGTGCTTGCAGCAGCTACAGGGTTTGCCTTCCTAGCTCGTGGTATACCAAGCATATGCTCCCAGATATCTAGAGTAGACTGGTGTATCACAGCACTCGCAGGGAAACCCTGCAGTGGGTTGGTTTAAAAAGTTCCCCTTTAGCAGAAGTGTCAGAGGATTGTGTTTTTGAAACTGTATGTCCAGCATTGTAGTCCCTGCTCTCCCTGCGTGAGTCATATAGTAATTGTGCCTGGCATCTGCTGACATGTATTTGTTACAACATATCACACCCAAAATAATTAGGCATCGTGTAGGGTTGGATATTGATCTTAGTAAGTTCCATTTCTCTTTTAATGACAGATGGAGAGAAATGAGCACGGAATTCAGTTCAGCAAAACAGTAATTTATATATAAACAGATGAGTGAAACTTTACTTTCACTGAAAGGAATTTGTCATTTGTGAGGCTTCTTGAGCAGTCCATCTCAGTTCCAGTTAAGGATGACAGATGTGTAGGATGCTTCACTAGGAATAATAAAAACAAAAATTTATTAACACAAGTTTATATTTCTTTCTCTATCCGGTGCCAAATCTTGCAGATCTGTAAAATGCCATGCTCAACTGTGGCATTATATAAATAATAATCTTCCAGTCTAGAAAGCCATTCCCCTGTGTATAGACATTATAGGTGGTTTGCAGGTTTTCCTTGCTCCAACAAGTACATGAAGAGTGTTCTGGTGGAAATTTTCTAAGGTTGCAATTTCTTAAATAATAGATTATTTGGGCCTAGTTGACCATTGTTCCAGTCTTACATTAGTGTAACTCCACTGAAATCAGTAGGGCTATACTGATGTAAAATGGGAGTAATGCACTGGTGAATCAGGCTTATTTTCCTTTTCCTCTGTAGGTTTCTCCACTTATACTGTCTGATCTATCTGTCTATTTCAGAATATAAACTCTTGGAGCAGAGACCTTGTCTCCATCTTTTAATGTAAAGCACTTCGTACGTTAGAAAAATAAATATAACCCAGTACCTCTCCCTGTCAGTGATTATACCTCTCAATAACCAGGACCTGAGGGCAACTACAGCATAATAGGAGCATCCATACCTGAGTGCTCCTCATCTTCCAACAAGATAGCTTGAGGTATGAAAGAGTTCCACTCCCCATTCCCTTTTGCTCACTCAGTCCTTCCTAAATAGGTTATAAACATTGATTTTAACATTTCAATCATGCAAACCTTCCCACCATGTGTCAGTTATACGAATTTGGTCAAATTTATGCTCTTAAATGAGCAATTCCAATTCCTCTCATTTATTACCCAGACTATTAGCATAGTATATAGGCTATTAAAGAATTTATTCTCTTTATGTTCCTTGGTGTCTTGATTAATTTTGTTCATAACATCTTGATTTTGTTTTACATAAGTTCTCATTTATTCTCCCTTTTCACCCTCCTCTTTTGTTCTTTAATGCATTCCAAACTAGTTTAGCCAGCCTATCCCCTAGAAGATATGCTCTCTTCTAGACCTGCTGCTCACAAACCGGGAAGAATTAGTAGGGGAAGCAAAAGTGGATGGGAACCTGGGCGGCAGTGACCATGAGATGGTCGAGTTCAGGATCCTGACACAAGGAAGAACGGAGAGCAGCAGAATACGGACCCTGGACTTCAGAAAAGCATACTTTGACTCCCTCAGGGAACTGATGGGCAGGATCCCCTGGGAGAATAACATGAAGGGCAAAGGGGTCCAGGAGAGCTGGCTGTATTTTAAAGAATCCTTATTGAGGTTGCAGGAAAAAAACATCCCGATGTGTAGAAAGAATAGTAAATATGCCAGGCGACCAGCTTGGCTTAACAGTGAAATCCTTGCTGATCTTAAACGCAAAAAAGAAGCTTACAAGAAGTGCAAGATTGGACAAATGACCAGGGAGGAGTATAAAAATATTGCTCAGGCATGCAGGAGTGAAATCAAGAAGGCCAAATCACACTTGTAGTTGCAGCTAGCAAGAGATGTTAAGAGTAATAAGAAGGGTTTCTTCAGGTATGTTAGCAACAAGAAAGTCAAGGAAAGTGTGGGCCCCTTATTGAATGAGGGAGGCAACCTAGTGACAGAGGATGTGGAAAAAGCTAATGTACTCAATGCTTTTTTTGCCTCTGTCTTCATGAACAAAGTCAGCTCCCAGCAGGGCCGGCTCCAGGCACCAGCTTGCCAAGCAGGTGATTGGGGCGGCCACTCAGGAGAGGGGCGGCACGTCCAGCTATTCGGCGGCAATTCGGTGGACGGTCCCTCACTCCCGCTCGGAGCGAAGGACCTCCCGCCGAATTGCCACCGCAGATCGTGATCGCGGCTTTTTTTTTTTTTTTGCGCCGCTTGGGGTGGCAAAAACCCTGGAGCCGACCCTGGCTCCCAGACTGCTGCACTGGGCAGCACAGTATGGGGAGGAGGTGACCAGCCCTCCGTGGAGAAAGAAGTGGTTCGGGACTATTTAGAAAAACTGGACAAGCACAAGTCCATGGGGCCGGATGCACTGCATCCGAGGGTGCTCAAGGAGTTGGTGGATGTGATTGCAGAGCCATTGGCCATTATCTTTGAAAACTCATGGCGATCGGGGGAGGTCCCGGATGACTGGAAAAAGGCTAATGTAGTGCCCATCTTTAAAAAAGGGAAGAAGGAGGATCCAGGGAACTACAGGCCAGTCAGCCTCACCTCAGTCCCTTGAAAAATCATGGAGCAGGTCCTCAAGGAATCAATTCTGAAGCACTTAGAGGAGAGGAAAGTGATCAGGAATAGTCAGCATGGATTCACCAAGGGCAAGTCATGCCTGACTAACCTAATTGCCTTCTATGAGGAGATAACTGGGTCTGTGGATGAGGGGAAAGCATTGGATGTGTTATTCCTTGACTTTAGCAAAGCTTTTGATACGGTCTCCCACAGTATTCTTGCCAGCAAGTTAAAGTAGTATGGTCTGGATGAATGGACTGTAAGGTGGATAGAAAGCTGGCTAGATCGTCGGGCTCAACGGGTAGTGATCAACGGCTCCATGTCTAGTTGGCAGCTGGTATCAAGTGGAGTGCCCCAAGGGTCGGTCCTGGGCCCGGTTTTGTTCAATATCTTGATTAATGATCTGGAGGATGGCGTGGACTGCACTGTCAGCAAGTTTGCAGATGACAGTAAACTGGGAGGAGTGGTAGATACGCTGGAGGGTAGGGATAGGATACAGAGGGACCTAGACAAATTAGAGGATTGGACCAAAAGAAACCTGATGAGGTTCAACAAGGACAAGTGCAGAGTCCTGCACTTAGGACGGAAGAATCCCATTCACTGTTACAGACTAGGGACCGAATGGCTAGGCAGCAGTTCTGCAGAAAAGGACCTAGGGGTTACAGTAGACGAGAAGCTGGATATGAGTCAACAGTGTGCCCTTGTTGCCAAGAAGGCTAACGGCATTTTGGGCTGTATAAGTAGAGGCATTGCCAGCAGATCGAGAGACATGATCATTCCCCTCTATTCGACATTGGTGAGGCCCCATCTGGAGTACTGTGTCCAGTTTTGGACCCCACACTACAAGAAAGATGTGGAAAAATTGGAAAGAGTCCAGCGGAGGGCAACAAAAATGATTAGGGTGCTGGAGCACATGACTTATGAGGAGAGGCTGAGGGAACTGGGATTGTTTAGTCTGCGGAAGAGAAGAATGAGGGGGGATTTGATAGCTGCTTTCAACTACCTGAAAAGGGGTTCCAAAGAGGATGGATCTAGACTGTTCTCAGTGATACCTGATGACAGAACAAGGAGTAATGGTCTCAAGTTGCAGTGGGGGAGGTTTAGGTTGGATATTAGGAAAAACTTTTTCACTAGGAGGGTGGTGAAGCACTGGAACGGGTTACCTAGAGAGGTGGTGGAATCTCCTTCCTTAGAGGTTTTTAAGGTCAGGCTTGACAAAGCCCTGGCTGAGATGATTTAGTTGGGAATTGGTCCTGCTTTGAGCAGGGGGTTGGACTAGATGACCTCCTGAGGTCCCTTCCAACCCTGATATTCTATGATTCTATGATTCTTTTATTGAGATGGAGGCCATCCAACTTGTACAGTCTCCTTGCCCCATAGAAGGTGGATCAATGTTCCACACTCTGTCTGACACCACTTACCAAGCAAGCATTTCACTTCCAGAATCTTCTATTTTCTGTCTTCCTTCACTTCCAGATAGGAAGGATTTCCAAGAAGATCATGTGAACATTCTTCTTTTTCAACATCCTTCCGAATTCTATAATTGTGAAGTTGTCTATAATTTGTGCAGCAGTGTCATTAGTGCCAATATACACCATCATCAATGGATTCTTGCCCACCAACTTCAGATCCTATCCAGACTTAGTCAAATCTCGTGCCTGGGAAAACAACACATTATCCTGTTGTCCACCTGTGCCTTGCAGAATGTTCTCTCCATTCTTATGAGTACCAAATCCCCAACACTGATAGGCTGTTTTCCTTGGATGACTGGAGATCTCTTCATGGGCAGCCTTGATTGCCCTGCAGGTTGGGCTGTACAGCCATCCACAGTATGTCCTATGCAGCTCTCCATTCTGTTTGACCTGCTGGATCTTCAGAGATATCTTTTACAGTTTCCACACTGAGAACGTGATAACAGTTGGGTACTTCTGTCTGTGTGGAATTCCTACTGGGGCTCTTCTCTCTGTTGGTCACAGCCTGCCCATCCTTCATCTGCCTCCAGCCATGTAGAAAGCCACCCGGCCCTCTTGCCGCTGGTGGTTATGAACTACCAAACCTCCTCTCTAGTTTCCATACTCTCGATTCCTTGGCAGCTAATTCCTTTATTTTTTGAATCTGGAGTGGTGAAGCTTCCTGAATCTGGTTGTCCAAGAATCCCTCAACATCTCTGATGCTCCGTGATGTGTACACTTGTCCTTCAGACTACAAATCTTTTCTTCCAGCACCGTTACCAGCTTGTACATCATACAGAGGAAAACCCTTGTGGCTCCCAGTAGGAAACAAAACATTGCACATGTATTGTTCATCACAACCATGGTTCTATTGCTGGACATCACAGCATTAAGTGTAGCGCTATACCGAGAACAAAAGCTCCTGTTTGCTGTTCGTGTTCACTTGGTCATGAGTTTACCTGGCAAATGATTTTCACTCTTCACTTGAACCCTTCACTAACAAGAAGCAAATAACTACTCACCAAGTTCATCTACCTCCAAGCACAGGATCAACAGCTATGCGCTCTGAAACTCCCATTTGCCACTCCTGTTTGCTGTTATGGTCAAGATTTTGTGTCTCTCAACCAGGGGTATGTGAACCCCAGGGAGTACACAGAGGTCTTCTAAGGGGTACATCAACTAGGGAAATAGCTAGACGAGTTTTACAACAGGCTACATAAAAAGCACTGGTGAAGTCTTTATGCTTCTTTATACTGCTCTATTCACTATACACTGAAATGTAAGCAGGGCCAGCTCCAGCATTTTTGCCGCCCCAAGTGGCCCCCCCCCAAAAAAGCTGCGATCGGTGGCACTTCGGCAGGAGCTCTACCACCGCCGCTTCATCCTTCGGCGGCAATTCAGTGGCAGGTCCTTCCCTCTGAGAGGGACAGAGGGACCCGCCGCCAAATTGCCACCGAAGAGCCGGACGTGCTGTCCCTTTCCGTTGGCCGCCCCAAGCACCTGCTTACTGTGCTGGTGCCTGGAGCCGGCCCTGAATGTAAGTACAATATTTATATTCTAATTGATTTATTTTATAATTATATGGTAAAAATGAGAAAGTAAGCAATATTTCAGTAATAGTGTGCTGTGGAATTTTTGTATTTTTATGTCTGGTTTTGTAAGCAAGTAATTTTTAAGTGAGGTGAAACTTGGGGGTACACAAAAAAATCAGATTCCTGCATGGGATATAGTAGTCTGGAAAGGTTGGGAGCCAGTGCCCTAGTTCACCACCTCCTCCTCCTCCTTCTCATCATCATTATCATCATCCATATTTTTAAAGTTCTCTTGGGATTGGGAAGCTTTTTTTTCAGTGAATTTTGACATTTAGTGAATCTGATGTGAATAGCTGAACTATACTATGAACTTGATTGCCTATAGATGGGGCTATTGTTTATGTGAAAGTTAAAAGCACATTGTTTCTTTCAGGTGTCTCATTTCAAAAGTAAAGACTTCAGTGATAACAGTCGATTAGGAAATAGCATATTGTGAAGGGAGTCTGAATAAAGCTGTATCACATAGTAATCTACTCCAGCGTTCTCAGAGATGGACTATCTTGCCTGCCTTATTGTTGTTCTCCAGTTATCTGAAAGTAAGATTGCTTTCTTTTTCTTTAGCAATATATGTTCTTTTTTTCTTGCATGACAGATATAATCAGAATTCATCAGTATTTATGTGTGGCTAAAATAATTTTTAAGGCATTCAGAAAAACTAACTGTTATAAGTAATAACACCCATAAGGATTTTGCTGGGCTTGTTCTTGTGCTGCTAGGCTTTTCAACCTTTAAAATATTTTGCTTGATCTTAGAATGTTAGCTAGCTAGTTGTATTAAACTTTGAAACTACAATTAGTGCTAACGCTGGGTATGTGTTTCAGCCACAGGGGAAGGAAGATTTGTGGATGCAACTGTAAAACTCACCAATAATATGAATCTGGAATGCGTCTATCCAAAGACAGATGGCATGACCCAGATGTCCTGGGTTAAGAGTATTGCAACTGGCAAAGAAACCATTGCTGTCTCCCACCCATTGTACGGTGTGCATATTGAAGACAAATATAAGGACAGAGTTCATTTTATAAATGCTTCCTCAAGAGACAAGTCCCTAAACTTCATGAAGACCACTGAAGCTGACATGGGCTTTTATATATGCTCCATAACTTTCCCAGATGGAGTCTGGGAAAAGGTGGTAGAGGTTATCCAATCAGGTAAGTGAAACCTTTGCTATTTTATAAATGGCTGGTAAATGCAAATATATACAAAGTTAGGAAAAATCTGGGCTCTCATTTTGGTAACAGAATTTGATGGATGATTCAATTGCTCTGCTAATAGTCATTTGGAGATTGCTTGCTACCATTTCAGGAAATAATTACATTACCAGGGATTCAAGTTAGGGGAGATCAACATATATCACAAAGGAGAAGAGCTGAATTTTTGAGGGAAGACATCACAGCAGTGATACAAATTTAGTTAATTGCCATGACAAGGGTTTAGCAATGACTTTAGCAAAGGGTTTTAGAGAATATTGCACATTGCAACATCAGTGAGCCATTTCCATTGGGAAATAATATCTCATGACCTTGCAATCTCACTACATGTATGAAATTAGCCCTTGTCACCACTATAGATTGTACTGTTTTGGGGTACATGCTTTTGGATCCACACTACCTGGTCATCAGTCCCTCTGGCCCAGAAGCTCTTCAGAAACAGAATGATAGAGTAATTAGCTATTTAGGAGTGAAGAGACTACAAAAGGGAGACGGTTAGGATAGGGTAAATCTTCCATAGAACTTCACTCAGCCCAGAGATTGTTTCTAAAGGCTAAACCAAGAAATTAGGTCCCATAAGAATAGTACATTTTTGCAGTTTTAAAAGTGATTTTAAATAATGTCTGACTGGTACATTTGACTTTCCAAATCCTATTTTTAATTAATTGAAACACAGGAGGTTTAAAGAGAATTGTAACAGAAACCCAAGAGCAGTGGAAGGAAAGTTTGTGGTCTTCACTCTTCACTTTGGTGAAATGTCAATATGAAAATATCAGTGATGACACCAGCAAACACCTGAACATTTTTTTTCTTAACTTTCTGTGATACTATTTGCAGAGCATAGGAAGTGGTTTTTACATGCCATCTATCCCAGTATTTCATTTAGCAAGTTGAGGCACAGGTATGCAACCCCTCGTCCAGCATATTAGCTAGCAGTGCCATTTACAGATCGACCAATGGGCCAGTGGCCTATATCTGTATTCAGTTCTTGCATCCCACACACACACTGACCTGCCATCTCTAGCAAATTAAAAACCTAAACCAAACAGAAGTCTAGTTGAGACTTGCTGGACTTCAAAACATGATCACTGATACCTTGGCTTGGCTCCATCTCATTCAAATACACCCCTGGATAGTGCCAGATTGAATCATAGGCAAAAATCTTGGTGTATCTAAGAGACTGGCCCCATGAGCCATGTGATGATGTCAAAATCTAAGTTTTCACTTGGGGGGAAAAAATGGTTTCTAGGCCTTAGGTTGTAAAGAGAAGTTTGAAAACTTTAAAAGATACAGTGATGTCTGCCTGAGTCTGCAGATAGGGTTCAGCAGAAGGAGGAGCAGCAGTCGTTAGAGTCAGAGAGAAAACCACCTGGTCTCAGGCTCATACTCGTGACCAGGTTAGTCCCTCACTGCTCCGGGAAAGGGAAAGGGTGCATGAATAGGGTTGTCCTGCTGGGCTATGTGGGATCACCCCTTGGTTGGGCTGAGATGTCCCACTCGCTTCCACTTCATAGCCATGAGAGTTCAAAGCTTACTTTAAAACAAAAAAGTAAAGAACAACATGGCTGTCTCAAGAAAAAAGGGATAAGGTTGGTGACCCTTTGTGACCCATCCCAATTTGAGCTCTGAGCAAGTCTACCCTTTCTTGACCGGGATTTCCCACAAAATCTA
This sequence comes from Terrapene triunguis, assembly GCF_002925995.2. Taxonomy (NCBI): domain Eukaryota; kingdom Metazoa; phylum Chordata; order Testudines; family Emydidae; genus Terrapene; species Terrapene triunguis. Next base: position 20,401,554 of record NW_020664409.1, read on the forward strand.
AAAAGTTAGAAGTGGAAGAGACCTATAGGTCCTTCTCTCCATCACTCTGCCATTTCAGGATTGTGCCCAGATCTGTATTTTTTGAGTGCTTTGGCCAGTCTACCTTAAAATTCCTCAAGCAACAAGGCTTCCACCTCATTCCAATTTCCTTAGGGAAATTAGTCCACAGTGTAATATCTGCAAATGGCATCCCCTTCACATGTATCAGCAAACTATAAATCCCAGTTAAAATTGCAGCTGTTGTCAGAGGTAACTATCTAAAAATGATATCATGAGGTTCTGTATGCTCAGTTAGAGATTTCCCCCCCTGTTTTAGCACTTTAAAAAAAAAATCTTCAGATGTTCTCTTTAATCTGCCAAGAGAGAGAATAAATGTCGCATAGAAATAACATTTTTTTTTTATTCAGAAAAATTTAAGCCTGGGAACAACAATTTGTGTGAATTATTTGCTTCCCTAAAGGTGTATGTAAACATTGGTCTAAATGGAATGAACTGCCTTACCAGACGATGCCTTATAACTTTATTCTACCATATTCATTAAACACTTAATAAAAAACAGGGCATTAAAAGATATCTATCACAGCAAGATCATAGCAGAACATTTTCTGTCAATTATATCTAATTTTACTGACCCATTAATCAGTACAGTATTGTACAGTCTATAAGTGAAATTCTGCTTCTTTGAAGTCAGTGGCAAAGCTCCTATTGATTTCCATGGAGCCAGGATTTCACCATATGTACATACAGTCCTGGAGTCAATGAAGGCAGCATGATCTAGCAAATAGAGCACTGAACTATAATTCAGGAGACCTGAGTTTTATTCCCAGCTCTGCCACTGACCAACTGTATATGATCTTGAGCAAGTCATTTCCCTTCTCGCTTTTAGTTTCACAACGCTGTGTTACAGTTTTTCTACCTTTAATATGGAGATAGTCACATTTGACGTCTTTTCTAAAATGCTTTGAGATCTATGGATGAAAAGTGCTATATGAGAGCTAAGTATTATAATTCCCTCTGTTTTGCTTCATGTCCTGCAGGGTAAATTCCATTATCAAGTAACATTGAGTACCTGTAAAAAGATAGCTGTTATTGAGGCAGTATTCTTTGTATACACAAATCTGGTCAATATATCAGAGAAGGGTCATTTTAGCAGACATTTGAGACTGTTTTTGAGTAACAATGACTTCATGAGTTAAGATTTTTTGTTAAAATTTGTACTTTACTGACTTTTAATGGACATTACTTTTCCAAAAGGGCTGGTTTCTTTGTTTAGTTGGGTATTTTGAAGTTATTTTATACATTGTCTGCAGACATTATGAACCTCACTTCTATTTGTTGGCAATGGCAGATCTGGGATTTTGCAATAAGCTCCATCTTTATGAAAATACAGTGAACTGAATGAGATCTAAAGTTTTACCCAAAAAATATTTGAAATCCTTTTTTTTTCTTGCAAAGTAGTTAGTTGTATTTTCTATCATTTTGTTAGGCGTACTCTACATGCAAAGTTGCATCAGTTAAACTAAAGGTGTGATTTTTATACTAATTTTATTTAAACCACTATAACTTTTTCTGTGTGGGAGCTCTTAGATCAGTGTAAGCATGGCTTATATCAGTTCAGCATGCAGTGGTAAATTTACAGGCACAAGCTAAACTCTATATAGCCAGTTTTAAACCAATATAAGGGTGTCCACAGAGTTTTGGTTTTTAGCTAATTTATCTAAATCAGATTTTGAACTTAAATTAAACTTGCACAACTTCTATGCACAGATAAGCCCTAAGTGTCTTGGATCATTCTTTATAATAAAAAAAAATCAACAGTACTCCATTCAGACAATTCTCAGGCACTGTAGTGCGTCACTTAATTTCCAGATTAGTTAGAGTGGAAGAGAAGTGTTCTACAGAAGCTGTAGACATAATTAGAATCACACATAGTCTAGGCTATATTTGAAGATTGTGAAAAACTGTTAGACTACTACTGAGCCAACATTACACTAACAGTATTGGATATGGATTCCTTTCCTTGCAGTTATCTCTACCATTGTTGGTGGAGCTGGTTGGGAATTTTTTGGTAAAATATTTTTGTGTTGGGAAATGCTGATTCATTGAAACTGAAACTTTTCATGGAAACTTATCAGTACTGCCCAAAATTTTAAAAATTTCATCAGGAAGGTTGTTCAGATTCAGGATTGGGAGGATGGGGAGAGGTGGCGGGAAGAAAGAGAGATCCACCCTAGAATAGCCAATAGCTAATTAGCATTAGGACACTCACCTGGAATGTGATGGCAATACTGTTTTAGACTTGGTTTTGGTAAATAGTGAGGACATTAAGGAAGAGCTAGTTGTAGAAAATAATCTTGAATCACCAATTGATGTAGCTGTGAAAAAGGCAAGTGTGAGGTGAGGTACTTCCAGCAGAGAGAGAGGGAAGCAGTAATACCTTTGTACAAGGCACTGGTAAGACCAGGGCCGGTGCAACCCATTAGGCGACCTAGGTGGTCGCATAGGGCACTACAATTTGGGGGACGGCAACTGTGGCGGTATTTCGGCGGTGGGATCTTCCGCCGCCTCTGTGGGGAGTGGCATTTCGGGGCAGGACCTTCTGCCACCTAGGGCGGCAGAAAAGCTGGCGGCACTCCTGGGTAAGACCACATCTGGAATACTGTGTGTGGTTCTGGTCACCCATGTTCAAGAAAGAGGAATTCAAATGGGAACAGGTACAGAAAAAGGCTGTACCAGGATGATCAGGAGAATGGGGAGTCTGTCTTACAAGAGAAGACTAAAAGAGCTTGGCTTGTTTATTTTAGCAAAACTAAGGCTGAGAAGGGTATATTATTGCTCTTTATAAATATATTGGGGAGGGAGGTAAAGGACAATCTAAAGAACAGTTTTTGCACAACGACAAATTCATATAAATTCACCATGAGTACCTTTAGGTTGGAAAACAGAAGAATAGAACCATGAGAGGAGTGAGGTTCTAGACTACCTCCCAATAGGGTTAGTGGGGGCAAACAACCTAGCTAGTTTTAAGATGGAGCTTGATAAATTTTATGAATGGGATGACATGATGGGGTTGCTTATGATAGCTGGGGATCTGGAATCGATGACTCAGGAAGTCCCATCCAGGTCTGTGTGCCTATGGATGTGGGAGACTCTGGTTCAAGTCCCTGGTCTGCCAGATCTGGAATAAAAAACAAATATCAAAGCCTTATTTTTGTGTGTGTGATATAGAATCCTTGTTTTTCCAGTCAGCCCTATCTTATACTCCGTAGAGGCCTTGAGCTGGATTATCCTCTACCTTGCACCTTGGATAGTACTTTAACTCCCAAGCAAAGTGAGTACAAAGTCGAAGTGAATTGCTACCATTCTGATTTGGTAGCATTTTACATCTACTTTGCACTGGTATAAATGATTATGCAAGGTTCAAGGCAGGACCCCTGAGGTTTGTCATTGGGTAAATATGGCAACAAGTGGCTAATTTGTTGATTGTCCACATTCACTTTAGTTGTATTTGCTGAAATACTTAAGCACCAAATATAACTACAGGTATTTTTAGTGTAAACACCAACAATGTTGTTTAGATATGTGAGTGAAGCATCTATAAGTGGGCGAAATAGTGAACATCTAGAATATTACTGTAGAGACCCTGATGGTACATTCTGTCTTTATTTGATTTGATTATACAGGGCATTTGAAAACTCTAGTGTCCACCAGGAAAACATTTGCCAGCTCTGTCATTTTGATAGTGTGTCTTTCTGTGGTCTGAGAATACACGAAGCTGTTTAGAGAAGTTCTTTAGGGGCCTTCTTAGTAGTAGTCCTATCTTGTGTGAACCGCAACCACTTCCTATTACCCTAAAAAACCACAGAGAAAGCTCCATTAAGATGCCACAAATTGAGCTGAATGTAGGGAGTTTGTCCGTCCCATATAGCTATTGTTTCAGGTTTTCTTCCTGCAGCACACTCAGTACTATACATGTTTGCACTCTGTTCATGTTTGGGAGGTTTTCTTTAGGACCATAAAGGCTAGAAGCTGCCCCAACCATCCTAAATTGAAGCTTAGATTCTGCAGATGATGCTGAATTTCATTGGGAGAATGCACTTTGACCCCAGCCAGGTCTACGACTGATTGCTGGACTTTCTGAAGTCAGTAGTTGACCTGATAAGGGATATGAAGTTTGGTATAGCTACACTTGTAAAATGTTACTCAAGAGGTCAGAGACATTAGTCTTTTTTTTTTTTTGCAAAACACTGTTAAATTAATAATAATAATAATTAATAAACTAACAAAATCCTCATCCAAAAGAATTAATTAAGCTAAAGTTTAGATTGTAAACACCTATGAGTTCTGGAAGGAAAGAAAAATTTAGACTATTTAAATAAAAAACAAAAACAAAATAAAGACAGGAAATTCTAAGACAATGATAAACTGAAAAGAATCAACAAAATCAAGCATCTGAAAGTATGGAAAATAGACAGTTAAGATACCACAAACAACCATTTATGTGTCACTATGCCGTTGCCCACCCACCACTCAAAATGATGAGATAATCATGCCTACACTCTGCGTCTTCCACACGAAAGTCGGAGGCACCTACTCCCATTCTCTCACCTGGAACGCACCATGCTCATGTTCACACCACAAAACTCCTACATTTGCATTGCCTACACAACTGCAGACTATCCTTTTATTCACATCTTCTTGAGAAACGGCAACACCAACATCTTGCTTCTTGTGCTACATGTACACACAAAGAGCTGTCCGATGTCATACTGCTTTTCTCATACAGTTGTCATCCTGGAAATGTTACAGAGGCTGAATCCTCTATATCTAATTTACCCATCTACATCTACCTAAGGCTTTTATATTGTACTTATCAGAATGGAATCTAAAATAGCACAAGAGCCCAGAAAAAAATATTTTCCTTCAGGCAAAAGGGCGTGGATTTGTGTACTTGATTATTTATTTTAAGGGCTTTATTTTTGTGGGTGGAAGTTACTGAAACGGTAGATTCTACCATCTGATCTGAATGACAGCTGGCTTGGGCTCAGCCTGATCATTCATGATAGCCTAGCACCAAGAATGTTCTGTTCCCAGTGTTGCGTTATCCCTGTGGAGAGCAAGGCATTCGCTGAGGTATTGCTTAAATAGGTTCCAGTGCAACAAGGCTTTTGTAGATTAGGACCAAGCCTTTTAAAATCCTTTTTGGAAGAGTCATGGGAACCCGTGGCATTTAGAAAGCACAGGTGCTCGATGCCTATGTCAGCCTTTGTTGCTAACGACAGGAGCTGCTGTGAGGCGTACCCACTTCCGTTTTTTTGTGGTGATTGACTCTAAACTCAGGTAAGAGTGAGTTGATGAAAACAGGAATGAGTGTGGTGACATCAGGAATGACTGTGGCACAGCCTCCTGGCCCAGAGAAGATGAAAAAAGATTAGCTGGAGCTGCAGCTGGAGTTTCCTCAGTGGTCGGGCTCACCGCAGGTTCAGATACCTTGCTTGCCTTTCGTCGTGTGGTTTGCTCTTTACACAACAAATCTGATAAGACAGAACTATATGGGCATAGTGGAGTTCAAGTAACCATATTTATTGAATATAAGCAGTATGTGGGGCCTTGCTACCTGTATACACTGCTGCTCTAGTTCTCTGGTTGGGTTTTTGGGGCTTCTAAAACATAGAAAACATGGTTAGCACCACTGGCGTACTCAAGCTATTTGAAAGGATAGTAGTCTATTCCTATACACTACGCCTTTGTTATTAATCTATGTATATTCTACTTAAAAAAAGTGGGTGTCTTAAAATCTGCAGTCAAGGGAAGAGTTTATAACTAAACGGTCAAGGCAAACAAGGTTTAAAATGGAAACTAGTGGTAAAGCCAGAGACATCCTTTTATGGTGTGTGTGCAGAGCAATGGTACATAGTGACAGAATTAAAGTTGCTTGGGGAGCTTTCATTGCATGTTTCAAAATATTGTAAGTAAGGAAAGTTTAACCTTAAATAAGAATTCCCAGTCTCTTTCCTTAGTAATGTGTTTAGAAGGTAAAACAGAATCATTGCTCCTTTCCCCAAAACACTCTCATTTTACGCTTTGAACTGAAAATGGAATAGTCCGTTTATGCCCAGAGTTACTTTAAAATCTTGTGATGTGAATTCTGCATATCACCTGTTATGTCTTGGAAAAGTTTATTTGAGTTCTTTCTCTGGTTTCAGAGCTCTTTCTGAAAGATAGTAATGCAAACAGAAATAGTTTTTAATTTTTGACTTAAATTTGTGCTTCAATCAATCAATGACAATGAGCCATTTGCCCCAGAGGGATACATTTCCTGAGCAATACTAAATATGACAAGAAGTTTATTAATAGTGTTTCAATGCCAGATGTACCTATTAAGTATTATCACATATTAAATAGAGTGATCTGCTCTGTTCTGTCATAGCAGAGAGAGAGCAATTGTTCTTAACTAGTGCAATTATACACTGAGCACTATCTTCTAGATTACTGTTCTTCTGTTTGCTTAAAGCAGTACATTACATATATTCTTTCCCATGTCCTTATTCACCTTAAATAACATTTTTTCAGCTTATATGTGTCTAAGTACGGAATGAGGTTCATAGATTTGTAGTGAAAAATTATCAGCCACTTACTGTACCTGGAAAGAAGAGATGATCCGGATGGGCCTTTGCTCCTTATCTCTCTCTTAGATGTGAGCTCCCAAGGGCAAGGACAGTCTTTGTGTCTTCTACAGTGCCAAGCACGTTGTTAACAATTAATAGAAAAGAAGGAAGTGGCTCAAACCAAGCGAGGCTGCCCTTCCTAGATATCTGCCATGGAGATGTGATTGTTAAAGGCTTCCTTTTTGCTGCTTGTTTTCTGTTTGGGGGGGGGGGTTACAGGCTGAAGTACACCATTTCCCTTCAGTAGAGAAGGTGGGGGAAAAGAAACAGGTGGAAGGAACCCATTTTTCTTCTTAAAAAGAGGCTCAGATTGTGAGGAATACCCTTTTCTTCCTCTTTTTGCAGGCAGGGGAAGTCTAGAGTTAAAATAAGCTGTGTGGTCCATTGCTCTTCTATTCTGATACTTTGTCTACATACAGACTTGCACTGATTTAATTAAACAAATTTCAGGTTAAACTAGTACAAAAGGCTATGTGGAGGGATTTAGTTGTGGAAGAATATGTCCTCTCCTGGCATGCTCAGGTAAAAGGGTTGACTCAAGGGGGAAAGGAATGGAACATACATAGGAGGCAAAAAACGACAGAGTCCTGTGGCACCTTATAGACTAACAGACGTATTGGAGCATAAGCTTTCGTGGGTGAATACCCACGTTGTCAGATGCATGTAGTGGAAATTTCCAGAGGCAGGTATCCTATAGTGAGAAAAGTGAGCTAGATGGGTAATTTGGATGAGTCTTTCCAATGATGGAAAATATTTTGTAATGGAAACTGAAATAAAGATGTCTGCATTTATTCCTCTTTGTGCAAGTGTATTATTGCTGTTTTATAGAAATCTTGAATACTGTAGTTTGCACAATTCTTTATTGTTCAGTGAGGGAGAGTCCCTTCATCTCTAGGCTTTTTGTTTTCCTGTCCAGTTCGGAAATCACTGTGCTGGAGTCTTTACGGAAAATCTCTGTGGCACCCAGAGTGGGACATCTTTTTCTAATTATGATAACATTGCTAACTCTGATCCTTCTCTTGAAGAGAAGGATCAATGTCCCAGATACTTGTGTCCGGCTGGAGACAAAATGTCTTGCTATAAATGATGAAAATAGGCAATCACTTTGGAAAATATATGGAAAGGCAATGTAGCTAGATACCTTAAAAATATGACAGTATCTTGGTAGATTCCTTAATTAGATCAATTCTTAACGTTAGCAGTAATATTAGTGGTGCATCTACACAGGAACATGGTAGAAATTATTTTTAAATTAAAATGTAAAGTGTAGTACAGGAGAACTTTGCATGATCATATACACAGTGTAGGGAAATTGCTATTAGGAAACTTGAAGGTTTTCAGCCCTGAAGTTCTCTCAATCTCTAGGTAGACAGGAAATGACAACTGGAACTAGAGAAAGGAGTGGCAAGATTACCTAGATGATAAAAGGTTATGTAGTTTCTTTATGTATTAATTCCACTTCTTAAAACTGATTTTATAAAAAACAACCCTCAATATTTATTTATTAGGAGCGATAGCATATGGAAGATTGGTTGAAAGAAGGGATATTTGGAGGAAGAAAATGGGACGTTATTGTTACAGGCATTAGGATATAAGACATCAGATAACCAGGCTCAATCAGCTTATTTAACAAAATATTAGACAGAACAACACAGAAAAGTTAATGTTACTAATTTGAAGAACAGCCTTGCTGCAATCGTGGATTTTTTCTGTTCTAAAGTGATCACAAAACTACTTATTTTTAAACCATACTTGTTTATACTGTGTCTGCCGCCTTCTTTCCCCTTTTTTAGCTTCGATACAATTTATAACCAGTCATTCAAGTAACAGAGCCAAACATATTTTTGCCTAATAAGCACATTTATTTTTAATCACATGTGGCATAACATGTGTTAACATATACACTAGTCTTGCGCCACTGCCAAGCACAGAATTAATGTCCCCTGCAGATTACCCCTCCCCCCCGCCACACAGAATAATTGATTCTGACGGGGAGGCGAAGGGAAACTGCAATTGCACCTTTTGCTGACCAGGGGCTGATGTGGCACCAGAAGAGAGGGCAGCTGGCTCATGGGCTGGAGCAGCTAGCCACGGAGAGGGAGGGGGCAGAGGCTGCCTTCTTCACAGTGCCATGCCCACAGGGCCAGGTGAGGAGCCACTGGATATGGGGGGTGGGTGGGAAGACAGAGCGGGGCACACGGGGCTGCTGTGGGGAGGGTGTCACACAGACTGGCCTAGTCGAGGGGACAGACTGGGGTGAGGGCACAGAAGCTAGTGGGGTGACAACACTGAGCCAGGGGCTGAATGGGAGGGGTGGGGTTCAGGGCCACATGGGACTGGGTAGGGGGGTGCAGGGCCACGTGGGGGGTGGCTGAATGGGGATGGGGCAGCTATGCCTGGCTGAATGGGGAGTGGGGTGCAGGGACACATGGGGATGGGAAGATGTGCCTGACAATGGGAGAGTCTAGGGGTCAGTCAGGGTCTGCATGGACAAGGCTCCCCAACTCTCTCTAACAATCACACCCCACAAAAAAAACTGTTCCATACTTCTCATCCACACCCAACAACCCTCCAGGTTCACTCCTAGGCTCCTTCCCAGCAATTACTTCCCTCTCCCTCAGCTCCTCCATTAACTATGATTCCCCCAAGCCTTTACACTATTTCTGAAGAGTATGGGAAATAGGTTCCTGTATTATAGTTTCAGTGAATTATTACTCAAAATTCTGCATTATTATTATGCTGAGTAAGGAATCTATTTGTCAAAAAAACATTTCCTGAATCTTTTTTATTGTCTGTGTTGTTAGACATACTTGCTGACAGGTATTTGCAATACATTACTAAAATAATTGAAACTGGCATTATTCTCTTTTGTTATTTTGAGAAATAAAATATGCAGAATTTTATAATATGTGCAGAATTTTTAATTTTTAGGCTCAGAATTTCCCTTAGGAGTAATACAGCACACTGGAAATTTTCTTGCTTAGCATAACTGCAAAGCTTCATGGGAATCTGGTTCATAGGCTAACAGTATGAAACGTGAAGGTTGTTCTAGGCATAGCGCATTCTTAATTTTAAGGCTGCTGTCAAATTATATCTTTTTGAATATATCTGTGTATATGACAAAAATTATTTAGTTTGCCAACTATTATTCCACAGCATTATACTGCTGCAACTACGATTGAATTCACCTTGGCTTAAGCACATAATATCTGCGCTATCCACCATTACCTCTATAACACCCAGTAGCTTAGATCCAGAGCTGGTTTTTCCCTTTCCCTAAAGAATAAATGTGATTAATTAAATTTTGAGATAATGAAATATGGATATTATTACATAACGCAATGGTGGAGGGAAGTGGAAAGTGTACAATGGTAACTTAAAATATTTAAAATTATGGAGCTAGGTAATAGGCTCCATAGAACAGACGGAGAAACATGTTGTGCTGGGAAAATATACCGCATTTTATGAATAATCTGCAGAATGAACCCAGATAGGAGATGAGCAAAGTGTGAGGGGAACTATAAATTGGGATGGTTAGACTTCCAGTACTTCAGTGGAGTCCATTGAAAGGAGCTTACCTGTTAATATGCTTAAAGTATCCCAGAGCCTCTTTCCACTGCTGTCTCTAAAAATGAGCCTTTCTTTTGGTTCCTTTGTCAACTAAACACAATAATTGGGAATTTAATAAGGGAAGAAGGAACTGGAGATGAAACATGCAGTAAAAACCACTGGTAATGTATGGGTTTCTCTTATTTATCTATCTGGTATTAAGAAGCTTAGTATGAAACAACCTGCCTCATTTTTAATAAGGAAGAAACCTGTAACACCTGGATGGAATCAAAATAAAATGAAGGATTGTACAGTGCAGATTCAAAATTGAAATCTTTTGTTGGTAGCTCTGGATTAGATCACGGTAAAACAAGAATCCATAAAAAGTATCCCCCTTATTCTGGGCAGAGAAGGGAGAGAGTGAAGGCTGTGTACTGGTTTATGCTAATCAAGTGGAACCTCGGAACCTGCTGAGGTTCCCCCATATCTATTTGTCTTTGAAAAAGTAAGTAGGAGCAAAAATAGCTGTAAAATTGTTGTTACCTGCAGGGATGTGAAAAATATGCAAAAAGTAATTTGTGAAGGTGCCCCTGCTCCCTACCCATAGGCTGCTCCCTACTCATATCGTTGAACGAGATGCACCCTGATGTTGACTGTTCGTGATGAGCTCACATGGAGTGCTCCCCACAGCAACCGTGTGCACTCATGCTTTGACTTAGATTGCCTGTTGCTAGGCAGCAAGTGCACCTGCCTAGCATCAGCCTGCATCACCCTGCATGAGTGTATATGTATGAACATAGCAATAGTAATAATTAAGTTTTCATCACAGGATCTCAAAGCACTTTGCAAAGGTAAGTGTCATTATCCTCATTCTGCAGAGAATTAAAATGAGACCAATCTGGGAACAGATTTCAGGGTACTAGAGGAGAGTCAAGAGAGCTATCTATTAGATCTCATTGTGTCTCTAATCAGATGTGAAATTTTCCAGCATCATGCAAAACAAAATCTAAATATATCCAAAAATAAACTGGTTAAAATAGACAAAACAACATGCAAAGCCACAAGATTATATATGTTGTCATGCATTTTCTTTCTTTTCACTGAGCTACGCCTTGCTCATGTTGGCAGGATCAATATTTAAGGTTACTGTAATTGTATTTCTATATCAAAAATTTTAAAAGAGAGTAATGTGTGAAGTTTATACAGTAAAGTTAAACTCAAGAACAAATATTAGGTTTACAAGACTGTAAATCTGGAAATAGTGCAACTTGTGATAAGCAGTAATAGTTATATATACCGATTTCAAAAATGAATGAAAAACTAGCTGGGAGGGGGAGAGCCTGATGTCTGAACGATTTGCCAGTGAAGAAACAAAAACTAGGTGAGGTTGACCAAAGAGTGAGAAAAGTATTAGAACTGGGCAGGAAACAGTTCTCTTGTCCTGCAAGAATTTTCAAAATTTTAAAAAACTTTCCCATGTCTGATCAGAACAAAAAGTAGGAATATTGAAAATTTTCAGAAGCTGAAAATCTATGTTTTTTTTTTTTTTAGATCAGATCAAAAAACTTTTGTTTAGATAATTTAGAATCATTTCATTTTGATTTTTAAAACTTTTTAAAACTATAAATTAACTTTTTCAATTCAAAACAAAAAGTCCTTTCAACCCTAAACCTGGAACTTTTTGTTACAGGATATTGAGAATAGATACTGGAATCCTTAGCTCCAGCCAACTTCCTGTTGCAGAATTTGAGCTTAGCTGCTCGTCCTCTTAAACCCTAGCAATTAATTTACATTGGTTGATATTCATTTACATTTTCAAGGCTACGATAGCAAGAAAAATGGCTAGAGACTTATACTTTGAAGAGACAAAAGTAGAAATTTTCTTTCACATTTCTAGTGGCCTTGAATCATGGGGAAGGGTCCATGGCTGCAAGATATGAGGAGACCAGAAGATAGCTCTGACTGTGACTGAATTAGTTCCAACATTAGCATGGAAAAACTGTTATTCAGAGAGTCATCCCACACAAAGCAAGAAGTAAATATATAGTGAGATGTGCTAAAAAAAGAAAGCTGTTACATGGAGGAGGAAGAGGAAAGTACTGCGCTAATACCTGTCAAGATAAAGAGAGCTAATTAAAGAAAACAAAAGCTCCAAATGTGCAGTATTTTTGATCCATGTATTGGGAGCATTTAATTAGAAATATGTAGGCCTGATTCTGCACTACCGTGCACCTTCTGGGATCACCTACACACAGTATGTGTAAAATACTATTGTGTCAGAATGGCACTTTCACAGGTTTAAATGACTGCAGATAGGTTTTATTCTACAGTATGTTGCCCTATGTATAAAATACAAGAGAGAGAGAAGTAAACATCATTTTAAAATATATTGTGACTTCTTCCCTGCTGGTAATGCTTATGATGAAATGCTCAAACTGCTACATATTGGCAAGGAATTTCAGTGCTATCCTTATTTGTTTTATTTTTTTTAAATATGTTTGGCTATCATTTTCATTTTCTTCCTATCCTAATATTTATTATATCAAAAATAACCAAGTTAATGCAATATCATGACTGAAGTGCAGAATATCAAGTATTTAAGTGCATAGAAGTCTGAAAATGATAGGTTTAAGGTCCATAGCCACCTTTACTCTATTCTTCCTGTGTGTATATTACAATAGGATCTCTTATTGCAAGCTGCTAACTGCTGGTAACTGTTGCATATTATTGGGCCACTAATATAATATGAAGAAATAGCACTTTTCATAAAGTCATAGATGTAAAGACCAGAAAGGATCATCTAGTCTGACCTAAGCATAGTGCAAGTCAGGAAGACTTCTCTGAATTAATTTGAACCATATCATGTCTCTTAGAAAAACATCCACTCTTGATGATCTTGGCAAGTTGTTCCAAAGGTTAATTACCATTGTTGTTAAAGTTTTGCACCGTACAGTATGAATTTGTCTAGCTTCAGCTTCCAGCCATTGGATTTTGTTATACCGTTGCCCATTAGAGTTCTATTAATCAAATTTCTATTCCCCAGGAAGGTACTTTATATAAACTCTGAACAAGTCACCCCCTCAATCTTCTTTTTGATGAGCTACATAAATTGAGCTTCTTGAGTTTTTGACTATATGGCATATTTTCCAATTCTTTAATCATTCTTGTGGCCAGGGCCACCCAGAGGATTCAGGGGGCCTGGGGTCTTTGGCGGTGGGGGCCCTTCCGCTCCAGGTCTTCAGGGCACTTCGGCAGCAGGTCCCGGAGCGAGTAAAGGACCCGCCGCCGATTGCCGCCGATGACCCAGAGCGGAGGAAGCTCCGGGTCTTCGGCAGCGGGTCCTTCACTCGCTCTGGGTGTGTTCGGCGGCACTGAAGGACCTGCCGCCGAAGACATGCTGAAAACTCTTGTGGGGGCCCCTGCAAACTCTCACGGGGGCCCCTGCAGGGCCTGGGTCAAATTGCCCCACTTGTCCCCGCCCTCTGGGCGGCCCTGCCTGTGGCTTTTCTCTGAACCGTCTCCAGTTTTTCAACATTCTTCTTGAAGTGTGGACACCAGAACTGGAGATAATTCCAGTAGTGGTTGCAACAGTGTCAAATATATAGCAATATAACTGCTCTACTCCTGCTTGATATTCCTAAATTTGTTCATCCAAGGATCACATTAATCCTTTGGCCATATAGTTGAACTAGATGCTCCTGTTGAGCTGATTATTGACCATGACCACCCCCTTTTCAGAATCAATGCTTCCCAGGGTAGAGTCCCTCAGCCTGCAAGTTAGGCCTCTATTCTTTGTTCCTTGATGTATGTCTTTGCATTAGGCCATATTAAAACACATATTGTTTGCTTGTGCTCAGCGTACCAAGCAATTCAGATTGCTCTGTATCAGTGACCTGTTCTCTTCATTATTTACCGTGTATGTGGCATGCTTTGCTTGAAATATCACAACCATATATGAATGGTGAATCTGGTGGTTAGAGGGTGCTACTTTGAGGTACAGTGTAAATTTCCCATTTAGAATTACATTTTGAGAGCTATCAGCCAGTTTTTAATCTACTTCATGTGACTTCGTATTATTTTGTTTTACTTCAGTCTCCCCCACATGTATGTTAATGATACCAAGCACATGCAGAAGCTTGAGAAATGCATCGTGGGACAAGTTTCTGAAGTGAACAAAGATAATATGGGATCCAACCCTTCAGTCCTTACCACCAGTGGGAATTGAGTGCACTGAGCACCCTGGACTGTTCCTTTTACATTAACTTGATTTCCAACCTCTTTCAGCACCAAATGTCTCCAAACAAGACAAAAATACCTATTGTCATTTAGGAGTTACATACATCCGAAAATTGATGTTAGAAACCAAGCTGTTCTTGAGTCCTCTGAATGCCAAGAACATTTACAGTTGTCCTAAAGAAGAGGATTTTTTTTCTTGCTTTGTTTATTTATAAGCAGCTAACTATTTCACTCCAAAAATTACTTCTGGGCTAAGAAACTTCAACAAGAAGGATTTTTAAAAAGAATTACTTTTAAGAAATTTGTATAACTGAGAAGTCATTTTCTTGAGCTGATAGTAACTGATTTAGTTCATTTGGGGAGTTACTGACCTTTCACAGGACAGTCAAATGTTTAGCTATCATGCAAGTTTTTCCTCAGTGGCAGGTCTGGGATTTTTTGAGGTGCACTGGAGTTGTGGTTGGGAGAACTTCAGTTCATTAACTGGTACCTTCTGTAATCTAACTGATGAATGTAGATTTGGAACTATATAAGGAGTTGAGGGTTGTTTCTTTCTTTTTTTTTTTTTTTAAGTATATGTGATGAGAGATCACAACAGGCAAGTTTTTATTAATCTGGAAAAGAAAAATTAATGTGACTGAAAAACAGACTTTTAGAAGAAAAGTGCCATCTCAATCTTAACTTGATTGTTGTTATAATTTTCTTGTGGGCGGGGATTTATTCAACAATGTGGGTAAATGGGTAATGTGTTAAAAATAAACTTGAAAATGTCTTCACATCCTGCCTTATGGAGGTGTTATAATATAGTGTGTGCATATGTGCACATATGTAATGTAAAAACAACGAGGAGTACTTGTGGCACCTTAGACACTAACACATTTATTTGAGCATAAACTTTGTGGGCTAAAACTCACTTCATCAGATGCATAGAGTGGAAAATACAGTAGGCAGGTATATATACACCAGGGGTCAGCAACCTTTCAGAAGTGGTGTGCCAAGTCTTCATTTATTCACTCTGCTTTTAAGGTTTCGTGTGCCAGTAATACATTTAAACATTTTTAGAAGGTCTCTTGTCTATAATATATAACTAAACTATTGTTGTATGTAAAGTAAATAAGGTTTTAAAAATGTTTAAGAAGCTTCATTTAAAATTAAATTTAAATGCAGAGCCACCCAGACCGGTGGCCAGGACCTGGGCAGTGTGAGTGCCACTGAAAATCAGCTCGCGTGCTGCCTTTGGGACATGTGCCATAGGTTGCCTACCCCGATATACACAGAACATGAAAAGATGGGAGTTGCCTTACAAAGCGGGGGATCAGTGGGTAATGTGGGTATGTAATGTGTTACCTTTCAGTATTTTAGAATTACCAGATGTCTTCAAACATCCTTCTGCTCTAAGCCAATTTAATTCATATTAACGTGTAATATTAGCATATAGACAATGGTACTTCTTGGAATAGATTGCTGCTCTTAAATGTAACCTGTATCCATTATAAACAGTCTTTTTTGTTTTCTTTTTAATAGATTCTTTTGAGGTATTTGTGCCACCAACCAACCACACGATTATTGAACCAGGGGGAAATGTGACACTTAGATGTCCTTACAGTGTTGGAGGTTTGGTGCAGGAAGTGATGTGGGAAAGGATTAAAGCGGATCGGATGGATACCATAGTCCTGTGTAATTTGTCAGAAGGGAAAACCTATGGTTCAGATTACCAGGAGCGTGCAATGATAGACTGTGCTACTCAGGAGAGCGACATCCTTGTCATTCAAAATATTACATCTTCTGACTCTGGAATTTACCGCTGTCGTTATGGTGGAAACAAAACCCATGTGATGAGCTTGACTGTCACTAGCGGTAAGTGAAGGGGCAGATGGGAACTCTTTGAACTGCTAATGTTTTCCACCCACACACAAATACTTGTAACTGCTAAGTGGGCTTCTATGATGTCACATTCAGACTAGCAGTATGTCATGAATAGCTAAATGTGGTGATTACTGTGGCTTCCACAAGGCTGGGCTGAATTTGAGCCTGGCTGGTCTCTCAGCTGTCTCAGGGGAACCAGTGACTGTGTGGGAGTGAGAGAGAAGGTGAGAGGGGTGGTTTGGAACAGGGGAGAGTAGTGGGAGAGAGCTACTTAAGGCTGGGAAGGGGAGTCTCCAGCTCCATTCAAGCTGCACCCTGGGAATTTCCCAGTGTTTATCCCCTGGAGCAGGGGTGCTGGAACAGTTTTTATAGTGGGGGTGCTGAGAGCCATTGAACCAAACTGTAAATCCTGTATATGATGGAAACCACTTCAAGCCAAGGGGTGCAGCACCTAGTTCCAGCACCTCTGCCCTGGAGTGAACTACGCTGGGTTCCAGAAGCGTGATGCACTCTGAGTTGTAAATATCTGGGAAGCTCAAGAGTGCAGTTTGTCTGGAGCTGCAGCATATCAAACATGGCTGCCATAATATGCATGTTAGGTACTCGTTTATTTATATATATTTGTTGTTTTGCATACGAATAGAGAATTCATCCTATCCGTATTGTAAACTTCTAATGTAATGCTTGTAAAACGTGCCAAACTGACAGCTACGCTTGCTGAAGTCCACTCATTGTCCTTGGAACAGTCTAAGCACACACCGAAACCGTGCAGATTCCCCCCATTGCCCTAAAATGACCTAGGCCTGCCCAGGTGAAAAGATAGCTTGGTCAGCCTAACTCAGTGGTGGGCAACCTGCAGTCCGTGGGCCTCATGTGGCCCATCAGGGTAATCTGATTGCAGGCCGCAAGACATTTTGCTGATGTTGACCATCCACAGGCACGGCCCCCTGCAGCTCCCAGTGGCCGCAGTTTGCCATTCCTGGCCAATGGGAGCTGCAGGAAGCGGGAAGTGTTGCCCACCACTGCCCTAGCTTCTCTACTAATTGTGCGGATGATATGGGGATATGGCCACCACCACATTAGTAAATTAGATGGAGATCATGAAAATTATTTCTTCTAGACCATTGAAGAATTGTTGTGTGATATCAGCCAGGCCTGGCTTCTCACTGGCAATCTGACAGGAAATGCTCCATGTTCCATTATCAATGCACAGAACCATCCAGCTGACAGTGTTTTGCATCACTAAAGGCCTATGGATTGGGATCTCACTACCTTGTGTCAGAACTATATAATGCAGATACCGCATGCAGAGTAAAAATTCAAAATAGGAATTTCTTTTTTTTGGTTTTCTTTTAAGGACTAGTCGATTTTCATATAGTCTTTTCATGCTTCGAAACCTATCCACTGAATTTACAGCCAGGAGAGAACACAGTGCAAAGTGTTAACTATGATGTACGTGAGATTAAAGACTGTACATGTGGGAATATGGAAAAATTTTGCACTGATTGCTTGCAACAATCTCCTTCTTCCTAACAGGAAATCTAACCATTGTGAAAAAATTGATATTCTCCTGTGTATATGTCAACTAACTCACATTTTATTGAATTTTCCATTCATCCTGATACCGCAGAGCTCCTTTGATGGTCCATACTAAATAATCCTGCTGCAGTTTTGATTTCTTTAATATGCTTTGACGGCGCTAAGACTAATTTTAGGTTGTTCTGAGCATGTTTTGAAAGTATAACTCCTCTTGTGCCTTCCAAATTCGACTCCTTCCATTCATGTTTAAGTCCATGCTGTTAAGTACCTTTAAAGGTACTGTTTTTTCTTTGTCATAACTGAGTGTTCTGGATATTCAACATACATCCTAGGACTAGAAGACTTTCTTTAACAGAAATAGTTCCTATGGCATGGAGTCTGAATCCTTTCAGAATGTTTAATCCAAAGGGTGGTTATTGGGGGGTAGAAACATGGAAAAATGAACCGGGCATATTACTGTGCACACCTAACCTGTTGTTGAATGAGAGGGGGAAGGGAAAAAAGCTTTTGAATCTTGAATTTCTCTTGACTTTGACAGTTTTAGGCACCCAAGTTTAAAAATGTTGACCTTATGCAATAATAATCAATCAGGCCTGAACCTGATGAAGTGTCTAGCAAAATTCCTATTGACTCCAAGTGCAGCAGGACACACAAAGCCCAAACCACAACAAAAAAACCCAAACAGTAAAAAGGACCAGTCTACCCCACCTGTTAAAACTCCCTTTCCTAACCTAAAGATTGATTATTAACCTTCTATCGCTTTAAAGAAATCCTATAAATCCCTGACAACTTTGACATTGTCAGTGTACATTTGGTTTCTGCTTTTAACAACTGTTGTTCGATATGAAAAAAGTTGAAAGGCTGTGCCTACAGCACAATACAATTCAATGTGTGCCAAGCCCTCTCCGTCTCAGGTACACACACTGCAACATTACACACACAACTGTGCACCAAGGGTGACCAGACCGCAAGTGTGAAAAATCGGGATGGGGTGGGGGGTAATAGGAGCCTGTATAAGAAAAAGTCCTAAAAATCGGGACTGTCCCTATAAAATCGAGACATCTGGTCACCGTATGTGCACCTTTTATAATAACTAAAGGAATTTTTTTTTATTAAAATGTTTTTCCAATAATTTTGTTTTTATTTTTCAAAAGTGTTATAATGCACAATGAATGAATGAGAGAACTAGGGGGAAAATATTAACTGGAAGGGGGAGAGAGAACTGGTATCACTTCTATACGTAGTAATGCACATTGGAAAACATAATCCCAACTATAGATATAAAATGATGGGGTCTAAATTAGCTGTTACCACTGAAGAAAGATCTTGGAGTCTTTGTGAATAGTTCTCTGGAAACATCTGCTCAATGTACAGCAGCAGTCAAAAAAGCTAAAGATATTAGGAACCATTAGGAAAGGGATAGATAATAAAACAGAATATATCATAATGACACTATGTAAATGCATGGTACCCCCACACCTTGAACACTGTGTGTTATCCCATCTCAAAAAAGATATATTCGAATTGTAAAAAGTACAGGATGGGGTAACAAGAATGATTAAGAGTATGGAACAGCTTCCATCTGAGGAGAGATTAAAAAGTCTAGGACTGTTCAGCATAGAACAGTGGGGTGTGGGAGGAGATATGATAAAATCCTGAATCTATAAAATCATGAATGGTGTGGAAAAAGTGAATAGGGAAGTGTTATTTACCCCGTCACATAACACAAGAACCAGGGGTCACCCAATGAAATTAACAAGCAGCAGGCTTAAAACAATGAGAAGGAAGTACTACTTCACACTATGCACAGTCAACCTGTGGAACTCATTGCCAGGGAATGTTGTGAAGGCCAAAAGTATAACTGTCTTCAAAAAAAGAATTAGGTATGTTCCTGGAGGATAGGTCCATCCATGGCTATTAGCCAAGATGGTCAGGGACATAACCCCATGCTCTGGGTGTCCTAAGACTCTGACTGCCACATGTGAGGACTGTATGACAGAAGATGAGTCACTCAATAAATTGTCGTGTGCTTTTCTCTCCCTCTGAAGCAACTGGTACCAGCCACTGGTGGAAGACAGGATACTGGGCTAGATGGACCATTGGTCTAACCCAGTATGGCCGTTCTTATGTTAACATTCTGAGAGATGTGGGGAAATTAATGAAATGTCCAACCAAGGTCAAATTTAGTTACTGTGGCCTGGTTCAGCACTTGTTTTGAATGAGCCAAAAAAAAAAAAAAATCATTTCTAGGCATGACTACTTGATATATCATTTTATGTATTTCCTTTTCATATCCATTTAGTCACCTCATTTGGCCTGGCTTTCATTTGGGGCTGCAGAGCCAAATAATAGTCCAGGTTCAATCTCCTATCAAACTCCTTACCATTTCTTCCTGATCTGGAAGTGGATTAAAACCTTGAGAGGTTCTGTACAAATATTGCAAGCCAGAACTAGATATAGGGTAAGGAGAGGGAAGAGTCAAAGATGACTCAGGTTTTGAGTCTGGGAAATTGTGGAGAATAGTAGAATTGTAAATAGTGATAGAGAAGTGGTGGTGGAGAGGGATTAAGAGGAAAGATTAGAAATACAGTTTTGAAGAGACTGAGTTTGAGAAGATGGTTGGCCGTTGTAGAAAAAAGGTCTGACAATTTTGGAAACGGAGAAACTGGACAGAGGGGCATCGGATGGGGGCAGAGAAATAGATTTGGGAGTCATTTGCAGAGTTGAAGCCATAGAAACAGACATACTCAGGTTATGAGAGAGAAAATACTGTGGGAGAATAAAAGTTTCCCCTTTTCTAAATGTGCATTTTTTCATCTCTTTCTGCAAACAGAAATCACACCATGCACTTCTAGTCAAAATCAGGAGGAGTACAAGCAAAGTAAGAAAATATACCACGGGAGGCTCATACAACGTTTGTCATTAGAAGTCCGCATGCTACACCTTGACATTTGCTCACAGGAATGAGAGTGCGGCCCACTTAATACTTTGATTTTTCCCCAGTCTATCCTTATTAGTTGTATGTATTGGTTTATTTGTGTTACAATAACACTTGGAATCCCCGTTGAATGGGGTGCTCTACAATCAGATAAGACTTTCTCTGTCCCTAAACCCTTACAATCTGACTAAAGACGTGAAGGGACAGCTAGTTTGCTGTATACAATATAGAGAAGGGTGACAGTAATAGGAACACAGGGCTGAATATATTGGCTAAATAGATAGCATTATTTTATTTTTAAACAAGCAATCTTGGCTGTGTTCAGCAGATCTCAGAAAGTTCAATTTCTAGTTTGTGGTGGAGTGATCTAAGGCTGTCTATTGTTCTGCAGGAAAAGTGTCATTTGTAGGGATGCTGTTTCAGATTTTTAACCACCTAGGTTTAAAGTGCTGGCAAAGTTCACTACTTTTGTGCTGCTTATTTCTCTGTCTGCCCATCCCAAGAGAGATCTTTACAAAAGGTGGTATAACAATTTATTTCTAATCTAACCAAAGGAAGACAGAAAAGGTATGGGTAGTTGTGGGATTTCTCTCTTTTTCTGAAAACCAGACAAGTTTTTAAGATGCTTAAATATGGATTTAGGGGCCAGAAGTGCGTCTGTTGTGCACTGAATTACACTAGCTTAGCATCTGGCCCTATGTGCCAAACTTCCAGGCATACAAGTTTGAAAATGTTGCCTATATAAGGTCGGAGTGTCATTATTATTATACCAAGGTACATCTGCTATATTATATTTAGACATTTTGTTTTAAAGTTGGTTTTTGAGAGAGTTAAAAGGGGGATATAGTAAAAAGACCACAAAGGGGGAAGTAATGAGTGGCTAAGAGACCTTGAGCTACCCATGAGCACTGCTGGAGGTATATTCAGTAAGTGGATTAAAGTGAGGTTCAACTTTGATAAGTGCCTGTTTAAAAAAAAAAAAAAAAAAACCACCCCAAAACACAATAGTATAATTGGAGTGCATGTTTATTGTTGCACTGATTTACATATTATTAGAAGTAAAATTTTCCATCTTTCAAGTTTAATGTGTTTAATGTTTCTCAGGCTGTAACCTGTGTAGTGTATCATATCTTCTCCTGGTGACTTGGTTTAACCGCAGCAGCACACTTGAGTTTCAGTGATGATTGATCTCACAAAGACTTCAAAACTCTTGTACTGGTTTTGAAACTGTGAAATCTAAAAGTCCAAACTTATTACAATAAAACTTGTTTTATTTTCTGAAGCAGCAATGTGCTATGGAATCTATGCCTCGTCCTACAATCCTTTTGAATGGTAATTTGCTATGATATGAATCTATTGTAGGATACAGGGAATGTAAGATGTTCATGTTAAGTACCTTATTTTAATTCTAGAAAGCTCATAAAGTATCTTTAAATTGGAAAAGTTGCTGCCAGTTTTTTGTTTAGTATAATAGTTAGAATTAGTGTTTAATTTCACAAATCTTTGCAGTAGATGTCATTGTAGCACTAAATAATTTTAAGCTAAAGAATTAAATCAATCAGAACTATGCAGTACAAATATTCAAATTAAGATCAAGTTGACTGAGCCCCTGTTTTTGTTTGTTTGTTTTTTAAAGAAATACTGTGTAGTTGAATTCTTTTTACTTACCTTCTTATCTTTAAGGCTAGGGTTCACCTGGAGAGTGGTGCCCCACACACTCCTGTACACCCCTCTCACACGGGGGGTGGGGTGTGACCAACCGACCCAACTCTCCCTGCCCAGTGCTCTCCACCCTCCATGCCTAGCTGGGGCCCCGGGATGGACCCGCCTCTCCTGGTACCTGGTGCCGCATCTTCCTGAGGCAACACGCAGGGGGGAGGGGGGCATAGGTTCACATGCCCCCCCCCATATTTCTGCCAGGGTTCACACCAGAATGTGGCCAGCAGCCGCCTTTTGGCACTGTGCGGGAGGGAAGGGATGGGAGCTGCTTCCAGCCACGGAGGAGGAGGAAGGGGGGGAAGGGATGACCTGGCCTGTGTCTTTGCAGAGCTCATCTCTTCACCCCACCTCCCGCATCCTGAGGCTGGAAGCAGCTTGTCCCTTCCTGCCCGCATAGTGTCGAAAGGCAGCTAACACCTCCAGGCTGCTGCTGGCCATCGACATAACCCAGCCGCCTCTGGCTACAGCACAGGCAAGGAGGGGTTAAGCCCTAAAGATGCATTGTGCACCAGGGAACCTGACTGCAGGGGTTTCAGGAAACCCTGCCACAGAGGTGACTCAGCAGGTGAGGGTGCCTAGGGGATGAACCCAAGTTCCCTGAGGGCAGGACCCAGGGCGGGGGGGCCGCGGCGGATGAAGAGGGTGCTAAGCCCCGGCCGCTGCTGTGGAGCCTGCAGGGTCGGGGCACGAACAGGCTGGAAATCGCTTCCCGCCCCCAACTCCAGAGCTTAGCCAAGGGGCGGAGAGGCTTCCCTGTGCCAGTGCTGTTCAGGGCTTTGGCACATGCAGGGCTTGGCTGCTCCTGGCCAGCGCCCCGGACTGGAGGGTCTTGGGCTTTCCTGGGGCATCGGCTCAGCCAGAGGCAGTGGGGGAAGGAAGGAGCCTGCCGGTCAGGCTGTTGGTGAGCTGAGGACTCTGGACAGGGGCTGGCTTTCTGCACAGCGCTAGGAGTGGGATGCACACCGCCAGTGGGGATATGGCGGAGCAGTGGGGATGGGAGGGGGGAAAGGGCAAAGCAAGGAGAGGACAGCAAGAGGGGGAGTAAAGGGATGATTGGTGGGCAGCAGAGGCAACATGTAACCAGTCGCTGCCTGGCACCTGCCTGCACTCACCTGCCACTTGCAGCATGCAGCCAGTGCCGTCTGGAAACAGGATGGGGGGCAGGGTCCTGCTGGCCAAGATCCAGCACGCAGCGGGGGATGTGCTAATGGACCAACCAGCATCTTCACCCCAAAACCAGCCTTGCACACCAACCCCCATCAACCACTGGACCGCCCCCCCCCACTCACCGCTGGTGGGCAGGCAGCTGGCGAGCAGGGACCCACCAGTACTGATGGGGATGGAGACAGAAAATGTGGGAAAATTTGTCCATTTTTAAGAATGTCAGGATACCTTCAGGAGGGCTTAAATACTGGACTGTCCCTTTAAAAATGGGACAGCTGGTGTCCCTAATTAAATCTCCCTGTCTCCTATAAATCCTGTTGTCCCGATGTCTTGCTAAATATGATCATGTCATAAAATTAGATGCTGGCAATAGTTATCCTTTTAATACCTCCATTAATCTGAACTTGCTTTTAATAAGAGCTGCAGTTAATGTCATTCACCTGTTGCTGACTATGGCCCAAACATCTAAATTTTGTATAACAACTCTGCATCCAGCTAATAGGTACTTTCCATCTGAACACATAAATAACCATTCATTCACTGACTATCCTGTCTCTGGTTTATAATTTCCTTTGTAAAAAGAAAATTCTTTTAGTATCAATTGCATTGTTTGCCTTTTTACATATAACTTGACAGGTGAATTTACTGAAATTAGTTTTGGAATCTCCTTTAAATCTCTAACCTTTAATTAAACTTTGGCATTTACTGAATTACTCTGCATGATCTAAAAATGCTTAAATTACTGTAACTAATTAAAGTGATTTGAGCTGAATTAGGACTAGAGGGAAAAAAATCAAAATTGTGTGTCTCTCTCTCTCTCTCTCTCTCTCTCTCTCTCTATATATGACAGGTTTCAGAGTAGCAGCCGTGTTAGTCTGTATCCGCAAAAAGAACAGGAGTACTTGTGGCACCTTAGAGACTAACAAATTTATTAGAGCATAAGCTTTCGTGGGCTACAACCCACTTCTTCGGATGTATATTGAGTGAAACATATCGAGTGTCTGTACTTGGCTACCTTGATTATCACTTCAAAAGTTTTTTTTCTCTTACTTAATTGGCCTCTCAGAGTTGGTAAGACAACTCCCACCTGTTCATGCTCTCTGTATGTGTGTATATATATCTCCTCGATATGTTTCACTCAATATGCATCCGAAGAAGTGGGTTGTAGCCCACGAAAGCTTATGCTCTAATAAATTTGTTAGTCTCTAAGGTGCCACAAGTACTCCTGTTCTCTATATATGAATGACACACACACACCATTCTCTTTAACTGAGAAAAGGCAAAAGGGCTTGTAGGTATTATTTTTGCATCTAAAGCAAAACTATAGATTTTTCTTATCCAATCTGCTAAAGGTTTTATTTGATTTTAAGATTTCTACTTTTGCCAAATGAGTTTTTGGTGCAGATCTGCATAAAGGGAAACCAGTTGGAGAGTTTAAGAAACTTACATTGCTAGTACTTGAATCAGAGACCACCATTTCCAAAGACAGCAGCTCTACGTTTGACTGAAAGGAGCTGCCATCTCCATTAGCTGTCAATAGCCATAGCGCTCTTTCCAGACTACTGGGCACCTGAGAAAACAATACTATTTCAACCTGTTAGGATATAGATATTTAAGCCTGTC
This sequence comes from Terrapene triunguis, assembly GCF_002925995.2. Classification (NCBI taxonomy): domain Eukaryota; kingdom Metazoa; phylum Chordata; order Testudines; family Emydidae; genus Terrapene; species Terrapene triunguis. The sequence continues at coordinate 20,426,856 of NW_020664409.1, forward strand.
TGGCCTATACTTTAAGAATTTAGGTGTATTCTTATCACTTAGCTAGTTATAGAGGTATAAAAGAAAGAATTAAAATCATTGTCTATTTGTGGAAGGGCCTTTTCTTACTGTGACAGTCTGAGGTCCTGTTTAGTCATATTGAAATAAGGCAATCTGGGGCTGTTAGGAAGGTGATCCGATCTATCACCTTCAGAGAAAGGAAAGAGCCTAGAACATGTAAAAGGAAATTTAGTTTGATAGTTTTCTGTCTGGTAAGAACTCACTTATCAATAGAGACAGCTGGAAAACCCTTATGTCTGTATAGATGTAGTTGTGAAATCCTCACTTCTGTATTGTTTTGTATGTTTATCAGCATGGTCTCTGTCTGGTTCTGTAATTGTTTCTGTCTGCTATATAATTAATTTTGCTGGGTGTAAACTAATTAAGGTGGTGGGATATAATTGGTTAGCTAATCATGTTACAATATGTTAGGATTGGTTAGGTAAATTTTAGTAGAATGATTGATTAAGGTATAGCTAAAAATATTACTATATAAATTAGTGGCAAACAGGAAGTAAGTTGGGATTCGAAAATAAGGAAAAAGAAACTTGGATTTAAGCTTGCTTGAAGTTCAGCCCAATAAACATCGAATTGTTTGCACCTTTGGACTTCTGGTATTGTTGCTCTCTGTTCATGCAAGAAGGACCAGGGAAGTGTGAAAGTGAAGGAATAAGCTCTCTAACACAACCCTTTGGGTAATGGCCATCCTTGTGGTATTTTAAGCTGTCAGGACTCCAAGGGGCTCAGGTTGCTGGCCCAGTGACGGGAAAACCAGGGAGACAATGGGTTGGATCAGGGCCCTTGAGCACAGCCAGTCCTTCCCACATTGTCTACCTTACATAGGAACACACCTCCCTTCCCTTGCCCTGCCTCATTCTGCCTCCTTGGTTGTTGCTAGATCCTGCCCTCTGCCTCATTCTGGAGGCAGCAGGGAAGGGTGGAAGGGAGTTTCAGACAGTCACTGTGGCAACAATAGCTCAGGGACAGGATAAAATCAAAATGCAGCCAAAAGTGGCTGCTGGGGAATGTTAGATGGGTGGGAAGCAAGATGCACATTGTCCAGTCAGTGTGGGCCCTTGTGGCTCTTCTGGTATGATGTGGGCAGATGGTATTAGGAGTTTGCCTTCTGCAGCAGGCAGCGAGAGGCGCGTGTGTTTGTGAAGACTATTGTAGGAAGACTGGAGTGAAGAGATAGGAACTGATGGAATTAGTTCTTTTCCCTCACCTTAGATTCCTAGATGAAATAAGTGTGCTTGTAGGACTTTTAGGAGTTAACAAAGCCCCTTTGCCTAAGCATTAACATGCATGTGTTGCTTTCTTTCCCTCATTTGCACACTGAGCTGTTCCAGCAGTGTGTAGTTAGCATATTATATGTACCATTCCAGCAAGGCATATAACAAGCTACAACAACCTCCTTACAGTGCAATAAAAACCTCTCATTTGGTCACAATGCACTGTAACTGTCTAGCCCATCAGTGTTTCCTTCTCAAAACAACAGTTAGTGTGTTGAAGGTTGAAAGACTTCACCCATGAAATTTTCAAAATCCCGTGAAGAAAATGTCAATACTACAAAACTGTTTTTCGTCCAACACTTAAGGAAAATGGGCCTGGCCTTTTGAACAGATGTAATACTCTCCCATCAGCCTAGCTCCTTTCATCAGAAGATAGGCATTAAAGAGACAAGTCTCTGACATGTAGATATTGTTTCTGTGAAATCTTGAAAGGTCAGTAGTTACAGTAGGGTTTGGTATATTTATGAAAACAAAAGCAGCAGGAGGGCATAATTCACTTCAACTGAGAAAAGGCGAAAAGGGCTTCTGGGTATTATTTTTGCTTCTAAAGCAGAATCTGTAGAATTTTCTTACCCAGATTTAACTAGGTAGCTGGTAATCACCATGTTCAAACTGTCATAAATCAGAGATGAGCCCAGCCTGATAACCCTGGAGCCAAAACTCCCCTACATTTTTGAGGGGCGTTTTCTGGTTGGAATCCACCAGCAGTGTTGAGCTTGATGCAGACCAACCCTTTCCTGAAGTTTGAGGGGATTTAGCATCTGATGTTCTGGCACAGATAATAATGAAATGCTCTATTTTAGCAAAGCAGCTAATATATGAACATGTTTGAACTTGCTCCATACAGGGCAATCTGTTTGTTTGTTTCTGCAGTTGCCTAAGCAGAAAATCCTTATGATATAGAGACTGACTAATGCTGTATAATATCTTGGAAGGAAACACGTCTTTCTCTTCTCCTTTGTCATAGGCATATGACAACTGCAATCAGGCTCAAAACACAAGGCCACAGGCTTTTCTATGTGTTTACAGTATGAAAGTCTTCAGCTCTTACAGTCTGTCAGAATGCTGTAATGTCCCTTGTCCCTTCAGCAATATAAACATTTGAATTTTCTTTCTTTCCAGTAGAACAATATTGAAATTAAAGCATGGGGTCTTTCTGTGGTTAGCATTTGCCCTGCAGTTTCCTGTGTGCACATCAGCATTGAAGAGAAGCTAGTGAACAAGTTACGGCCTCTGTTCATAGTTAACCACTGTCCACTTCCTTTGTCCTCCTAAGGATTCACCTCTGCTATGATGCCCCCAGAACACAGCTATCTCGTAATGGGTTAAGCAGGTGGCGATTTGTGATGACTGCTACTGATTGGCTTGTTTCACATAAACCGTGCATTTAGCTAGTCCTTGGTTAAACATACTCCTGTTATTGCTACCTTGCCCTCCCCACGTACTAGTCTGTTTCTTGCCTGTTTAAACTGTAAACTCTTTGGGGCAGGGATTGTCTCTTTGTGTCTGTAGGGTCTGTAGACCCGGTCTGGTTTAGTAATCTAGGCTCTAGTAATTCAAATAATAAATAGTAGTGATGTATCAGAGGGGTAGCCGTGTTAGTCTGAATCTGTAAAAAGCAACAGAGGGTCCTGTGGCACCTTTAAGACTAACAGAAGTATTGGGAGCATAAGCTTTTGTGGGTAAGAACCTCACTTCTTCAGATGCAAGTAATGGAAATCTCCAGAGGCAGGTATAAATCACTATGGAGATAACGAGGTTAGTTCAATCAGGGAGGGTGAGGTGCTCTGCTAGTAGTTGAGGTGTGAACACCAAGGGAGGAGAAACTGCTTCTGTAGTTAGATAGCCATTCACAGTCTTTGTTTAATCCTGATCTGATGGTGTCAAATTTGCAAATGAACTGGAGCTCAGCAGTTTCTCTTTGGAGTCTGGTCCTGAAGTTTTTTTGCTGTAAGATGGCTACCTTTACATCTGCTATTGTGTGGCCAGGGAGGTTGAAGTGTTCTCCTACAGGTTTTTGTATATTGCCATTCCTGATATCTGACTTGTGTCCATTTGTCCTCTTGCGTACTGACTGTCCAGTTTGGCCAATGTACATAGCAGAGGGGCATTGCTGGCATATGATGGCATATATAACATTGGTGGACGTGCAGGTGAATGAGCCGGTGATGTTGTAGCTGATCTGGTTAGGTCCTGTGATGGTGTTGCTGGTGTAGATATGTGGGCAGAGTTGGCATCGAGGTTTGTTGCATGGGTTGGTTCCTGAGTTGGAGTTGTTATGGTGCGGTGCGTGGTTGCTGGTGAGAATATGCTTAAGGTTGGCGGGTTGTCTGTGGGCGAGGACTGGCCTGCCTCCCAAGGTCTGTGAAAGTGAGGGATCATTGTCCAGGATGGGTTGTAGATCACTGATGATGCGTTGGAGAGGTTTAAGCTGAGGACTGTAGGTGATGGCCAGTGGAGTTCTGTTGGTTTCTTTTTGGGGCCTGTCTTGTAGCAGGAGGCTTCTGGGTACACGTCTGGCTCTGTTGATTTGTTTCTTTATTTCCTTGTGTGGGTATCGTAGTTTTGAGAATGCTTGGTGAAGATCTTGTAGGTGTTGGTCTCTGTCTGAAGGGTTGGAGCAGATGCGATTGTACCTCAGTGCTTGGCTGTAGACGATGGATTGTGTGGTGTGTCCGGGGTGGAAGCTGGAGGCATGAAGGTAGGCGTAGCGGTCGGTGGGTTTTCGGTATAGGGTGGTGTTAACGTGGCCATTGCTTATTTGTATGGTGGTGTCTAGGAAGTGGACCTCCCGTGTAGATTGGTCCAGGCTGAGGTTGATGGTGGGGTGGAAGCTGTTGAAATCATGGTGGAATTCTTCCAGGGTCTCCTTCCCATGGGTCCAGATGATGAAGATGTCATCAATGTAGCGTAGGTAGAGAAGGGGCGTGAGTGGACGAGAGCTGAGGAAGCGTTGTTCCAGGTCAGCCATAAAAATGTTGGCATATTGTGGGGCCATGCGGGTGCCCAAAGTGGTGCCACAGGTCTGGAGGTATATATTGTCACCAAATTTGAAATAATTGTGCGTGAGGATAAAGTCACAGAGCTCAGCAATAGTAGTGATGTATGGCAAGGGTTCTCAAGATCTTCAGTAACATGGACCAGACCTTAATAGTTTTTCTCATGGTCCGCTCTCCTCCCATTTTCAATTAATTAGTATCTCTGTGGCAATTACAAATATTGCTTACATGGAAAGAATATTAGGAAAGCACTTCAGCTGTCTTTTAATACATTTTAACAGATGGAAACCAGGAGGAGACACAGCACTATGTGACCAACCATGGTTTCCTGGATCAGTGTTTGAGAACTGCTGATATATAGTATCATATAGCTAATATAGTCTGTATAATAAAATATATAGTCCTCATTTTTAACAAATCAGAGATTATTCTTTCTCAGCCCATGTCTTCCTTACTGTTTGCTACTTTCATTTCTGTGTCACATCAGAATTTGAAAACAATAAGGTTATTTGGTTTTGCATCCTGTTTACTTTGGCCTAGATTCTATGCTCTATGTGCACAGAGGCAAAAAAAGCAGAAGAATGTATAAGGGAGCATTTTTTTCCTCTGCATATAGCTGGACAGAATCCCTCCCACCACTCGGTGGTATGTCTGTTCACACACTGGCTGTCACACTGTGGACCCTGCAGCATAGGAGGTGAAACCATCTGGCTAATGCATATGCTGCTGTTAACAGCTTGTGTTATCTGGGTGTGCCCCTAGCCCCTGCTCATAGGAGGAGGAAGCAGCGCATTGTGGTGGGTTGCACAAAGGCTGATTAGAAGTTCTGTGGTTTAACATACTGATTTTGATTAAAAGAAGCAGGGAAAAAAGTATCAAGAGTGTGAGAAAATCTATTCAGTATAACTACTGTGTGTGTAGTAAACAGTACTGAAGAGGGATAGTTGTATCATAGAATATCAGGGTTGGAAGGGACCTCAGGAGGTCATCTAGTCCAACCCCCTGCTCAAAGCAGGACCAATCCCCAACTAATTTTTTTGCCCCAGATCCCTAAATGGCCCCCTCAAGGATTGAACTCACAACCCTGTGGTTAGCAGGCCAATGCTCAAACCACTGAGCTATCCCTCCCCCCTGAAACACTGGGCTGAGACTCAAGAGATTTGAGTCTGCCACAGAGTTTTTGGGAGGCCCTGGGCAAGTCACTTCCCCTCCGTACTTCAATTTTCCCATCTGTAAAATTGGGATAATCACTTCTTACCTGTCAGGAGTGTTGTGAGAATATATTCTCATTTGTGGTGCTCAGATGACGGGAACTATATAAATAAATTGTGTGCAGGGCGGTCCCAGGATTGGGGGAGTACATATGTGTCTTATAACCATCTTGGCCATTTGAGTGCTCCTTGGCTACAGTTTGGGTCTGGCCCAGTAAGATTTTCAGAAATAAAATCTAAACATTTCAAGGAAAGTGAAGTCTAACATAACTTTGATTGTTAAGTGCTTCTCGCCTTGGTTATGGTTCTCAGAAAGTGTCTTTGTTTAAATAGTAGAACAGATGAATAGGTTCTCCAACCTTTTTTCAAACAAAAGCCCCAGGACATGGGATCTACCATAGGTTAAGGGGACACATTTTTGTGGAAATGCTTGTTAAAACAGTTTCCCCTATAGTTAGCATAGGAAATAACTGGCATGATTGTGTAGTAGTATCTGTTGGCAAATGTTGACAATGTAATGTTGACTGTGGCAACCTTTTTGGGGTCTCTGAAGAGATGACAAAGCTATTGGTTGTTCTCAGTCATGAGGCCCAGGAGGCTGAGTTTTGAGAGACTGTTGGACTATTTGTTTAGGATAACCTCTGTAGAGTAAAATCATAGGCCATATCTGGTTCTGCAATAACTTTTACACAAACTAGCATGTAGTATTTTTATTATTTCTTCCTGAAGAGATCTTGTCCGTGATATCAGACTCTGGTTTCCTCAGTGGGGAAAAAAATAAGCTATGTGATGCATTGTTTAGTCCCTATCTCTGTATTGTGGTCTCTCGCCTTTTGTGATATCAATGTAAACTCTGCTGAGAGCCCCAGAAACAAAGGTGACAGTGAAGAATTGCTCTTGGGTCCTGAGGGGCGGGAGGGAGGGCCAGTCTCATTTTCCCCATTAGCTTTCACTGAATATGTTTTTATCCATATAACTGTTGATTTGAACCTTAGTGGAACGTGAAGAATTCCTGCCTCTTCAAACTATTGATAATCTTTATTATTATCTTCTAGCAACTTTGGATCATCACTGGCATATTTTGCTCATTGCTGGAGGGGCTGCTGCCTCATTATTACTACTGGTCACCATACTGATCATCAGCGTCACCGTTGTTTATCGTAAAAAGTAAGCAGAATAACAGATCCAATTCCTTAACGACACCGAGTAGCTCTAAAGTCTCAAGGACCTCATATTGGATAGCCTTCCATTGACATAACTGCTAATACTCTAACATCCTCTTTAGAATTGGCTTTTTAAAATGGGGTGTGGAAATGTAGCAATTTTTTAAAATTTACCCCTTTTACTGGAAATTTGAAATGTCAACACTTGAAATATTCTGATGCTATAGCTGGTAGAAAACATTGTGAATGTTTCAAGATTTAAGTTTGAATTTCAAATTCTGAAAAATTTCAACACGTTCTAATCTTCATGCGCCTATGAAATGCTTTCATGACATAAACCACAACTGGCATGCTCTGTGATTACATGCTAAGGGATTAAGTTCTGAATTTATTTCCCACTTGAATGCCTTCCCCCCCCTTCCCCCAAGTTTACTGCATCTCCTACCAAATGACTAAAAGATGTTGAACCTAGATTTTATGTCTTTGTTTTTTGTTGAAGTGGCAGAAACAACAGCAACAAAATAATGAGACATCTCGTGGCCTCTTCCCCCCCCCAATAAAAAGAATTTTTAGAAAAAAGGTCATTTTAGCTAATTGGCAAATATGTCTTTACATTCACCTGAAACGGGGTTGGTTTTTAAAATGTATTATTTATGTCCCAACTTTGTGCTCAGCACTATACGAGACAAAGTCAAGTAGGTTATAGTCTATAACTCAGACGCAGAAACACTAAGCTGCCTAGATACCCAGAGGAGAGGCTGATTGGAGTTTGTTCTTTCTTTTGGTTTGAGTAAGAAGGTAAACCCAGCCCTCCATTATCTCTCTCATTTCTAGTTCTCCCTGGGAAACAAAATCCCAAGATGCTAGATGGCCTTTTAAGCCTTTTTTTGGTTATTATTTTTGTACTGATATTATCGTACAGATCTATGGTGCTAGAATTAATCTGCTAAACTATGTAAATGTGCATTTCCACTGTAACATTCCTAATGAATGTGTGTCACCAGAAAGAAAAGGAGAAGGATCATGAAGGCCCTGTCGAAAGCCCTGTACTCTACTCAGACCCGGGTAAGACTGGCCAAAGAACTACTTGCTTTTTGCAGAATTTTTTTCTTTGTCTTTCTTTTCTGACTAATTTAAACGTGACAACGTAAAAACAGTACTTTCTGCAGTTTGCACTTTAGATTGTACTCTTACTACTGGTGCTTTTTTCACTGTCTCCCTGAAATATGCTCACACTTGTAAGAGACAGCATGGTGTAGTGGTCTGAGCACTGATCCAAGCACCAGGAATTCCTGAGTTCTAATCCTGTTTATGGGCTAGTCATGCAGGCCACCATTCTCAAGTCAATGGGAGTTGCAGATGCTCAGCAAATCTCCAAATCCGGCCCTGTGTATTTGTCCTAAATATGGATTTATGGGCTGATTTTTGAGCTCCCATGTGTGAAAATTTGGCTTTAATATCTTTCTGAATTTCTGTTTCTCTTTGAATAAAAATGGATTGCTAGCTTAAGAGGAGTGCTGCAAGGGTTAGTTAATATTTGTTAAGGACTTTGACAGTATTAAACATCAAAGTGCTTACTATTTTGGCAGTGATTCTTCTGTGATATAAGATGTTAGATATGATTGCAAAGAATTTGCCTTTGGGCTTGAAAGCTAACCCCATCATTCCTCCATATGCTGCATGCATGTTTAATTTTGGAAACTAAAGGTAACCTTGGTTCATTCTATTATTTGATACATCTTCAGTTTGTCTTAAAAGTAATACCTAAGCATTTTGCATATGTATGCAGGACTTCTGCCATGGGAGAAGTGTAACAGGAGAACTTAGGTGCTATGTTTGGGGGTGAGATGTGAGTTCACCTACTCTAATTTTGTAGGGCAGATACCCAATTTTCAGAGGTTTCCCTCTTTTTTGTTCTTTAGAGGTGGGACCCAAACACTAATACTTATTTGTGTTCCTTCTGATATGATACTATATAATAAAAATATAATTAATATAATATACATCTTTATAGAGCCCTAAGAATGCTAAGATGAGGGAAGGGTGCCACATTAATTCTGCTTCTGCCTTTCCTCTTCATTGACCCTCAGTCCTGGCTCCTGAGGCCACCTTTGCCATCTTTCCCGCTGAACACTATGTAACCTTTCTCAGTGAGTGTGGGAGTCTCTTCCTGCTCCTCCCAGTCACCAGCTTGTACATGAAGCCACTATTAGTTGCATGGTAGAGATTTATTTAAAACTCCATCTGTACTCCTAGTCTTCGCTGCCTCCCTTCTGTCTTATATTGATCAGAAGAAGAGTGAAGCAGGCTGTAATGGGAGTACAGACCTCAGGGAAATCCCTGCACTCAGAAATCTTCCCTTTTTCTGTGCTAAGAAGCCCTAGTGGGACCCATTCCCACTTTAGGAACAACCTAGTTCATAAAGCAATTAATGCATGAGGAATCGCAGGTTTTTTAAGACTGGATGAATCGTGCAGTTGTTTTCGTCTATCTACTATAGCCCATTTGAAATTATTTGAGAACTATGATTTGAATAGCAGCCTAGTTTCCCCTGCTACTTGATCCTATAATGAAGTGTATTTGTATTTGTGACAAAAGTTGTTGGTTTTTTTGGTTTATTTTTATTTTGGAAATGAGTGAGACATAGCAACTACCTTGGCTCATTTTTTTTTTTTACCGATTACCACTTAAACACTCTGGACCAGATCCTCAGTTGGTGTAAATCTGAGGAGTTCCATTGAAGGCAGTGGGCCTACACTGGGTGAGAATCTGGCCCTTTATTCTCTCACGAAGGGAGGAATTGCAGTAGCGATTGCTATTTCTGGGCAAAATTATGTGATTCTGGTTTGCAGGGTGATCAGACTTTTCCGATGAAATCTTGGGCTGCATTTCTAACGATAGTCAGAGACTTTGAGAGGGGATTTTGGCAGCTGGAGAGAAGTGTCAAGTTTGGGGAGGGGAGAAGGGCTGAAAGTAGGGCTGTCAAGCAATTAAAAAAAATTATCGCAATTAAGCACACTGTTCAACAATAATAAAATGCTATTTATTTAAATATTTTTGGATGGTCTCTACATTTTCAGATATATTGATTTCAATTACAACACAGAATACAAAGTATACAATGCTCACTTTATATTTATTTTTGATTACAAGTATTTGTAATGTAAGAAAACAAGAGATAGTATTTTTCAGTTCACCTAATACAAGTACTGTAGCGCAATCGCTTTGTCATGAAAGTTGAACTTACAAATGTAGAATTATGTCCAAAAAAACCCCTGCATTCAAAAATAAAACAATGTAAAATTTTAGAGCCTGAAAGGGCTCAGTCCTACTTCTTGTAAAGCCAATCGCTCAGTCAAACAAGTTTGTTTACATTTGCAGGAGATGATGCTGCCTGCTTCTTGTTTACAATGTCACCTGAAAGTGAGAACAGGCATTCTCATGGCACTGTTGTAGCCAGAGTCGCAAGATATTTATGTGCCAGATGTGCTAAAGATTCATATGTCCCTTCATGCTTCAACCACCATTACAGAGGACATGCGTCCATGCTTATGATGGAATCTGCTTGATAACAATCCAAAGCAGTGCGGACCAATGCATGTTAATTTTCATTATCTGAATCAGATGCTATGAGTAGAAGGTTGATTTTCTTTTTTGGTGGTTCGAGTTCTGTAGTTTCCGCATTGGAGTGTTGCTCTTTTAAGACTTCTGAAAGCATACTCCATACCTCTCCAGTTTTGGAAGGCACTTCAGAGTCTTAAATCTTGGATCGAGTGCTGTAGCTATCTTTAGAACTCTCACATCGGTACCTTCTTTGTGTTTTATGAAATCTGTAGTGAAAGTGTTCTTAAAATGAACATGCTGGGGTCATCATCCGAGACTGCTATAACATGAAATATATGACAGAATGCAGGTAAAATACAGCAGGGGGCATACAATCAGTCATAAATTTAATTAATGCATTATTTTTTTAACGAGCATCAGCAGGATGGAAGCATGCCCTCCCAGAATGGTGTCCAAAGCATGAAGGGGCATATGAATATTTCGCATAACTGGCAAGTAAATACCTTGCAATGCCGGCTACAAAAGTGCCATGCAAACGTCAGTTCTCACTTTCTGGTGATATTGTAAACTAGAAGAGGGCAGCATTATCTCCTGTAAATGTAAACAAACGTGTTTGTCTTAGCGATTGGCTGAACAAGAAGTAGGACTGAGTGGACTTGTAGGCTCTGAAGTTTTACCTTGTTTTGTTTCTGAGTGCAGTTATTTAACAAACAAAATCTACATTTGTAAGTTGCACTCCCACGACAAAGAGATTGCACTACAGTACTTGTATGAGATGAATTGAAGAATACTATTTCTTTTGTTTGTAATTTTTACATTGAAAATATTTGTAATAAAAATAGTATACACTGATTTCAATTACAACACAGAATACAATATATATGAAAATGTAGAAAAATATCCAAAATATTGCACATTTCAACTGGTATTCTATTGTTTAACAGTGCAATTAAAACTGATTAATTGCGATTAATTTTTTGAGTTAATCGCGTGAGTTAACTGTGCTTAATCGACAGCCCTACTGAAAGTGTGTTTGGTGGCTAGGAGGGAAGGAATGGAGATGATTTGCCTTGAAGAAGGAAGGGCATGTGTATTGGCACTGCTTGCCAGCTAGGAGGGGATAATAAAACATACTTCTCCTTTCACCTCTTTCATTGTTCATTGCCATCCTTCATCCCTTCCCTTCTAACCCTGCTCTCCACTCCATCTCTCATGTAATGGTGCAGCAGATGAGGAGATGGAACCACTGTGGGAGCACCCTGTCAGTCTTCATCCTGTTTCAGCCAGAACAACTTTGCAATCAGGACAATCTGTGAACCCAGATATCTGGGCACCCTGTTTAGCTGGATACATTTGAATGATTTACTGGCTTATATACAAAGAGCAACTCTACCTGCCTTTTAATCAGTTACGTTTAGTTTAATAATAATACAAATACTGATGTCCCTATCTTTGTGGCCTGCAAGACACCAAAGAAGTTTAAAGATAATAGCAACTCACAGAAGTGTTGTGAGCATAAATACTCGAATGACTGTGAGGTACTCATATACTACAGTAACAGAGGCAATATAAGATAGCTTCTGAGAACACAGTTTGAATTATAGAAGCAGCTCGTCTCAGAGATCTAAAGCAGGGGTTCTCAAACTTCATTGCACTGCAACCCCCTTCTGACAACAAAAATTACTACATAAATCCAGGAGAGGAGACCGAAGCCTGAGCCTGTTCAAGCCCCACAGCCCCATGCCAGAGAGAAGCCAAAGTCGAAGCCCAAGGGCTTCAGCCCCAGGCGGCAGGGGAGCGGGGGCTGTAACGAATCTTTAGCGTATCTGGCACATAAATATCTTGCAATGCCGGCTACAACAGTGCCATGAGAATGCTTGTTTTCACTTTTAGGTGACATTGTAAACAAGAAGTGGGCAGCATTGTCTCCTGCACATGTAAACAAACTTGTTTGTCTGAGCGATTGGCTGAACAAAAAGTGGACTTATAGGCTCTGAGTGGACTTATAGGCTCTAAAGTTTGACATTTGTTTTATTTTTGAATGCAGTTATTTTTTGTGCATAATTCTACATTTGTAAGTTCAACTTTCATGATAAAGAGATTGCAGTACAGTACTTATAGTAAGTGAATTGAAAAATACAGTTTTTAGTTTTACAGTGCAAAAATTAATAAAAAATAAAGTGAACACTGTACACTGTTGAAATTGAAATCAATATATTTGAAAAGGTGGAAAACATCAAAAATATTTAAATAAATGGTATTCTAATACTCTAATTTTTTTAACCATGTGATTTTTTTTTTAATTGCTTGTCAGCCCTATCCTAGATGTTTTGAGAAAACTCTGGAACTGTTTGAAATGTTCAGAATACTAAAAGTACCAACTTGTTCCAGGTTCCTCCTCCCATCTCTGTTCTCTCCAACCTTACCTTCACTACTGCATTATCTTCTAGTGCTGTAAATGAGATCTGGGCCCAAACAGCTTTTCTTCATTTTTCTGACATTCCTATTACTGTTATTCCGAGGGCATCCAGAGTCCAACACCAACAGGAGCTCTTGAGCTTTAGCTCAATTGTGAGCATCTCCCTTGATTAAATAAAGTGTGGCTATCTAATGAACCACTGATTTGCAGTTCATTGTTGACATTTTTTAATGGCTTTATGTTCTTCTAGCCCGGTAACAGTTATGGAAGATCCAACTTTCGGGGCACACCAAACAACAGAAGAGGAGTAGCATCAGTATCTGGGGAGATGGACGAGATTTATATCAACTACAGAGACTTCTCACGCAAACCTAAGACAAGAGCATGAGTTTCCTTCTCATGTCTGAATAAAGTAACCAACGTAGAAGTACAGGCTTTGGATCATAGGCTTTATTTTCTTTGTACCAGACTGACCTTTATTTTTTTTAGTCTCCATCAGCTAAGTGACTTTGATTTATCAGTGCAGCAAGAGATTATTTGTTTGTCTATAATTTACATCTTCTGAGCCTTTATCTACATTTTAAACAATCATTTTGGCAGGGAGGGAGGGAATAAATTAAGAGGCCAAATTCAGAGCTCGTGTACCTCCCATGGCACTGGAACTGCATCTGCCTACACCAGGTCTGAATTTGAGCCTGAAAGTTTATATGAATGAGTGAAGCAGAGGGAAAATGTGTTATTTTCTGTCTAGATCCAGGTATTTAACATCTGCAGTGGCACTTTATATTGGGTGCTTTAGAGAGTGGCAGCAGAATGAAACTGTTTTTGCCCACGGTAACATAATACCTGCATGTGAAGTGACAAGATCAAATACATCAGGTTTCCTCTTGCCCAGAATAAGAAGGGTTCATAGGAGCTCACCATCCCCCCCCTCAATGGCCACACAAGATGTTCTAGCAGTCACTCCGGTCCTTATGGTTGAGAAAAAGAAAGAAATCTGGCCCTGAGGCCCAGCAACACACTCAGGTGAAAACAAAACACAAAGACTCAGTCACTGACAAGTTATATTTAATAATAATTTATTATAAGGTTTGGTTGCACAAAAAATAAATGAGAACAAGGAGGATACAGGAATAAATGAGGCAAAGCAGAAGAAAAAAGCATGATTAAGAACACTTACAAAATGATATGTATACATACACATACATATATGTGTATATATTCTGCAGGAACCTGCAGAAGAAAACGTACAATAATAGAAAGAAAGAAACAAACAAAACCAGAAGGCAGACCTGAGAATTAGGGTCTACGCATCCTGTTGGCCCTTTACACAAGTGCTTTTAGTGGAATGTCTCTAGGCGTGCGCAGGACAGCCACTTTAACATGAAGGAGGAATCCAGGTAAGTGAGTGCTATCATGAAGACTAATAGTCACATACAGCTGCATACTATAGTGCCTCAACATACCGTATACTGTATGTCAGGCTGATTAGTCACGTCTGCTTGGCCTGGTGCTCCCTTTCTCTTTAAACATTAGTGAAAGTGGTATTGAACTTGAATATTTCTGGAAAGGGGAAAAAAGTTAACATCATTCTTCCTAAGCATTAGTTACCAGTTCCATTGAGTTTGGCAGGGAAAGAGCATTGACAGCAGCCTGAAAGCTAAAAGCACATTATAGTTAGCCTCTGCCGACAGAAGGCTATTTTCATGTGAATAAGAAAACAGTGGTCTAGATTCTTCTGGTCATTATGTGGACATGGGTGTCCCAAGCTATTGGGGAGGATCACAGCATTGTGCAGCTAGCCTACACTTCAGCTAAATTGAAGTGTTGTAAGACTAAAAATTCCTTCAAACCTAGCATTGAAGAGCTTCATTGTTTACCATGTCAAACACCATTAGAAAACATCTCTCGCTCTTTCTTTTGGATCTGTGTACTACTCAACAAATACCTATACACATCATAAGGGGTACTTTTATTTTTTTCCACTGACTGAAGGATTTAGGAAATGTTAGCACATGAACGATGAAACTGCATCATATTGATGAGGATACACAGAAAGGTACTATTAATAAGTTGGGTATTTTTTTTTTTTTTACCTGAGTTATCACGTCATACCAGATCATTGCAAATTGTGCACAGTATTACAAGTAGAACCCTGTATCAGCGGCCTTTTCTCTAACCTAGATCTGGTGATCCCATTTATACTCAAATGCCAAGCTGTTAATATAATGAATTCCACTAGATTTATGTTTCCCAGTCAGAGCTCCGGATGCCTCAAGATATAATAACCACAAAGTTGGTAGTGCTCCCCTGTTTTTTTAGAAGCAGAGTTTTCGCTCGTAGTGCATCCATACTAGTCTAAAGAGTTGTTTTTACCGAGGGTGAAAAGGTGGGGGATTTTTTTTAACTTGAATAGCTATAGGATCAGTTTATTTTGGTTTGTTTCTTGTAAGTGTCCTTGATATTTCCTTGACATGGTATCTGAGGCCATTATAACATTTCTGTGTACATTTGTTTTTCAAAATAATTGAACATTTTCCAGATTTTAGGGGAAAAAATCTATACTGCACATCTTGGCATTTTGTTTAATCTATTTTAATTCAAATTCCACAGATGTTTTGCTTCTACGAAGACAGTATACAGGGAAAATTGTATCAACACATCACACATAGCATAATAAAAGTAATATATTAATCCTTTCCAATAAACAGACCAAGCAACAGCTTAATTTTGTACCATTATCATAAAGCTATATCAGTGAACAGCAGCTGAACCCCAGATGACACCATTAAAAATACAACCTTGTCAATATCCTAAACTGGCAGCAAAATCAGTAAGTTACAAAAATCTCTTAAGACTAAAGAGCCTGGCTTGGACGGACGGACGCACGCACACACACACACACACACACACACACACACACACGTGTTTGCAGAAGTTGTCATTAATACATCAACATTGCCAACAGACAGTTTCTTTTCTAAATATAGGGAAAAACTTTGCTACCACTGTGGAGTAACTGTTGGCCAGTGCTGATTTTTTTTAATGGCAATCACTGTAGGTGAAGAGTCTAAGCACAGCAGTTAGGGGAGTGGGATTTAAAACCTCTTAAAATGTATGAGTGTGGCTTGAGGGACTGTCTGTGGCAAAATGTGCATTGTTTTAAATTAGTGTTCTAGGTACCCACTCTGAAATGAGACAGCTCATAGGGCACTATTTATGACTTAGATAATCAAGCTCAGAATTTCACATAATAGGACCAAATTACATCCTTAGCAAATGTAAGAAATGCAATGCCTTTTACAGGTGCTTATTTCCTCTAGGGCAAAAGTATGCAACTAAACTTTGCAATCTCTTTTGAACAGTAAAATAGCAATGATAAACACTGAAAATAATGATTGAAATAAGTGTGATTTCTCTCTACAGCTTAAAACAGTTTTAAAAAAATCAATGTCCCACAAAGATAACAACAAACCCCAAACAGCAGCCAGATTATGGAATTTATTGAAGGCTGTTACAGCATTACTTATTTAAAAATAACCAAACAACCCCAGGCTCCAGAAACATTACTTAAATAAATAAAGCTTACAGGATAAAGCATATTTTCATTAAACAAAAGAGATATTTAATTTGTTAATCTTTAATTAAGGGAACTCTTAGCAGAAAACTGGAATTATACTGATAGAAGCTTTTAACAAAGGGGAAAAATGGCTTTTCTTCAATGACACATTAAATGTGCTATGGCTAGTTGTATTCATGTATGTTGTACACAAGGACAGAGACGTTTAAAGGAGAAGTCCTGTAATTGATGGCATTATGAAACCTTTTAAACTTAAATACATGTCTCTTGAAAAACTGAGTCCTCCAAAGTAAAATAGTATCTGAAAGTGGCCTATTCTGGCAGCACTTCACCCTGCAGAGACAGCCATCTTCCTCGTTCATGAAAAATAGAAAGTGGATTGAACTCCCACTTTAAGGTGCTTTGGGTAGATAGTATAGCAGGGAATTGAGATGCTTTACTGAAATATTTCCTTTAGCTTTCTTTATTCTTAAAAAAATGCTGATGTGTTTTAAAGACAATAACTAATCTGCATCCTGCCAAGGCCTCCATCATAACTTCCCACTTTCTGTTCCTCTTGGCTATTCCTTTCTCTCCTGCCCAGCAGAGCGCATTTTGTCCGCTAGTAGTTGGAGGTGTGAAGGAACGTCTGGAGGGTTTGTTGCTGAGAGGGGGAGAGGAGGGAGCTATAAGTGTATGTTAGGTTGTGCTTGAAAGATTGTCAGGCAGGGAACTTGGGATTTGGGGAAAGGTCTGGGCTGAGCTATGAAAAGAAACTGTTTCAAATAACAGATCCTAGGGTGAAGATTACTTATAGTCTTAAAACTTCTGGAAACCATGAGGCAGATTATTTCTCATATCTACTTTACACCCCTGAAGTTCCATTTAACTCATTAGGCTAAGTGATTGTCATGTGGCGATGCTTCACTGAAGTCCAAGGAGTGACACTGATTGACACCAGCAGAGTTACCATGTACCTCACTGAGTTACACAGGTATAAGTGAGAGGAAACCCAGGCTTTAAATGCTTCCACTGAATTCAATGGAGTCGTATTTGTTTATACCAGGGCTACAATTAGTTGCAAACACCTTGGTTCTCCAATTAAATCTAATTGTTAGCTCCCGTCTTTAATGATCATCGGGTAGCAAGATGACTCTCTCCATGTTCTGAGAAATTTTATTTTAAATCTATTAATTAATTATGAAATTAACACCACTGAGCTGTTAAAAATGATGAAATTGTGAAATTTTAGAAATGTGCACATTTCCTTTTACATGTTTTATGTCTAGTTGGACACCAACCTGAATAATTCAGGCTCCCAAGATAACCCCTGCTCATAGAATTATTTAGATGATGGGTAAAATTTTCAGAAATATCTATATGATTGAGACTCCTAAGTCCCATTTTTCAAAAGTGACTTAGGCATTTAAGAGTATAAGTACCACTGACTTGCTATGAAACTTAAGTGCCTAACTACGAGATTGTCTATGGTATTTAGACACCTACAGATGTGGATAGGCAAATTGTCATATTTTCAAAAGCACTGAAGCAGGTTACATGCCTAGCTGGCATTGGAATCAATAGGAGATAGGTGCTGAACCAGCTTTGGTTCATAACCAGGTGTTACTCACTTCTGAAAATAGAACGTCTTCTCCTAAAGCACTCAGATGCATTTGAAAATGTTACCTGATGTTTTAATCAGTTCTCAGAAGAAAGCAGCTCAGGTGTCTACCTCCCACAAGCTAAGATATACCTGGAAAAATTTAGATAGCTCATCAATGCTGGAAAATATGGACCTTTGGGTAAGTAAAATCTGCCACACGTTGCTGAAACACATGGCGGTTTGATTTCCTAATTTTGAAGGTTCTGAACAAAATGTTGTATTGAATATTTCCAAAATCTAGTCACCGCCCTCAGGGCTTCCAAGACTGAGCTGAATTCTATTTCAGAGTGAATGATGCAGTTATCATGCGACCCTGCCTTCTGCTAGCACTGTGTCTAATACAAAGGTGCATTCTGGGCGCTGTTATTTTTCCATCATGTGGGGTACTAAAAAAAAAAAAAAAAAAAGTTTTACCTTAGTTAAAAAGATAAGTTTGTTAGTATCTATGGTACAATAGTCCCTTATGCTTTGGCTTGGCAGAATTCAATTTTTATTTTTTGTAATTTTTGATACATAATATCAATGTTTATTTGTAAGCTTATTTTTAATTCATTTAAATTTTCACTATCATTAAATTATGGGGGTGGAAGCAACATCCTATGTCAAAATAATCATCAAAATCTAAGTTCACAAACAGCACTTTTTGTACTGTGACTATTGATAAATGTTGCTATTATCAATGGAAATACTTTTTCATCAACGTGTGTGTACGGCGAAATCAATGTTTATAGACATTTACCAATTAAAAATCTAATCCTTTCTAGCCTGCCTATACTTTATATGGGAAATAACTGGAATACTAGAAATACTGAGGTAAATTTATAAAGTTATCTAAGGCAATCGGCATATTTTTATGAGTAGCCACTTTCCTGGTAATACAGCCAGTACTGAGCAAAGTTGAAAGTGCTTATGAAAAAAAGTGGAAATAGCTGTGAGACCCTGGGTGCCTCTCTATGCCAAGTGGAAGAAGGCACCACCATACCATAACTCACCTGAAGTGTCTCACACTCATTATGACAACAGTGAGTTGGGGCAATCTATGTGAAAAAAGGCATCCTGAAAGGTGGTATATCAAAACTGGTAACATGCTAGTCATTAATATTATTGCACGATTTAGCTACAGGTGGTGTATAAAGAATTATAGCTGTGTGCTGGATATATGGTCTTAAAATGTGTTTGGCCAGCAGTGCATAAGCCTAACCCAGCCAAAGGAATGTTGTTTCATCTGCTTCACGGTGTTGTCAATGTAAATTGAGCAAGGTGAGGACAGACACAATGGAAGTACATTTATAGTAAATACAGCCATCAAACTAGCAGGTAGGGGAGATGACCACTTACCGATTACAATGGGGTATGTTATACCCCCAGGAAGCCTTCCTGGTTCTTAAAACAGAGACAATAGACTTTGGAAAATATAAGCAGAAACAGAAAGCCACATTGGCACCTATCACCTGAGGGACACAAGGGGCCAGAACTCTTGAAATCTTGATCCTTCAACCAAGGGGGGAGGAAGAAGAGGGGCTGAAGTCTCTGGAAACTGATTGTAGGTGAGAAACCTGCTTAGACAAAGATTGTAACTTGCTGAAGTTAAGTTTTAGTCACTAGAAAGTATATTTTGTTGGTAACCTTTCATATCTCTTTCACTCCTACTTGACATCACTTCAAAAACTAGTGATCAGTAGCACATTAGCCATGCTAAGTTATCAGGGCCGGCTCCAGGCACCAGCTTAACAAGCAGGTGCTTGGGGTGGCCAAGGGAGAGGGGCGGCAGGTCCCTCACTCCGTCTAGGAGCAAAGGACCTGCCGCTGAACTACCGCCGCCGATCACGGCTTTTTTTTTTTTTTCCCCAATTGCCGCCGCCAATCGCTTGGGGCGGCAGAAATGCTGGAGCTGGCCCTGTAAGTTATAGTCAAAGTACATTTTGCCATATTTTTTCTTTTATTTGTTAATAAGAGTAGCGTATATTTCAGTTCTGTTTAAGTGTACATTCTGCCAACACCATATTTTTTCACAACTTAAAGAAGGTATTCAAGAAAATAAATATTTTAAGGTTTAATACTATATCCTGCAGAAGATGTAAAACCTCCATAATTGTGCACTAATGTATCATGTAGGAAATTTCTCACTAGACTCTTTCTGTGTATCTGTGGCCAGAAGCATGAGAACTGAGGGTCCTCGTGTTTTCTTACTTATAATTGCAGACACTGTTTTTATTCATATAAATGTTTAATCCATTTCTGAAATGTTCCAAGTTATTTGCTTCAATAAAATCTTGCATCAGTGAGTTCCACAAGCTAAACCAACTATAAATAAGTTTCTTTCATCTAGATTAAATAATGCATTTTAACGTGAGTGCCGATGTTCTTATTTACCCCTTTCCATTATACAAGAACACCTGACTGACCCTCTCTGCACAAATTATTGTTCTGTAGGAGCTTGATCCTAGGAGTTGAGCACAAGGTGCCAATCTCAGCTCTCATTGAAGCCAGTGGAAGTTGAACACTTTGGTGGGGTCGAGTACCCAAAGTTTCCACTGGATTCAACAGGAGTAGAGGGTACTTTGCAGGATCCAATGCTCTATCAGTATCATATCTCCTAAAGTATCCTAATCCTTTTAAATCTTTCCTTGTTTTGACTCCTCACCCCATTCCATGCTTCTAATCTTTTTGTTGCCCTTCCCTGAGCGCTCTGTTTACTATGCCCTTTTGGAGATGAGGGGACCAGAGCTGAATGCAGGATTGAGGATGAGTACATTCCATTTATTACTGATTTTCTTTCTACAGACTAAAAAAGTGCAATACAACTTTTACAAAAAGCACCTCCAGAATTTAGATGCTTGATATCATTGTCTGTCATCTGAGGAAGCTCAAAAGACTCCAATATTAATGTTGTTACAAGGATAGCTTTATTTTGTACCATGTTCTGTTCTTGCTACAAGAACAGTCCTGACAATAGATGTGTAACTGCCATCTTTGTTCTCATTATTGGTGTAAAATTGTCGAGAAATTGGATTAATTTTATGCTGTCTTTCTATGCCTGCTGCAGTCTTTGTTACAAGACAATGAAATATATATTGAGAACAAGACTATAGCATACATTAAAAATGGGGGATAACTTTGCTCAGAACTAAAATAGTTACATGAAAAATCCTTTGTAAAATGTATCAATTCCCCTGACTCTCCTAAGATTATAACAAAAGAACGAGGCAAATCTATTCATTCTCATGACACTTTCTACACAGAAAGATAAGGCGGAAATGGTGAAAACTTAACCCTTAGTGCTGTTCAGAATGAAGTGTGAAATTTGTGAAGTTTGAGAAGGGTTTGAACTTCATTGAGCTTAGGTTACAAGGTATAACTGAAAACAAATCTATTTTCAAATGG
Source organism: Terrapene triunguis (assembly GCF_002925995.2). Taxonomy (NCBI): domain Eukaryota; kingdom Metazoa; phylum Chordata; order Testudines; family Emydidae; genus Terrapene; species Terrapene triunguis. The sequence goes on from NW_020664409.1 coordinate 20,448,149, forward strand.
GTTGTAACTCCAGCCAAAAGTTAGCCAATAGGGTCAAAGTTAACTTAAAAGGAAAAACTGTGCTTCATCTACAAGAATGTTGTTTTCCTCTTTATTTTTAAATGACTAAACATTTTAAATAAAAACAAACTCTTTACAATGAATTTAACATCTTTCTCTAGATCTTCTCTAAAAGTCTACCAAATATAGTGAACAAACTGCAGAAGAAAGCTACAGAAAGATGTCTTATGGCAAAACTTTCACTGACATGCATGGAGTAAGGATTTTTACCTAGAAGCATAGAGGTAGGGTCCTAAATCCATATTTAAGCACATAAATAAATGGTTTCATTTTTAAAAGTGATGAGTACCCATCACCGCCCATTGACTTCATTGCCTTGTGAGTGTCTTGCCTCTTCCACAAACTCATTTTTAATGCTACAGCAGGACATTCAGTATACATTCATGGACCATTCAACTACCAGTGTTGTTCCTCTGTGTTTTAGTATTCATTTTATTCTAAAGAGTATTTGTTTTACTTGCTCACTCATTTCAAATATCAGACACCTTTTTTTCATAAAGTCAAGAATAAGGACTATGCTTGATATTAGAAGCTCAAGACTTTATCTCCAGAAAGCACTTATGTACTGCATCAAATCTTAACCAGTTCACTTGTAAAACCTGTGTCAATGCAATAATGGATAGCACAGCTACCTTCCACTAGTAAATTATAGGCTAACCCCTTAGGCTTTTCTGCGGGGGAGAATGTGAGAAGCTAGGATTTGTTTGTTGTGCCGAAAGTTGTTATAGGAAAGTGTCACTAATTGGACTGATGTACTAAAAGGAGTCATTCTATTTCTGGTGCTGCCTCCTGGTAATCTTTAATTAAACAATGGCTTTCTGCTATCCCCTCTCCTATTCCATTCTTCTCCTGATCTCGTGCAATGGACATTCCTCCTCCCACCCCTCCAAGAAATTATCTATAAAATGTGGAAAAAATTACAAAATACAAAACTGGACATGGAGACAAACAGGATCAGTTTCCTTCACTAGTCTTAGGAAGATAGAGTTGCATTTGAACAATAGTGATTTTTGCTTCAGGCCAAAGTGTAGCAGTTATGAGATCTGATCATGGAAAACAAAGCCTACAGGTTACCAGTTAAAATCCAGCCTAGATTGCTGGTGGCCAACCTCCATGCTGAGACCTATGTGACACTGGCCGATGATCTCAGTGAGTTTCTAATACACAGATAATATCATCCCCCAAATCACCAGCATTCTTGGCCTCCATTATAACTGCTCACAAAGGTGCTAATTAGTGCCAAGGACTGAATGAGCATGAAGTCTGAACTCTACACACAGGTGGCCACTACAGTTCAAGGTTGAGAAGAAGTACTACCCCTGCTGCATCTGTTCTGCATATACGTAAAAGACTTTATTGCTCGTGAAACATGCTGAATTGACTGCCTTGCTAAAGTTTCACTTTAAAAAAAAAAAAAGCCCAGTCTGTCTTCATTTTACCAAACTAGTAACTAAACAGGATGTTTGTGAGCTGTTAATATTGTGAGGCCTAATAGTGAAATTATTGCTACAGGGACTTTCAGATGTTTTTCCCAACACCACCCATAAAATTGGATCTGGTTAAGAGGGAGCAACCAATGCAAGGCATAACTAAAACAGTATGTTTATTATTTTACTACATGATTCCAATTTGTTTCTATGGTGTCAAATGTAAAATTTTTGCCAGAAACTTCACGTTAGACCAGGGGTCGACAACCTTTCAGAAGTGGTGTGCCGAGTCTTAATTTATTCACTCTGCTTGAAGGTTTCGCGTGCCAGTAATACATTTTAACGTTTTTAGAAGGTCTCTTTCTATGTCTATAATATATAACTAAACTATTGTTGTATGTAAAGTAAATAAGATTTTAAAAATGTTTAAGAAGTTTCATTTAAAATTAAATTAAAATACAGAGTCCCCCAGACTGGTGGCCAGGCCCCGGGCAGTGTGAGTGCCACTGAAAATCAGCTCGCGTGCCATAGGTTGCCTACCCCTGCGTTAGACCTTTGCTAGAATGAAACAGAACCGCGTTCCTAACACATTTGATCCCTGCATTTACTTTACCAACAGATTCATAAGCTTTTTCCTATTGCTCTACCTCCACCAACTCAAGGCCATAATTTTAGAAGGACAGCGTGTAGCTGGAGAACTGGGATCATAACGAAAAAGACAAAAGCAAAGCCCAAATATTTATACAATTTTTCTACAAGCAAGACTCTAAGCTCCAGCTTTCAAGATATTTCTTTGAAAGCAGGCAGGCAAAATTGATCCATAATAGTGTACTCTGAGCCGCATTAAAGCAAAAACTGTCATAATGTATCTACTTAAAAACTGGGTGGGCACTGACAACCCTGAGGAAATGACATTACTTTAGAAGCATATTTCATTAATTATCAGTGGTCTCCACTCCATTTCCTCTTATCTGCCCTAAGTGAATTCTATAGCTTAGAAACATCAGCATGTGACAATCACATGCTAACATTCTAGTTAGGTGCAACTATGCAGTGCCGCATTTGTATATAATGACTAACCTACACCCTGGGAATTTACATTTGAAAGGTCCTTTTCAAAGTGTAAATCAAAGCTAATTAGATCTATTCATGTTACCAGAAGTCATTTTGTTACCCTCTTGCTCTACACAGCCCAGGAGCTGAAATCAGAGTTCATTTTTCATGCTTCAGGAGTGGACTTCTTATCTGTGTATGTTGCACAGGAATGAAGCTGAGACTTGAATAGGACTCTTTGTGTCCCAAGGCTCCTTATGGACCCTGGTGGTCTCTAGACTGCAACTCAGCTATGTGCCAAAAAGGTGGCTCCTTCTGGCAGAACCCCATTAGGAGGTGTATAAAGCTTGTTTCAGTGAGAAGCCACTCATATCATAGAGCAGGCATATGCCATGAGTTACCGTAATTCTATGAAGGCAGTGTTTGTGATATGGCTATGAGCTAGCACTAGCCATTAACAGTTCTTCTAGGAAGTGTAACACTCTTCTGGGGAATGACAAACCCAAACCTCTTCAGCAGTATCACCTGCAGTCTGGGGTGACACATAAAGCAAATGGTGCAGTCCACTCATCTGCTTCGGAAAATCTCTGTGGTTGTGGTGTCCATTTTTCTTTTAATGAGTCTTTATAGAATGCTGCAAGTGCTGCTGTGTCTGTCTCTACTTCCTTTAAGAGTTAGTTCACTGTTTGAGAAATCAGGTTTCCTATAGGTATAATTTAACTTAATTTTGGACCTACTTTCCCTCCTTTTTCTTTTCTTTGAGCTTTGTACCTGAAGGTGCAAGGAGTAGTTCAAGAGTTGATAAAAGTACGAGTGGTTTGGAAATTATTGCCGCTCAAAGTTATGGAGAAAAAGGCAGTTACTAAGATTCCTATAAGTGGCTATTTTTTTTTTTTTTTGCAGGGGGCAGCAGATAGTTTCTGCAATTACAAGGGCTAGACTAAACTAACACAGATTATCAGCAATCATACATCACCATATGAGGTGGTCACCAGCTGGGGTCAGACAGTAATATCATCCATACAACACAAAAGCATAAAATCTCCATAATGCGCTATAATCAGAAGCAACTGCTGCTGGCCACCCTCAGAGGTTGGATTCTGAAATATATGGACATGTGGTCTGGATGGCAATTCCAATGCTTCCATTTTCACTTTTCACCCTGCCAGTTCCCTGGTTTTTGGACCAGGAAGTATGTATAAATATGAAGTGACCACCATTGGCATCACTGAGGGACACAATGAATGAGAATCTGAATCTGAGGTCACAAAACACATGAGAGCATTTAGACCAAGAAATCTGAAGGAAATTAAACACATACATTTTCTTTCTCATTGTGGGAAAGCTGCAGCATTTGCAGTTACAAAGAAGTAAACTTATTAGGCCAGATCGTCAAGTGATGTAAATCTGGCATAGCTCCTTTAAACAATGGATTTACATCAAATTATACCAGCTGAGGATCTGGCCCCTGGTATCAAAATTTGCATGTAACTTTTACAAACGGAAATATTTCCCCACAAGCAAAATATCAACCTGATTTTAAAAAAAAAAAAATGAAAAGTGTAGATGAAACTTTATTGATGGGTGCAGTATCCTGGGTGCAATTTGCTGACAATGTGGGATAGTGTATTTCCATTGTGATGTTAGCCCATCGGAATATGCTATACAAGGGGCTGTTCTATTTGTGAATGTGGTGGGGGGAGGGGCCCAATAAGGATTGGGAAGAGAAAGGCAAAGAAAGAAAAGAATAACCTTGATTAAATGAATCAGCTGCACTTTGTAACAAACAAATCACAAACCTTTTCATTCAGAAGCTGTTCACTGAGGTGTATAAGTTTGCAATCTGTTAGCCTGTAGAATGTTTGGAGAAAAGTCAAACATACTGTATCAATACATATTTAGTCAAAGCAGACATTTCTTTTGTACCTTTTTATAAAAAAACTCAGCATTTTTTCAGTTAAATTACCATAGATAAAACTGTTCATGTAATTGGAAAAAGAATCAACTGCTCTTTTCCTTGTTATGCTTCTTCTGCCAGTCCTGACAACAAACGACAAGAATTCCTCTGGTAATCGCGGCAAACAATCCATAAAGAGAATGGACTGTATGGTTGGCTCACACAATACTCAGCAAGCAGATTTTTGTTCCCCCAATTTCCAGCATTTCAGAGCATCACATGCTGCACATAAATAATTGATGACCCTTTTGAAAAATTAAATATTCAGGACAGCTCAAACTCATTCTCCAGACCTATATTTGTGCCTTCCACATTATCCCTTAATGCTTCTAAACAAACTTAGCAGCGTTTTTTTTTTTAAATGCCTTTCAAGCACGGAAAGGCCTAGTTTAGAATTGTTCCATGTCTTTCCAAGTTAAGTGGTTAATTGCTCCACAATCATACACAACACACTATGTGGCTAAAACAGAAACCTGGGAAAGAAACTGAAAAAAATCAAAGTAACAATGACCAGAAGCACAAGAATAGAGCTAGGCTGCTAGACACTAGCAGAGAATCTAGCTCATAAGGTAGAATAGGAGATTGCCTTTCAAGAATTCAGCCCAGATTCCTTTGTTTGAAGAACAGTTTCCTCTCTTTTTTTTAAATATATACTTGTCATAATAGTAGACAGTCCTGTTTAGATATTTTGCAGATGTGAAGACTTCACAGTTCTAAGAGCCGGATTCTGCCCTTTAGATATTTATGTACAGCTCTGATTGGCATTCATAGGCAGAAATTGGCCGTAGGCTTTTAAAATGAGAGCTATACTAGGTAGTAATATTACTTTTAATGCACCAAATTCTATTTCCCAAGATGTTACTAACCATTATCTTGCTACTCCCAATATATACGTTTAGTTAAACATGGTAGCTATGGGAGCCTGATTAAAAAAGGTGTTCACTCCTTTTTGTAATTGCAGCTTTGCTTATATCTAAGGATAACATCTACAGTCGCTATACTGTTTAATGGACAACACTTTTCCAGTACCAACTGGAACCAATGGGCAGTCACTAGGATATAAAAAAGGTAGGAATGGAGATGGGCAAAACTTGACCATAGTGTTGGGTGACAAGTCTAACGTTGAGTGTGTCATCATGTTTCCACCCCAGAACAGGTGGTGTCCCGTGAAGCAGAAATCTTTGCTTCACACCAACAGGGTTTCATTGGATTCAATTGCTTTCTTACACCTGGAAATCTGTCTGGTTGTTTTTACATATGGACCAAAGAAAATAAAAATTAAATAAATAAAAGACTTAGCCTGTGCCTCAGGGAAGTTGCACTGCAGTTTTTAATCTTCACTGTGACCAGACTGGAGCTGGTAGGCCTCAGTTTTCATTATAATTTGTCTTTCATGGATTCTGAGGGTGCAAGTGGCTTCCTGACCCTACTGGCAGGTTCCAGGCTCGATTGTCTCTCTGGTCATCTGTTGTGTGTGTATCATTGGATGAGGGCTGAATTGTAGCTGAATCCATAGCTGCTAGACAGCGACAGGGACTGCTGGTGCTCCTCGCCCGGCTCTGAGGTGTAGCTGGGAAACGTCTGTGCACGAGACACCTTTGCTGAACTGAGACTGTGACCTGGAAGGAAGGCAGAGAATAGTGTATTATGAATCAACTTATTGAGCTTCAAAAACAACTGAGCTGAAAACGTCCTCTGGATAGGCTAATAAGATATTAGCCATAGCTCTTTCTGAACTGGCAACATCCTCTATACAAACAAGTGCATCAGCTCCATGCTGTATTTAGACCCTTTTAGCCAAAGAACACTCAGACAGAGGAGAAAAAGAACGAACCAAGGGGTTGGGCTGCATTTTCGGTTCTCTTCCTTTATTTCCTCCATGAATCAAATTCACAAACACTGATTTATTCATATTTACTCCCTTGTTTCTGGGCTTTACAGCAAGGAATGCCTCCAACGACCCCCAAACCCCATATGATTAGATTCTGTATTGTTTTGGGTACGCACATGCATAAGGATTATTTGTGGGCTTGTCTACACTACCGCGGTAGTTCGACGGCTGGCAATCGAACTTCCGGGTTCGATTTATCGCATCTGGTGTGGACGCGATAATTCGAACCAGGAAGTGCTCGCCGTCGACTGCGGTACTCCACGTCAGCGAGAGGAGTACCGCGGAGTCGACGGGGGAGCCTGCCTGCCGTGTGTGGACCGCGTCTGAACCGCGGTAAATTCGAACTAAGGTATGTCGACTTCAGCTACGTTATTCACGTAGCTGAAGTTGCGTACCTTAGATCGAATTGGGGTGTTAGTGTAGACCAGGCCTAAGTGAGTAATTTCAGGAGCAGGCTGTTACGGGAGAGAGTGACTGTAAGTGGGAGTCATCCTTGCTTTCCCCACATGAAATGATTTTTTATTTTATTCACTAACAAAATATATGTCATTTTTCACAGCAACAATTAGCACTGTCAAGCTCTAAAGTGCTTTTCTAGGAAAAAGGCTATGTAAATCTCACTAGTTCCTTTGGAAGCTGTGGAGAGCTTTCACCAGCACAGAATTCAATTAGTTAAATCCTTCAGTGGATGTTGAATTACTAGGGTGACCAGATCAGAGAGATAAAATATCGGGACACGGGCGGGGGGCAGAGCAAAAAAAAAGGAGTTTCAAAGGGGCCGGGGGCATTAGCAGGCCCCAACCGCGCGCGCTACCCCCGCGGAACCTCCCAGCCCGGCCACATGCGGCATGCGGTGGGTCCGGGCGGGGGCAGCGTGGAGCGGGCAGGGGCCAGGTGGGCAGCGCGGGCCAAATCCCCGCTGCTGCCGGGGAGCCCCGCGCCTCTCCCTCCCGCTCGTGGCTGCTGCTCCTTCCTGGCGGGACGCGCCTCCTGCCGCCCCGGGCACATGCGGCGCGCGTCCCCCGCGCCTAGTCTCCCTCCCCCCGGGAAGGAGCCGCTGGAGTGCAGCCGAGCGGGAGAGGCGCGGGGCTCCCCGCCGGCGGCAGGACGCGCGCCGCATGTGCCTGGGGCGGGCCGAGGGGCGCGTCCCGCCGGGACGGAGCTGCAGCCGCGAGCGAGAGGGAGAGGCGCGGGGCTCCCCGGCAGCAGCGGGGATTCGGCCCCCGCGCCGCCCACCCGGACCCCGCCCGGACCCATGGCGCTGCCCTGCGGGCTGCAGGGCTGGAGCAGCCTCTGTGCTGTGCTCCCGGCCCCCCATGTGCAGCGGCCCGGGGGCCGGGCAGGAGCCCTCTGGCACGGCGGGGGGCTCAGAGCTGAGCCCCCCCATCTCCCTCCCTCCCTTGCCAGCCCCCCTTTGCCCAGCTGGTGCCCGGGTGCCAGAGCTGACTCACCAGCTGCAGGATCCAGCCGCCGCCACCACCCCCTCCCTCCCGGCTTGTGCCGCCATGCACCTGCAAGCCTGGGAGGGAGGAGGAATGCCGCGTGGTTGGGGAAGAGGTGGTGCCTGGGCGGGGATTTGGGGAGGGAGCCAATGGGGGGAGGAGGGGGCGGAGCCAGGGCGGCGGGGGGGGGGGGGAAATTTCTTTGTCCGCGTCCCGACCAATTTCAAACATTGGTCGGGACACGGACAAAGAAGCAAATATCGGGGCAGTCCCGATAAAATCGGGACGTCTGGTCACCCTATGAATTACACGCTATCACTAGGTATCACCCACACCTACATTTCCTGTTCATTCCCTCTTATGCACTATGCTCTTCCCTAACCTTTCTTTCTCCCTGTTCCCTTTACTTCTTTCTCTCACTCCCAAACTGTTCCTTCTTTCATGCTGCCCCTTGTGCTTGGAACAGTCTCCCTCCCACTTCTTGTCCACCTTCCTTCTTATTTAAAATCCCTCCTCAGCACCCATCTCTTGCATAAATTCTTCCTCACCATAGATTATGTCCTCCCCCTTATTTAAATTGCTGTTTAGATGAGTTGTGTCTTGTTTGTGTTAGACTGTAAACTTTTCAGAGCAAGAGTCGGGTTTTATTTTGTGGAATATCATGTATATTTATGGTGCTTTATAAATACTCAGTGATAATTAACTGAGTTAATAATTCAGAACTAATGGCAACCCTTTCTCACATGAGTAAGCCCATTGTTTTCAATGGGATTACTCCCATAAGTCAGACTCCATGCAAAGGTGGCCATAAGCATAGATTGTTTGCATGATAAAGTTGCATGTAGAGGACATGAAGGTTGGGTAAAAACCAGCATTGTGCATTTGCACTTCAGAATTAATCTGAGATGGAACATGGTCCATGTGTTAGAACTGTTGTCTGATTTTAGGAAGTTAATATTATTATTTTGGATAATATGGATTATAGGCTTGCCAATTAATCTGATCAGAAGATAATAAGGTTCTTGTCCCAGTGGGACAAGTGGGTCACCCCTCTTATGGAGCTTGAGCATTTGAGCCCTCCTTTTATGTCCAAAATTAGTTTCTTTACCCACAAAATATTAGGTCACACTTACTCCATAGCCTGCTATCTTTGTACGTATGGATGACATATACATACATATTAATGACATTAGCTCATTCTCACATCTGTTATTTCTGTCCTAATCAGTTATTTCGGTTCTTTCCAAGTTGTGGTGTACCTGTTAAGTTTAAAGAGGATATGAAGTTAGGTAGCCCCCTACCATCCTGCTTCAATGCATCCTTTATCTATCTATGTTAAAGGTTGCAACCATATATGGACTTTATGCTTTAGCTCATCACCACCTATCTAGGTGGAAAGTCCCAAACATATGTACACGAACTTTGCCTTAGCTCAAGATACAGGGTGTGGCCTGCCTGTACCCTGCATTACAGCCAAAAATACTCTAATATAAACCTATAAACCTATTATAATAAAACAAATAATAAAGCCCATAAGAAAATAAGAAACCCATAAGAAAAGATATATAGGCAAGAAAGCAGGCAAGCCCTACAGTCTACAAAACTCTGGACTGGGCATCAGACTATCTACATTCTCAGCTATGCTATTGATATTCAGTGTGACCTTGCCCTAATTACTCTGAGTTATGGGAAAGTTAAATGATGTGTCAAAAGCCACCCAGCAAACCTGTGACAAAACTGGGAATAGAGCTCAGATTACCCAGTTCCCTATCCTATAGATTTATCTACCTCAGATGGAAGGTTTGAGATGTAATTAATTATCTACAATTGATAAAACTCTTTTAGCTCCTTAGATCAAAGGATAATTAGTGCAAATTATTATCCATCTTTTTCACCTTTGGAATCCACATTCAAGACTAGAACTGAAGTGAGGTTGGAAAGTGCTTATTAAAATATATTTAGTAAATTAACTATATATGAGAAGGTAAAAGAATAATCCTCTTAGACAAAGCCAAAATTAAATATTTGAATGGAATGAAAGGAAACTATTAAGTGAATAGTGTGATGGTCTCCCACTGAAGAATCTCAAGATAACTAGCAGTTTTCTGGAATGATTTAAGCCTGAACTAGTAGAGCTGGAATAGCAAATATGCAGCTGATCAGGAATGAGACCCATTTGCAAAACTTTGCCATAATGGCTGTCCTTGGAAAAGTCTGGCTATGGCCACTGCTATAAGTCTATTGCTTCATACAAAATTACAGGTCACCAAAAGGCAAGGAAATGAGCAACAATATCGAGAGAGAGGAAACAAACAAAACGACCAATCAACCCAGCAACACTAGAGACAATAAAACCACAGACTGCTTTCCCAGTGGCAACTTAATGATCACAAAATCCCTTTTATAGCATGCACAGCAGACTGCATTCTGTCTGTATAGCTTTCCTCACTGGGTTAAATTAACATTAGCTATCAAAATCCTGACTGAGATGCCAAGCCTAAATGTCTTTCTGCTTCAAGGAGCCTTTGCATGAAACTGCATTAAAATGTAAACTGGCAGTGGGGTCTGAACAGCAAAGTAAAACTATTGAAAAAGCACAAGCGGACTTAGATAGTAAAGAGTCAATTCTGAAAAGCTTTACTCATACAAGAGATTCAATTGGGACCTTGCAGAGCTTTATATTTATCTGGGGTTTGCATCATAATGATCTGTTCTTTTTTAACTTAACTCAAACCTATCTCTGGACCAGTCACATGCTCTTATGTTTTTTCAAAGCTGCCAGTATCTTTTCTGAAGATGTAAAGGCTTGTTCTGTACTTACATGAAAGCTGGAATAATACAGTTTTTAATGATTCCTACTGGACTCTTAATGTAGAAATTTTATTGGGTCTGCAAAACTTCACCAGGAAAGTATTATGTTTGTGAGCAACACAGGCAGAGGAACAAAGCTAATTATATATATATTCAACATGTCACTGGTCTTTTCTAGTCTTTGAAATGCATTTTGCTATGTACAATGGTAGGCTCTCATTAGAAAAAGACTAGATGGTACACAAAGAAATTAATCAAAACAGGAAAGATTATTTTAGCAATATTCTATGCATATTTTGAAACGTATGACACCAGTGAGCATGTACCTAAAACCAGTCCTAGCCCCCTGTTTGGTTCTTTGCATTCCCTTTAATGGTCGTATTGTACCTTTGTTCATGTGTTTTGGTATCTGGCCTTCCTTTGTATAAACCAGGGGTAGGCAACCTATGGCACGGGTGCCGAAGGCGGCACGTGAGCTGATTTTCAGTGGCACTCACACTGTCTGGGTCCTGACCACCGGTCCGGGGGGCTCTGCATTTTAATTTAATTTTAAATGAAGCTTCTTAAAACATTTAAAAAAAAACTTATTTACTTTACATACCACAATAGTTTAGTTATATATTATAGACTTATAGAAAGAGACCTTCTAAAAACATTAAAATGTATTACTGGCACGCGAAACCTTAAATTAGAGTGAATAAATGAAGACTCGGCACAGCACTTCTGAAAGGTTGCCGACCCCTGGTATAAACCATGCAAAAGGAAAAGAACAGTCCTGGAGCTCACCAGGAGTTGGCAGAAACTGGTTTTTCTTTTTCACAGATCACTCACTCATTCCGAAGGATTGAAGTCAGTTTTCTCCCATCTGCTCACTCTGTGGGATTCACATGGATATTTCAAATCCATTCGGGTGTTTCCTCACCAGTTCAGCTGAGAATCTCCTGTCTCAGTGGAAATCTATGAACAGGCTGGTGACTAATTCTGAATAAGAGTTAATTCGCTTTTGTAGGATTAACAAAACAGCTTGTGGCAGTCCATACATTTGTAGACAGTAAAAATGATTGTTCTTTAGTGAAGCAAATTTCATTGAAGCACGATACGGAGGGAGTAAATTTGTGTGAGAGATGATTTAAGTCTGATAAATGATTTTAAGCATTTTAAAAAATTATATTTAACTGCCATTTGAAAAACTTAATAGTATATGTGTTAAGTGACAAATCTTGTACACTCCCTCCACCATGTGTCAAGCTCTCTTGCAGTGGAGATAATGTGATTCCACAAGTACCACAAGCTCTCTTTTCCCCTTCTAAAACTTGTGCATTCCATATTCCAGACTTGGCAGTGTCCCTGATGCTCTAGGATGAGCAGAAGTTGGGACGGGGAAGAACCACCTTACAGAGATTCTCTGGTCTTTCCTGTGGAGGGCACTAGGGCCACATGAAGCCTATCCCAGGCTTCTAAGCAGGAGTTAAGGCTGTGGAGGGACCTAGAGGGAAAGACTCCTACTCCCTCTACCCCTCATAGAATTCTCCAGTGTTCAGTCCTGTCACTTGGACTGGGCAGGGAATTTAGATTTAGACAAAAATAGTCTGTAAATACTAATCTTTTGAGCCACGTTCTGCACTTTGCACCATATAGGGAAATCCACAGGAGGTAAAGTTTTCCCTCATGGAGGACCTATGCTTCTGGATTTGCACTGGAATCTACTCTCCCTGCTTCTTGCAGCCATGTTGCCAAAGCCTCCTCTGTTCACCTTTTGTTAGGCCTCTCTTCCAGGGGAGGACAGGACTACAGTGCACAGGGGCTCCATTGAAACATGAATACAGACTGCAGATACATGAACTTTTCAGTGGATTCCCCACCAAGCTGGGGTGAGGTGGGGTAAGACAGGAGAATAATGCACATAGTGCATATATCTTCCCAACCCATCACCTCCAGACACCTGACCCAGCGAAAGGCTATCCAGGTGGGTGATTGTTTTTGCAGAAGTGGCTCTTCCACCACTTCCAGGTGCTGAATGGTAGAGGGAAATTCATGCACAAAGAATTCAAGAGACAGAACTGGGGCCTCAGTGGCTGTTTCATAGAGCAATAGAATTCTAGACAGCAACAGTCCAAACTAAATTGTGGTAATACCACCAAAAGTGCAATCAAATGATACAGAAAAGTCTGCTTATGTATAAATTAGGGTTGTCAATTAATCGCAGTTAACTCAAAAAAATGTATCGCGATTAAAAAAATTAATCACAGTTTTAATCGCACTGTTAAACAATAGAATACCTATTGAAATTTATTAATTATTTTGGAGTGGGGGGACAGGGTGTATTTTAGCCGCCTCACAGTTCATACGACTGGAGTGGCGACCCTGTTCTCGCCCGACCTATTGCCCGAGGTGCTGGGGGTTGCCGAGGCTGTGCCAGGCCGCCTGCTGCACCTCCGGGTCCGCATGGCCCTGAGTGGTTGCGTTTCTATCAGCAGGCGTCTGCCTTCCTTGGCTCCTTGGATCCTCGTGAGTGCCTGGTCCTGGGCGGGGACTTTAACAGCACCCTTGAGGAGCGGGACTGCTCAGGGACCGAGCAGTGCCCGGCCGCTGTGGACGTCCTCCGAGAGATTGAACATCACTCCCTGGTGGATGTCTGGCACGACCACCACCTGGACGACAGCTCGATGTTCACTTTCGTCCGGGTGGAGGCCCATCGGTCGCACCACTCCAGATTGGACCGCATCTACTTGTCATGTTTCCACCTTTCACAGGCTCACTCCTCCAACATTAGGCCAGCCCCATTTTCAGATCATCATCTTGCCACCGTGACGGCCTCTCTCTGCGCGGAGAGGCCGGGGCCGGCCTATTGGCACTTCAATAACAGTTTGTTGGAGGATGCAGGCTTCGTGGTGTCCTTCCAGGAGTTCTGGCTGGCCTCGTGAAGGCAGAGGCGCGCCTTTCCCTCAGCACGGTGGTGGTGGGACCTGGGGAAGGTGCGCGCCTGGCTCTTCTGCCGCAACTACACCCGGGGTGCCAGCCGACAGAGGGATGCGGCGATAGAGCAGTTGGAGCGGGAGAGGTGTCTGGCCACCAGCCTCGAGGATCCATCCCTCTGCGGAGTGTGCCGGGAGAAGCGGGAGGAGCTCCGGGCCCTCGAGGACCATCGGGCCTGGGGAGCCTTTGTTTGTTTGATCCCGCATCCGCCTCCTTCGGAAGATGGATCGCGGCTCCCGCTTCTTCTACGCTCTGGAGAAAAAGAGAGGGGCCAAGAAGCACGTCACCTGCCTCTTGGCAGAGGACGGCACCCCCCTCACGGATCCGGTGGAGATGTGCGGGAGGGCCAGGGCCTTCTACACAAATCTTTTCTCCCCGGATCCGACCGATCCTAATGCTTGCAGAGTGCTCTGGGACGGACTCTCGACGGTCAGCGTGGGTGACCATGACCGGCTAGAGCTACCTCTCACTCTGGCTGAGTTCTCGGAAGCCCTCTGTTGCATGCCCACCAATAAATCTCCGGGCATGGACGGGCTGATCGTGGAGTTCTACCGCGTGTTCTGGGACGTCCTCAGCCCAGACCTAGTCACCGTCTGGGCCGAGTCCTTGCAGAGCGGGGTCCTCTCTCTTTCGTGCAGGCGAACCGTGCTCGCCTTATTGCTGAAGAAGGGGGACCTCCGCGACTTACGGAATTGGCGTCCCGGACTACAAAGTCATAGCGAATGCCATCTCGCTGCGGCTAGGGTCCGTGCTGGCGGACGTGGTGCACCCGGACTAGACCTACACCGTCCTGGGCCGCACCATCTTCGATAACCTGTATCTGGTCCGGGACCTCTTGGAGCTTGGGTGTAGGGATGGTCTGTCGTTCGCCCTCCTGTCCCTGGATCAGGAGAAGGCGTTTGATAGGATGGACCACGGGTACCTCCTGAGCACTCTGCAAGTGTTTGGCTTCGGACCCCAGTTTGTGGGTTTTCTCCAAGTGCTGTATGCTTCTGCAGAGTGTCTGGTCATGCTCAACTGGACCCGGACCGAGCCGGTCAGCTTCGGGTGAGGAGTATGGCAGGGGTGCCCCCTCTTGGGTCAGCTGTATGTTCTGGTGATCAAGCCCTTCCTCTGTCTCCTCCGCCGGAGGTTGATGGGGTTGGTGCTCAGAGAGCTGGAGCTGCGGCTGGTCCTGTCGGCGTACGCTGATGATGTGCTCCTCATGGTCCAGGACCCGGGCGACTTGGCACGGGTAGAGGCTTGCCAGGCCATCTACTCGGCAGCCTCCTCTGCCTGGGTCAACTGGGTCAAGAGCTCTGGCCTGGTGGTTGGGGACGGGTGACAGGCGAGCTCCCTCCCACCCGCACTTCAGGCTATCTGGTGGAGTGCGGGCCTGCTGCTCTATCTCGGCGTTTACCTTTCTGCCACGCATCCGTCTCTGCGGAGAACTGGCATGGCTTAGAGGGCAGGGTGATGGAGCGGCTCCGGAAATGGACAGGAGGTCGCCACTCCAGTCGTATGAACTGTGAGGTGGCTAAAATACACCCTGTCCCCCCACTCCAAAATAATTAAAAACAGTTATTTCCCTCTCAAATTTGGTGTCCCTTCCATTTTATTATTGAAAATGATCAGAAATGAAGACTTGAAACTCAAAATATAGGCAGAGTTATTTGCAGTAAATAAATTAATTCCACAGTATTTTAAGCTTCCTTTATTAATAATATTTCTATGTCCCACTTGCTGAGTAACTGTCACACACAAAGTCCTACATTTGGGACCTGGCAGTTTGAGAGACTATATCGGCAAACTCTCCTGCATGTCTCCTGCATATTTCAGCAGCTCTGAGCTATTGGGGCTCTTTTCCTGTACATTTCACAATGTGCACAAGACAGACACACACTTCCAAGGTTGTGGTAAAAAATAGCAGAAGAGTTCCATTACCACACACTGGTAGGACCCATCCACACTAGCAGAGTTGGTCTGTGACAGACTTATGAAAAGTATAATTATTTTCTGTTTTAGGACAGGAAATAGTGTTACATAACTTCTTGTCTTTTTTTTCTTCCTCTCACTATCACAGGATGCAATGAAGCTTTAATCCAAACCAAATAAGTATACACGATTCATAAAGATAACGATGTCAGTTGTCAAAGCAGGGCAAAATTAGATTCCTCCTAATCTTAATTAGGTTGGAGGCAGAAGCAGTTTGTTGCAGCATCACACTTTGTGGCATGGTTCTTACATGTTACACTCCCTTAGAGGAAAAAAATAAAGCAGCAGCAACAACTAATGCTAGGGCTGATGGGTAGATAGATAGATAATCACAGCTTCTCCAAGGAGGTTAGAACTGCATACAGTGGTCTGAGTTTAAATAGAAAATGCAAGAGATTTCAAAACATATACATATCTTAATGTATAGGCCTGCCTCCTTTAAGCAATAATTTCCTAGATTTTTACTGGCTGTGTTGATAGGAAATGCACTGAGTGACTTTAGCTCTAAGCAAATGCATTTTTGTTTGTGAATTTCCTTGGGTTTTATTTTTAAAATAAGTGATAAAAGGTAGCCCCATCCTCCTGCTCAGTTTTTCTAAATTTGCTCACATTTATGTTCCTGCTTATCCCCTGTACTCCAGCTCCACACCCTTTGACTCCTAAAAAAGTCCCTTCTTTAGAGGTCCCATCCACACATGCCTGCCTGTGATTCCTTCCTTACCTCCCCTCCAGGTCCCGCAGCCCCTGCAGTTTCCTTCTCGCCCTCTGGCCCCTTGCATCATCCACTCCATGCCCCCTCAATGTTCCTTGCTTCCCATTCCATTTTTAAATATTTAAAAATTGGCTAGAGGCACACAACTAGCATCTGGGTTGCAGTCCCTTTAGCATATTGTGCTGTTGTTGGCAGGGACTAGATCTGCTTGTGTAGTGGGACAGCACCAAACAAAATGGTGACCCAATCCTGATCAGGGCCTTTAAGTGCTGCCATAATACAAATAATAAAAGATGATAATTACAAACGGGGTGGGTAGCACTGCCAATTATTAAGGTTATCTGACATTGCCCCATCTCAGTTCCCAAGGTGTAAAATGGGGATAATTCCACCTGCTCATCTGATAAGCATGATATTATGAAAATAAATTCATTAATGTTTGTGAATCACTCAGCACTTTAGTATAAGCACCATAGAAAACCTCTGAGAAAATTCATAATTCTGTCTTTAGAGCAGGGTTTAAATAGTGTGCAGTAAATAAGGACCTTACATTGAACAACGAGGAGGAAAAATACAGTAAAACCTCAGAGTTATGAACACCAGAGTTACAAACTGACCGGTCAACCACACACCTCATTTGGAACTGGAAGTACGTAATCAAGCAGCAGCAAAGAAAAAAAAAGGGGGGGGGGGCAAATACAGTACAGTACTGTTAAATGCAAACTATTAAAAAATAAAGGGAAAGATTTAAAAAAAAGGGTTGAGAAGGTAAGGAAACTGTTTCTGTGCTTGTTTCATTTAAATTAAGATGGTTAAAAGCTGCATTTTTCTTCTGCACAGTAAAGTTTCAAAGCTGTATTAAGTCAATGTTCAGTTGTAAACTTTTGAAAGAACAACCATAACATTTTGTTGAGCATTATGAACATTTCAGAGGTACGAACAACCTCCATTCCTGAGGTGTTCATAACTCTGATGTTCTACTGTACTGAATAAACACCACCCATCCACAAAGGCAGGGATCCTATGGAACAAATAGTATGTGCTCATGTCATTAATGACTATCATCATACTTATGCACAAGAGGTTCAAATTAAGATTCCCAGACACCCTTAAATTTGGTATTTCCTAACTTTGGAGTGCTTGCTTTTGCAATCTTAATAATGTGCTTTTAATGTAATTTTTAATGTAATAAAAATAGCCAGAGATGTCTAACTACCAAACAATGTGCTTTGTGATGCAAATGAAAATTGTAACATTTGCAAGCATAAGTGCTGATGAGCACAAAATGTCAGGCATTAAAGTCAGTTAATTATTTTTATTTTATACAGTAGTGCTCAAAAGTCAGGAATACAGCTCCATGGTGGTACATGCTATAGAAAAATATGGGTGTTGAAAACTAAGTTCTATACATCAACTTGTGTACACTCAGAGCCTGAAAAGTGGAACAAGCAAAGCAAAGTAAAACAAAGTCTACTTTTCATGAGAAATTCATTGTCAAGTTGTCGCACTCTTAATAAATGGAGCAGTTAAAAAAGCAATGGTATCATGGCAGCCAATGGGGAATTTATTCGCAGTGTTGCAGGGAAGTTGGAAAAAGCAGTAAGTTAATGGATGCTTGAAAAATAAGGGTATGTGAGAGTGTGTCTGTATATATGTGTGGGAAGGAGGGGGAAAGAGACAGCTGTTACATTTTGTTTTCACACATTTTTTCACTCATTAGGCTCTAGAAATGATCCTTTTGGCCAGAAAAGTTCACAAAACTGGTAACAGCTTTTAATCTAGATTTATATCCTCTAAAGACATTTCCATCATCAGTGAAAGCTCCTTCTATTTATTTCAGGTAAGGCCCATAGGTTGTGGTAATGTTGTTGTTTTGATAGGGAGTGTGTCTCCAGAGGTGCTTCCCAGCTGTATATTTTTGGCAGCATCATTGTAAAGAATTATGACAAAAACGGAAAGGCACGGTAGCCATGATCTTAATTTCCACTGGGAAGAATGAAACACTAAATTGTTATTGCTGCTGATTTTAAAGGGAAGCTTTAATCCTTTTGTTGAGAAGAAATAAAGAATCCTCTTTTTTTAACCTGGATACAGAAGATGGTCCTCAAATACACTTACAGCAACTTCAAGTCACCTTAAATGGCTATTATTCTATCAAAACAGGATAATTTCATTTAAAGCAGAAAATAAAGAATTGTGGTTACTCTACTTAGCTTATATTGGTTAAAATCCTGCCTACAATTCAATATTGAACATACAATATCTTATTAAGCTGTTGATGAGAAACCACTTTTATTTTTTGTGTGTGTCATTGAATAGGAAAACTAAAGCAAAGTTTCATAGTAGGGTAAACTGCTACAAAGTAAACCTGTTATTTTGCTGTGAGTATGTTTATGTTCATGTATTCTTTCATGTGTTCTTTACAAGCTCAACTCTGGATTTGATCAAAAATGAAGTCAATGTGAGTCTCTACTGAGTTCAACGGGCACAAGAATGGGCCTTCTGTGAGGTACCGAGCATCATACATGTCTATTTATTTCAATGAGAGTGGAAAACATTTTCCACCTTTCAGGATTGGATCATTATTGTTTATCTTAAGAGTTAATGACTCTGTCATCAGCTCTTCCCAGAAAAGGGAAGAGATTGCATATGCACTGGTAGAGTGGACTTCAGGATACTTCTGCGGCAGCTAGTTCAAGAAGAAAGAAACTACAAAGGGATCCATGTGCCCTGATTTCTCAAAAGGTGTTGACAGTGCTCAGGACTCTATAGGTTCAGGTCCTTTGTGAAAACCAACTAAAAAGGGGCATATATGGTCTCCCAATCACATTGGCTGAGATAATCAGGGACTCAGACAACCCATTATTATGTGATAATTGGAAGGAGGTTTATAAATGAAACAGCAAAACTTTGGTTTAATTATTTGTTCCTTGCTACCCAAAATGTAGGAAAATAACTTTGCCTGTATACCAAAGGTTAACAGGGCCAAAATAGTTTTGCATAGGACCCAGATAATTTCATCATCTTGTTCAAGTTCAAAACTAGCAGAGCTTCATGTGGTTGGAGGATTTTTGTTTTCTTTTAACAAAAGCTTCACAAAGCTCTACTAATAGAGAGTTGAGAATTGGTATTTTAGAGAAAGAAATATGAAAAAGGCTGAGGAAGTCACCTGAAGAAAACATTGTTCTATTTCCTTTGAAACAAATGTTTGAATTAGACTGGAATGATAAATATTACATATTTGGTCTGATCCCAAAGCAAACTCTGGCAAAAATAAAATAGGCATATAATAAATCAACAGTAAGGAAAGAGAACCATTTAAAAATAGCGTACTATTGGAATGACCTGGAAAACAGCTAAGGACATAAGAGTAATAAAACAAGAAACAAAAGCAAAAGGAGATGGCTCACTGCACTGCATTAGTTACTTGAATATAGCAAGAAATCATTTTATGAATCAATTTATTGTTGATTTCACACCTAAACAGATTTATAAGACCATTTTGTTTTAGATCCTTTAAAATTACCTCTACCAAAGTACTTTCACACAGGTAGCTTATATCAACAGTGCTAGTTTCTTGATTTACTGGTCTGTTATCTCTTACCGGACATTTTCATGTCTCTCAAAATGTAATTTTCAATTGTTACCCAAATATGCAATTGAAAGGACAGTATCAATTCAGTTGATTCAATTGCCATATTTATTTTTTGAAAAAAGCATATATGCTGATTTCTGATCATGATTTCACTCTGAAGTACTCTTAACAGAGTTACAGTGCAGAGGTAACTAACAAATTCCACCACGGGTTTTGAGGATATATAATAGGCTACTGGTAAATATTTACTGAATTTTAAATCACTTTGACATATGCCCTTTGAAACTGCTATCCCTGAAAACACTTTGTATGTGATAATGGCCTATATGCAATGCACTGACATTACAGATGGTAAAGTGACATAGTGGAGTTTTTAATATTAGAAGGCCTTAAAAAATAATAGAGGAAAAAAGTGACATTTTTTGAAAATATAAAGCTAGATATAAAAATAGAAAGTTAATAAAAGCTGATTGCTCAGAGATGTTAAAGCTTTTTATCTAGTATAGTATTGCTGATCTTTCCTGGCCTGACAGTGTTTCCATAAAAAAATACTCTATTTGAAGGATTGATAAAGTATTATAAAAAACCGTTCCAAGATAAAACTTGCCACACAAAGTTTGAGGCCAGGGAGCAAATTTGATTTAGCCATTTGGCGAGAATATGATTTCATCACGTTTTCGTAAAACTGAAATATGGATTTGATTTAAAAAATTGGCTACCAAGCAACATAATTTACACACTTTTGATAATGGGAAAGCTGGGGACAGTGCAGTTACACAACACTTAGGCCATGCCCACGCTACATACATTACCTATGACTGATAAGTAGAGTTGACAAGGCTGTACGGTGGCATACATTATTGTGAGGACTATAAAACAGAAAGCAGTCTCTGAAACTATCTGGTTCTCTCAAGCTCTGCATGCCTCCCTGACTGCACAAGAGCAGCAGAAGTTGCTCCCTGTTGCGAGGATACACCTCTGCCTCTACTCTACAACTGCACCTTCCAAGTATATACCTGCTTTAGGACCAAGTTTTGTCCCAACTGCATAGAAGCCAGTGGAAATGTTGATGCTTAGACTCTGGTCACAACTTATTCCAGTGAAGGAAAGATTGTGAAGGGAAGATATACCGCAGTTCTTGTGGTATATGACATGGTTTTATGGGAGAATTTTTGCTCTCATAGAATCAGTCTGGCAAATGATCTTGAATGCTTATGGAGCAATGTACTATCAGATAACGCCCAAGTTGGGGGTACTAGTTGGTGTGTGCTATAGACCACCAAATCACACTAGGGAACGGGATGACCATTTCCTTATGCAGCTATCTACAATGTGTAGGAAACAAAGCTGTGTGATCCTTGGGGAACTTCCATTTGAGTGACACATACTTGGCGATCTCATGCTCCCAGCAGTAAAACATCCTTGGAATTTCTAAACATAATAAATGACAATTTCCTAAATCAAAAAGTGTTGCAATGAATATGGGGGAATTCCATATCAGAATTATATATATATATATATATATAATATGGAAGAAAGGGAAAGTTCATAGTCATTAATATAAATGAGAAGTTAAGAATTGTAGAAAATTGATATGGGAATCCAAGGGTCACAAAGACAAATCTACGGCTAGTAGAGCGAAGGACAATAAGGAATTAAAAAAAATATAATAGGAACAAAAAGCATCCTGACAATGGTATTTGGTCCATTATTAGATGGAAACAGTAGAATTGTCTATAATGATGCAGAGAAGGCAGAGGTGTGCAATAAATGTGTCTGTTCTATTTGGGGAAAATCAGATGACATAGTCTCATCATATGGTGATAGTACTCTTTCCATTCCACTAGTATCTCTGGAGGATGTTAAACTGAAGTTAATAATGCCTAACATTTTAAAATCAGCAGGTCCAGATAACGTGTGTCCAAGAGTCTTAAAAGAGCTGGCTGTGCAGCTCACTGGATGTTTGATGATTGTCAATATGCCTTGGAACACTGGGAAAGTGCCAGAAGACTGGAAGAAAGCTAAAGTGGTGCCAATTTTTAAAAATGGTAAACAGGATGACCCAGGTAATTATATGCCTCTGAGCCGGACATCGATCCCAGGCAAGATAATAGACTGGCTGATACAGGACTTGATTAATAAAGAACTAAAGGAGGGTAATGGAATTAATGCAAATCAACATGGGTTTATGGAAAACAGATCACGTCAGTCTAACTTAATAGCTTTTTATGATGAAATTATAAGTTTGGCTGATAAAGGTAACAGTGTTGACATAATATATTTAAACTTCTGTAATGTGTTTGCCTTGGTACTGAATATTTTGATTAAAAAACTAGAATGATATTAAATCAACATGGCACACATTAAATGGATTAAAACCTGGTTAATGTATAGGTCTCAAAATGTAACTGTAAACAGGAAATCATCATGGAGAGGGTGTATTTCCACTGGGGTCCTTCAGGAATTGGACTTGGCCCTATGCTATTTAACATTTTTATCAATGATCAGCGAGAAAACATAAAATCATCATTGATAAAGTTTGCAGATGACACAAAAACTGGGGGAGTGGTAAATAATGAAGAAGTAAGGTCAGTGATTCAGAGCAATCTGGATCACTTGGTACACTGGGCTCAAGCAACCAATATGTGTTTTAATACAGCTAAATGTAAATGTATACCTTTAGGAATAAAGAATATAGGCCATACTTACAGGATGGGGGACTCTATCCAGGGAACAGTGACTCTAAAGATTTGTGGGTCATGGTGGATAATCAGCTGAACATAAGCATCCAGTGCAACAATGTGGCCAAAAGAACTAATACGATCCTCCAATGCATAAACAGAGGAATCTCAAGTAGGAGTAGACGGATTATTTTACCTCTGTATTTGGCACTGGTGCAACTACTCTTGGAATACTGAGTCCAGTTCTGGTGTCCACAATTCAAGAAGGATGTTAAGAAATTGGAGAAGGTCCAGAGAAGAGCCACAAGAATGATTAAAGGATTAGAAAGCCTGCCATAGTGATAGACTCATGGAGCTCAACCTATTCAGCTTAGCAAAGAGAAGGTTAAGGGGTGACTTGGTTACAGTCTATAAGTACCTGCAGGGGAACAAATATTTAATAATGGGCTCTTCAATGTAGCAGAGAAAAGAATAACACAATCCCCTGGCTGGCAGTTCAAGCTAGACAAATTCAGACTGGAAATAAGGTGTAAATTTTTATCAGTGACCATTCTTAACCATTGGAAAAAGTTAGCAAAGGTTGTCGTGGATTCTCCATCACTGACAATTTTAAAATCAAGATTGGATGTTTTTCTACAAGATATACTCTAGGAATTATTTTGGGAAGTTCTGTTGCCTGTGATATGCAGGAAGTCTGACTAGATTATCATAATGGTTCCTTCTAATTTTAATTTTAAAATTAATTGACAGCAATAGCTAGAGTCAGCCATGGAGTACACTTCTCTATATAAATACCTTTGCAAGAGCACTTCAACCTGATTTGAGCAACCCCCCCGCTTCCCCCGATATATGGCTGTGCTAAATTGTACCACAGTAGGCTCTGTGTTTGTGTAAATTCTGATTCTTCAGCAACACCTAGCTATCCTCACAATACATAATCCTACATGTATGGAATTCTACTGGAATTTTTGATGTGATTGGAAAGAATTAATAGTTGAGAAATATGTTGCAATATAAAGTTCAATTTGCATGGTATCTAATTCCTGAATGAGCTTGTCATTCAACACAATGATGTAATGCCATCATATTGCAGCTTCTGCTGTACAGTTCCTATGTCTATTTTGTGTGCTAGTTCTTGTATCACTCATATACACTGATACCACATAGTGAGGGAGGTAAGCACAAAGAAGTTGACAAAAAGAAATTTGCTCTATTGTGGCAGACTTCATAAAAGTTGTCACAATATGTATATGTTTGGGATGCTTAGTTATTTTCCAGGTGCAGGCAGATATGATTTTGCTTATAATTGCCTTTTGAATGGACAAAGCATTGTAAACGGGAAACAAGTTTATGTTTATATAACACTCCAATACTTTTGCATCTTGTCTCTTTTCCTTCATAAGTCAACAAAGCACATTTCCCATTACTCTCCCTCTTGCGTCTTTCTGTTTTATTCTTTAAAATATCTTTTCTCATGGTGTTTTCTCAGGGTACTTAGCACCTTATGGGATTGGACCCTAGGAGTTTGAATTTGAAAGGTAGTAAGTAGCACGTCCTCTGAGTATCGTCCTCTCCAACTTAAGCTCATGAGAGCTGAAGATGCTCAGACCTCTCAGGGTAAGGCCATTCCCCCACTGCCTGCACTTTGGGGGGGGGGATGGGAATATTTTGTCTAGAATCCAGATGGCTTCTTCATGTGGTCCTTTATTAAAAACTCTATGTTATACTTGTCTGAAACACAAAGAGTGTTACAGTGTACCAGGGACAATTGGTCACTTTAGAACTATACTATTTATTTTTCCCCATAAGGAATGGAATACCTACCAGTCATAATACTTCATTGAAAAGTGATGTTCTGAGCAGACACCCATCACCCTATGTCATAAAACCCCTGTTCCCTCTGCTCATATACACTATTTGTTTGAATCGCTGCTGCACAGCCAGAAAAGTAGCTCAGATTCCATAGTAATAAGTGTGGTATAAATAAGGGAAAAAAACCCTAGATAAACAGGGAGTGAAAATCAATTAATAAATCCCATTCCCGGGACAGTGCTAACAACTCTGACGGAACAGAAATTATGCTGTTTGGAAGTATCCAGTGCATTCTATGTCAGCTTGCAGTCAATAATAGAGAGAGAAAAATCAGTGTTTGCCAAACCTCTAGCAAAGGATTTTTATTCTGTAGTTTCTAAGTGACTATTCCAGGAACAAAGAACAGCAATGAGAAACTAAAAATATTAATATAAAAAACTGATTGTGTCTAACTACTGATAGTGTTTTAGAAAAAAAATCTATTTAATTAAATCTAACATGGATGTAAACACGTGGGGGTAAATTCTGCTCTTATATGCACCATGTGTGGTTGACACCAATTTAATGGGAGCTATAAGCACATTCAAGGGCAGAATTTGTCTCCCAACGTTCATTAGTCTTTCTGAGGGACTCTCTGCATCAGCTCCACTGTACACACGATCGTGAAGAATGGTGACGGCCTTCCCTCTTTGAATTTTATTCTGCGATACGTCCATCTGAGGAGCTGTCTAAAGAAAAGTCCAGCATTTTGCATGCGTGCACATGCCTGCCCTCCATACACACACAGAGAGAGACTTTCATTAAGAAACCAACAAGTTCCCCAAAAAAGAATGTGTAGGAATCCTTGATGCAAGAGCACACTCATATCTCAACAGTGTCTACTACTATTTTTATACACATTTTTAAGACAGCCATCACTTGCATATCTAGCTAATGATACATAACTATAAAAGTACATCAACATTTCTTCAAGTAAAGGAACCAATTCTCCTTCCACCACTCCAAAATGATCTAAATTGTTTACTTATGAGCAGATAAATTTATTGTTTCTTACACTAGCATATTGCCAGGGCTGTTCCAGTACAAAGCTGTTAAGGGAATGCATACTGAACAAAATGATCATAATCTGACGGTTGAAAGACTTGGACTTAATCACCTTGGACCTTCAATGCAATATCAAACCCATATTTACTGTAAAGATTCTGTGCAAATGTCTACCGAGACTGTTGATTGACACTACTTCATTGACATATTATACAGACTGGATGCTGACTTTGCAGGCCTATCAAACTGTAATATTTTAACATGAGATCAGGGTGGTAGGGAAGACTCATGAGACAGTTTTTCTGACCCACATGAACCAGTCCTAAACGTCCTGCAAACAAATAGTGATCAAAAGTCACAACATCTGATTAATTAAATCTAACCAAAGTGAGTTTTACTTAAGCAATCAAGTTTTGAACTGAAATTGACCCAATGAGATAAGAGGAAAGGAGTAACATACACATTACATCAAGTATTCAAATATGTCTATTGTTCTTCTTTCATTATTTGCTTCAGTGAATGTCTGTGAAATGTACACATATTTTGAGTTTCCTGAATGGAAGATTTAGCCAATGGCAATTCAAGTGAGAGGGATGATTCATAGAGTTTATAGCCAGAAGGGACCATTAGATCAGTGGTCCTCAACCTTTTTCTTCCTGAGCTTCCCCCCACCCCCAACATGCTATAAAAACTCCACTGCCCACCTGTGCCACAGTAACTGGTTTTCTGCATATAAAAGCCAGGATCAGTGTTAGGGGGTAGCAAGCAGGGCAATTGCCTGGGGCTCCATGTCACAGGGGCCCCTGTAAAGTTACACTGCTCAGGCTTTGGCTGCAGAGCTGGGTGGCGGGGCTCAGGGCCCTGGGCTTCAGTGCTTTGGCTTTCTGCCCTGGGCCCCTGGTTGCAAATTACTGCATTAGATCATATAGTCTGGCCTTCTGTGTAACACAGGACATTACATTTCATCAAGTTGTCTCTGTACTAAGCCCAACAACTTGTGTTTGGCTAATGCACATTCCAGAAAGGCTCCAGTCTGGATTGGAAGCCATCAAGAAATGGAGACTCCACCACTGCCATTGGGAGTGTGTTTCAATGGTTAATCACCCTCCCTGTTGAACATTTGTGCCTAATTTCTAATTTGAATTTGTCTGGCTTCAGCTTCCAACCATTGCTTCTCTTGTTCTACATATCTCCTGAAGTTAAAGACTTTTTTATTACTCAGTATTTTCTCCTAGTGAAGGTACTTTTACACTGTAATCAAGTCACCTCTTAATTTTTTTGCTAAACTAAATAGATTGAGCTCTTTACAGAGGTAAAAATCACCTCCCTACTCCTCTATAAACCCAAGGATTGCATTAACCCTTTTAGCCACAGCATCGCAGTGGTACCTCATGCTGAGTTGCTCATGATACCAAATCCTTTTCAGAATCACTGCTTTCCAGGATACAGTCCTTCATTTTGTTGGACTAAAACACATTTTCTTTGAATAGGTTCAGCTTACCACACAATGCAGATCACGCTGTATGACTGCCCTGTCCTCCTCATTAGTTACCACTCTGCCAATCTTTGTGTCATCTGCAAATTTTATCAGCAGTGATTTTATATTTACCTCCAGATCACTGATGAAAATGCTGAATAGTATTGGGTTTAGTACTTATCCCAGTGGAACCCCACTAGAAACATCCCCTTTTGATGATGATTCCCCACTGATGACTACTTTGAGATCTGTCAGTTAGTATCCCTGATGTTCATCTGGAGCTGTAAACACACATGTGGGCCAGTGTATTTTAAAGAAGTCAAGGACGTTACACCAGGGATGAATTTGGCCAAACATTCCTAGATCATCCAACAGTGCCCTGAATAGTCAATGCCATTCAATTAGTATTCAGGCAGAAACAGTAACAAATAATTTCCTTCTACAACAGAAGTTGCTAGTCTTTGCTGATTGAGGCAAAAGTTTATAATATTGCCCCTGCTTCCAACACCAGTGTCGTATTCAGTGCCTATCTCCAGAGTGCTAGCCAATGTCTGTCTAGTTTCTTGCAAATCAGTTTCCCAGCGGAGGAGAAATCAGTGACAAAGACTCTGGGTTTATTCTAGATCAGGGGTTCCCAAACTTGGTTTGCGGCTTGTTCAGGGCAAGCCCCTGGCGGGCCGCGAAACGCTTTGTTTACCTGAGCATCCGCAGGTACTGCCGCTCGCAGCTCCCATTGGCTGTGGTTCACCATTCCTGGCCAATGGGGGGAGCTGTGGCTATACCTGCGGACACTCAGGTAAACAAAGCGTCTCATGGCACATCAGGGGCTTACCCTAAGCAAGCCGCGAACCAAGTTTGGGAACCCCTGTTCTAGGTTAACTTGTTTTATTTTCAAATGTACTCCAGCCCTGGATCAGAAGTGATCAAAGAGCATGCAGGGCAATCCCTTCTTTCAGGAATCTCAGCCCAACATCAATGCCTGGTTCCTAAAGAGCAATTCTGCCTCTAGAATTGACTCTAATCAGGGACCAAGACAGTCAGCAAACTCTCCTTCTGCTCTCACAGCTCCTTCTCCACAAAACCTTGATTAACCCCAACGCTAACAACACTATGGCTTCCTAAAACGGAACATCTGCTTGCACGGTAAAGAAAAACAACAAACACCAAAGACCATATGTAACAGCACTACTTGGTGATACCTGCCATACCAATTATGACTATATGAAATATTCATCCTGATTTCCAACAGTTAAAACTGTTTCCCCTCATTTATTAGTTCTTTTATTATAATTAAACTAATTAATAGCACATTTTTATTTTCATTCAAATACACATAACAGATTTATATTTTTTGCACTTCAGCTGATCAGAAGCAGTCTTTGGGGCCTTGTACTAGATCAGTTTCCTTTTGGAAGAGTCAGGGTAATTTCTAGTGTAAGACAGTTATTTACAAAATTGATACAAGTCTTGATTATCCTGAACAGAGGAGGTCAAAACTGCACACAGACATTTCCATTCTACAGAAATTTCACCAAAGACAGCACGGCTGTGCTACTAAGAAACAGTGTTCTAGGCTAAAATCTTCAAAAGCTTCAGAACAATCTGGCTTCTTTTCGGGCCAGATCCTCAGCTTGTGTAAATAGATGTAGCTCAATTTAACTATATGTCAAATTACACCAGCTGAGGATCTGGCCTTTAGAAACAAGTTGCTTTAGAACAGCCCAAGCCCCTGAGCCTTCTTCTTGGGAGACCCCTAATCCCAAGCTTATGCACTGCAATAAACACCCCTGCTATAACAATATTTTCTCTCCCTCCTGATCACAATATCTCTCCAGTGATCTTAATTCTCCACAGCACTTCTAGTGTCAACTCTTATACAAGAACATAATACTTGTACCAGGGAAGCTGGAATTGAAAGTGACAAGGCCAGTACACTTTCATGAAGGTAATGCCATTATCTTCAGTACTGTTTATGTCATGTTCCGTAGTCCCAATATTACTTGATAAAATGATACAAAACAACAACATTTCAATTACATTTATATTTAATTTTCAGTCAATGGGAACAGTTAAAAACAGAACATTTTATTCAGTCTTTATCAGCTACTGGAAATGATGATGTCACGTGAGACTTTGGTTTAATGGTGCAAATTTTCCTTGGAACTAGTTGCCATGCAAAACATCCAGCGAGAGCGTGCTAGATCCACAAAGTGGACTGAGGCTCACAGTGTTGCAAAACCTAACTTTAGGTGCTCTACTGCCTAGTGGAATCCACAGCCCCACGTTGGACACTTAGCTCTCTACGCAATGCTTGGGGAGAGTTAGGCATCTAAGAATAGGATCCACAAAAGCCAGGAAGCTGAGCAAGGAGCTGCCTAGGAAATGCCAAGGAGAGGGGCGTTCCCTAACCCCATACATCAAAGGGACCTAGGTGCCTAAATCTGGGTTGGAGGCAGATGCTTTTCTCCATTCAGGATTCACAACAGTGAATCCTCTCCTGCAGACTAAGCCTTTTCTTAAAAAACAAACAAACAAACTTGAGGAGCAGAAGATATCTACTTATAACCTTTAGCCCAGTTCTTAGAGCACTCACCCAGGATGTGGGAGAACCAGATTCAGATCCCATCACGGGTTGATTTGGAACAGGATTTTAAAGCCACATCTTCGGACATACTGGGCTCTGGAATATTTGGGGGAGGGGGAGAGTTGTCTATCAATCTGTACTGATGAATCTGTTCCACCTGGTATAAATAATTAAATAGTCATGAGATCATGGACTAGGGTCTCCCATGTGCCAGCTGGATGCCCTAACCATTGGGATACAGAGCCATCCTCACTCAGTGGCGGATAAGCCACAGGGCCCATGACCAGGGACCCGGGCTAACTGGGGGCTCCCCACTTCCGCTGTCTGGCGGGTGGTGCGGGGGAAGCCCTCCCGACACTGTCCCCACCAGAAGCCGCAGGACAGGGGATGCCCCCTATGCAGTGCCCCCTCCCATGACCTCATCCCTGGCAGAAGCCGCGGGGCAGCAGACGAAGCCCCCATGCTCGACCCCGCTCTCTGGCAAAATGCTGGGCAGGTGGGAGAAGCCCCAGTGCCCTGACCCTGGTCCCCTGCAGAAGCAAGGGAAGTGGTGGGAGAAGCCCCAGCACCTGGACCCCTGCTGCAGCCCTAGGACTGGAGGAGCTCTCACTCCCTGCTGCACCCCGGGGCCATGGCACAGGGACAGAGCTTCTCCAGTCTTGGGGCCACAGTGGGGAGGCAGAAAGGAGCAAATGGGTTGTGGGGCAGGCAGAATGGGGGGACCCTGGGTGGAACGGGTTGGGGAGCACCCCCCCACTTGCTCTGGCCCAGGACCCTGGGAAACCTTAATCCACCTCCATTCTCACTCTGTCTCTGGCCCAATGCCTAATTATTTGTACAAAGTGGAAAAATGTCAACAGGACAGCTTAAAAGAGTCACTGCAGAATATGCCACAGGCCAGTGATATGGGCTCTCTCCAGAGAGGTGGTAGATTTGGGTTCAAATCCCTACTCTAAATCAGAGAGAGAGTGGGTATGTGAACCTGGGTCTCCCACATCCCAGCTGAGTACCCTAGCCACTGGGCTAAAGGTTATTAGGGGACGGGGACCATCGCGTCCTCCTGAGATGTTTTGTGCAACACCTGATCTGTTAGGTAGCCTCTGAACATGCCTGCCAGGTCAGGTCCCACAGGCGGGACAGCGGGGACAATGCTTAGTTTGAGGATGCCACCAGGGCTTAGGCACGAGATAGGCATCAAGACTTGGCAGCTGTTAGGTGGCAGTTGAGCTGGGGTTTGAGAACCTACATTTTGAATTAAAATGGTCCAAATGGCAGTTAGATGCTTAAAATCCCAGTGCAGATTTAGCCCAGAGTTTTCAATTGTAATTACTGCCAGATAAAGTTTTGCACTATTTGAAGCTTAATTTTCTTTTCACCTGCTAAGTCAGACCTTGTTGTCTTTTATACTCCATATATCATCCTGTTGGCGTTTCCTGCAATCCAAATGTCAGAGAAGATGGTAACTTGTACATTTTCTTCTTAATGGTATATTTCAAACAATACTAATTTATCAGCTTTATGTCGGGCTTTATTAAGGGAAAGTTTTCCTAAATGTATGTAAAATACCTCTTTAATTTTTTTTGGATTCTTATTGATGGGTTACAATGATAACTCAGTTTCAGCAGTGCAATTTTTGACGCTGCTCTTTCCTTCTCCCTCATAGTAATACTGTTACTAATTCATGTTATTTGTTAATACAACAACTCAAAAATTTGCCCATTCCTCTCTGCCAAAACCCTGTTCAGGTCCTAAGGATTAATTGTCACTTTAGTCCAGGCCTGCACAACTCCTAAAGCGGCGAGGGCCATATTACTCCAAAGAAAACCAGCTGAGGACCGAATCCCCCCGGTCCTGCCGAACCTTCCCCCCCAGCACCACCCAGCCCCCCCGAAACACAACACCCCTCCCAGCGCCGCCCGCCCCATGGAAACAACCCCCCCAGCGCTGCTGAAACACCCCCCCAGCGCCACCCAGCCGCCCCCAAAACAACCCCCTCCCCAGCGCCACCTGCCCCGTGGAAAAAAACCCTCCTTCCCCAGCGCCGCCCTGCTGAAACAGCAGTATTGAACCTTGGTAATACGTTATAGCTGGCCCCTAAGGTAGTATAATTAAGGTAAAAGAAAAATGTCTTTTTGCTAGAAGTAGAATAAGATCTTCCCCCCCACTTTGTAATCAATTGCCCTGTTGAATGAATGAGGTGTGAATGAGGAAGGCGTGGAAGGCAGGCACCTCCGGACAGCTGCAACCCTTGGAGAGGGGATGGGAGCCAGACCAGATCAGTAGAACAGGTCAGCCACCGACTTGCCGCTCGCCTCCTCAGCCCCCCGCCACTGCCGCTGGCTCACCTGCCCCCCTGCCACTGCCTGCCCATTTGCCTCCTCAGCCCCCCCTCCCCTGCCGCCGGCTCACCTGCCCCCAGCCACTGCCCGTCCGCTCGCCTCCTCAGCCCCCCACACCACCGGCTTGCCTACTCACCTCCCGCCACTGCCCGCCCGCTTGCCTCCTCAGCTGCCTCCTCCCCCGCCGCCAGCTCACCTGCCCCCCTGCCACTGCCCGCCAGCTCGCCTCCTCAGCCCCCCAGCTCGCCTACTCACCCCCTGCCACTGCCCGCCCGCTCGCCTCCTCAGCCCCCCAGCTTGCCTACTCACCCCCCGCCACTGCCCGCCTGCTCACCCCCTCAGCCCCTCCCGCTGCCAGCTCCCCTGCCCCCCCACTGCCCGCCCGCTCGCCTCCCCAGCTGCCTCCTCCCCCGCCGCCGGCTCACCTGCCCCCCTGCCACTGCCCGCCCACTCGCCTCCTCAGCCCTCCTCCCTCACCTGCCGCTTGCCTACTCACCCCCCGAGGGCCGCACAGTGAGCCCACGCGGGCCGCATGTTGTGCAGGCCTGCTTTAGTCACTTCAACTTCTTCATCTGGCCTTATGGATGCCACCTTCAGTCTGTCCCCAGTATTAATCTTCCATGGCCACTGTTCTGACTACGTCAGTCTTCTTCAGATATTTCTACTTCGTTTCCCAGACCACCTAGATTATCTTTAAGATCTTTGCCTTGCCACAACCTAGCTCCTGCCTACCTCTCTTCCATCTGTCTGCTACCCTCCTCATTATGCATCGTGAGAGGAAAGGTTCTAGGCAGTGACAGAGAAAGAGAGAGGTAGATTAACTTTAGGGACAAATACTATTTTCCAGTTTATGAATAAAGTTCTTCTTCAAAGTTAGAAGAAAGCTGCTCTCTCTAAGTTTGTCTATCATGGTCACATGCTCATGTCCTGGCTTTCTTCCAAATAGCCCATCTATATGTCATCTTTTTTCTGACCTAAACCATCCTCACTCCAAGTTGCTGCTGGGGAAAAAAACCAAACACTTCTCTTTCAAAGACCTCATAAATCATCTTCTGGGCAACAATTCCACTCCTGCTAAGGTATTAACTAACTTCACTCTTTGAAAAGTTATGCCATAAATAAACAAAGCCAAAATATTCATTTGCATTAAAAAAAATAGGGCACTATCAACACACATGACTAAATTCACCATGCAGCTGTATGGCTTTTCATTGCTC
The DNA here is from genome assembly GCF_002925995.2 of Terrapene triunguis. NCBI lineage: Eukaryota > Metazoa > Chordata > Testudines > Emydidae > Terrapene > Terrapene triunguis. Next base: position 20,481,201 of record NW_020664409.1, read on the forward strand.
CCCTTCCCTCTCTTTGGTTTTGTATATTGTCAGTTTAGATTTTAAACTTTTGGGGATAAAAATCTTGTATTCTTGCCTGTGATGTGCCTAGCGCTTTGCTGCCACTAAAATTAATAATGTGAAATAAAATCAAATAAATAATAATAATAATTATTATTAATAAAATTACTTCATACAGAGACTGAAACCCCAGTTTACTTCAGGAAACCTCTCAAGCACCCCATCAGTTTCCCCTTTAATACACTGGTATGGAGGAAATGATTTGCGGTTATCCAACCATGCTCATTGTGGTCACGGCAGCTGGGAACTTTCCAGCCACCAGTACCACAATACAGTAAATAAAATCAGACACAGTGTAACTGTTAATTAACTCAAGATTCTTCCTACCCACATCCATGCTGCATTTCTCACAGCCCAGAGAGAAAGAGAGCTAGGACTTGGCACCACACAAATATTGCACTATTTTAAAAAACTGATTTAGTTAAACTAGTACAAACTCCTGTGTGGACACTCTTAAATCAATTTAACCCCTGTCTGTATTGATTTATCTTAAGTTAACAAGGCATTGACTTAGAGTAAATCACTATATACCAACTTTAAATTGAATTAAGAATGTCCACACGGAGCTTTGTACCTGTTTAACTAAAATGATTGAAAAACACACCTTTGATTAAATGAATACAATTTTGTTTATAATCTGGGGCATAGATCAGGAATCAAATCCAGAATGTCCAGATGGAAAACATATATAGGGTATGGATATCAAGAATGATCACAAGTCATGACAACAAATTTTGAAAGGGACGTTAAACCTTGTGCTTTCAGTGTGTACATCAATCTCTAACTATTGGAAACCAGGATGAGATCTATGAGGGAGGAGATTATCCTATATCTGCTACTGCAGGTACTTATACCTTCCTCTGAAGCATCTGGTATTGGCTATTGTCAAAGATAAGATACTGGGCTAGATGGACCAGGCAGGTTCTCTGTTCCTTCCTAACACTCTGCTATTAGGAGACCATTAGATAGACTGGTCACACTGAAAAGGGTTTGATAAATTTAGTTTAATAATCTTGAATTGACTCTCCCCTTTCAAAAACAGTTTTTAGGGTAGAAGGAAATTTTCAAAGTCACAAAGGACATTTAGGTGCCCAATTCCCATTGAAAGTGGGGAACTCTTGAAAAGAGCCTTTATCCCAGCCTTTATCACTATGGTACATATCTTCAGGACTAGAACAGATGCCTTGATTACCCACTTACTCAAAAGCAATTTGCTTCTAATTTTAGAGGAATATAGAGTGTAGCCATAAAGTATAAGAAAACAAGGCATTTCCTGCAGGTTCAAACAAAATATTTCCCCCTATCATTTATTACTGTGGCGTATGAAAGTATATTCATTTAGGTTATTTAAGTTTAGTAGAAATAAAATAGTTGCCTAAAACATCCATGAATCCACTTTTCATAACTCTAAAAATAGTTTGTTTTAGCTGTAAAAGCCCTCAATTACCACTAGGAAATCAAAAACAAAGGACAGATTTATTGAGGGATGTAAGTTATGTTCTTTTCTTTTCACCGGAAGGGACTTCTGCTGTGAACTGGCTGTCTCGTTTTCACTAGATGCTTGTAAAGCTGGATGAAACCAGATGAGGCAGAACTTGAAAAGATGTGTCAAATTATTTGTGTGTTTGTATATGTGGTGATGGTAGGAGACCCTTAGAAACATCTCTTGCAAGAAAAAGAGAAAATAAAAGGTTCATTAAAATACCTTTCCCCTCACCCCCTCCCAAAAACTGAATGACTACCTACATATCCTTCCTGGAATCTTAATCCTACCCTGTAAACATCTGTCTTGTGTTTTCCAGTCTCCTGCCACTGCTGTTTCTCTGCTCATTCAGTCCCTTTCTTTGTTAGTATTGCCTTTGTGACCAGTACTGCCACAGAAAATACAACAGTTGTTCAGCAGCCATCCTTCCATAGCTCTGTTTAATCCCAAGTGTCTGGAGCTGCATCCTTATGCAAAACATTATAGTCTGACAAATCAAATGAACAATCTGCTAAACACACTGGCAGGCAGATCTCTGAAACTGTCTTCTCAAAGGGTAAATTAGTTGTCTTTTCAAAGTGCCTCTTAGTTATGTATTACTAGTATGAGCTACACAATTACAAACAAAGACAGTATGAATCTTTTCAACAGCCCAGGTAACTTTCCAGGAAAACAACAACTGATAGTGTTTAGAGCAGGGCTAGGCAACCTATGGCCTGCGTGCTGAAGGCAGCACACGAGCTGATTTTCAGTGGCACTCATACTGCCCAGGTCCTGGCCACCGGTCTGGGGGGCTCTGCATTTTAATTAATTTTAAATGAAGCTTCTTAAACATTTTAAAAACCTTATTTACTTTACGTACAACAGTAGTTTAGTTATATATTATAGACTTATAGAAAGAGACCTTCTAAAAATGTTAAAATGTATTACTGGCACACAAAACCTTAAATCAGAGTGAATAAATGAAGACTCGGCACACCACTTCTGAAAGGTTGCCAACCCCTGATTTAGAGTATGCCACATGCACAAGACAATTATACTTCATACGAACATTTGAGAAAAGGACAGCATTAGGTTAAATTTTATTGCTTACAAAGTAATGGGATCAATCCTTCCATTGAAGAAATGAATGGAAATGTTGCTATTGAACGTAAGAATATGGCCATATGGGTCAGACCCATGGTCTATCTAGCCCAGTATCCTGTCTTCTGACAATGGTCAATGCCAGGTGCTTCAGAGGAAATGAACAGAACAAGTAATCATCAAGTGATCCATCCCCTGTTGCCCATTCCCAGGTTCTGGCAAACAGAGGCTAGAGACACTTCAGAGCATGGTTTTGCATCCCTGCTCATCTGGGCTAATACCTCCTGATGGACCTATACTCCATGAATTTACTGGCTTTGATAGGAAAAAGAAGGGGACCCTACAAAGATGGTTCTCTAATATTATTGCAATATCAGATTTGCTTTGTATACAGATAGAAGATGACAAAGTGGGAAAGAGAATTGGAGAGGATGATTGAAGGCTAATGAAAAGATATCAGTTTTTAGGAGGAAGTCGGAATGTGAAAAAAAGGGATGGAGAAAGGAGTGGGAGAAAGAGACGGTTACACTGAGCCAAGAAGAATTGGCAGAACATAACAAAATTTAGAAATATTTGGAGACAGATTTGTATGCTCCAGTAGTGTAAAGGAAATGCAGCTCTTGACATGTCCGTTCTCATGCTTAGCCCCCACTTCACATTTTGGGGATGGAAGGGGTGTGGCCAGCACTCTGCTCCAGCTATTCTTGGATGTGAAGCAAACCAATGGCAGCAATGAAGAAGTTGGTGAAGTTAGATCAGCATCCCAGAAGCAGAGATATATAAAAAGGGAAATAAAGAAAACCCTTGCCCTTCTGCAGCTGCCATGAACTATGCTGTGTGGGCTGCATCTCCTGAGGGGCACAGCATAGAATCTGTCCCTTAAACTTCTGTCTTAAACTAGAACCTGTTATTGTGTAGACACACACAATGCGAGACAATATTCTTCAACTACAGCACCACTTCTTCACAAATATTGCAAACACAGAGGGAATTATCTAAGTACAAGCAAACTTTGATACAACCAAAGAGGAAGAAAATAAACACCAGAATTTAAGTGGCTTCCCAGATAGATGAAACTGGGAATATAGTTGTACAGAGCTGGAGATAAATTGTGATTTAAAAGGACACTAAAGTCCAATTTTAGCTCACATGACTTTGAAAATACTGTATCTGATTTAAAAAGTTGATCAAATGCTTCTACATTAGTGCAAAATAGCAGCCTGCAAATATGCAGTACAAAGATTATTGGCTAGAGATTTTGAACACGAAAGGCAAACCAAAATTAACGTATCTGCTGTTTTTAAGAATACAATAAAATAATGCAGGAAATAAAAAAATAGTTGCTAAACAATTCCCCAAAGTAAAGATGAACAGCAAACAGCTTTCCCCCCAATGCTTTTAATTTGTCTTCTTAAGGCAATATTCCCTGGGAAATAAGACTATTAAAAAATAAGCCAGCAATTATGATGACTTCTCTTTACTATTATCAAAGTCAAATGGTGTTGAGAATGAAGCTGTTCTGATGGGTTCTAATATTGTGATAATTGGACCTACAAATTTACCCTAATTGGGAGTTGAACTGTAAAGAGTGAAGTTCATAAGATCTCACAAAAATCTGTAACAACAAAAAAAGGTATGAAAGGGACACAGAAAGACTGAATTTGTCCAAACTAAAAGACCTAACAATATAACTCAAGGACTGTGTTAAGATCACGCTTGGTAAACAAGAAAAGAGTGAAATCAGAAATCAGTGAACCCAAACTGATGTGTCTGAAACTAGGCCTAGTTGATGGTCAAAATAATGGGGGGGAAGGGAGGGGGTCTATTCTGCCCACCACCACCTTTTGGAGTTCTTACAGAAAGAGACTTTGGGAGAAAAACTGGCTACACCCCCACCACTTCCTGGGACCCCTGGCCTTCATCATCGTAATCCTGAGAGATGTCCTACTAGACTGAGTCAGAGAGAGGGACTTAGATGACACTATCACCTCCCCACCTTCATCTACCACTGAATCCCAAACACTACCTGGGGTGAAATGAGATTGGATTTGAACAAAAACAGCTTCAGCCCATCTCAACTAACTTCTTTTCTTTTCCTCAAAAGAACAGTTATTACCATCTTTGATACCATCTAAGTAAGAGATGTCAGACAAAGGATATTTTCCCTTCTAAAAACTCTCTCCAGCTAAAGGGAAAAGGAACAAGGGATGTTGTTAAGATGAAAGCCATAATTAGTGCTTTAACGGCTTTTCTTTGTTTTCTGTATCTTAAATAAAAGGTTAAAAGGATTTTAAATGATGTGTTTGCCATGGTACTAAGCAGGCTGAGGTCTCTGTATACCAAACCCCACACCTTGTTTCACACTGTTTAATGTTGGACAGTAACAGGGTTACGTTACCACCTTTAACTCTTTCTGCCCATGTTAATACAACAGTTCTTTCTTGAACGTGCCTCAGGCAGGAACAGCTGAAGTCTGAGATAACTCTGATAGAATGGGCATGCTATTAATGACAACATATCAATGCTTTATACTCCTGGAAGAACAACATCTAGAATTTATTATGCTATAGGTCACACCAGGGATGACTGAATCATCTTGATTACTCTGGACATTGATTCTCCGTGATAAAAATCACCATATTTATACCCCATGACTGCAGCTTACTGTTAAACTGGTCTCCTTTTATATAGTCATCAATCCACTGGCATTTCTTGATTTCTGAGTCATGAGACTATTATAAATACTCAGGCGCGCAGTAAGGATCATTTTGCTTTTAATAGGTTCTGTTTTACTTAGTGAATGTAAGCATTGTGTAATTTTTTGGTTAGGGCCAAGGGTTGTTCCCTCCAGCTATTATGACCGATCTTTAGTTGAATGAAACCTGGGAGCAGGAGGGTTGGAAACTGCCTTTATATGCCTGGGAGCCTCTGACACCTTGGGTGATGTCAATCCAATCCAATTTTGACACAGATGAGTTTGAAAATATTGTATCGGATGAGAAAGGTGATCAAATGATTCTACATTAAGGCAAAATGGCAGCCTGCAAATAAGGAGCACAAAGTGTAGGCTTCAGGTATTCATCACAAAAGGCAAATCGAATTTAAATGAACACATCTGGTATTTTTAAGAGCATGTTGAGGACAATCACAGGATAAAATGGGGCTCTGTATGGATGTAGGGGGTATGTCTTCACAGTTCACTTTCAAGGACTGGATGGCCAGAAACTGAATTTCAAAAACATTTGGGGACTTATTTAAAACGTAGGTGACATTCAGGATTACTGGGAGAGGCACTGAGAGAGAAAGAGTGCTTCACCCCTGCAAAGGTATTTCCCAGAAAACACTCGCAAAACTCTGTGGTGGCAGTGTGTGATCTAGGCAGGTGTACAAGGAAGACACATTTCTGAAGGAGGATGTGGTTGATTGGCCACATAGGTAGCGTCACCAGGCAAAGAACGCAGCCAAAGCACACAATCAAAACCACACCATTAGCACTAAACAGTTTTTGTAATAGTTAAACTAAGAAGCAGTAGCAGGAAGGAGCATTTTGAGACAAGCACAGTGGCTCAGGCTTCTGCCAGCCAGGGATTTTTTGTTTTGCCTTGAAAATGAATTTGCTTTTAAAAACCAGTAGGGATGTGTCTCAGTGTGTCATGTTCCTCTCTGCTCCCCGATGAAAAATAATTTTCATTTACTTATATAGAAAAAAGCAGAAAATAACCTCCCTTCTTCCACACATGCTCTTCAGCACAGTATGTGACATACAAAAGATAAGAGTTGCAAGCAGCTATTGTGTCTAGGCAGCAGTGATTCTGGAGGAGACAACTTGAAAAAGATGAGAACGATAATGAAAGACCAGTGCTGTCCTTCAGCCCCAGACACAGCAAACACAACAGTTCCTCCTTTTCTCAAAATGTAGTGCCATCCTAAGGGCACTGGGTGTCATCCTTTTGCCCACATGGAGAGTCTCTCTTATCACATGGATTTGCATCAGATCTGCCTATATCGTTCTTTTAATAACACTTCCTTTTGCCTAACAGGAATCTAAGTTCTCCTGAACTTTGTGTGTCAGGAATTATGAAACTGGTGAACAGGAACTCTGATCTGATATGGCATGGGGATAGGGGAGAGAGAAAACAAGGAGACCTGTGCCTACCTTAACCTGACCTGGGGTTCCTCAAGATTGTACTGCTAAGAGATTGCGGGAAAGTGATTTCCAAAGTTCTGATCACCCTGGCTGGAACATTACATAAAAGCTAAGGTGTTGTTATTAGATGATGTCATAGCAACACGGCGGGGCCCCTTCTTTGCTCCCTGATCATCAGCAGGAAAGAAAGAAGCAGATGTTGGCTATATTCTGACCTGTCATGAGGGAGGGGAGCCCCAGGGGTCTCAGCATTCCAAGGAGTAAGGATAATTTTGCTATCCCACCTGCCACCTCTCTCGCTATCTGTCTTTCCCCCAGCTACTGCTACCAAGTGTGTCTCTTCATTTGTATTGTGCTCCTCATCTCTAAATTAAATGACCTAAGAGCTACACTTACTGCGCTGCTGTAGCGCTTAATAAAGATGCTACCTATGTTGACGGGAGGGCTTTTCCCATCAGCGTAGGTAGTCCCCCTCACCGAAAGGCGGTAGCTATGTTGACAGGAGAAGCCTTCCCAACAACATACTGCTCTCTACACCAGTATCATGACTATGGATTTTCCACACCCTGAGCGACATAGTTATACCGACATAAGTTTGTAGTGCAGACCAGTGCTAAGTGTATGTGTGTGAAAGGATGTATGTGATGTGGAGGACAGTGATGATGCTTGTGATTAAAGTGGTTGGAATATTTGTTAGCAATGATATTCCTTTGTAGTCTGCCCCCTTTACTGGCTATCAAACTCCGATTTCTATTCAGTGTTTACAGTTATTTGCGGAATAGTTTTGACAAATCATTTCCAGCTTGTTGATGGTTTGTGAATTGTTTACCGTGGTGTCATTATTTTTCATATTCCTGATTCAGCAAAGTATTTAAACATGCAATAGCTTTAAGCATATGAATAATACAATTCCTTTTCAGCACAGTATTTAATCATGTGCTTAACTTTAAGCAAGTGCTTATGCTCCACTGAGTTTAACAAGACCAAAGGACATAGTTTGTGCTTTACTGACTCAAAGCCAATTTGGTTTGTGCAACTGGTCATTTAAGTCATATGGTTCTTTTCTGTTTTCTGATTGGATGAATTTCATGACAGGTCAATAATAAATGACAAATAATGAACAACATACTTTCATTTTGAATTTTGGACCAATAATCATTCATGAGTCTCAGAGGTTGCACACATTTTCACAAACAACCAGAGGTCATCCAAACATTGCTGAATAACAAATAACATCACCCCAAAGATTTCACTTTTATTAGGGAGTGATGAATCCATTTCGTTTTACTATTTGACCAACTCTATTTTTGAACTTCATCAGCAGTGGCCAACCTATCACATTAGTCATTTTGCATTAAAAGCCGAGTGCTATTGTTAATTAATGAATGATTTAACATTGAGTATTCAAACTTTTTCTGGTATATTTTAGTTTTGTTTTATACTGCTTCTGTCTTCTTAGTCCTTTTTCCTGAACATTTTTTGTAAGGTTAGTTTTATTTCATAGTTCAAACATCAAAATAATTTGTGACGTGGTAAGACTCTTCTGGCATTGCAGGTTCCTAAAATGGAGTCCTCTACATTTAGCAGGGGACTTAGCAAAAGAAGGATGCTTTATAATGTGTATACTGGATATTTTTGAGGAAAAAGAAGAGAGTTATATAGAAGATAGTAAGCTGTGACACACTGTTAACCATTTTATTGCATGCTATATGTCTTGCTGAGCCTCTCTGGCAGTTTTCCTGCTTTTATAGATCCTAAACAAATCCAAATTCTTTCCTGGTGTTTTGTGATTTTATTTCAGCTGGAACAGTGTTGTTACTTTAAACATTTTAGTTTCTTATCTCCATTCATCACAGCTGGTGCCCTGTCACACGGCTTAGAAGAATGTCTCAGGGTCTCATGCCAATCTAGTCACCTGCTGAAAATTGTGAATTTAAATGAACTATATTGCAGTGCTGATGTATGCCTCACTGGTGTTTGTTTCATACATCAGTGGGTTGCATTATTTGGAAAGAGGCACCTGAATGAGAATGACCTAAGAAAATTAAAATAAAAGGTATTAAGTTCAAGCAATTTTGAATAGATTTTCATGCATTTTAAATATTATGCTGCAGATCTTCAGATGGTGTAAATTGTCATAGCTACACTGACGTCAGTGGAACCATAACAGTTTACACCAGTTGAGGATTTGCCCCTTATATCTGTTTAGATCTCTAATGAAGAGGCCTAACTTTTCTTCCTAATGTTAACTCTTTGAAAAAATAATGATGGGAAAGAGCGTGAGTAGCCTAAGGTTGGCTCATTACTCTGTGCACTTTGTAAGTGTCCCCACATGGGCAAAATTGACAAGATAATTGATTAAGCACCAAGTGATTAACCAATTAAAAAGGTCTTTCAGCTCCTCAGCTCAGGACAGTTAAAAGAGAGACAGGAAGAGACAGGAGAAGAGTGGGTGAAGGACGGGCTAGTATAGCACAGGACATTGTAAAGCATACAGTGATGAACTATGCAGAAGGACTCTTTGCAGCAAGGAATCCACGGTGAGGGAACCGTACTCTGTGACAAATGGGCTCTTTACATTTCCAAATCCGCTTTGATTTTTAGCAAACTGAATCTTACAGCTAAATACTTGTGCTGAGGTCTCTGTATACCAAACCCCACACCTTGTTTCACACTGTTTAATGTGCTGGTTTAAACCAGTGGCTCTCAACCTTTCCAGATTACTGTACCCCTTTTAGGAGTCCGATTTGTTTTGCATACCCCCAAGTTACACCTCACTTAAAAATACTTGCTTACAAAATCAGACATAAAAATACCAAGGTGTCTCAGCACACTATTATTGAAAAATTGCTTACTTTCTCATTTTTACCATAGTATTAAAACATAAATCAATTGGAATATATATATTGCACTTATATTTCAGTGTACAGTATATAGAGTAGTATAAACAAGTCATTGTCTGAAATTTTAGTTTGTACTGACTTCATTAGTGCTTTTTATGTAGCCTGTTGTAAAACTAGGCAAATATCTAGATGAGTTGATGTACCCCCTGGAAGACCTCTGCGTTCCCCCAGGGGTTCATGTACCCCTACTTGAGAACCACTGGTCTAAACTCTGTTTACTAGGTGCAGTGTCTATGGTTCATCAAGAACACAAACAATTTGCTGCAGTAGAATATGACTGATGCACACCTGCAAAATCTGCTCTCTAGCATGTTTCAGATATCAATCATGCTTTTTTCCCATTTACCCTACTTTATCAAGATCCATTAATTTGCTGTTGTGAGGCTTAACCCTGATGCTAAATTCATGAGCTAAATTCCATTCATGAGCTAAATTCATGAGCTAAATTCTATATTCACTCCCTGGTTTGTTTCAACTTATGCTGGACCATTCAGACGAAGTCTGTAGTTTACAAGGGACAACTTGACGCAAGCTTACATATCCTCCACTGTTAACTACTGGAAGAATTCTGACTATTTTTTGCCCCTTGTTATTTATAAATTAAATTAAAATGGAGAATTTAAGCACTGAACCAGCCACAGTTGCCACTGCCATTAGGTTTCTCTCTGACTTTTGACATTTACAAACACTCCCTCACACTGAAGGCCTGATTTTGGTCTCACACCAGTTTTTCAGCAGCGTAACCTCACATACTTCATTGAGTTACTTCCAACTACACAGGAGTAAGTGGATACTGACCTTTGAAGGGAAAACCAGTTCAACAGCAACTGATACAAAAAATTCATTCCACTGAAGTGACACTGCTTGTCTGCAATCAGAACCTCATTTACCAAAGCATATTGGCTGTTTTGATGCAGTCATACATGACTCACCTCTAAGTGTACTCAAGTCCCTTGTACATAGCAGCATGATAGTGAAGTGTAGCAGCAAACTCTGTCTAATCCAATAATTGGAACTCTGGCCACAACTTCACAAAGCAGCCAGTTTTCCTTACACTGTCCACTGCTCAGATAATTGGTCTGACATTTCATTTCTCTCTTCTCGGAGACACAGTCAGGCAGAAAACCCATTCTTCTAGAATATGCCTCCGGCCCAGAGTAACAAGGCGATTATGGGTCTCGACTGAGTCGCTGGCACCTTTTCCAGTACCATCAAGAGCTACTTTCGACTTCTTTATTGCTTTAAGGAGAAATAAGGCAGGAATAAAAAACAGTGCTGCTTCCCTAACACACAAATATCATCAGGTAGCCGAATGCATGTAAAAGCAGCTCCTCAATATGTTATTTAATTAGGTGTGAGGTCTATGTGATTGCTTCCTTTGAAAAATCGGACACCTAAACAATATTGTTTGCAACTTCTATGCCACCAGGGTTAAATCATTTCAGATAACGGACTGTGGGCATCAGTAGATTAACACAGAGTTTGCAGGTTTGAAAATGAAGTTCCCTATTTCCCTAGCTCTGCCTTTCTTTTTGAACCCAGGAACAGGAAAACAGAGCTACAGCACAGTTCGGTTACAAATTGTGCTTCATATCTGGATCGTTTTGAATTTATCATTTTTTTTCCCCATTTGGCAGAAAGCTGGTCTTTGAGAATCTTTTCAAGGGACCATAGGATTTCTGTTAAAAGTCAAGGTATCGATTGTGGTATATTAGCAAATAACATTCTGATTTTACAAAGAGTTTTGTCACAAAAATATTTGTGTTATATGAGACTGGAAAATTACTTTTGTTGCAATAGCGATTGGCTCATATAGAGCAATAAAGCTTGTGACTCAACTGCAGCAAAGAATCATCTTTTTCTATCACGGCTACCATCATATAGTCTACATCAACCAAAGCATCACAGCCTCATTATGAAAGCCTAGAAATAACCTGACTGATTTTACAGTCAGGAAACCATAACTGCAATGTAATGCAATAATGAGAAACTGCTAAAGATTATTAACTTTGTGGCAGAGCCATTACAGTAAATTCTTTGGATAAATAACATCCACACACACACACACACACACACACACACACACACACACAAAAAAACCCTGAAAAAACTGTGATCATGATTTCCTGTTATAAGTTAATATGCATTCTAGGCTGAAAAGAAAAAATGTAATCACCAGGAGGCAATCCAGCACTGCCAGTCATGGTCATGGCAAAGGTCCATTCGATACATATTTACACACAAGTGTGTCAGCTGAAGTCATATTCTTCAAGCTCATAAATACAACAAATATGACAATTAAGTCATTTGAAAGTTAAACAAATTCCGCTTCTCAAAATCAAAGGGGAGCCCAATGGGAAGCGTTCTATTAGGTGTGTGTGGTGTTGTGGGATTTTTCTAAAATGTTTAAAGACTTTATTTTCTTTATTGTTGCTGATATCTCTTAGGACAGATGGTCTCAAAAAGACATCCTTCCATTTAGGCTTCTGCTGAACTGAATGTATCAGACAATGAACAGTCAAGACATATGCCACCTGGCTCTGAGCTGCGATTCCTCAAACTACAGAATTGCACTAGGTGAAAATCTTTTCAACACTGAGAACGCTACTGGTACCCTGCAGGATAAAAGAATGAGTTTCCTGCAGATTTACTGCAATCTCCCAGAGAAGGACAGCAATATCTGAGCTTCTTGCCTGGAAAAACTATGCTGAATAGTAGATTTTGAAAGACCATTGTGTTGGAGATTAAAGAGACAGACAGACGATTTCAAATTGGATTTGAGTGCCTGATTGAGATTTATGAACTAATTTTATAAACCCTTATTCATGTGAGTAAATCCATTGAAATGAATAAGGGTTTAAAGATCATGTCCTAAAAGCTCATTTCTAATCTCAGATATAATACCTGATACAGAAATGCCACCTATTGTTACATTTCAAACCAAATGTATCAGTGTGTGTGTGTGGAGAAGGGCAATATGTAAATTTTTAAAGCAAGCAGTGATACACCTTTTCAGAGGTAACATTTAGAATAAAACCCTGAGAAGTCTATTACAGTTCCAAGAGTTGAGACCAGTGCTGGGAAGGGGCTAGGAGGAAGAAGAATCACCTGAATAGGGGCCCCCAGTGGCATTCATCTGCTCAGGGGCAGAGCAGACATACAGCCTTATGGGAGCTGGCTAGGGGATGGACACAAATCTGGCAGTTGCTAGATTTGTTCTAGAAGTGTAGCCTGTGACAGTAGAACATATAGGCCTATTGTAATGTAGTTGTTAAGTGCTATATTTGTAGTAAGTTTATGTTAATGGGATTTAATAAGTAGCCTTTGAAGCTGCTTGGCTTTGAGCTTTGATAGAGCAAAATAACCTTTCACACATTCCCCAGTTTCTCAGATGGTGACAATTCCATAGGTTTTTAAAAAGTCAGAGAGCAAGGGGTCATGTGTTATGACCAGGAAAGTGGTCAGGCCCCAATGGTCAAGAAGCCATTCAATATCCCTGACTGTTGACCCAGATAAGGGAAATTGAAACAATTTTGATGGAGTCATCATCTCCTGTTATTCTCCTGTTACTGCTTGTTAAGAAAAACACACAGACTTGTGGATGTGACAATCAATCAGTCCCCTAGGAAGAAGGGACCCAAGGGTTGAGCAAAGGTCAGAGTGCCCTCACTCGACCAGGGTTGAAAAATGCAGTTGGGAAAAGAAACCTGTGTTCCCCTGATTCTATCAGAAGATGGCTGGGGAATTCCTGTTGGACAATACCAGCCTGAATTTCAACCTTAAACAACCAGGTAAACGATAAAGAAGTGTGCTCCTCTGGAGGTCACCACAGCAACAACCAGACAGCTGATACTCCTACTTTTCCTCCCAAGGAAAGTGGAATATGACACTGGTAAACAAGGTGTCAGCTCTTGCCAAGTCGGTAAGCATCAGCTGCAAACTGACAAATTCATAGGTTGAAACCAGACCAGCACACCAATCTGTTAATATTGATTAAGATGAGTGTTAGACTTGTAAGGATGCATTCAGTGTTTAACTCTATAAAATGCTTGTAAGTTGCAGCATGCATTAATCTTACATATAATGTCTGTATTCCACGCTACAAGGTATATAATTGTAAAATAATTTGTAATTCTAAAAATGGCTGCTCTGAACTTGTGAACTCAGGTGGGAAGAGTGGCTCCCCCTGCCCAACTAGGAGGACTATCAAAATGAAGTGGGCCATCATAGGACAAAAGCTTTGTTAATTGGCCCATCCACCCATGGAGAAGTATGTGCAGAAGGTGAAGATTTTTAATCTCTTTGATGTTTGAACTCTCACAAGGACTGGAGCTAAGTATCAAAAAGCAGAAATCCCAAAGGTCAACTGGGTTAAGTCCTAAAAAGACATTCAATGCTGACAGATTACAACATCTCTGTCACCTTTTGAATAACAGACTGAAACTCATTTGTGTATGTATGCATGCTTGCTTTATCCTGTAAATAACTCCCATTTCTTTTTCCTAGTTAATAAATCTTTAGTTAGTTTATTTTAGGATTGGCTATAGCAATGGTTCCCAAACTTGTTCCGCCGCTTGTGCAGGGAAAGCCCCTGGCGGGCCGGGCCGGTTTGTTTACCTGCCGCGTCCGCAGGTTTGGCCGATCGCGGCTCCCAGTGGCCGCGGTTCGCTGCTCCAGGCCAATGGGAGCTGCTGGAAGCGGTGGCCGGCATAAGTGACTGGTCCCTTGCGACTGGAAGCAACTTGAATATTCTGTGATTTTTGGTTTAAGTGACCATTGAACACTATGTCCAGCTTGCCTGGGTGGAAAGATAGACTAGAGAACCCAATGGGACTGTCTGTGACTCCGTGGTAAGACTGTTACAGTGATCTAGGAATTCACATTTGTTGGTGAGTTGGTGAAATTTAATTATAGAACATACTACCAGTTTGGGGTGTCTGCTAAGTAAGCTGCATAGAGATAGAAAGACTAAGTAAGCCATTCAATCATTGACATTATACTGGTTTTGTGATTTGATTATGCTAATATAATGATTTGACCAATCAAATTGGTCTCAAATTGTTTTCTTGTTAGTTAACCAATTTTAATTAGTATTATTGTTCACTCCTTGATTTGTTTAATTTGATTTACTTTGTAACCTCAGTCTAACTTTCATATTGTTTAGTACTTTAGGGACATATAATAAAATTGTCAGTCTTGTAGTTGTTTATGCTCTTAGATGAAAACATTGAATTGGGTTACTCTGGTCAAATGGCATAAAAACCACCTTAATTAAAGTGACTTTAATTAAATATTAGAAAAATTATTTGACAAAGTTCTTGAAAACTCTATTATTTGACCATGCTACTTTTCAGACATGGACAGGAGGGAAGGACATAGCTACAGTCTGCTCCACCACAACGTGTACCTTCTGGGGCCCATCTCCCTCACATTCTATCCAATGCTTCCAGAAAATTATGACTTGATCTGGCTTCCTTTACTCCCTCCCCCCAGATAAAGCGCCTGATGCAGAGCAGATATAATTTAGTAGTGTGTGTGTTAAAGGGAATGACAGATCCCTTTTCCGCCATACACTTGTGATCTAAAGTCAACAGAGAAAACAAATTAACTATTAAAAAACCCATTAAAATGCCATATAGAGATTGTGACATAAAGAGCATCCTGCATTATCAGGCAAAAAGCAGAGACACTGCTATATTTTCATGTGAGATTGCTGGGAAAAGCAGGTAACTTTTTCTTTCATCCAATAGGATACCAATGATTTCCTCAGAATTGCAAAAGATTTCCACCTAACACAACTCTGAAGTTTGATGAACCACAGCTCAAAAGTGGGCGATGTACGCATTTATGACTGTTCACTGTCTGATAAATATACTCAGCAAAAGCTTAAATTGAAGGATGCATTTGTATTTTGAGTCTGAGGGAGTTTTTCCCAAGTCACAAAAGTGCCTGTTAGGCACCCACTACCCTTTAAAAATCAATGGAGATATTGGAAACAATAATTAAAAAGAAAGGATTTAGAATATTAGACAGACAGATAGGCAGACACAGGGCCGGCTCCAGGCACCAGCTCAGCAAGCAGGTGCTTGGGGCGGCCAAGGGGAAGGGGCGGCACGTCAGGCTCTTCGGTGGCAAGTCCCTCGGTCCCTCTTGGAGGGAATGACCGGCTGCCAAATTGCCGCCAAAGAAGAAAGCGGTGCGGTGGAGCTGCCGCCGATTGCGATCGCGGCTTTTTTTTTTTTTTTTTTTTTCCGCTTGGGGCAGCAAAAACCCTGGAGCCGGCCCTGGGCAGACAGAATTGAGGCGATCACAGTTCTCTTCAATTCGAGAAGCTGCCTTTGCTAATCTTTGAAATAACTTAGTGGGCATAAGTGTGATGTTTACCATCTCATAGACTGTACTTCAATCAAGACATTTTTTCATAAACATGTTCTGAATGACCAGGCCCAACAGAACTAGATTGCCCCCTTGTGACTAAATTTACTATGCAGACTGGAACGTATATGAAATATCTCAAATCCAACTAACTAATGTCAGTAGTCCTTGCTCATGTGAGTAGTCACATTATAGCGAAGCAGTACAGGAGTAGAATAAAATTTTAACACAAAATCATGATCTCGCCATCTTTTTTTGCATGATTTTTATTCACAGAAACAACCACCATACTGGATACTAGTTGCTCATTACATTACATTTTACTTCATTTACTGTATGACTGAATAGTAAAATCTACTACTGGACAGTTACTGTATTCACCAGAAAATTCCTGTTCATACAAGAGTTCCTAAATTTCTCTCCTTTCTTTCTTTTAGAAAATGATAAGAATGAAATAAAATCACATGATTTAGAAAAAGTTCATAGAATTTTTAATAAAGACAATGATCTTATGAAAAGTTCAATTAAATACTCTTGAAATATAGCCAAGCTTTATAATGATAAAATATACCTCACTCCTGAACTACAGTCACCAACTCCTGGTTTGAGAGGGTAGTTCCTTCTACATGCCAGTCTTTAGTCTCTCTGCTAAGACTTCCAACAAGGACACAATTTAGTTCTGATGATGCTAGTGATGTGTGTGTGTTGTGAAAACTTCTCCTTTAGAAATTAGAGGGAAATCACCAATTTAATTCACACAATTCAGTGGGCAAAAGGGAATGAATTTAAGATACTCGCCATCTAGATGTTCACATGAGTGATGTGCAGATGAAAGCTCCATATTTTATCATTAATCATGTTTGCTGAATAATAACGTTCAACAACAATTGGCCCAACCCCTCTCCTCCCATGGGAAGTATGTTAAAGAGGAGGAAGTCTATATGATTGTTCCAAGGAGTCAACAGAGTGCCAGAGACATCTTCATGGAGACTGTATGTCTTTGTGTGATATCTGTGCCTGTTGCACGGCCCTCCTCTGATGCCCTAGTACCTAATGGTGTGTCTCCAGTGGAGCTGCATTGTTACAGCTTCCAGAGCTGGTGGCTGCCCCTGGGATTGAATTCACAGTCCATTCCATTTTCTGTCCTGATCAATGGTGTTGCCCTGTCCTGTGTAGATCAGGGCAATTTAACAGTGTATCTTTCTGTTTGTTTATAAGAAAAGCTGAGTACAGCCTTGGGTGCTAAATTATTCTGAATTCTCAGACAGACAGCCTTTTCATTTTAAGTGACTGAGATACCATTAACAAAGTCTATTTCTCTCTGACTTCAAATCTAATTGATGGCTGAATTTTGCACCTTCTTCATGCCCATGGTTCAAAAGGTTATCAAGAGGAACAGTCAAGAACTCCTGAACATTGATCGCCATCTAAAGAATAGTGCTTAAGCAGCCTCAGGATTGAGTGTAATTGGAAATGATAGATTTATGTTATCTATGCTGTTAGTCACTGACTCACTATAGCATGGAGTTTTACAGATCAAAGAGCTTGACTGTAATTAAATGATGTCTTCCAGTCTAAAATCACTTTTACATTTCCAGTGTAGTTAAATATATTGGATGCAACTCACACAAAATTAGATTAGAGATGTGTTTTATGTAGTTTGGCTATTAAAAAAAAATTATCATAATGCAGATGCAGCAGGACAGTCACTTTGGGACAAACTGTTGAGGTCCCACTTATGTCACTGGCTTCTCCAACCTCTCACAGGATCCAGTTCCAATACCACAAATCACAATTTTTCTTAGTTTTAGAGCTAGGCCACAGTTACATCTGCCTATAACTGACCTGGAAAAAGCATCTTTTAGGTCACCTCGTATGTATTTATCTGCTCCCATTTGGTATATGTTTAAGTTCTATTTTCTCACTCAGGAATATCTAGAACTGCCCTTTGTTCACCGACATTGACACAAGTGTATTGAAATGGGTATATGTGTGAACACCATATGGAAAGGGTATCAACTCCATGCATGTTCTATACTAGTAATGAACTGTACTATTAAGATACCTTATTACCAGCTGGCGTACAAAATAATACACCACTGGAAACATGGTACCATATTCCTGATTAGTGTTAGACAAATAAGAAAAAATGTAAACAGGAAGGGGATGTACAACATTAAATTGTAGCAAAGCATTTTTCTAATTAAGTTCTTTTCACAAGAATAATTAAGGATCTGGAAACTCTCTATAACAAATTACATATATGAATCAATTTATCCATCACTGAAGTGTAGTCATCTGCAGAGTGAAACAAGGCAGCTGTTTAACAGTGCATAATAAGATTACACAATAATTAAGGGCAGAAAGAAGAATATAATACCTAGCCATGGGATCAAGCATTATTAGTTTGGTTTTGGCACAAATTTCTTGTTTAGATTAATGTCCTATAGAGTTTGGAGTATTTTATACTTTCCAAGTTTCCCCTTTACTTGTGACACGATACAGAAAAAGTAATAGTCTCTTTTATGATTAATTATTATTATTATTACCCATTATTCTAGAACTAGGGGGCAAGGGAAGAGGAAGTTAAACAAAATCAGAAGCAACAAACTGCAGGTTTAACATTATTAAAGAAAATGTTTTATAGGAACAGACAAAAACAAAACAAAACAAAACAAAACTCTCCCAGCATTAACAAAATGCTATGGTAAGCCAGTTCAAATCATTGCCCACATTAATGTAAAAATATGTGGAAAACCATTTTCCATCACTGGGAAAAAGGCACTGTTGCTGGATCTTATATCCAGCATGGTCTGAAACTAATGCAGGACTGTGCAAAAGAGTTTGCAGTAAATAGATCCCCCCCAAACTAACAAAAATGCATACAAATGTGAGATTTGGCCCATCTCTATATATCTACCTAATTGACTGCTGGGACAGAATATAAATAGTCTGCTGGAATTTTGTTAATAATGTTAACAACTCAACTCTTGTGAAAAGTCTTATGGATTTTTAAGGACTGCAAATGGTCAGGACTTAAATTTTACATTTCTTTCAAAAGACGATATGCTTTTATTGCATTGTTCTTATGAACATGCCGGATATTGTTGAGCAATGGTTCAGTACCAAGTTCAAAGAATGCTGCATATTCAATTACCAATAGCATTTCTTGCAGCACCTGAACATATACCACGGAGGCCTCCAATCTAAGTACAGACGAATCTGACCCTAATTAACTTGTGAGATCAAAATACAAGCTGATATAGCTGCAGAAAATATAAGATTTCCATTATTCTCTAACACATTTTATATTTTGTAAAGAAACTGCAGGTATTTGCAAAAAATGTGATAAAATTGTGTTGGTTTAGTTAATTCTTTTCTCTATTGTATGACTTGCGATATATCAATATATCATGATATGAAGTTATTTCTGCAAGAGTGTTTATATTACCTGGATTTATCATCTCTGATAGTGATGTGAGTGATTTTAAGCAGCATCATGATTGCAATTTACCCTTTCTGATTACAAAATGGCACACTGTCTCTGTGCCAAGCTTACAAATGATTGTTGAGAGCCTCATTTGAAGTTTTTTTTAAACTGCCGCCTGTTAAATGCATTATTTTGATAGCTCACATGTTAGACATTATTTTGATGATAGAACCTGCACTTACTCATTAGTCATTAATTGACTGGGAACACTGGAAACAACTAGCATTTTTATCATGAAAGTGACCTTTCATGAGAAGTTTTCTGAGAGAAGCTTATTGGTCTAAGATGGTCTACCTTGGTGGTGGCCAAAGTATGAGAAAAATGAATCTTGCACACACACATTTATGTGATAAATTAATTTATCATGCACATTTCACTGACATCCCTGCCCTCTGTCCAATATTCATCTCCAGGGATTTATTCTAAAATCCTAAACTACAATGAGATTTTATAAATAATCCCTACTGGAGAAACTCTTCTTTCTTATTAACACAAATATTGAATTCCTCCCTCCCCTGTTACCCAGGCCTAAGGCTTAGGATGGGCAAGTTTCAGTCTTAGGGCAGTAGCAGCTTCTCTCTGCCTATAGACTGATTGTAAACTCTTCAGGGTCAGGAACACATTTTCTTGGATTTCTGTACAGCATTACATGGAGTGTTGGGGCATAAAAATATTAATAAACGTAGCCCACCAAGTTCTTTAACGTGGTCCCTGGCTGCCTGATGTTCTATGTCACTATGAAGCCTTTGGAGACTACAAGTCTCAGCAGTATGCTCCACAGAAACAGGTACGTTAGCTAATCTGCTCCATTTTATAGAAATTACACACATCTCTAGGGTTCCTGGAATACTGGTAACATGCCTATTACTTGGGTAAAATTTGGGTGCCTCTGCTCTAAGGAGCCGTTTCAGTCATTTTACAACTGTAATAAGCTTACATCATCAAGCCAAATATTATCAGCACATTTACTCAACGTTTATGACCAAAACCTAAGACATATTGATGTTGGATTATGATTTTACAACACTTACAGGTATATTATATCATCTCATTGCAATTTTGTTATTTTCAGGATGACAGAATTTCCCATAAAGTGAAATAATACACCAATTTTTTAAATAGATGTTCAATATGTGAACAAAAGCATACTTGATTTGGAAAAAAAACCTTAAGCATTAAAACCAGTATTGTCAGCATCTGAACATTAGTGTTTCTGGGTTCACTCACCCTTTCTTCTGAGCCTTTCATCCCTGTAGTTTATATTACTCTGACAAAGTAGCTGAATGTGCTGTGTAAAAGGTCTTTACCAGTATACAAAACCTATCATTGTCCCATGTCTCTACATTTGATTGCAGCACACATTCATGCTTTTCAGCCTACATAGTGATTGAATTATAATTCTATTTATTTTAGTTACCTGAACAGGAGATAATCACAATATGACACAGGATAATGTATCTCAAACACTGAAGAAGATGTATTCTGAAACTCAGTTCAAATGTCTTTTTTTTATTTATAGTTTCTATATGTTAAAAATTAAAAGTAAGAAGTTTCTTTTCTCTGCAAAGTTAAAGGTAACTAGCACAGGCAAAAATGAAAACAATTTAAAAAAAAACTACACAGAACAAAACTGATTAATAAATACCCTGGTGTTCTTCATACGCTGAAATCTATGAGTATAAGCTAATCTTTTCTGAAACCATCAATAATAAGGTAATTTGATCTCAAACACCATTAGTTATTTTTGTTTGATATTAATGGTCCACTTCCTTGGCATGTTAAATGTACTCTTGAAGAGAACAAAGCTGTTCTCATAACAAAGGACTATTAAAAAAAGACCAAACACTGATCCAAAAAAATGGTTCAAGATTATTGATGCTAACAGAAATCCAATGATAAAGAATATGGATATAATCAAGGAATTGAAAATATTACGTTAAAAGTTATTACTAATAATTTTAGCAAATAGGAAAAGAAAATGATGAAAATGTAGTTCTTGCCAAATATAATCTGGGAAGTTAGTTACTATATGTATGCCTCATGGGAAAATAATGCTATAAAACAGATCAGCATCACACAGGAGACAACCTGTTTATATATTAAACCACCTTGGAAAGAGTAAAAATGTCTGTATAGTTTATGAAAGTCATTATATTCATAAAAAAGTACTGAAGCTAAGTCACCCAATTGTCTGCTATCAATTCAATGAGCTGTTTTATAGGTGAAAGATTAAAATATACTTTAGAAATTGAGCTTATTAATCCCTCAGCCTTTCTATAAATATTATTGATGACTGTTTAATTCTTGGCTTGTGTTGCCAGCTCATGCTTTTCTAAAGGATATGACAAGCCAATATTACCCTTGGAGAGTTGCTCATACCTATAATGCCATAGTCCATGTCGCAGTGTCATTAGTGCCAATACGAACCATCACCCATGGATCCTTTCCCATCAACTTCAGAAACCTATCCAATCTTAGAGTGACATCTCAGGTCTTGGCTACAGGAAGGCAGCACACCCTCCTGTTGTCCATCTGTCCCTTGCAGAATGTTCTTTCAATTCGTCTGAGTGTCGAATATCCAGCAAGGACTGTCTGTTTTCCTTGGATGGTTGGAGAACTCTTTGCAGGCAACCTTGATTTTCTTACAGGTTGGGCCAAGATACTATCTACATGTCTGTCCCATATATCCCTTGGATCTGTTGGAACCTGAGTAGTAACTTCCACAGTTTTGGCACTGAGGAGTTGGTATTGATTTGAAACTTCTAACAGTGTGGAATTCCTCCTGCTTCTTTTCTCTCTGGTGGTTACAGCCTGCCTATCCTGACTTGTCTCCAGCCATGACCTCTTGCCTGTGGTGGTTACAAACCACCAGAGCTCCTCTCTGACTTCCTCTCCAATTCCTTGGTGGCCAGTTCCATTCTTCCTTGAACCTGGAATACTGGTGTTTCCCAACCCTGGCTGTCTAGGAGCTCCCCAGCTTCTCTGGTTCTCAGTAGTGTCTCAATGTGCCCCTTCAATTCAAGAATCTTTCCCTCCAGCCACTAACTTGCACTTCATGCAAAGGAAATTCCTTTTGGTTTCAGGCAGGAGAGAGAACATGGCGCATCCATTGCAGACCACTGCCACTGTTCCATTGCTGGACATCTTGACACCACACATAACGCAGAATCTGGAAGGAAAGCCTGTCACACTCCGTCTGAAACTCTCCTGTTAGCTGCCTCTGTGCGTGACTCTTTAAGGAAACTATTACATTAAATAACCTACCTTCTATAGATGAAACATCACAAATTGTCCATGGTCAGTAACTACAAAGCAAGCCTGGGAGACAGTTTATAGATCCATTGAGATCAACAGTCAAATAGAGGTGAAATTAACTCATTTCCTTCTTGCTTCTAAAATACTGCCCTAAAAGCCAGAACTAAAAATCTTTTTTCTATTAGCCATGAAAATAATCTAAGTGCTCAAAAGAAGCTTGAACTCTGCAACTGGGTCACTGATGAGTATGGAAGCAAGATTGATTACTTGCTTTTTGAAAACTCATCTTTACAAGAAAGAACTGAGAGCTTTTCAATTATTGCCAATTTGCTTTAGTCTTTTGGAAGCAGCCAGAAATTTTCCTGAAAATGATGGAACTGGAATTTCATATTTATGCAGTTGTTAATGGTAAAAAATTTGCCTGAGGAACTCACACACAAAAGATCTTTGTATGGTAATGCTTTCAGAATCAAACTATTTAACGCCTATGTTGGTTAATGACCAATATTTAATCATTCAGCACAGTCTCAAACACAAGATGAGAGAGAACAAAGATGATGATGATGATAGACAGGAATTATTTACAGTACATTGCCTACTTATCATTGGGCAAAATTTTAACTTTGGAGGTGAGCAGGCAGTTCCCAATAATTTCCGTGGGAACAATCCACCTTCTTTCAGAGGGCAGAAACTGGCCCATATTCTGTACCTGTACAATGATCTTATTTTACAGCGTATTCCTTCAGAGAACAACTTCATCTGCTTAAGTATAATGGGGGAAAGAAACTAGTGGCAAGAGATTTCTTAGAAAGGTTAGTGGGAGGGAAGAAAGCTATACCAGAAATCCAACAGCAGGTTGTTCATAAAGATTTTGAACAATATATTCCAGGCTTTAAAGGAGATAGCTCACACTTACAAACAAAAAAGTTTAAAAGCAGGAGGTTCTTGGAACAATCAGCACTATTTTGTAAAGCCTTTGCCCTCTCCTTTGTCTACCTTACCCTGTGAAGGGTTGAGAGCCTCCTGCAAGGTATTAACAGAGACATCCCTTGAGTAGGGTGCATTGGGGCGACCTCTCTGGGCCCCACACTTTGGGGGGCCCCCCAGGCCAGTGCAATTGGCTGGCATGGTCGGTCCCAGAAGAGATGAATCCATCACTTCCACCCTGGGCCCCGTACCCCCGTAGGGACGGCCCTGGGTATTAAGCACCTTCAACTCCCACTGACGTTGGGAGCTAGGTGCCTAAATACCTTTGAAGATCTGGGTCTTACCCTCTTTGCAGGATCAGGCCCTTAGTGAATATATAGGGACAGACCCTTAGCTGATGCGAATCATCATAGCTCCATCAACTTTGCTGGTGTAATACTGATATACAACAGCTGGGGGTCTAGTACACAGGGTTTGGTTTTACAAATTATATTTCAAACACTTACTGAAAAATACTTAATGTTTACTACCAATCTTGATAAATAATGCAACCTGAAGTCTTGGTTATGGTATCCTTAAACAGAGCACCTTCCAGCTGATCAGCTCAGTTCTCATAAACAGTCTAAGTTAGCAACTAATTGCATCTTAAGTCTATACTGTTTGCTTGTTATAACAATGTACTAGGGCAAAAAAATGGCAGTAACTAGGAAGCTTTAAAACTGGGACTTATTCCATACATCAAAGGGAGCACAAGCAACTACCATGAGAACTTTTAAAACAAGAACCTGTTACATCTAAGGTCTGTATTAATATCCCCGCACTGAGTACTCTTTCTGTCAAAAGGCAAGTAAGTACACATTTTAAAATAACTATTCAAATGAAGATACACAACTACTGAGCTTAACAATGTTCAGTAATATTATTCAACAGAACGGACTTTCTTCCCTGTCTCTATATTCTTTACACTCAGAACAAATCCTACTCACAAGAGTATGTTGGCTGCACTGTTTACCTTCCTAATGGCAAAGTCCTGTCAAAGGTACTTATATTTCAAATATTAACAGTTAAAAGGTGCCAAGTTATTATAATTCTCTTTCACACTGGGCATCCACATCAGGAAACTTGCTTATAATCATTGTGACTGAAGTTGTGCATTGCCACTAGAAATCAGACTCCTGACTACAGCAGGGCAGGAAATGTGGCCTTTGCAGCTTCATGAGACACTGCACTAAGTATGTACCACATATTTTGGAAGCGACAGAGTTTTCCATTTAGCTGCAATGCCAAATTATCAATTTTGTTTCAAAGCATAGCATGGCACAAGTCCCAAGCAAAACAGAAACCAATCTGCAAGGTAAGGAAATGTTACAGCTATTAGACTATTTAATGAGGTTTAAATGACAAATTATTATTTGGGGATTTAACTAAATAAACCGTATATATGGAAGCATATAGCATATAGTATACAAATAATAAGAACTGAAATATAACCAAGCATATTTATGATGAGGTGCACATGCTTCTGTGGAATAAGGGTGAAATATGAATCTTTTTAGCATGCATGAACACACAGGGCCAGACATAGGAGTCCCACCAATTTAGAACAGCTGAGGATCTGGCCCTCATTTGATCGTGCCACATTACTGAAAAAAATCAGATTTAGTGCTTGCCAAGTATCTACATTTCTAAGAAGCATCAGTAATGGGCACTTATGGCCAGTGAAAAATGAAATTGAGCGGGAGAATGAAAATAGGCAATGGGAAATGTTTTTAAAAGGTATATGCCATAAAATAAACACCACAGAAAATGGGTAGATCGGGTCTGACGCTACAAAGTTTTGTTGGAGATGTCAAAATTGTCAGTAATGTTATTGACATGCTTTGGGATTGTAAAGTCACAAAAAGGATATTTGGAAAAGGCAATGGGGAGTTTACGGCTAATCTTACTGTACATTAAATGATATTTCTGATCTGAAAAACTTTTAACTGAGGAAGGCAATCTGGATGCAAGGTGGATTAAGATGGCAAACAGAATAATTAAGAATCTGAAAATACAGTGCACCACCAACTGAAGTAGAATGCCTGGTGGCTAACCTACCTTACTCATGGCATTTCTTGAAGGAGGTATTTTGAAAATATAGAATAGGGGAGATTTAAGATATGTCTACACTTGGAGATGGAGGTTGATTCCCAGCTTGTATAGATATGCTCATGTTAGCTCTCATCAAGCCAGCACACTAAAAATAGTAGTGTAGCTGCAGTACCAGAGGCAGAGGCGATAGGCAGAACAGGCTAGCCGACCTGAGTATAAACCTGACCAGACCCCATGGGTACGTACTTAGGGTGGCTAGCCCATGCCGCCACGCACTGCTGCTGATGCTACTATGGCTACACTACTATTTTTAGCACACTAGCTTGATGCGTATGTCTACTCAAGCTGGGAATCACATCCCCAGCTGCAAGTGCAGACACAGCCTCAGTACATATGGAAACAATTTATGGGTTATATCAATGAATTTGGAATTAATACATGAAAATATGCAATACTGTATTTGTTGGAATGATTATTATATAGTGAAGGTGCCTCCCACCTTCAAGTCATATTTTATTTTGTTCTGCATTTTATGATTTTGTTTTGTTCTTTGTGTGGGCTTAGAGAGTGAGATAATAACTGGGTTGTGAAGTATCTGGGGGATGACTAATAAATATCTCTTAGTCGTATGCTCTATTTGTTGTTAACAACCTTGGCAAAAACTCAATATTGAAAAAGAGCTGAAACAATCAAACATGTCAATCTTGAAAACACTTTTTTTTTGGAGGAAGAAAACGAACGAACACACACACACACACACACACACACACTTATATACTGAAAAAAATATTCTGCACTTATTTTCAATAAAATTCTACTAATGAAGAGATACCATTTGCCTCTCTAAAAGCCATGGTTTCACACAGTCATATCAAGCAGCTGCCAATCCATATTCAGTTTGTGTGTGTATTCCTGCCTGGTTGTCTAAGGACAGCACTCTGCTGCTAGATGAGAGAGACAATAACATTTGTGGATTTGGCCATTTGCCTCTTGTGTCTCTGAAAGCAGGGAA
Organism: Terrapene triunguis; assembly: GCF_002925995.2. NCBI lineage: Eukaryota > Metazoa > Chordata > Testudines > Emydidae > Terrapene > Terrapene triunguis. The sequence continues at coordinate 20,508,027 of NW_020664409.1, forward strand.
TGCTGTGTGAATGGTTAGAAGGTGAGTCATATTTCACCTTTAATAGTGACATCTGTTTACTCTTCTAGGGTCAGCACAGACATGATCCAAAGCAATCTCTGTCTATCACTTCTGGATGAAAAAAAAATGCAGCAGCAGGCCAACGTGCAGAGAGGTACAAACCTTAGATATCCCACTGACTAAAGCTGTTTTCAGGGAGATAAGGGGATGATCAGTCCCCGACCGCCTAAGACTGACTATTGCATTACTGACACTCTGTGCAATGGCATGGACTCCACTCTGTGGGTATTAACTTAAACTGCAACAATGTGGGTTTGGGGCAATTTCATGCTGGGTAATGGTACTGGGAAAAGGGCCATTTCCATGTGTCTGTGATGATATTCTCAGTCAGTTCATTGCCTACACTGTAGCTGCAATATTAAAAATCATTCCCCTTCATTTAAGGGTTCGATCATCCTAAACAGTCAAGAGAATACATCCTTATGAGGGAAAAGGCACTTAAATCTGTATATAAAAATTATACAAAGAGACACATTTTTATCAAAATAAAGATCAACTTTGGTCAAAGGCTCTGACTCGTGTTTCAATGCACAAATAATCAAAAGTGGCAAATGTTGAAAAGATATATGAATATGATATACTATAAAAGGGATAGGTTCTCAGCTGGTGTAAATCTGTATAGGTCCTTTAAATCAAGTGAGCTATGTCGATATGTATCAGCTGAGATCTGACCCCTTCTATATGAATAACAACACTTCTCTCTCTGAGTTGATTGAGAGAGAAAATCTGATTTTTTTTATTCTAATAATTTAAGTAAGAAAGATGAGTAAGCACCCTACAGACATGACAGTGCTGCCATTTAAATGCTATCAGCGTTTTATTCTCTCACAACAGTATTACATTGGTGTAATTACATTCAAGTCAATGGAGTTATTCCTGATTTACATCAGTGTAAGCAAGAGGAGAATCATGCCATAGAGCAGTGGTTCCCAAACTTGTTCCGCTGCTTGTGTAGGGAAAGCCCCTGGTGGGCCGGGCCGGTTTGTTTACCTGCCGCATCCGCAGGTTCAGCCGATTGCGGCTCCCAGTGGCCGCGGTTCGCTGCTCCAGGCCAATGGGAGCTGCTGGAAGTGGCGGCCAGTACATCCCTCGGCCCGCGCCACTTCCAGCAGCTCCCATTGGCCTGGAGCAGCGAACTGCGGCCACTGGGAGCTGCGATCAGCTGAACCTGCGGACGGGGCAGGTAAACAAACCGGCCCGGCCCGCCAGGGGCTTTCCCTGTACAAGTGGTGGAACAAGTTTGGGAACCACTGGTATAGAGGATGACTGCTTAAATACTCTTCCCATTTAAGATTTTAACATACAGTAAACACCATTGCAAAAATTATGGTCTAGATCTTCAGCTTCGGATGAGAATCATGTGGATAGTTGGAGTATGCAAAAAGGTCTTTAAGCCACCTTTACACTATCCCAGTCCTTGGATATCTGTGTGTAAGTCCATTCCTCCAGCATAAATTAGAAAAGCCTGATGACTAACAGACCCCAGGGTCATCCAGGGATCACTGGAGTACAGAGAATCCCCAGATACATCCCCCTTTCCCTGGAAAATCCTCCCTACAATGGCTGCAGGAAGGAAAGTGGTGTACAAGCCATTATGTTGTCTCTGAGCCACAACAGAATCCCCCTATACTGGGAGAGGTAGCTCCCATGGTTATGCTTTAGAGTCTCTTGACATCAATGGTGAAATGCAAAGCAGCAACACTATAATTGAAATTCAGACACAGGTATCCAGAGCACCCACAGTGCTTGTCCTCATCAGAAGCCATTAGTTAACTTCAGGTTGTCTTCAACAATATATGATGTTAAAGGAAAACAAGGATCTTCAGAAACAGATATATGAGCAAGCAGAACAAGAGACTGACAAAAATGCACATACTTGATCAAATAAAAGTGTTTCTATTAAGGCACAAAAAGGATGAAAAGTTGCTGAGTTATTTCTCAGAATCAAATACCTATTCTGATGAGTGGAGAGTAATGAGACAGTTGACAAGACCGAATGAAATGCATTTCCATTTCCTAACCCAAAACTGCTCCGCTTACTTATGGTAAAATAGCTGTAACATCAAAAGCTTGGTGATGATAGGACTGTCATCTCACAAATAAAAGTCCTGCAAAACTGCTGAGACACTGCTGAACAAAACAATGGCAGTAATGGAGAAAACAAGCAGCCAAAGCCTGTCAGTAATCATCCAATCAAACGCACACTGCATGTACAGTAATTATGATGAGAGCATGCTTTTTCAAATTGAAGTTCATGCTTTGGCGTTTATGTAAACAGGCTTTGAATTTCATTTTCAGCACCCACATTGTTCATGATCATTCTCAGAGGCTGAGATTTGGGTTGATGATGAGTGGAAAGAGAAAAGCATATTGTACCTGCATCCCTGGTTTGATATCATCAGTCCGTGACCAAGAAACCAGGAAATCTGACGATTCTCCCATTAGACATCCTAATGTAGTACACAGAAATCTTATTTAAAAGCAAGCATCATTTGTGTTTATTCAAAAATGTAGGCACATTTATGGAAAATGGGCTGCCATTCTGTCACATTTATGTATGTGTTCAGGAAGAAAATATTGCATTATTTTTATATGTTTGAATACACATGCAGAAAAGTAGCAAAATGAGGTCAAATATGTAGGTATGCTTGATGGGGTTTTCTTTAACTTCCATGAAAGGTCATCATAACTATTCATGGAAACAATAGACCTTGTATACATTAGCATAAGGTAGAAGGTAAAACTGATATCTTTTGATTAATATAATACAAGAACAATGAACAATGTTGTGAGCATGAGGATATCTTTATTTTCTTAAGAAACCACAACCAATAAAAAAAGTATATAAAACACACTAATTACAGATGTCAGCTCTGATTAGTCAGTCATTGTTTCTTGATCAGTTTGGACTGGTTACAGAGTGGTGATTCGTGACCTGGCTTTGCACCTGCACAGAGGAATAAAGAGCCCCCTTACTCACCCGCACAGCTATCTGCATTGCCAAACCCTGCAAAGGGTGGAAGGAAAGCAGAGAGTGGCAGACCGCTTCTTCCTCTCCCTGGATGGAGAGTGGACAGTCAGAGAAAGACATTGAGTGGAGCCTTGGCTCCACCCCACAAATGCAATGGTGGTAGTACACTGGTCTAGCAAATATCAGAGGGGTAGCCGTGTTAGTCTGAATCTGTAAAAAGCAACAGAGGGTCCTGTGGCACCTTTAAGACTAACAGAAGTATTGGGAGCATAAGCTTTCGTGGGTAAACTTTCAGATGCAAGTGAGGTTCTTACCCACGAAAGCTTATGCTCCCAATACTTCTGTTAGTCTTAAAGGTGCCACAGGACCCTTTAGTCTAGCAAAAGAGCTGGTACAGATTAATTCCCTCACCAAGGAAGAAGCTGGCACCCAATTGTGACTCTCCAAGTCACAGTCTAATGCCTATCATTCCTCCTGGGGCAGTGTAACTATGCACTGCCCCTTGGGCTGGATTGAAAGGTGGTAATCCAGCCCACTGTTAGTAAAATGACCACACTTGATGAGACAACAGAGCTTTTGCTGTAAACATACCCATCCTTGCTATGTTACTTATCAAATGCACTACTTGACAAAATATCATCAAAATGCAATCTCCAATTTCCACCATACTCATAGGGACATACACAAAAGAATTTAAAAATCAAAATCAAGTGATTAAAAGAACAAAAAACCCAGCCCAACCAAAAACAGTAAAAACACTTTCAATTTCACCCACTCCTCCAAGCTTGAGTCCTTTGCTTCCCTCAATCAGTAGTTTCTTTCTCTACAGAGCACTCGAGCCAAAAAAGCTTGTCCCACCAAAAGTCACTAAAGTCCAATTCAAGATATCTTAAATAGCACAAAATTGTTGCTTATTAACTATAAAAAACGGTTCTTTAATCTACACTCCGGGAATGATGCTCTCCTTGGTGTGTGGAACTTTAGGATGTTTCCTGTATTAGGAACATTGTATTTAGAGCTGGGCAAATAATGAATTTTTCAAAATGAAATGTTTCAGGTCAGTTCAACAAGCCAAAGTGAACATTTTGGGAACATCAAAACATTTTGGTTTGATTGAAAATGCTGAAATGAAATATTTTGTCATGTCTGAATTGAAATATTTTGGAACTATTTGTTCTATAAAAAATTGGAAGAAAATATGTTGAAATACCAAAATTTCCTGCTGGATGGAAATTCTGATTTTCACTCCATTTTACTTATGACAGTAGGGGTCACAGACATGCAACATTATTTGTGCAAAAAAGGAGTAATAGTAATAAAACAAACAAAAAATCCATAGTGGAATGTCTCAGAAAATGGCAGGTGCGAAATCTCTTTAAATGTTAAAATAATATAAGAGTCTCCTACTTTCATACTGTGAAATGCCACACAGGTCTTTGGAGGGGGGAGGGGAATTTTTAAATTAGGTCATTTTTCCAGTGACCTAATTTAAAAATTCCAGCTATCTGATGTTCTTTTTAAAAAATAATTAAAAAGTTGAGGTGATTTTCTGCGCATGTTGCCTTCCACCCCCTCCCCTCAAAAGAAGCAGTCATGCCAGAACAGGAGGAAAAACAGTAATAGGGAAATAAAGTAATTCAAAAATTATGTTCAGAGTTACACCTTTCAGGAACCTATACAAACTACTAAAGGCTTATCTTCATTGCAACAGTTAGCTAGAGTTTCAAACATCATTGAACTCAAGACAGAGATTTTCATGTGTGGATAGGAGTCAAATTAGGGGCAACACACAAATTATATCTTGAGCTAACACTATAATGAAGACAAGCCCTAAGAGCAGCCAGTACCACGAAACTTCATTAGGACAGCCATCTGTCACTCAGTAGACACAAAACCATGAAAGGTTCAAAGATCTATGTAGCCCACATTAAAGAAACTAGTTAAAAATCCATCAGTTGCTTGATTTTTGAAGCAGCCATTCAACATAAAAGAAGTGCAACAAAAATGGTTCTTTTATATATTCAAAATAACCTGAGAAATTGCTAACAGTTAATTACAGCTTAAGTAGTTTCACTAAGGTGACATTCATTGTGAGAAAGAGTATTGCAATCAGGCCTTAAATGAACACAGAACTTTCATATTTGACATCTTGATAACCTTTTAAATACCTTACAGCTTTCTCCCTTGTTTTACATTCTCCACAACTTTTGGAACCTCAGGCCTCATCCAGAACGGTTCAGAATGAACAAAAACATGACTTCCCCTCACAGCCTGTCAATGTTGTTTCTTAATTAGCAGGAGCGGTCACTGTTGAGCAAAAATCTGGTCTTCCTTCCCCCAAACCAGTCTCTGTTGGACTTAAGAGTGAGAAACTTCTCCCACATGGCATTTACTCTTTCACTCAGGAAAAAGCTACTGACAGACTTAATTTTTATTAGGATACATATGTTTATTATACACCTTCCTGGCAACTATTTTCAGGTGGAACTGCGCTGCAGAGGTTGGATCAGGGTGTGAACTTCCTCAAAGTTCTGGGGTCTTGCCTCAGGCCCAAATCTAAAACTACTTTAGAAGTTCTTTGTTTTTCCCAAGTATAAGGCCAGATTGTGTTTGAGGCACAATCTGGCACACTGGAGGAATTGGGTAACAGCCAGAATCCCCAAGAGGAAATAATTCAGCCATCATTATTCCTAGAAGATCCCATGTAACATAGGGACATAGCATCTATATCCTTCAAGAGGATCCAATGTACTTTCCACCTCCATGTCCAGCCAACACAATTAGCCCTGGAATGAGGATGGACACATTGCTTTACCATCATACTGCAGAACCTTATCAACTTCAGGCATCAGGCACCCACAGGAGTAAAGGAGGGAGCAGGCATTGCATACCCCATCGGGTAGTCCTCTATCAGTGTCTGCGTTTATGTGTCTTCATTTTTTTAATTACCACATTTCTGCAAGTATCTATTCTTATTTAAACAAAAGATGGAAGATAAGAAATGTATGCACACATTTGCTATACTATTCTTATAAAAGTTCTCCAACTCCAAAAGTGAGTCTCACACTTAATTAATGTTGCAAAACACTTGCGGTCTTTATTTTTCATTTGTTCTAGCTATTTATTGAAAATATTGGAATAATATACATGTACATAATGCTATTTAATAGCAAATCTAAATCTAAAGCCATACTTATGTAATAATGGCATATGGATACAATACTACATAGTAGGGTAAGTCTATATTATTATTTTATTGCCACTTTTTCTGGTTTCTTATGGGTGCAATCATCTAGATGAAGAAAAGTATAATAAATTCCAAATCACAGGCATAGATTAAAACATCATCTTCAGTTCTTTTAACATGTCTAAAGGGAAAATAGAGGTTTAAGGTAACTAACAGAAGAAAGAGAAATGTGATGGCATTACCCTGTGAGAGCCGGGAAGTGAGATGTATCACAACTGACCTACAAACTTCTGAATTTAGAACAATGGAAAATCCCTCTAAAAATAATCCTATGTAATATATTATCATAGGATATTCCACAGATACTTATACTTATGGTGCACATAGATCATGACATGTGCCAGAATGGGAGCCCTGTAATTCTTTGCATAGTACCATAAACCTATGGCAAAAAGCAAATCAAACAAAATAAGGGAACATATTGGAATTACGAGGGGCAGAGGTTGCAGAATCACTTCAACATAGAAAACTATTGTTTCCTTATGTGAGAATCAGGGAGTTATTGGATAGGTTGCGTGTGATAATTTCATAGGATGAAGAGGCTTAGAGAAATCGGGGATTTTGGTGTAAACACTAATTATAAAACAAAAGGGAATATTGAAGTTTTTCAGCTATCATGGTGATGAGGGCCATATAAAATAGATAAGAAAGTAATGGGAATTATTCTTCCAAAGAACCTGATTTTAAAACTCAGTGGGAAATGGAAAACTGTAAAGATCTGGGGACCAGAACCTAGGGCAGCTGATGTTCCTACAGAGCCACCAGGAGGCCATGCAGGGGCACAGCCAGGAAGCACTATGGAAAGTAGGTACCACAGGAAGTACTGCCCAAGAAACCCAGAGTGACAGCACCCTGCGGTCCTCTGGTTGGCCAAGCTCCCTATTTAACTCCAGGGGTTGCCCCAGGAAGTTGTCTTGGCAACCACATAGACTTTGGCCTGCTGCAATGACAGACTTTGCTTGATCTCCTGGTCTCTGGTTTCCAATCCAAGCCTGATTCTGACCCTGACGCATGTCTCCCAATTCCAGCCTGGTACTATTTCTGATCTCCGACCCCAGCTTGATTCTGACCCTGACTCTTCCTTATGGGACCTAGCTCTTCTGATTTCTCCGACTCCTGCTCAGTGACTACAGTCCCTGCTGTGCAGACATCAGTCCAGCTATGATCACTAGGCCAGACCGCCTATGCCCGTTCCTGACAAAAACAGCAAAACAAAAAACTTACAGGAAGTCTTGGGGAACAACCCCTGTATGTGAAGCTTTAAATGACCAAACATTATATTTTAATATTTCCTGTATATACATCTTCATGAAATGGTTGTAGAAAAAAACTAATGAAAAATGCACAAAACTAACAATAGATTCATTTATATAGATTTTCAAAGCTTTCAAGAATAGGAGCAAAGATACTGCATAAGATTAAGGAACCCACACACTATAATTTAATAACACTTTGAATAATGTGGATCTTCTGTATACTACTGTACATAGTTAGTGTCCCATTTCTGGTATCCTTTATTTAGATTTCCAGCTTTATGAGGCTTTAGTTTACCGATCTGCAAGTCCTGATTATAGATTCAGAAAAAAAAATGGCAAGGTGTCTCATCCAGCTGCTGGCAGACAGTGAAACACAACTGAATGTTCCAATTTATCTGCTGTAACATTTGATATCAATTGCATTGTTCAGGGATTGAAAGTAAATAGGAAAAGGAATTCTGCACTTAGTTTCTGTGAGTATGAACAAACAATGGAAATGCCAAAATGATGAATGTCCTGCGATTCTTTTTACATACTTTAATTTGCAGAAAGGCACAGAAGCACAAAGGATTAGTCTAAAGGAGGACTAAGCAGGATAATTCAAACAGTTCTAAGTACTTGAATATTCTCTGAATATTTGTAATGAGCTGCCAACTAGCATTCCTTCTACTTTGTAAAGTCTGGGAATTTGTGTAGCTGAAATCATGTGAGTGTGACTTTGTCACTTTCTTAGAATTAAAACTTTTAACCTTCATGGGTTTAACTGGCACCAATACCAGCTTTGTTAGTACTGATAAGTGCTTTGCAGTATATTGAAAGAGGAGGGGAGCTCTCACCTCTCTAGCCCAGGAAATAGGGAGCCATGGGAGAGCCCTGCTTATCCAGGGCAAGGAGAGGAGGGGGAGCTCCCTGCTGCTTTGATCAGAGGAAGTGGAACCATGATCTCCCTGCTCCCCTTTACAGGGTATCCCCAGTATACATCTCCCCCTTATCCGTTGTTTCGGATATCCAGTGCTCATCAATAGAGGATCGTGTTCCGATTCACGTTGGTCCTGATCTGCATATCCATCGTTTGCACAGATCGAGACTGATGTGAATTGGAACACGTTCCCCTATTGTATAGTACAGTGCTGTACTGTGTCAGCCCACAGGGCCGCTGATCAACTCCTCCCCATCCCTCTCAGAGCCTCCTGCCTGCAGTGATCAGCAGTTAAGCGGCATTCAGGAGCCATGCAGGGAAGGGGAAGGAGTGGGGATGAGGCGCTCAGAGGAGAGGGTGGAACTGGTGGGAAGAGGCAAGGCATGGGCGGAGGAGGCAGGAAGAGGCGAGGCATGGGTGGAGGGGGGTGGGAAGAGGCGGGGCGGCCCTGAGTACAGTACTGTCCTGTAGCCATCATGAGTGCAAAACGTGTTCAAAGTGTTAGGAGTGGGCCTGTGTCTAAGAGGCAACGTAAGAGTGTAACATTCAAAGTGAAATTAGATGTTATAAAGCATATTGAAAGAGGTGAGTATGCAGCCGACGTTGCTCATATTCTCAGTTTGCCTGCTTTGACAGTACGCTCGATTTTTAAGAGTGCTAATCAAATCCAATAAGCGCTAGAAGTGCTACAAAATTGTCATCAATGAAGATAACTAAACAGAGAAGCAGTGCAATGGAGAAGATGGAATGTTTGCTGGCTGATTGAATTGATGACCTCCATGAAAAGAAAATGCCTGTGAGTTTAAGCTTGATTCAGGAGAAGGCCAAAAGTCTGTATAACGATTTAAAGAAAGAGAGGGCGCGAGCTCAAGAGCAGAATAAGAGACTTTCAATGCTAGTTGTGGGTGGTTCCAGAGATTTCAGAAGTGTGCCAATCTACATAATGTAAAACTCACAGGAGAAGTGGCTAGTGCAGCTGAAATGTTTCCTATGCAGCTAAACACAATTGTTTCGGAAGATGGCTACTCTTCAAAACAAGTTTTTAACGTAGACGAGACAGGCCTTTACAGGAAGAAGATGTCAACGATGACTTACATTTCTCGTGATGAGAAGGCTGCTCCTGGATTCAAAGCCTCAAAAGACCTCTTAACTCTTCTGTTTGGGGGAAATGCAGAAGGCGATTAAAAGTTGAAGCCCTTGCTTGTGTACCACAGTGAAAACCCAAGAGAAATGAGGGGCTATGTTAAGTCTCATCACCCCATAATTTGGAAGTCAAACAGAAAGGCCTGGATGACACACAATATTTTCTCTGAGTGGTTTGTAGACCATGCTGTCCCTGAATTTAAGGCTTATTGTCAGAAGGAAAATTTGGCCTTTAAGATTCTCCTTCTCCTGTATAAAACACAAGTGGCCACAAACTGGACTACAAAGACCTCTGCTCGAACGTTAAGGTTCTATTTTTGCCACCCAACACCATATCGTCGCTGCAGTCTATGGATCAGGGCGTAATGGCCACATTCAGGGCTTATTACCTATGGAGGACGTTCTTACTCATGAGAGACAGGAGCTGATTAAAGAGGCAGCAGGTGAAGGAAAGGCCAGTGTAAAGGAGTTTTGGAAGACCTACATCATCTTGAACGGTGTGGAAAACATTGACGCATCCTGGAAAGAGGTCACTTCGCAATGTAGGAACGGCATTTGGCACGGTGCATGGCCAGATGCTGTCCACAGCTTCATGGGATTTGATGCCGTACCTGCTCTTGAGCAAGAGATTGTCAAGTTGTGAAGGATGTCGGCTTCAAGGAGGTGGAGGAGGATGATGGACAGGAGTTGTTGGACTCTCACACTGAGCAACTGACAAATGAGGAACCGGTTGATCTGGATCAACAATGGATAACCGAAGAAAGCAAGGACGATGATGACAATGATGTAGGGCAGGAAGCCAGGAGTCTGATGACAAAGAATCTCTCCCATTTTTTTGGGCTGCTGGATGAGATGACGGAAATCATACAGAGCGATGATCCTTTTTGTGAACAGTCTGCCAAAGTCTCCAGGGCTCTCAATGATGCAGTGGCTTGCTACAGGGAGATCTATTGTTCAAAGATTCATGCAGGGGAGCAGACGTCGATAAAATCCTTTTTTAAGACTTCTGCAACCGAAAAGCCAGCCCAAGAAAATCTAGCTGCCACCCCTACCTAAGTTTAGTGTAATTGACACTTTTATACTCTATTACTGTACTGTATTTACTATATTACAATATTCTATGTGTTTGAATGGTGGTAGTAGGGTTCTACATTATTTTATTCAATGTTTACTGTATAACCTGTCATTGTAAAAAGGTACGCTGTTTAGGTACACTGTTAAGGTGAAAAGAGCATCGTCATAGGTAGATGTGGTGAAGTTGTGAATTCATCCCCTGCCTTATTCCATTATTTCTATAAAAATTCCCCGGTATACGTTGTTTTGGTATCCATCACCTTTTTTAAGACTGCAACCCCAATGTATACAGGGGACCCCTCTGTACCTCAACCATTGATTTCAATGGAAATATTCCCATTGACTTCAAATGGGTCCAGGATTTTATCCCTGCTGTTTTGGTTTTATTTTGACATGCAGTCATCAGGTAAGCAGTTACTAGGCTTAGATTTGGCCATACCTACTCATACTGGGTAGCATCTTACTCTGTAAGGAGTCTCACTGAATTCAAAGGTGGAAGAATCTAGCCCTTGGCAAACAAGTTTAGATGACTTTCATTTTGGTTTTAAAATAAGTCCGAAGCAGAAATACTCTTTTGGGCATTTATAATAAAGCTGAATCAAAATTTTCATTGGTGCCTCCTTTTATTTAATGTAACTATAAAAAAGAAGTTGCTTTTCTTCTCAAAATGAAAACATGCAGGGTTTTCTTGCGTAATGCTCATGCGGTGAGCATTTACTTATGCAAGAAGTCTCCCTGAAGTCAATGGGACTATTTGTGTGAGTACATGTTCGTTAACATGAGTGACGGTTGCACTAACAAGTCCTGAATAACAACCAGAACCTTAGATCTAGTCATAAGAGGGGACCCGAAGTTGGTATGTGAGCCTTAATTAGGGTTTTCTTGGATTAAGGCCAGTCTTTAATTAGATTTTGTTTAGTTCATTTCCTAAGGGTTTTCAATCATAGCAAAACCGAGTGGAGAGAAGGAATAAAAAGCTAATACAAGTTTCTGTATCAAAATTTTATTTTGGCCTTAATTAAAAATAGCCAAATCAATTGCAAACCAAATTTGCAACATCCATTTAATTAAAAAAAAAAAAGAGAGAGAGAAAATTGACTTCAGAGCAAGAATTATAATACTAAATTTCAGCTCAGTGCAAAATTTCAGTCAAACTGTTAACTTAAACTATATGTTTAAACAGGATATATGACAATTTTTAAATGAAAAACATCTGTGCTGTCAGTTATGTTCTGCTATTAAAAAGAGTTCAGAACCCGTTGCTCATCTTGAATTATAGTGACTTTGCAAAACAGGTGTAAGCAATGCCAGAATAATAGCAAAGAACACATTTTGAGCAGGGACACTTTTTGCTATTACACCTATATGAAGCATTTTACTTATTTTCATCCAGGTATTAACCAGTTAGCTTGCCCTTTGTTTTTGAGGCAACTGGATCAAATGCTCTGTGTGGCTGGAAAACACATTTGGTGAAAATGCACAATACTCAGAACCAGAGAAAATATATGGTCTTCGAAAATATGGTTTCTGTTGATAAAATCTCCAACTCCCTCAGAAGAAGATTTGAATTCTTATTCAGGTCACTCGCAATCTGAATTGGACCTAAAGTGTACTCTACTGTTGAGACGTCCAATTGTCATGTCTAAAACTAATATTTAATGTATTAGTAAAAAACAGATGGAGAAAACCCCCAGGCTTACCATTAATTAGCGTAACACCTGAAGGTGGGAGAAAACATTTTTGTGTCCAGCAGTTAGAAAAGCAGTTAGAAAAGCAAATGAAGTGAGAAAAATACAAATTAATTCCTAGAAGACTTCTTTTGGCTATTAATTTATGTTGCTAAGGGGTTCAGCACAGGGCCGTCCGGGGGGGGGGCAAGTGGGGCAATTTGCCCCAGGCCCCGGGCCCCACAGGGGCCCCCATGAGAGTTTTCCGGGGGCCCTGGAGCAGGGTCCTTCACTCGCTCTGGGGGCCCCGGAAAACTCTCGCAGGGCCCGGGCCCTCGGAGCTTCTTCCGCTCCGGGTCTTCAGCAGCGGGGGGTCCTTCCGCTACGGGACCCGCCGCCGAAGTGCCCCGAAGACCCGCATGTTGTTAGCTTTCATATGATACCTCACAAGACATATTTTGTACAAATATTATTGCAGAAGTGTGTAGGGCATGAATATAGGGATGTTTTAGGGTCATACATACATACACTAATGCTAACCTTCCTGACACCACGTCAAGGCTCCTTGTTTATCCACTTCACCAGCCATGACAGGGGATTGGATAGATGTGATGGTAATCAGCACAAATTAAAAAATAAATAAATCCAAAAACATTCATAGACTTTAAGGTCAGAAGGAACCATTATGATCATCTAGCCCATTTACAGAGCTGAATCCTATCAGCTGGTTCTATCTGCACATATTTTAAAATAATTTCTCTTGAGTAATTTACCTTGTAGACCAATAATAAAGAAACTGAATGTAATGAACAAGACAAACAAAGAGCACCCTGCAGTAAGCCTATTTATTTATTATATTCACATTTTTAAAGCACCAAACATCACAGCATCTAGGCACCAAATATCAACTTAGACACTGAAGTAGCATTTTCTTAAACTACAGTTCCATCTTGTCATCCCTCGGATTAAAAGAGGCCATTGGGGGTTAGTGAGAAGGCATGGACTATACAGTGTCTCCACCTCATCAGTACCTGCCCAAACAATCAATTGCATTACTTGGTGTATGGGTGAACTTGGTACATGGATTAGGGCTAAATGGCTGAGATTCCAAACCAGATAAGATTGATGTGAAGTTGGTTGCTTGGAGGAAGCAAGCAGAAGAGATGTCAGGGATAATATCTGCACCTCAATGGGCTACATGGATTCACAACTGGGCAGATTGGTTAGACCTTCTAGTTTCCTCCTGAATACTAGGTAGTAGCAATAGCCAACTGGTAGATCAGCATTCTCCCCATCCCAACTACAAAGGCTGCAAGTTGGGCATATTTGCTTCCATGAGTAAAGCGGTCAAAACCAGCCATTCTGCTGTGCTATCAGCTCTTGCTTTTATTGTGCCTTACATTTTCTATAGAAATGAATAGCATTCCCTATTTGTGAAAAAGTATAAGTGAATCTGAGTCTCACTACTGTACATATTCCAAATCAGCATGCGGTAGGAAAGAGTTAAGTGGTTTTTGTTTGTTTTGCTGTTTGCTTTAATTGTGTTATGTTAAAATGTTTGTAAACATGAAATTTTATGTCTAGATTTTAATGGAAGGTCTGATTAGGATTATTAACATGCTAACTTTAGAAACAGCCACTATAATTTGTAAGGCAATAGAAATTGGGGTCTTTTATTTATATCTGTGCATCATAATACAGACCTGTTCCTCCTGCGTGTAAGTTGACCCTAAGGCCCTAAGGCTAACATTCTTATAACATTCTTACAAGTTAGCTAGATTGAGGACCTTGGCATTTATATTTTACAAGCTGGTCTGTTTTCAAGAATTCTTTGAAACAAAATTATGAAGAAAAGAAAGTTTCCATCTGAGCTGGTGCAAAGGGAATGGAAATTAGAGAGTCAAAACTTAGAATTTCTATTTTGTGGGAAATTTCAACATTTTTAAAATGTGTTTTGTTCCAAACAGAGGGGTCAATGTTACATACTAACCCTCATCTATTCATCTTACTACAGATAGGCAAGTTCTAAAATATGTCTATCATGTTTTAGTGGAAGAATACATAAATCTACAATTTTTCATAAAGCAGAATTTCTGCAGTTTTAAAGATACATTTACTGGTATACCATATTTTAAAATATTTTCTCCTGTGAAACCAGTTATGCATATTATTATTATGATATTCCATATACCTAGACTTACTTCCCACCTTTTTGTTACACTGATCCTATACTAGCAAAGCAGCTGTTTCAGAAACACAAGATATGGCACAATGTTTCATATATTTGTCTCACTGTCATAAATACAAGGCAAACACCAGATCATTGTCCTGTCAAAAATAACTAATAATGTAAAAGTTTTTCTCCCAAAACATAACTGAACATAACAAGAGCTGTAATATCTGAATGCATATACATTTTATTTCTATTTATTATTATATGAATATAACAAAATATCTACAATATGGTGAAGGTCATCCAAGCAATACATCATTAAGATCTTTTTCACAATCAACACCACAATACCTTTTGATTAGCACAATGAGGTAATTGTCAAGATGGCCAGGTAAACAGACAAAAAACACACAAAAAGATACTGGCTGTTAAACACCCTTCTGTTATCGGCCACAACTAATTTTGTTTTGTTTTTCACGTGAAGAATGCTGTAAATACCCTCCTTTGCTACCTTTGTGTAGGAACCTCTATATTTGCATGTGTTTGCAGGACATCTATGAGATCTTTGTTGTTTATAAACTTTTAGCCATATTTTCTAAACCAGGAATGAATCTCTAATGAAAAACTCAGAAGTTGCATGAACTGCCTAATTAGAAAGTTATTCTGCTTTATTTGCCCTTCTTCGATAAGGCAGGAAAAGAAAAAAAAATGTTTTATCGTGTTAAAGATGCTTATATTATGGGTTGAATTCAGGACTTACAAACACATGCGTTAGTGTACAGATGTTTTCTCTTCTGCAATCTTTGCAGAAGCTTCCCACCTGCTGGGTTTAATTTATATGATGATTTAAAAAACAAAACAAAACAAAACAGCCCAGGTCTTTCATCAATGCACTACTCTGCACCAGCTTTCATGAAAAAGTGTAAAATATTTTCTCAGGCAAGATATTTCAGTCGCCCTACAATTTCTAACCTCTAGCTCTGGCTGTAAATTGGTAGTGCACATGCATATATCTCATTAAGCCAGGCAAAATTGTTAAACCCTGGTCAAATTACATAAAGAGATAGCTAGCATGTAGATTTTTGTTTTATTTTTTAGTTCGAATGAAAACATTCACAGGATAAAAGGGAAGGTGCTCTCATGGATTGGTAACTGGTTAAAAGATAGGAAACAAAGGGTAGGTATAAATCATCAGTTTTCAGAATGGAGAGGGGTAAATAGTGGCATCCCCCAGGGGTCTGTTCTGGGACCAGTCCTATTCAACATATTCATAAATGATCTGGAAAAAGGGGTAAACAGTGAGGTGGTAAAATTTTCATATGATACACAATTACTAAAGATAGTTAGTTAAGACCCAGGCAGACTGCGAAGAGCTATAAAGGGATCTCTCAAAACTGGGTGACTGGGCAACAAAATGGCAGATGAAATTTAATGTTGATAAATGCAAAGTAATGCACAATGGAAAGCATAATCCCAACTATACACATAAAATGATGGGGTCTAAAATAGCTGTTACCACTCAAGAAAGAGATCTTGGAGTCATTGTGGATAGTTCTCTGAAAACATCCACTCAGTGTGCAGCGACAGTCAAAAAAGCAAACAGAATGCTGGGAATAATTAAGAAAGGGATAGATAATCAGGGCCGGCTCTAACTTTTTTGCCGCCCCAAGCAGCAAAAAAAAGCGCCGCCCCGCCGTAACACCCCCCCTCCCCCAGCACCACCCCGCCCAACCCCCCCCACCAAGTGCCGCGCCGCCGAACCCCCTCGCCGAGTGCTGCGCCACCAAACAGCCCCCGGCCCCCGCCGTGCTGCTGAACACCCCCCGGCCCCCGCTGAGGGCCGCGCTGCTGAACCCCCCCATGCGGAGCACCGCCGAACACCCCCCGCCGAGCGCCGCGCTGCCGAACATCCCCACCCCCTGCGGAGCGCCGCACTGCCGAAGCCCCAACCCAGCGCGGAGCGCCGCCAAAACCCCCGTGGAGCACTGCACTGCTGAAGCCCTCCCTGTGCGGAGCGCCGCCGAAACCCCCGCAGAGCGCTGCGCTGCCAAACCCCCCCGCTGAGCGCCGCGCCGCCAGAACCCCCACTGCCGAGTGCCGCGCCACGCTGCCCCTCCGCCACCCCAAGATTGGCCGCCCCTTACCAGGTGCCGCCCCAAGCATGTGCTTGGTTGGCTGGTGCCTGGAGCTGGCCCTGTAGATAATAGGACAGAAAATATCATGTTGCCTCTATATAAATCCATGGTATGCCCACGTCTTGAATACTGTGTGCAGATGTGGTCGCCCCATCTCAAAAAAGATATACTGGAATTGGAAAAGGTTCAGAAAAGGGCAACAAAAATGATTAGGGGTATGGAACGGCTTCCGTATTAGGAGAGATTAATAAGACTTGGATTTTTCAGCTTTGAAAAGAGACGGCTAAGGCGAGATATGATTGAGGTCTATAAAATCATGACTGGTGTAGAGAAAGTAGATAAGGAAGTGTTGTTTACTACTTCTCATAACACAAGAACTAGGGGTCACCAAATGAAATTAATAGGCAGCAGGTTTAAAACAAATAAAAGGAAGTATTTCTTCACACAACGCACAGGTCCATCTGTGGAACTCCTTGCCAGAGGATGTTGTGAAGGCTGAGACCATTACAGGGTTCAAAAAAGAACTAGATAAATTCATGGAGGATAGGTCGATCAATGGTTATTAGCCAGGATGGGCAAGAATGGTGTCCCTAGCCTCTGTTTGCCAGAAGCTGGGAATGAGCAACAAGAGATGGATCACTTGAAGATTACCTGTTCTGTTCATTTCCTCTCAGGCACCTGGCACTGGCCACTGTCGGAAGACAGGATACTGGGCTAGATGGACCTTTGACTGGCCCAGTAGGGCCATTCTTATGTTCTTATGGTCATTATTCTTATTTGTGTGTTAAATTTTAAAATGCATAAAGAGCCTGTACCATGGAAGGTGCACATCACCTGCATCTCCAGTTATCTTAAAGGGAAGCTACTCATCATCAGCATTACTCACCATCATTAATAATTTTTGTTATTGTAGCACTTGGAAGTCCCAAACAAAATCAAGGCCCAGCTGTTCTAGATGTTGTTCAAACACATAATAAGAGATTGTAGGCTCTTTGAGGAGGATCTATCTAAATACACAAGACAAAAGGCATGAGAAGAACCCGAAGCACAAAGAGATGAATAGACTTGCTCCAGGACTCACACAGTAGGTCATTGGCATAGCTGCAATAGAACTCAGGTCTCTGCAGTCCCATTATAGGTCCTATACACTAAATACACTGCCTTTCTCATCATGTCTCAGAATCAGGCCCCTATTTAGTCAAGCCAAGGGCAGACCATTTATCTCTAGATATAAGCACATTCACCAAAAATCTCTGATATTCTAAGGGTTCTTATTTTAGACTTGAAACTTATTCATCAGTTTTATGCAGATTTAATACGACACCCTCAAGCTAGCTTCCAGAATAAATAGAAACATAAGAATGGCCATACTGGGTCAGATCAATGGTCCATCTAGCTCAGTATCTTGTCTTCTGACAGTGGCCCATGCCAGAGGCTTCAGAGGGAATGAACAGAACAGGGCAATTATGGGGTGATCCTTCCCCGGTCATCCACTCCCAGCTTCTGGAAGTCAAAGGTTTAGGGATAGCCAGAGTATGGGGTAGCATCCCTGACCATCTTGGCTAATAGCCATGGATGTACCTAACCTCTATGAACTCATCTAATTCTTTTTTTGAACCCAGTTATGCTTTTGGCATTCACAACATCCCCTGGCAACAAGTTCCACAGGTTGACTGCATTGTGAGAAGAAGTACTTTCTTATGTTTATTTTAAACAATGGTCTCAAGTTGCAATGGGTGAGGTCTAGGTTGGATATTAGGAAAAACTATTTCACTAGGAGGGTGGTGAAACATTGGAATGGGTTACCTAGGGAGATGGTGGAATCTCCTTCCTGAGAGGTTTTTAATGGCTTGACAAAGCCTTGGCTGGGATGATTTAGTGGGGTTGGTCCTGCTTTGAGCAGGGGGTTGGACTAGATGACCTCCTGAAGTCTTTGCCAACCCTAATCTTCTATGATTCTAAACCTAATGCATATTAATTTCATTGGGTGACCCCTGGTTCTTGTGTTATGTGAAGGAGGAAATAATAACACTTAATTATTCACTTTCTCCACACCATGATTTTACAGACCTCTATCATATCCCTCCTCAATCATCTCTTTTCTAAGCTGAACAGACCCAGTCTTTTTAACTCTCCTTGTATGAAAGTTGTTCTATACCCCTAATCATTTTTATTGCCCTTCTCTGTACTTTTTCCCAGTTCTAATATATCTTTTCTGAGATGGGGTGACCAGAACTGCACACGGTATTCAAGGTGTGAGCATACCATGGGTTTACATAGTCGTATTATTATGCTGTTTTCTGTCTTCTTATCTATTAGTGGTTCCTAACATTCTGTTAGCATTTTGACTGCCAGTGCACACTGAGCAGGTGTTTTCAGAGAACTATCCATGATGACTCCAAGATCTCTTCCTTGAGTGGTAACAACTAATTTAGAACCCATCATTTTGTATATATAATTGGGCTTATGTTTTCCAATGTGAATTACTTTGCATTTATCAACATTGAACTTCATCTGCCACTTTGTTGTAAAACCACCCAGTTTTGTGAAATCCCTTTGTAACTCTTTTCAATAAGCCTTGGACTTAACTATATTGAGTAATTTTGTATTATCTGCAAACTTTGCCACCTCCCTGTTTGCCCCTTTTCCCAGATCATTTATGAATATGTTGAACAGCACTGGTTCCAGTACAGATCTCTGGGGGGATCCTGCTGTTTACCTCTGTCCATTCTGAAAACTGACCAATTATTCCTACCCTTTGCTTCCTATCTTTTAACCAGTTACTTATCCCATGACTGCCTACTTTGCTTAAGAGCCTTTGGTGAGGGACATTCTCAAAGGCTTTCTGAAGGTCCAAGCATACTAGATCCACTGGATCACCCTCTCCACAGGTCAGTTGACATCCTCAAAGAATTTTGATAAATTGGTGAGGCATGATTTCCCTTTACAAAATCCGTGTTGACTTTTCCCCAACATATCATGCGCTTTTATGTATCTGATAATACTCTTCTTTACTATAGTTTCTACCAGTTTGCCTGGTACTGAAGTTATGCTTACCAGCCTGCATTGCCAGGATCATCTCTGGAGCTTTTTTTTAAGATAGGCATTACATTAGCCCTCCCTCCAGTCATCTGGGACACAGGTTCATTTAAGCGATCAGTTACATACCACAGTTAGTAGTTCTGCAATCTCATATTTGAGCTCCTTCAGAACTCTTGGGTGAATACCATTTGGTCCTCCTCATACTTTATCTTATTAGGAAAAGGAGATGCAAGAAAAACTCTCTGCAGAACACACTATAAAACAGATCCAGATGCCAGCCTCTGTTTAGGTACTTATAAGTCACATTGTACAGTGTTTTATTCAAATCCCAGTGCCAAATTGACTGTTTTGTGCATGGTGATTCTGGAAGTAATTTTCGCCATTAGTTTATGAAAAAATAACTAAAAAAATTGTATTGCAAATCTCAGGAGTTCCTCTAAAGTTGGTGACAGCTGATAAATTGAAATGAAGGGAAAACAACCAATGCAAATGAAAAGCAATTTGCATGAAAGAGAAACTAATAAACATGCCATTTTATTTTTAAAGCTACTTGCCTTGTAAACTGTAGATTTCTCCAACGCTGTTCTGTCGGGTAATGTGATGCCAGTATGCGCTGCGGGGAAGTGAGATTGACTTGGATAATGTCATTGGTTCACTCAGACTAGTCTGGAGCTAAAGGACAAAGCAAACATAAGTGGCAAATCATCCACGAGCCCATTTGACGTACACATTTCAGTGCTTTAAAACTGGAAAAGAGCCAACATTAGAATGTATATTTTACTGAATAATCACAGTTTGTATGTTATGATTTACTTTCTATGAAGAGCATCAATGCTGGAAATGGGTTGCTGGTATTCAGGAAAAAAATCATAGGTATTCCTAAATAATGGGGGTTACTAGGTCATTTTTTTCCTGCTTCTGCCCCTACTTTCCTACAGCTGTTGTTTGTGTGGTCGTGCTTGTAATGTTTTGGTCTAATGTCAGTTGTTGCGCTTAGTGTGCAGGTGGCTGGGTGGTGTTGGTGGCCTGTGATATATAGGATGTCAAACAGTATAATCTGGTGGTCCCTTCTGGCCTTAAACTCTACAAATTCTATGTGTTTGTCATTTTCCTTCCTAAGTATTATACCTAATGCAAAATACCACTTTTGTGTTTATTGGCTGAGCTATGATGTAAGTACCTTCTTTCGGAGGCAGTAGTTCAGGGAAAGACCTACAGTTGTTTTGTTAGTGAGTACCAATATACACTGCTGTGTAGTAGTCATTTTGATTCCCGATCTCTCTATTTGCAACTACTTTAGCAATTCCTTTCTTGGGGACTGTAATCAAAACTGGTCAAATTTACTGTAGCTAATCCTCCCCGATATCTAATTTATTTCCCTTGAAGATCATTGTAACTTAAAGCATCCAGTCAAAAACTTGAGAATTTAAAGTTAATAAAAGATTACAAAGTCTTACCTGGAAATTAACATAGCAGTAAATGATCTGACAATTACTCTTTGTTTGTACAGTGCCTAGCACAAGGAGGCCCAGATCCTGACTAGGGCAGCAAGGCACTACTGTAGCATAAATGATAAATAATAACAACAAAAGTCTTAAAAATGCAGCCTACTATGCAATAGGAAATTTGTTACCCACCCATATAGAAACAAAATTCTAGTCTGAAATCAACATGCCAAATTCGTTATTGATTCATGCCAAGTGTTACCCAATTCCAATCAATGGAATTAGCTTTGAATCTGGTCCATTTTCCCAGAGATGCACCCAGGGATTTAACTAAAAGTGGCTTTCTAAAGACACACAGAGGTACGTAATGGACAAGTTGAGCCACAGATCAGATAAATGTTACACAAGTTCATTGAAACCTTAAGATAAAAAAATGCCCCTAAAACAAAAAAGGCAAGAACCACTATTGTACACAAAAGCACAGTTCTGAGAGCAACAGCGGGGCATCTTTTTCTCAGGATCTGTAATTTAATAAGTAAAACATCTTCTGATATTAAGCATTAGGTAGGAAGATGTGTCACCATTATTCATATTACTATAGTATGAACTGAGCTAGATATCTTTTCAGATGGTTAATACCAAAAAGAGAATGCAATTCATATTTTATGGACATATCACCCTCAGGGAAAGAGCACTTTAAAACACATCACCAGTTTTTCATTTAAGGCCTATGCCTAAAATATAAACATGGATCTTTAATTGGTGACAGTAATGCCAATTAATAGCATTAATGAGTCCATAAAGCTAATCTCACTAATTGGCATGTTCTCATTAACCACAATCCTGACTTCCCCTTATCTTTTATTTTAAACAGAACTTTCTGGCCTAATAGAAGAGTTAGTCAACGATAAAGTGGGATATTTTTAGACACTAATTTTTACACATTATTGCAATGTTAAAAAAAAAAAACTGGGAGAAGCTATTAACTGATAGATACATGGTTACTTTAGAGAAACTTGCTATGTACCAGATTAGGAGTATCTGCAATGGAACAATTTGGAACTAGTTTGAGAGGGAAAAAAGCTATACCTGTATATATTATTTTTGTATTTATATATAATCATTCATATATGAATCTTCATAACACAATATAATGTTTAAGGAGGACCCAGGAGTCAAATTTATCAGGAGAGAAGGTACAGCACTGCTAATTAATGGTACAAACACACACCTCAGAATGAGATTGCTCAGGCTTCTGGAACAGTCCATACTGGCACGATCAGAGGCTTAACATAGTCACTCCAACACTAGTGAATGCATAACTATCTTTCATCATGTAACTCTCTTTCCACAGACTCTTCCAATCTTCCAGAACCATTTTGCTTTGAGTGTCATACAATACCATACAATCTGTCCTTTAAATTACATTATAAAAAATGAAAAAAATAAACAGTTTAACAGTCAATATTTTCAGTTAACTTATTATTAGCAAATCTCCTGTGCTTCTTATTCCCTTCATCTGTAATTGCTGAGTATGCCCATCTTGTGCAAAATAAAAAATAAAATACATTCTTGTGTTAGATTTCTGAATAGAACTGCATTCAGAACAAATAAACAAGGTAGAATGACCTAATAATGTCAGGGGAAAAGCAATACAGTTACACACACACTGGGAAGTTAATATCAAAATATGCCCAAATTTTCTGTCTGGATAACTGGATGTGTGTGAATAAAAAACAGAAATTAGGGCTTACAAATAGGACAGAGAATTGGACAGCAGCTTTATGTGGAAAGACAGACAAATAACCTGCTTTTCTCTTCTCCTTCGTTCCTTCTTCCTCTAAGCACTGATCCCTTCAAATTCTTTAATTGATGTGATCAATCCCTATACCCCTACATTGACATAGTTACACTAGAGCAATATTTTCACTAGTGCAATTTTTTTTATGTACCCAAGGTCTAAGTTTCCTTTAAGAATATTTTACCTGTCTAGTATCTACTAAGCCCTATTTACTACCTACAGGTGTAAATCAACACTTTTGAATATGTACCCCCTCTAATGGGTTGCTGCAGGTGCCCTGTTTCCAGCAACAGTATAATGGACTTGATTCTCCTCTTGCTTTCAACAACATAGTACCATTGACTTTCCATCTTTGGCAGACAGGCAGAATCAGGTCTACTGTTTTCAGTGATGTTAAAGCCTACAAGGTCCAAAACGGCAGAAACAGTATAGATGCATTTAAAGCATTTGCTCTGAGAAATAAACTAGCCTTAATATTAAACAACTAGTTATATGCTCCTATTAAAGGAAGATATGACCAGTAACAGAAGCAATGGGATAATCACAACAGTATTTTGTTTCCATTTAATAGCCCTAAAAGTGAAGAATATCATGAATGATTTTGCTATAAAGATTTTTCAGATTCACTGAGATGTTGAGGACTGCAAGTACATAGTCAAGACCTTCTTGCCACATGATCTGAGGAAAGAAATGCTTATTGTGATTAGAGGCTAGAGGCAAGAGAGTAGAAATGAGAAGCATAAATACATAAATCTAAATCAGAATGACCTATATTTCTTAGATTTAAAGCAACAAAAACATCACTGACACATTTGAAAGACTTTTCTTAAACTGGCATGGAGCAGTCCATTGGCCTTGTTTTCTCCAGATACTTGACACGTCCCTCGATCTTGGACCTCTGGGATTGTGGACACAGTCCTTAATTCTTGGTTATCCATAATGAATAAATCTAAAGTAACATCAACTCCATCTTCCAGTGACTTCTTTACAATTTCCAAGGGACTGTGATGGATGGAAATGAAAACTCTTTTCATTGTAAGCCATCTTCAAAAATGTTAATAGTGTATCTTTATGAAATAAGGCATAAGGGATAGATTTACCAATGATGCCCATGGGAAAGCTCTATTGACTTCAGTGATGTTACTCCCTCTGATGCCAGCATTGAATTTGGTTCTAAGAATGTAACCTGTTAAACATGTTATAACTCTGAGCTTTGATGTACAGCATGTGATTATCTCATTTTCCTCTGACTTTTCTAAAAAAAAAGTAAAAAAAAGTTAAAGCTTTGAAGGCACTAGAGCATAAAGGCTTTTCTTTATTCAAGAGCATGTAAACATGAGCAGCAGCATTAAGCAGAGTATCCCATCCTTTCAGTTTTGGGGGTTGCTCCAAAGTTGGCCAACAAAACAGTTTCTTGTGTGTTTTGGACATTGGTCCACAAAGAGTTGGACTGAGGCCACTGATTGATCTCACATTCTCACCAGACCTGCTCTGGTTAATCAAGTGTCACCAGAGACCAGTTCATAGAGGATTCAAGCCCCCCGGCCCCGCAAATACAAAAAAAACCCCTTCACTGAACTGAAAAATCTAATCTTGTAAATATATATTAAAAGTAGCTAGTGATAGTCTTAGAGCACATTTCCACTCTTTTTTTTTTTTTTTTAACTGGAACAAGAAGTTTAGAGAGAACATTATCTCTTGACTCTAGCAAGAAGAAAAGAGTGATTCCAAAATGGATTAATACTGAGTGAACAGGACACCAAAGCATTACAACATTTGTCAAATTAATCTTACCAATGGAGATGTGTGAGGTCAAATTGCAATTTTAACTCAGATAGACAGAGGAGGTTTTCAACAGGCCCAGCAGCAGAAACATAGTATATTCCCCCCTCCTGCCCACACCTTGTTAAAGCCTATATAGAGTTCCCTCTTTCTAGCCCTAAGGGTGCTTCTGTTCCATGAAGAATTTGGAGGGGAAGGAAGAGGTGGTAGAATTCTTTACTTGTATAATGTCTGTAACCTGGTGGTGGCAGCAAAGCCCAGATTAACTTCACTGGCATGCACAATATATTATAACAACAACAATAAAGTACTCCCAGATAAATGAGAGATCACTTCTAGCATAATCCCATTATAGCATGCTATAAATACACTCTTCTAATTCACATACCAAAGGAATTTTAAGATGACACATAAAAATAGTGTAGTGCTACTATGGGGGTCAGAAAGACTATAAAACTGGACTGCCCTGAAACCAGAACAATTCATTCTAAACCAGGGCTTGTGGATCACACAATATCTTTGAGGAAGCAGGAGATGAGTAATAAAATAGACCATAACATTTATCAACATGAATGTAAGCAATAGTCAAGATTTTATTTAGATAATGAGCATTTCATTTTTTTAAAATGTTGTAATTTTGTGAAGCAGAAACCCAAAGATAGAGGCTTCCCAGTGTACAGATTATATTCTCTCCTGATAAGGAAAAACACAGATTTTGGTTTATCAATTTGTAAAAAAAAATTCTTATTAAAGAAAAAATCTGAAGAAGTGCTGAGCAGCTCCCATGGTCATTAGGCAGAAGTATGCATGAGTGATCCTCAAGTGATCAGCATCAATCAAGGTTTACTGAGTATGAAGATATTTACATAGTTGCTAGGCGTAATTATCACAGTTTTATGCCTGTTGTTTCAGTCTTCCCAACCAGTGAGGCAAGCACACTGACAGTCCTCAGGCCAAAGGGAAAAAGCAGTGGAAATGGAAAAGGCTGCATGGATCTGTATCTGCTCCTCGCTGCACTGCAAATATGCTCTTGCAACTAGGGGCAACACAGCAGACAGCTCTTTGAAAGTTGCCAGGCTTCCACCATCCCTTCTCCTGCAGTGGCCTCTAATACAGTCAGCTAAGGAGTAGCTCATAAATACAGCATTGGGCTACAGTATGGTTGCCAACCCTCCAGGATTGTCCTGGAGTCTCCAGGAATTAAAGATTATGTAATGTGATGAAACCTCCAGGAATACATCCAACCAAAATTGGCAACCCTACCTGCACCCCAAACCCCGCATCCCCAGCCCCACCCCAGAGTAAGGGTGGGGGAGAGCGAGCGAGGGAGGGAGGGGGGCTGGAGTGAGTTGGGGGGCAGGGCCTCAGAGAAGGGGCGAAGCAGGGGCCTCAGGGCAGAGGTGTTCAGTTTTCTGCTATTAGAAATTTGGCAATCCTAGGCTACAGGCTCAGGCTCATAGTCCCAAACTTCTCTGCTTCTACAGCTCATGCTAGTAGTGAGATGAGATTAACAGAAGAGAAGAGGCATACGATGACACCAACCAAACAGGTACTACATATTACTTAATACTACATAAAAGGAGAAATAAAAATGAGCAAAATAAAATTTGGCCTAATCTTGAATGTATTGCAGTCAATGGCCAAGCTTCAATTGATTATTTGGGGGAGAGGGACTGTGTACAAAATATTCACCCCTTTCCATGACCTATCTCCAGTATCACGGACTTTCAAAATCCCTGCTTATATCTATTCAACTATGATCTCTTAATCAATTACAGGAAAATATCCTGCTTTGTAATGCCAGGATGGATGCCTGTTATTCTCTGGCTGCGGACAATATTGTATATAAATAATAAAGCACTAATGAATAATCAGCTGGAAAGTGAATCAATAACTGGGGATTGACTATTAATTTTATCTCCTTGGCTATACTATAAATAAAGGATTAGGGCATCTCACTCCCTCTCTGGCAGGATATTTAACTAGCAGTTTTCCAGTCAGAGATGCCCAGAATAGAACACCTCAATAACTGAAACATGAGGGACTAATGTAACAGTTTGTACAGAATATGAGGATTATTCTTATGTTAATAAAGTATATATATATATTCACTCATATTTCAACATCTCTTCTCACACTCAGTTTTTCTTTCTTTGCTCCAGTTGAAATCATGCTAATCATTGCAATGACAGAAGATTGTACCCTTACATTGCCATGACAGAAGATTGTTTTTTACCTTACATTTTACCGAGAATTGAACCACTGTAAAATATGCTTTGAACACTTTGCAGTAGTCACAACACACTTACTAAAAACACAAATACTGAATACTTGGGTCCACTGTGGGCAGGGCCCAGGGTATTACAGCTCTTGATAGTAAAGAAGCTTTCCAAGGAATGAAGCCAGCCTGCTAGAAAGTCAGCTCCCATAGCTACCGACAGAATAAACAAATGCAAAATGTACCCTGCTGTGAAACAATATAAAAATCACTGATATGTGGAAGTAACTGATACAGTAAACACATTT
Organism: Terrapene triunguis; assembly: GCF_002925995.2. Classification (NCBI taxonomy): domain Eukaryota; kingdom Metazoa; phylum Chordata; order Testudines; family Emydidae; genus Terrapene; species Terrapene triunguis. The sequence continues at coordinate 20,535,268 of NW_020664409.1, forward strand.
CTATGACAGAAAATTTACTAGCTGGAGAGCACTAATCAGTGCACAGACAGTATTAACAGATATTGGCTTTTGTTAAGATGGAGATTAAAAATTATTGACCTAAGAGATACATATTGTGAGGGAGACTGTCCTCTCTGCCTCCATGAGCTAGGGTGACCAGATGTCCCGATTTTATAGGGACAGTCCCGATTTTTGGGTCTTTTTCTTATATAGGCTCCGATTACCCCCCACCCCCATCCCGATTTTTCACACTTGCTGTCTGGTCACCCTACCATGAGCAGAGGGGAACCCTAATCTAATGGATATGGCTGTTGGATGGGAGAGGGAAATGTCAGCTCTGTGGCACTGTCTCACTATTACTGGGACTCTGCAGATGCCTTGCTGATGAAGCTCTGCTGAAGTGTAGTCATGCAGGATTTTGGGGTAGGGCTGAGTGGAAGAGGCAAACAGTTTTTTTTAAGCAGCAGCATCCTGTGCAGAGTCTAAGGGTTTCACAAGTAGAAATCTCGTAGGAGATAATGATGTTTGAAGGCAATAGTACCTTCCATGGATGTTACTGAACAAAGATTAAGGGTACCATGGCTATTTCAAACGGGGAGGTGGGAAAGGGCAGAGCAGTTTGAAGGCAGTTTGAAGCAGTTTGTCTTCCCTTCCATACAAAAGCTGCAGATCCACAGGGTCTGGAGACTGCAGCCACAGCATGGGATTATTGCTCAGTTCCTCTGCCTTCATTTGGTTGGCTTCTCTACCTGAGGGGCAATCCATTTCTGACTGAGATGAAACATTACTGGAACTTATTGTATCCTGTTTGAATGCATATTGACATTTCAGAATTATCATCCTCTCAACAAGAATTGGTTACTCACCCTGTGCAGTAACTGAGGTTCTTTGAGATGTGTCCCCCTATGGATGCTCCATTCCAGGTGCACTTGCGCCCTCTGCACCTTTGATCAGAGATTTCTCATAGCAGTGTCCATTCAGCCCGCGCATGCGTGTTACTCAGTCTCGTGCTCCACGTTGTTATATGGCACTGCACGGACAAACCACCTTCAATTCCTTCTCTACTGTGAAGCTCCATAGCACAGAATTTCAAAGCAGAGGGGAAAGAAAGCAGGCAGTAGAGTACCCATAGGGACACAGATCTTGAAGAACCACAGTTACTACACAGGGTGAGTAACCGGGTAAGTATACAGGCCCCAAGTCGCAGCTTTACATATTTCAGTTATGGGACCATTTTTGAGAAAGACTGTAGAAGTAGAAATAGATCTTGCAGAGTGAATTCTGAACTCCTGGGAGGTAAGCTGCTGTGATGACACTCTGTGTATGCACCAATTCCACAGTTTGACAGTCTCGGAACGGGCAGGGGGAGGTCTTGCCCCTCCTTTTTGGTTAACATAGAACATGCATGACACATTGTCTGTCATGGCCTTCATGTATTTGCCCCAATTAGAGGTAGATACTGGAGACAAGTGTATCTGACTGCCCCGAGTTTCAGGAGGTTGATGTGTAGGGTGGTTTCCTGAGGCATCCAGGTGCCTTGGGCTGTGTGGGTGTCTAGCTGCGCTCCCCATCCCAACAGGGATTCATCCGTTGTTACGTTAACTGCTGGGGGAGGGCGGGTGAAAGGGACTCCAGCACAAAGGTTGTGAGGGTATTGCCAACAATTAAGAGATTCCTTTATGAAGGTGGGTATGGAAAGTAGTGTAGTTGGACAGGGCTATAAATCTGTGCATTTGGAGGTACGCTCTTGCCACCACTGAATCGAGATGAGCTCCTATGAATTCTAACTTTTGCACAGGGATCAAGGTGGATATTTAAATGTTCAATTGCAGTTCAATTTGAGGAACAGGTATATGGCTTCACAAGTTGCCCGTGAAGTTAGGCCCAGGGAGTGATGTTTTAGAAGCCAATCATCTAGGTAAGGGAACACCAGAATTCCTTTTCTGAGGAGGTGTGTCACTACTACTGACATGACCTTTGAGAAGACATTTGGGACAGATGATTGGTCAAAAGGGAGAACCCTGTACTGAAAATGGTCCTGATCGACAGTAAAACATGGGTATCTTTTATGGGATAGGTGGATTGCTATATGGAAATATGCATTATGAAGGCTGAGGGCTGAAAACAATTCCCTTGGTTCAGTGATGAAATTATTGCTGCAAGTATCACCATTTTGATTTTTTGTGTCTTCACTAAGTTGTTGAGTAGTCTTAAATCTAGGATGGGTCTCACAACCACTGCTTTTTTTTGGAGCCAGGAAATACCTGGAATAACCCCCCCTTCCCTCTGTGCTGCATGGAAACTGGTTCTATAGCATCCAAGAGTAGAAGAGTGTCTATTTACTGTGGAACAGGTCCCTGAAGACAGATTGGGAAGGGGGGTTGGCAGGCAGAAGAGAAGCGAATGAGATGGAGTACCTTGTGGAGATTATCTGCAAATCTCACTTGTCCATAGTGATGGACTTCCAAGCCTGCTGCAAATGGTAAGGGTAGTTGCCAAAGGGAGGTAGGCAGATGAAAGGGGATGGCAGCTCAGAAGGCTGATCACCCTGTCAAAATTGGTACTTCAGGGTGGAGGGTTTTGAGGTCAAAGGTGAGGTAGGTGGTTTTCTTCTCTAGTACCTATGTCTTTTGCATTGAGGTTCATATGACCTTTGCAAATTTGAGAATTGGGTGGGGCAGGATCTCTGTGCTGTCTGTGACCTACTGAACTTTCTCTTTTGGGTAGGTGTATAGGTCCTCAGAGAATGTAAAGTGGCCCTGGAGTCTCAACGTGTTCAGGGATTCTTCCATGATGTCAGCGAACAGCTTAGTGACACCAAAAGGAAGGTCTTTGACTGTATTCTGGTCCTCCTTTGGAAATCCTGAGAGATGAAGCCAGGAGACCCTCCTCATAACTACTGCCATAGAAACTGAAATCAACAGCAGTAACAGCAGCACTGAGAGAAGCCTGCAGAGATATTCTGGTGAGCAGTTGGCTTTCTGCAATATTTGCCTGGAATTACTCTCTGTGTTCTGTTGGTAAATGTGAAATAAAGGAGTTCAGTTTGGTACAATTTGCATGTTGTACTTCTCCATTAATGCCTGGTAGATGGCAATTCCAAACTTTAAAGTAGCTGTTGAATATGATTTTCTACAAAGCAGGTCGAGGGAGCTCTTCATCAGCCCTAGCTTCCTGTTTCTCAAAGGTTTCTTCCTAAGGTTCCAGTCTCCTGGAGAGGGAGGGTGAGGAAGGTTGTCTATCTCTGTGACAGATGGTGCTTGAGGACCTAGAGAATTGCTGATGATAGGCCACCCAGGGTCCCAGTATGACCAACTGGATGATGTATATGGCATGGGTGGCAGCATCCATGGGTGCTCATATTAGCAAGATGGTGGTTGTGGATGTCTCTCATGAGTAAGATCAACTGCCTCAGAGACCTCTGGAAAAGAGCTTCTATAGGGACAGAGTGGACAGATATTTGAGAGACCAAGGCAAGATCTGCTTCAGAGTCCTCCGCCTCCAAGTCACTTTGAAGTGCTGGAGTAGCAGAAGACATTTGATATACCGTGTTTCCCCGAAAATAAGACAGTGTCTTATATTAATTTTTGCTCCCAAATATGCGCTAGGTCTTATTTTCAGGGGAGGTCTTATTTTTCCTGGAGCTTCGGGGCCTTATATTCCGGGGTGGCCTTATTATCGGGGAGGTCTTATTTTCGGGGGATGTCTTATATTACAGCGAGAGGCAAAACTGGAAGTAGGTCTTATTTTCGGGGGATGTCTTATTTTCGGGGAAACAGGGTACTACTGTTGGTACTGCATGGGTGTCTGGGGATCTGGAGGTCCTCAGTACTGAGACCAGATCAGAGACGAGCAATGGGGAGTCAGGAGTCTCAGACACAGCCAGGTCTCAGGGAAAACTAAACTCTTGTGGTACCAAGAATGTTGCTGATACCATGTCCATGGCTTGAGCTGAAATAATGGTAGATGAGGGAGTTGACAGTACTGTGAGTCTTGAATGCTCCAGGGGGAGTCCAGATGGAGTCTGAATGGTACTTTTTTGTTACCAAGTGTGAAGAACTCTTCTTCCTGCCTCACTCCCCTGTTGGTACCAAAGGTCTATTGGAGACTGACATTTTGGAGTCTCTAGGCTTAACTGAGCCCTCAATACCTGAGGAACCAGCACCCTCTTTGGGTAGAGACCGATGGGATCCAAAGTGGCTAGAGTCATTGGCAACCTCAACTTCTTTGACGTAGGTTCCCTACCTGGAGAACTCGGGGCATGAACTTTGGAAGTCTTATGAGAGGAATCTTGTGTCTTCCCCTTAGATTCCCTCGAGGAGTGCAGCTTGGAGATGGCACAAGTAGCTGACCTGCTTGGAGAGAGGCATACGGGGGGGGGGGGGGTCCCCTGGTCCTGGTTACAGGCTGGGCACAGTGAGCTCTCCATCATGAAGAGTCAAAGTTTGATCTCCCTGTTTTTTCTGGCTCTAGATTTTAATGCTAGACAGAAGTTGCACTTTTGGAAAATATGAGATTCCCTGAGGCAGTGGATGCAGTGGGAGTTCCATCACTCACCGGGATTGCCTCAAGGCACAATAGGCAACATTTGAAACCAGGAGAACTGGGCTTGCCTTTCCAGTAAAGCAAAAGCTCCCAGGAGGGGAGAAACTATGTAAAAGATATATATATAAAAGGTTTTTTTTAAACTACTACAGCTAAACTAAACTACTACTAAGAACAACTGTAATTAACTAACTACTAAAAGAGCTAAGGGGATGCAGTTGAGGTAAACTCAACGTGGACAACTGTTAAGGCTTAGTCTCTGGCCAAGGTCACTGAGAAGGAACTGAAGACAGTTTGCATACGCAGTGCTATATAACACTGAGTAACACCCATGTGCGAGCCAAATGAACACAGCTATAAGATATCTCCATTAAGGGCACAGGGGCGCACCTACAGTGGAGCACCCATACGGATACTACTTGAAGAAGACTATAAATTAAAAAAAAAACAAACAGTAAGAGGCAAAAGGAAGACTTCACATGTAGGCCCCGTAAAAAAAAAGCCATTAAGCAATATTATAATTAGACTCAGGCACACACCGGCAGGGTTGGGCTTTGAGAAAGGGGAGTTTTCTCTGAGAGAGGGAACAGACTGGGGGACACACTCTGAAAGGGAAATGGAGACCAGACTGGGTCCAAGAGCTTTGGGGCTTCCTAAAAGAATATAAGTAGGGCCTGTTTTCTCTCTGTAACTCAAGAGGAAAGTCCATCTAACTTAGTTTGTAGGGAAGTGTAAGATTAGATGAGACTAAATATTCATGTAGGCTGTTGGCTGTTTAAAAGCATGTTCTCTAAAGTTTTGGTCCATGTGCTAGATAAACCTATTTGTTTTATGAAGGCTATTCATCATTGTATAGTGCTGGTCACAAGCTCCTGAAGAGAAGAAACACAGACATCCAGTCAGACCTGTGTGTTATGAAACAGTTGGGCTAGATGGGAGTGCTGTACTATGTCCTGATAAGAGTGGGAGAATTGCAAAATTCCACCTTGAGACAGGCAAGGTTACAAGGCCTAATACCTGAGCATGTGCACTGAGTAAGACCAGAAAGGGGATTGTGGTACAAACAGTCCCATAACCATGACAAGGAGTTCCTAGCTCTATTGTACAACTTTATGGACATTTAATTTCCAGAAATGAACCTTCATTTTATATGCACAGAAACTCCTGTCTACTCATGAATTTTAATGAAAGGTCAAGAATGCAGCTATCTAAACTTTTGATAAAATAACATTTCACGAATAGTTCACAATAAGGTTGTCATTATCCTACCCCAATATTCAATTACACACATAGTCCTGCTGACCTCAGTGTTTCTGATGTTTTTAGAAGCCTAGTTTTATATCTATATCATACAAAGTTATTTGAATAATAAAAACATAAAATACTCAAACATTGTCATCATGAAGCACAAAGCTTCCTAGATAGTTCATTAATGCGTTTTATAAAGAAGCATTTGCTTACTTTTACTAGTTATTTCCCAAATATTATAAAGGTTTTGAAATATACCTGTGGTATTAATTACACACATACACACATTGTGTGGATAGATAGATAGATAGATATACATATACGTATGTGTGCGCACACACATAATTAATCCATAAATTTATTTCAAGAGATAATGTTTAAGAAATAATTAGTAAAAGTAAACAAACTTCTCTCTCTCTCTCTGTGTATGCAATACACACACACACACACACACACACACACACACACACACACACACACA
>NW_020664409.1:20541551-20562158 GCF_002925995.2 Terrapene triunguis
ACACACACACACACACACACACACACACACACACACACACACACACAGAGATATGCATTTCATTTTTTGCATGTACTTTATGCGTATCTAATTAGGGGTGTGTGTGACTTTTGAGTGGTTGTTTACAAAGTCTTAACATTGTAGTAATGATAGGAGTTTTCATGGAATAAGTTTATATGGGTCAGATCCTCAGATGACTTAAATCTGCATAGATCTACTGGTGTCACTAGAACTATTCCAATTTACATTAGTTGAGGAGCTGGCATATATATATATATATATATATATATATATTTTTTTTTCCTATGCAAAATCCTATCATTACTGCAATGCTAAGATTTAGTAAAAACCTCTCAATCACATACACCCTAGTTAAATATGCATAAAGTACACATGAAAAAGAAAAAAAATCAAATACACCTTTTATATATGGACAGCTCAAAATTGAGATCACTGTCCAACTGTCTGTGCACAATGGAAGCTAGTGGAAACCAATGTAATCTTATGCTTTGCTAGCCTGATGTGCATAACTGTAATTTATAAACTATGTAAGTAAATGGAAAGACAGATACATGTTTTTTGTAAGTGGTTTTAATTCATACAATGATATAAACATATGCCTCAGCCCAATGAATCCCACCAAATGGCAACAATTACATATTGGATGAAGCATGACTTTCCTTCCTGTAAATGTTCTTATATTTATTGTAATCAGGATTGGTATAAATTGACCTACATTGCTCTTTCTAGTTCATTTACTTTTTATTAATAAAGCAGTTCTTTGCCCAATGCTCCTTCCTGTCCAGACGTGTTTGGTGTACTTTAGGTTGTATTTGTATGACCATGTGCCCTGTAACTTTGAATAGCCTTTTGAAATCCACTGTTACCATTTAATAAAAAAAAATTCTTGCAGAGCCACCTCAACGCAGCAGTTCCAGCCTCACAAAAGGAAAGAAATGAAATTGCATTTGTTACCATGGAAATCTGCACTTCTAGCAGGTCTCCCTCCCCCCCCATGTGATGTAAAATGTACATGGGTGAGATCTAAGCAATATATAGAAAATGTTACAGAAAGGACATCCTTGAAAACACAATGCAGATTTTATTGTGGGTGTACAAATTCTATTTCCAAACCTACAGTAACTTCAGTTTTTACTATTGCACCACACCTTAGTGAAACCATTAAGTAGAATGGAGAAATCACAACTTTAAAACTAAAAACCAAAATATTCCCATGTCAATGAGATTCGAAATTGCAAAACACACTACCAATTTCCACATTCAACATCCCTGCCAATTACACCTCCATATTAATCAAGTCCTTAGTAAAAACAGATGCAAACAAAGAGCGGGCTAACTCCCAAAGTTACCTGAAAGGGCAAGCCATGTGGAGAGCTTTGGGGTTTCCTGAGGAAATTCAAACACAAGGGATAGGGATCAGTTTCAGGCTATGTGAGTTGGAATCACTAAGCCAGAAGAAGTAGTTGTGTGTGAATCCCAAAGGAAGTAGAGGCAGAGAGGCTGCCTCTCCTTGGACATAGTAGTGGCAGGAGAGGTCCACATTTGGAGATTTCTGAGCCAGTCTGCATGTTGTATGTTTGCGGTACTACTCAGGGAAACAGGGCTTTGTGCATTTTTGTGAATAAACAGGTTTACACCAAGAATATACCTTATCCCCAGCTTTTCATCCAAATGGGAACCACCCACAAGGCCCCAACTTTGGCTTTATACTCAGCCTAAGAGACAACAATGTGGCTGTTATGGGAACTGTGACTATCCTCCAGTGGTGCTGGAACTAGGGGTCCTGGGGTGCTGCTGCACGCCCCGGCTTGCAGTAGTAATAAAAAACACTAAATACATGGTTTCCATCATCAGCACCCCCACTATAAAAATTGTTCCAGCATCCCTGCTATCCTCTCAGATTCAAATTTTCCTTTTAAAATCTCCTTATTCTCTGAATATTATTACACACTAGTCATTGATAAGGAAGGTTTCTATTGGTAAGGAAGATTCATGATACTAAGGAATGGTAGGAGGGAGAACAGCACAATAATGACAATGGATTTCAAGAAGGCAGACGTTAGCAAACTCAGGGTGTTGGTAGGTAAGATCTCATGGGAAGCAAGTCTAAGCGGTAAAACAACCAAAGACAGTCAAAGAGATATTATTAAGGGCACAAGAGCAAACTATCACACAACGTAGGAAAGATAGGAAGTATGGCAAGAGACCATCTTGGCTTAACCAGGAGATCTTCAATGATCTAAAAATCAAGAAAGAGTCCTACAAAAAGTGGAAACTAGGTCAAATGACAAAGGATGAATATAAACAAATAACACAAGTATGTAGGGACAAAATTAGAAAGGCCAAGGCACAAAACGATATCAAACTAGCTAGAGACATAAAGGGTAACAAGAAAACATTCTACAAAGACATTAGAAGCAAGAGGAAGACCATAGAATCATAGAATATCAGAGTTGGAAGGGACCTCAGGAGGTCATCCAGTCCAACCCCTGCTCAAAGCAGGATCAATTCCCAACTAAATCATCCCAGCCAGGGCTTTGTCAAGCCTGACCTTAAAAACCACTAAGGAAGGAGATTCCACCACCTCCCTAGGTAACCCATTCCAGTGCTTCACCACCCTCCTAGTGAAAAAGTTTTTCCTAATATCCAACCTAAACCTCCCCCACTGCAACTTGAGACCATTACTCCTTGTTCTGTCATCTGGTACCACTGAGAACAGTCTAGATCCATCCTCTTTGGAACCCCCTTTCAGGTAGTTGAAAACAGCTATCAAATACCCCCTCATTCTTCTCTTCTGCAGACTAAACAATCCCAGTTCCTTCAGCCTCTCTTCATAAGTCATGTGCTCCAGCCCCCTAATCATTTTTGTTGCCCTCTGCTGGACTCTTTCCAATTTTTCCACATCCTTCTTGTAGTGTTTGGCCCAAAACTGGACACAGTACTCCAGATGAGGCCTCAGCAATGTCGAATAGAGGGGAATGACCACATCCCTCGATCTGCTGGTAATACCCCTACTTATACAGCCCAAAATGCCGTTAGCCTTCTTGGCAACAAGGGCACACTGTTGACTCATATCCAGCTTCTCGTCCACTGTAACCCCTAAGTCCTTTTCTACAGAACTGCTTCCTAGCCATTCGGTCCCTAGTCTGTAACAGTGAATGGGATTCTTCCGTCCTAAGTGCAGGACTCTGCACTTGAACCTCATCAGGTTTCTTTTGGCCCAATCCTCTAATTTGTCTAGGTCCCTCTGTATCCTATCCCTACCCTCCAGCGTATCTACCACTCCTCCCAGTTTAGTGTCATCTGCAAACTTGCTGAGAGTGCAGTCCACGCCATCCTCCAGATCATTAATGAAGATATTGAACAAAACCGGCCCCAGGACCGACCCTTGGGGCACTCCGCTTGATACCAGCTGCCAACTAGACATGGAGCCATTGATCACTATCCGTTGAGCCCGACGATCTAGCCAGCTTTCTATCCACCTTATAGTCCATTCATCCAACCCATACTTCTTTAACTTGCCAGCAAGACTACTGATCGTCCCGCTTTCTCAGTCTGAGACAGGAGTCCTCCCCTCTTGTACTCTCCTGCTCGTGCTTCCTCCCGGTACCCCATTTCCCCACTTACCTCAGGCCATTGGTCTCCTTCCCCCCGGTGAACCTAGTTAAAGCCCTCCTCACTAGGTTAGCCAGCCTGCTTGCGAAGACCAAGGACAGGGTAGGCCCATTACTCAACGGGGGGAGGGAGGAAAACAAAAACAGAAAATGTGGAAAGGCAGAGGTACTTAATGACTTCTTTGTTTCTGTTTTCACCGAAAAAGTTTAGTAGTGATTGGATGTCTAACATAGTGAATGACAGTGAAAATGAGGTAGGATCGGAGGCTAAAATAGGGAAAGAACAAGTTAAAAAATACTTAGAAAGTTAAAGGTCGTCAAGTCACCAGGGCCTGATGAAATGCATCCTAGAATACTCAAGGAGCTGACTGAGGAGATATCTGAGCCATTAGCGATTAACTTTGAAAAGTCATGGAAGATGGGACAGATTCAGAAGACTGGAAAAGGAAAAATATAGTGCCAATCTATAAAAAGGGAAAGAAGGACAATGCGGGGAATTACAGACCAGTCAACTTAACTTCTGTACCTGGAAAGATAATGGAGCAAATAATTAAACAATCAATTTGCAAACATCTAGAAGATAATAAGGTAATAAGTAACAGTCAGCATGGATTTGTCAAGAACAAATCGTGTCAAACCAACCTGATAGCTTTCTTTGACATAGTAACAAGACTTGTGGATAGGGAGAGAAGCAGTAGATGTGGTATATCTTGGATTTAGTAAAGCTTTTGATACTGTCACGCATGACTTTCTCATAAGCAAACTAAGGAAATGCAACCTAGATCAGTGGTTCTCAAAGCCGGTCTGCCGCTTGTTCAGGGAGAGCCCCTGGCAGGCCAGGCTGGTTTGTTTACCTGCCGCGTCCGCAGGTTCGGCCGATCTTGGCTCCCACTGACCGCGGTTCGCCGCTCCAGGCCAATGGGGGTGGCAGGAAGGGCGGTCAGCACATCCCTCGGCCCGCGCCACTTCCCGCAGCCCCCATTGGCCTGGAGCTGCGAACCGCAGCCAGTGGGAGCCACGATTGGCCGAACCTGCGGACGCGGCAGGTAAACAAACCGGCCCGGCCCGCCAGGGGCTTTCCCTGAACAAGCGGTGGACCGGCTTTGAGAACCACTGACCTAGATGGGGTTACTATAAGGTGGGTGCATAACTGGTTGGAAAACCATTCCCAGAGAGTAGTTATCAGTGGTTCACAGTCATGCTGGAAGGGCATAACAAGTGGGGTCCCGCAGGGCTCAGTTCTGGGTCCAGTTCTTTTCAATATCTTCATCAATGATTTAGATAATGGCATAGAGAGAGCACTTATAAAATTTGTGGACGATACCAAGCTGGGAGAGGTTGCAAGTGCTTTGGAGGATAGAATTAAAATTCAAAATGATCTGGACAAACTGGAGAAATGGTCTGCAGTAAATAGATGAAATTCATAAGGACATATGCAAAGTACTTCATTTAGGAAGGAACAATCAGTGCTCATATACAAAATGGGAAATGACTGCCTAGGAAGGAGTACTGCGGAAGGAGATCTGGGGGGTCATGATGGAACACAAACTAAATATGAGTCAACAGTGTAACACTGTTGCAAAAAAAAAAAAGTGAACATCATTCTGGGATGTATTAGCAGAAGTGTTGTTATCAAGACACGAGAAGTAATTCTTCTGCTCTACTCCATGCTGATTAGGCCTCAACTGGAGTATTGTGTCCAGTTCTGGGCACCACATTTCAGGAAAGATGTGGACAAATTGGAGAAAGTCCAGAGAAGAGCAACAAAAATGATTAAAGGTCTAGAAAACATGACCTATGAGGGAAGATTGAAAAAATTGGGTTTGTTTGTCTGAAAAAGAGAAGACATAGGGGACATGATAACAGTTTTCAAGTACACAAAAGGTTGTGACAAGGAGGAGGGAGAAAAATTGTTCTTCTTAACTGCTGAGGATAGGACAAGAAGCAATGGGCTTAAATTGCAGCAAAGGAGGTTTAGGCTGGACATTAGGAAAAACTTCCTTACTGTCAGGGTGGGGTTATGCATTGGAATAAATTGCCTAGGGAGGTTGTGGAATCTCCATCACTGGAGATTTTTAAGATCAGATTAGACAAACACCGTCAGGGATGGTCTAGATAATACTTAGTCTTCCCATGAGTGCAGGGGACTGGACTAGATGACCTCCCCTCCAGTCCTATGATTCTATGAATCAGAACTACACATCCTCAATTCCCCTCAATTTGCTCTAAGAGCTGCTTAATGCATGAATAGAGGAGGGCTTTTCATTGTTTTTCTGAGAGGAAGAGGGAGAGAGACACATGCATAGGGATTCACAAGACTTTGGGAGAAAATGGGTACGAGTCATAAATTTCCCCAGAATTGCAACATTTCTTCTAAATCTTAATACTTTTACGAATAAGATGTTGATAGGGATTCAGGACTCCATTTTGGCAGTGGTTTATTACTAGCAGTGCCATTGATTTGCTCTATGACCTTGGGCAAGTTATATGCAGCCAAATGTGGCCTCAATCGCTCTCTGCCTCAGTTTACTCATTAATATAATGATTACAATAATACCTATCACATGAGAGTGTTGTGTGGTTTTATCTGTTCGTATTGTTGCTAACTCTGTTGGGGAATTTAGAACGTTGTACATGAGAAATGTTTATCTATATTAAGAGTTTAATATAAAGTAAAGCACTTATGGCTGGACAGCTGCAGCGTCCTCAGCACTAGGCTGGACAGAGCCCTTGGATATTACAGTGCCGGGCATTATAGAAAACTCTTAGGGAGATGTGTTCATGAAATTGAAAAAAAAAAATCCCTGAAAACAGTTTTGTTTGTTGATTTTAACATTCTGTTGCAGTGAGTACTACCCAGACACTGTGACATTGTGCGCGTGCCTAAGAACCAAAAGTGAAACTATTAAAAAACAAAAACAAATTTTCTTAAAGTGTGTATAAAGTGAACTAAGACTACTGGGTCAGAACAATGGTCCATCTAGCCCAGTATTCTGTCTTCTGACAGTGGCCAGTGCCAGATGCTTTAGAGGTAATGAACAGAACAGGGTCATTATCAAGTGATTGATCCCTTGTCATGCACTTCCAGCTTCTGGCAGTCAGAGGCTAGGGATGCACAGACCATGGGGTTGCATCCCTGACCATTTTGGCTAATAGCCTTTGATGGCCCTATTCTCCATTAACTTATCTAATTCTGTTTGAACCGCATTATAGTTTTGGCCTTCACAACATCCCCGGCAAAGGGTTCCACAGGTTCACTTTGCACTGTGTGAAGAAGTACTTCCTTTTCTTTCCCAAATATATTAAATGTCTGTTCAAAGTTTAGATCAGGGGAGGGCTGGGAGAAGCCAAGCAAGGTTCAGTCAGGCATACCCCAGACATCTAATAATTACAACAAACATTCCTAACTTAACATTCATATTACCTGTGACTCTTGAGAAAAGGCCCATAATCACACCACATTTTTTGCTCATGTTATATTCTCTGCCTCTTCACTTATTTGTCTCATTTTCTAACAAGGGGTTTAAGGTGATACAGTCCCTTTAAATCAGGGGTCTCAAACTCAATTTACCTTAGGGCCATTGCCAGTCCTCAAATCCTTCCAGCAGGCCAATAATGTCACTGAAGATAGTGTTCAGAAAAGAAAACGTTTATAATGTATTTTTTATTTCGAATATCTTAGAAATAATAAAACTGTCATACAAATTTATACAATTCTTTGCCTGCCAGAGAATTTTTAGTGTTTGCCAGATACTGTCACTTTGTTGATGTTTGGCCTCAGTGACTGAGCAGTTGAAACCTTGTGCATCAGATAGTTGTGTTTGGTATTTTGACTTGTTTATATTCATTGTGGAAAAAAGTGACGCTGCCTCCATGGATGACTCTGCCTGGCAACTAATCATGCTGCCTCCATGGCTGACTCTGACGACTAGTGATGGTATCTCTGTCCCTCTCTCCCAGCCAATAGGAGCTATGAGAGGGCGGCGCCTGCAGCAGACATTGCTGGCAGCATGTCTGCATGTGTGTCTCCTCCACGGGCCGCAGTGGGGAGGTTTTCGAGCCGCAGATGGCCTGCAGGCCGGGACTTTGAGACCCCTGCTTTAAATGCTTCCATAGCTCTATAAATGCATACAATGTTTTACAAAGAATAAGATTAGGGTAAAATTTTCAAATGCCCATACGTGACTTAGGAGTCTAAACCCCATTTTCAAAAGTGAATTAGACATATAGGGCCCTAAGTCTCATTGACAATTAATGGGACTTAGGCTCATAAATCACTTAGGGGCAGATTTTTATAAATATTTAGGTGCCTAATGAGATCATCAAAAGCACCTAACTCCAAGTGCAGTCAGCTTCTTTATGCACCTAAAATCCTTTAAAAACTTCTAAGCATTTTAGAAAATTTTACCGGATTTGTCTGTCCCAAAATGTTGTCAATGCAACAAACAAAATCTTGTTTTAAAGTACCAGGGCTAGAGTTGAGGCATAGAGGATGTGGAGATCAATATTTGGAGGATTGATGGATGGAGTTTAGGATGTATTTGAAGAAGGGGAAGCAGGTTTTTTGGCAGACAAGAGGAGGATTCTTCCAATCATGAAAGACAGTTCAAAGCTGAGACTGGTCAAAGAAGATGAAAAGTGTAATGAGGAAAAAGTTTAATCAATTCCTGTTTGCAAAGCACTTTGAGAACCTTGAATATAAAATATCTCAGAGGGTAACAAAAACAAATCAGAGGGAGAGATTACTAGATGGGGAGGATCTGATGCTCCCCTGTGGAGCTCCCATCTGAACTGGATACCAGACAAGAATGTTTGTCTTCCCTTTGATATGCATGTGCACCTCCCATTGTCACTAACAGGAGTTACACAGTCACTGAGGGACTCTGATTGGCTTGAAAAGTCTTCAACAGGCACAGAATTTTCCTGTCTTCTAAAGAGGAGACTGATAAAGAAGTTATACTGTATCTCACAGAACCTTTGAAGGTTTTGCCACCAGTGGTGCATGAGGTTTTCAAAACTTCAGATTTTCCACTAGTTAGGAAATATCTAAATACACTTTGTTAGCACACAAATGTCAGCAGAATCACATCTCTTTTTACAATCATCGTGTTTTGGGTCTACTGTCTGGGAATGAATTTAAAGATGAAGGCCCAGCGGACAAATTAAATAGAGAGCGTGCGGTGGGGTGGAAGAAGGTAAAATAAGGGACTCAATGTGGAGTTTGTGTGGAGGAAGAGTGAGAACTGGAGGTTAATAAAAACAAACAAAAATGGCTAATCTTAGAGTTGTCCATCAATTCCGTATGGTTTCTTCTCCTCTACAACCTCTCATTTTCATCCACATATATTTCCCTTTCTGCTCTATTATACCTTTCCTTCCTTTGTATTATTTTTCTCAACTCTTCCCATCTCTTTCCCTTCTCCAGAAGCCCCTACTTATTACCCCATCTCTCTTCCACCCCACATCCTTGAGGCATCTCTCTCTCCATCACCCTTCCTTCTTCATTCATCCTTTATGACATTCCAGAGTGCAACACAGACCTACGCTGCAACCTGGGATGCCTCACAATGCTTTGCTGATGTTGCTCCCAACCTGGGCCCCTCACATACAGCCAAACAGCATGCAGGTCACATCGTGAGTGTCTGTGTATAGTTGCAAGATGCCAGTACACTCTGGCTTCCACCAGCCTTGGATACCACTGGCGGGGTGACCCCAACACACTCCCAGTCTTGGATGTTCCCCTAAAAATGTGAGTTCTGCACTGTCCAGCCCTCTCCGGGACACTTCAGATATTGCAGATCCCTTGCCCCTGTAAGGGGTCAATGTACAACAGTTGCTACTTTAAAGGGAGCTACCCAAACCGTTCAGTTTAAAGACAACACTGATTAAAAATGAAACAAGTCTTTTGTCTTCGTTCGTGAAAAAAAGAGAAATATGGACAGGGAGAGAAAGAATACCTAGGGTGGTTTTGCCCCTCATTTTTATAGTCCAGTCACCCTTTGAAATGCATTTTGCTCAGGGTTACCCCTAGATCAAGTTCATTCCCGCTGTGAGGTTGGAGTCATGGAGCCTCGTGATGAAAGATTCCATGCTGTTGTTTGCTAAAATGTAGATTGATCTGTTCCTTCCCCTCCTCCCGTCCTTGCCAAAGAATGGCCACTTGACAGGTGATTGCCCCTCAACTGACTAGAAGTGTCAGCTTGTCCTTTGTCTTTAGAAACAGGTTTATCCACTTTACAGTCATAATTTCAGTTTGTGTTCATAACTTTACATACAACACACATTTCACCATGATATTATAGACCAGTGAGTTACCAGTTCTTAAATAATATCTCACAAGGCATATTTTGTACAAAGATTATTATAATAGTCTGTAAGGTTTGAATACAGGGGTGCATTTGGTCACAGCCTCCCAAATTTTCTCTTCTCTATTTCTCTCTCTTCTTGCCATCCTATATTTCTTTGATCCTTTTTTATTTTCCTCTCCCACCTCCTCTTTCATTCCCTGCCCCTCCCGCCATCTCTCTACAGCTAGTCCATCCTCTCACACTCAATAATATGCCAATTCAACTCACATGATAAGCACTTCATGTATCCGTTCCCCCCTTCTACACCCAAAACACACACACACACACACACACACACACACACACACACACACACTCCACAAAACTGCCCCCACAACACAAAATCCACATATCAGACCCAGGAGGTAGGGGTTTAGTTAGAAGGGTGGAGAATGTGAGTTTGGGATAGGCAAGGCAAGAAGAACTCCAGGAGAGTGGCAGTAAGGTTCATGGTAGTACAGACATTAGCTGCTGGAGACAGGGCCCTTGGGCTGGAACCCAGGGTCTGGCTTCCCCTACCAGCACAGAATGAGTGGCACAGTCTGGGCAATTAACTTGAAGACTGTCTGGGTCTGTTCAATCTAGTTACCTAGGGAGTGGCTCAGCCAGGGCAATGGATTTAAGGGCTACCTGGGATCGTGTGGAAGAACTTGATAGTACTCTGGAAGGGGAGGTCTATTGTGACTTGGCTGGAGAGCTAAGACACAAAGATGTGTCCTGAGAAGCAAGAGATGAGCTGATAACTGTAAGAAGAGGGCATCAGGATGGCAGAGCTAATCCCCAGATGTGGTCAGAAGGAGGCACTCCAGTGGTGAGTAGAGGTCTCTGTGACAGATGGTCATAGAAAAAATTATATTATATTCCAACAGGACTTCTGAATCAAATAATTGACTTTGATAGGAACTGAGGTTACAATACTCAAATCTAAAATTAAGGAGTGCACAGATTGAGACAGAAAAAAAACCCAGCAGTATACATGTTTTCCCCTTGATAATGCCTACAGCTGGCAGGGATCTGCCAGTGGGCGGAATCTCATCACAGATTATGAAATAGCACACTACCAGCTGTTCAGTGTTTGGGTACATCAGACAGGAGAGACAAGTTCACTTTAGCAAAAGCTCTCTGGAGTTGAACTAGACAATTTCTTCATGAGATAACAATAATAATATAAAAATGCTGAACTTCCATGTCAACTTTAATCTGCAGCTCTAAAAGAGTTTTTGAAACAATAACCAAATGAGCCTCACAACACCTTGGAGGAGCACATAAAGAGATACTGGAATGCAGGCACCGACGTATAGACTAATCGTCATAGATTTCAAGACCAGAAGGGACCATTATGATCATCTAGTCTAACCTCCTGTATAGGCCATAGAACATCCTCAGAATTATTCCTAGAGCATATCTTTTAGAAAAACAAAAATATTTATTATGACGATGGGGTGAGATGCACCAACTGATTCTAAAAGTGCACAGCAACAATATATACATGTTTAGGACAGGAAAAGAAGAAGAATAATGTATCAAATTGGAACTTCAAAAAGAATGTGGAAGCAGTTGGATTTTTGTCCAGGACATCAGATTCAACACCTATGCTCTTACACAAAGTGAAACAGGACCATTAATGACCACAAGTGTTAGGACCTTGATTCTTTAACACATCTGAAAAATGGCAGCACCATACCCCGTAGGGCATCAAAATTTGAGTAATGTACTATGTTTTCCTCCTTCAAGATGTTTATTGTTCTCTTTGCCTCAATGACACAGTTTAAATTTATATTACTCTGGCTAGGTCTACACTGGGGGGGGGGGGAAGGGGGGAAAATCGATTTAAGAT
The DNA here is from genome assembly GCF_002925995.2 of Terrapene triunguis. Classification (NCBI taxonomy): domain Eukaryota; kingdom Metazoa; phylum Chordata; order Testudines; family Emydidae; genus Terrapene; species Terrapene triunguis. The sequence goes on from NW_020664409.1 coordinate 20,553,371, forward strand.
ACGCAAATTCAGCTATGCAAATAGCATAGCTGAATTCGACGTATCCGAGCCGACCTACCCCGCTGTGAGGACTGCGGCAAATCGACCGCCGCGGCTCCCCCGTCTACGGCACTTACTCCTACCTGCACTGGTGGAGTACGCGCTTCGATTTGGGGATCGATTGTCGCGTCCCGACGAGACGCGATAATTCGATCCCCGAGAGATCGATTTCTTCCCGCTGATCCAGGCGGGTAGTGAAGACAAGCCCTTTGAGATAGAAGTAGATTCATAGATTCCAAGGCCAGAAGGAACCATTGTGATCACCTAGTTTGACCTCCTGCATAACACAGCCACAGAACTTCCCCAAAACAATTCTTGGAGTAACAGAGGGTCCTGTGGCACCTTTAAGACTAACAGAAGTATTGGGAGCATAAGCTTTCATGGGTAAGAACCTCACTTCTTCAGATGCAAGTAATGGAAATCTCCAGAGGCAGGTATAAATCAGTGTGGAGATAACGAGGTTAGTTCAATCAGGGAGGGTGAGGTGCTCTGCTAGCAGTAGAGGTGTGAACACCAAGGGAGGAGAAACTGCTTCTGTAGTTGGATAGCCATTCACAGTCTTTGTTTAATCCTGATCTGATGGTGTCAAATTTGCAAATGAACTGGAGCTCAGCAGTTTCTCTTTGGAGTCTGGTCCTGAAGTTTTTTTGCTGTAAGATGGCTACCTTAACATCTGCTATTGTGTGGCCAGGGAGGTTAAAGTGTTCTACAGGTTTTTGTATATTGCCATTCCTGATATCTGACTTGTGTCCATTTATCCTCTTGCGTAGTGACTGTCCAGTTTGGCCAATGTACATAGCAGAGGGGCATTGCTGGCACATGATGGCATATATAACATTGGTGGACGTGCAGGTGAATGAGCCGGTGATGTTGTAGCTGATCTGGTTAGGTCCTGTGATAGTGCTGCTGGTGTAGATATGTGGGCAGAGTTGGCATCGAGGTTTGTTGCATGGGTTGGTTCCTGAGTTAGAGTTGTTATGGTGCAGTGCGTGGTTGCTGGTGAGAATATGCTTAAGGTTGGCGGGTTGTCTGTGGGCGAGGACTGGCCTGCCTCCCAAGGTCTGTGAAAGTGAGGGATCATTGTCCAGGATGGGTTGTAGATCACTGATGATGTGTTGGAGAGGTTTAAGCTGAGGGCTGTAGGTGATGGCCAGTGGAGTTCTGTTGGTTTCTTTTTTGGGCCTGTCTTGTAGCAGGAGGCTTCTGGGTACACGTCTGGCTCTGTTGATTTGTTCCTTTATTTCCTTGTGTGGGTATCGTAGTTTTGAGAATGCTTGGTGAAGATCTTGTAGGTGTTGGTCTCTGTCTGAGGGGTTGGAGCAGATGCGGTTGTACCTCAGTGCTTGGCTGTAGACGATGGATCGTGTGGTGTGTCCGGGGTGGAAGCTGGAGGCATGAAGGTAGGCATAGCGGTCGGTGGGTTTTCGGTATAGGGTGGTGTTAACATGGCCATTGCTTATTTGTACTGTGGTGTCCAGGAAGTGGACCTCCCGTGTAGATTGGTCCAGACTGAGGTTGATGGTGGGGTGGAAGCTGTTGAAATCATGGTGGAATTCTTCCAGGGTCTCCTTCCCATGGGTCCAGATGATGAAGATGTCATCAATGTAGCGTAGGTAGAGAAGGGGCGTGAGTGGACGAGAGCTGAGGAAGTGTTGTTCCAGGTCAGCCATAAAGATGTTGGCATATTGTGGGGCCATGCGGGTGCCCATAGCGGTGCCACTGGTCTGGAGGTATATATTGTCACCAAATTTGAAATAATTGTGCGTGAAGATAAAGTCACAGAGCTCAGCAATAAGTTGTGCTGTGTCATCATCAGGGATACTGTTCCTGACAGCTTGTATTCCATCTGTGTGTGGGATGTTTGTGTAGAGAGCCTCTACATCCATGGTGGCTAGGATGGTGTTTTCTGGGAGGTCACCAATGCATTGTAGTTTTCTCAGGAAATCAGTGGTGTCACGGAGATAGCTGGGAGTGCTGGTGGCGTAGGGTCTGAGTAGGGAGTCCACATATCCAGACAGTCCTTCAGTGAGAGTGCCAATGCCCGAGATGATGGGGCGTCCAGGATTTCCAGGTTTGTGGATCTTGGGTAGTAGATAGAATAACCCCGGTCGGGGCTCTAAGGGTATGTTGATTTGTTCCTGTGTTAGTGTAGGGAGTGTCCTGAGTAGATGGTGCAGTTTCTTAGTGTATTCCTCAGTGGGATCTGAGGAAAGTGGCCTGTAGAATTTGATATTGGAGAGTTGTCTGGCAGCCTCCTTCTGGTAGTCAGACCTGTTCATGATGACAACAGCACCTCCTTTATCAGCCTCTTTGATGATAATGTCAGGGTGGTTTCTGAGGCTGTGGATGGCATTGCGTTCTGCACGACTTAGGTTATGAGGCAAGCGATGTTGTTTTTCCACAATTTCTGCCTGTGCACGTCGGCGGAAGCATTCTATGTATAGGTCCAGACTGTCATTTCGACCCTCAGGAGGAGTCCATGTGGAGTTCTTCTTCCTGTGTTGTTGGTGGGAGGGTATCTGTGTATCAGTGCGCTGTTCAGTGTTATCTTGAAAGTATTCTTTGAGTCGGAGGTGGCGAAAGTAGGCTTCCAGATCACCGCAGAACTGTACCATGTTCGTGGGGGTGCTGGGGCAAAAAGAGAGTCCCCGAGATAGGACAGACTCTTCTGCTGGGTTGAGTGTATAGCTGGATAAATTGACGATATTGCTGGGTGAGTTAGGGGTACCCCTGTTGTGGCCCCATGTGCCAGGTAGGATTTTAGACAGCTTACGGTCCTTTTTCCTTTGTAGAGAGGTGAAGTGTGTAATTTAGATCTCCTGTCTTATTTTAGTAAAGTCCATTTGTGTGGAGGGTTGGTTATTTATGAAAGTCTCCAGGTTGGAGAGCTCTTTCTTGATGTTTATCTGTTTGCCGTATAGGATGCTGATCAGGTGGTTCCTCAGTTTCTTTGATAGTGTATGGCATAATCTCTCACTGTAGTCTGTGCAGTATGTAGATAGCAATGGATTTTTCACCTTCAGTCCATTTGGTATGATGTCCATCCGTTTGCATTTGGAAAGGAAGATGATATCTCTGTCTGTATTTGTGCAAGTTTCTTCATGAGGTTGATAGAGTTCCATTCCATACGGCTAAATGCAGTGCCTTGCATGGTGTCAAGTATCAGAGGGGTAGCCGTGTGAGTCTGAATCTGTAAAAAGCAACAGAGGGTCCTGTGGCACCTTTAAGACTAACAGAAGTATTGGGAGCATAAGCTTTCGTGGGTAAGAACCTCACTTCTTCAGATGCAAGCAATTCTTGGAGTATAACTTATAGAAACATAAATAGTTGAAGAGTGAGAGAGCCCTATACACACCGTAAGTTATAAGAGGTTCATCTTTTATAAAATGTCTCATATCAGAAGAAGAAAGAGTCACCCTCTGAAATTCCATCACTTTCTCATCCACAATGCTAGGAAGGAGAATTTCCTTCCTATAGTTCCTATAAACTTACTAAAATTTTACTTGTTGTGCAAATGCATACAGTTCTCTGTTTTCCAAGTGCTTTGTCTCTAGTGTTATTGACGTATGACTGACATCAGCTGTTTTCATCTTATTCAAACCTTATATTAAAAATTTTAAATTACAATTCTTTTGAGAAGACATAAATGAAGCTTTACTGCCACCTCTTGAAAGAAGCAATTTTTAGGGCTATTAAATTACACATCTCTGTCCTCAGCCAATCACTCACAAACAGAACAATAAAACTTACCCTACACATTCAAAAAGATCAAAGTGCATAAGCCCCCATTCTAGACATCCAAACACAATGAGACTGGTTGTGTTTGCCTTTATGCTGGTGTAAATCAGGAGTAACTCCAATGAAGTCAGTGGCATTATATGAGTGTAAAGTGGGGGCAGCGTTGAGAAGAATCAGGCCCAACAGTCCCACTTCAAAGACTTGGGGGAAATTTTTACTGTGGCATGGAGATTAGACACATAAGGATCATTAGGAACAACTACATTCACGTGCTTTGATAGTCTCTGAATTTCTTTTATAATTACCAGCAGAACTGGCAATAGTTGACATCCTTATTGATTATAAAAAGAGAGAGGCAAAGGATTGAATGGGCATAGAGAGTGAAATATTCTCTCATCCCTAGAGACCAGGTCTACACTTAAAACTTTTGCCAATATGTTTGTTAGGGTGTGATTGTCATTTTATAACATTTTTATACTGACCTGAGCCTTAGGATAGATGCAGTTATTTCAGCAAAAAAGTACTTCTGACAGTGCAGTTTATTTTGTTTGGGGAATTGGTATAAGCTATACCACCCAAAGCACCCCTTGGCCAGTATACACTGCGCCTATACTAGGAGGCTTTACCTGTGTAGCAGTGTGGTGAAACTTGCACTAGTGCTGTTGCTTTTATAGACTCAGACTTTAAGGTCAGAAGGGACCATTATGACCATCTAGTCTGACCTCCCGCATGATGCAGGCCACAAAAGCTGACCCACTCACTCCTGGAATAATTCTCTCCCTTGACTCAGCTGTTGAAGTCCCCAAATCATGATTTAAAGACTTCAAGTCGCAGAGAATCCTCCAGCAAGCGACCCCTGCCCCATGCTGCGGAGGAAGGCGAAAAACCTCCAGGGCCTCTGCCAATCTACCCTGGAGGAAAATTCCTTCCCGACCCCAAATATGGCAATCAGCAGAACCCCGAGCATGCGGGCAAGATTCTCCAGCCAGACCCGCATTGACCATTGATACTAATTACCTGCGATGGCACGTTATTGACCTATTGACTAAATTCATGTTATCCCATCAAACCATCCCCTCCATAAACTTATCAAGCTTAATCTTAAAGCCAGAGAGGTCTTTCGCCCCCACTGTTTCCCTCGGAAGGCTGTTCCAGAACTTCACTCCTCTGACGGTTAGAAACCGTCGTCTAATTTCAAGCCTAAACTTCCCGACAGCCAGTTTATATCCATTTGTTCTCGTGTCCACATTAGTACTGAGCTGAAATAATTCCTCTCCCTCCCTGGTATTTATCCCTCTGATATATTTAAAGAGAGCAATCATATCCCCCCTCAGCCTTCTTTTGGTTAGGGTAAACAAACCGAGCTCCTCGAGTCTCCTTTCATAGGACAGGTTTTCCATTTCTCGGATCATCCTAGTGGCCCTTCTCTGTACCTGTTCCAGTTTGAGTTCATCCTTTTTAAACATGGGAGACCAGAACTGCACACAGTACTCCAAATGAGGTCTCACCAGTGCCTTGTATAACGGAAGCAGCACCTCCTTATCCCTACTAGAAATACCTCGCCTAATGCATCCCAAGACCGCATTAGCTTTTTTCACGGCCACGTCACATTGCCGACTTAAAGTCATCCTGCGATCAACCAGGACTCCAAGGTCCTTCTCCTCCTCCGTTACTTCCAACCGATGCGTCCCCAGCTTATAACTAAAATTCTTGTTAGTCATCCCTAAATGCATCACCTTACACTTCTCACTATTAAATTTCATCCTATTACTATTACTCCAGTTTACAAGGTCATCCAAGTCTCCCTGCAGGATATCTCGATCCTTCTCTGAATTGGCAATACCTCCCAACTTTGTGTCATCCGCAAACTTTATCAGCCCACTTCTACATTCGGTTCCGAGGTCAGTAATAAATAGATTAAATAAAATCGGACCCAAAACTGAACCTTGAGGAACTCCACTGGTAACCTCCCTCCAACCTGATAGTTCACCTTTCAGTACGACCTGCTGCAGTCTCCCCTTTAACCAGTTCTTTATCCACCTCTGGATTTTCATATCGATCTCCATCTTTTCCAATTTAACCAATAATTCCTCATGCGGTACCGTATCAAATGCTTTACTGAAATCGAGGTATATTAGATCCACCGCATTTCCTTTATCTAAAAAATCTGTTACTTTCTCAAAGAAGGAGATCAGGTTGGTTTTGCACTACCTGCCTTTCGTAAAACCATGTTGTAATTTGTCCCAATTGCCATGGACCTCAAGGTCCTTAACTACTTTCTCTTTCAAAATTTTTTCCAAGACCTTGCATATTACAGATGTTAAACTAACAGGCCTGTAGTTACCCGGGTCACTTTTTTCCCCCTTCTTGAAAATAGGAACCACATTAGCTATTCTCCAGTCCAACGGTACCACCCCCGAGTTTACAGATTCATTAAAAATTATCGCTAACGGGCTTGCAATTTCCCGCGCCAGTTCCTTTAATATTCTCGGATGAAGATCATCCGGTCCGCCCGATTTAGTCCTGTTAAGCTGTTCGAGTTTGGCTTCTACCTCGGATACGGTAATGTCAACCCCACCTCCTTTATTCCCCTCTGTCACGCTGCCTCTATTCCTAAGCCATTCATTAGCCTCATTAAAGACCGATGCAAAATATTTGTTTAGATATTGTGCCATGCCTAGATTATCCTTAATCTCCACTCCATCTACAGTCTTCAGCGGTCCCACTTTTCTTTCTTTGTTTTCTTCCTATTTAACATTTCTTCCTTTTGATACACACAGGATTTCAGTCAATCCCTCAACATTTACAAGCACCAGATATACCACAAAATAGTAAGAGACAAATATTAAAACAAAAAGTACCCTGGAAGTCAATAACATCTTTTCATCTTGCACAAATAGCTACACGTACAACCTATTAATGATAAACCAAAGATTGAAATAAACTAACATAGATAACACAATGGCACCAAAAAAGCCCTTAATAGAAACCAGTAATTCTTTTATTTAATTTTAAATGTTATTAAACAATAAACACATTATTTTAAATGTTTTTGTTAAAATAAAACACCAGCAACACATAATACTCAGGAAAACAGTGATTCTGTCACTCTATTCTTGTCAAAAAGCAAAAAAATAAGAAAAGTTTTGCAACACTAGAAAACAGCTTTTATGTTCTGTCAGTAAGGCACTTCCAGCATCAAGCACAATTGTCCAGTGCCCTATACCTTGTGCAGTCATTTACACCTGTTCAAAGCGAGTGTAAAATGCTGCTGCATGGATCTGGTAATATTTCATAGTCACTTTGCATGACAGTGAAAAATCTGGCATGTCTGCTTTTTCTTGGTATTGACTTTGGGGCAAACACGATCTATACCTCCCATGGCTGGGTAAGTTTCTGACTACAGCAGAAGTAGTGTGGTCAATTGAGCAGGGTGTCTCAACCCCTGTTGCATGAGGTCTCCCAGTGCCACAGTGTGGAGGGGAATTTGGCAAGGAACCAAGTGTATGTGTCCATGACTACATGTATCTACTTGCCATTCTTTACCATCGTGGTGATGAAAGGTTATACGAGACACAAGAGCTACTGCAGCCCTGATGCTGCAGTGGCTGCCATGGAGAAGCTTTGCTGCCATTTCATGCCTTTCGCAGGGTATTGGGAAGGATTCATTTTTCTTCCCATCCATTGCAACCCACAGAACCCTCCAGCACACAACACTGTTAGAGTTATTGTTCAGCAGTAGGTTTTTTGGCACAGAAATTAGTTTATTGCTTATTATACTGAGATAAAATAAGGCTTTTTGTTTACATAGTTCCCCATATGTTGAGTAAGTTTTGCTACTAGCCATTAGCAATACCCTTATTTGACAAACCTCTTGCAGTAAGAATTAATCTTGCCTTTTCTTTATTGAAAGAATTTGGTATTTTTTGCATGTTAAAGTAACCCACTTTGCTTTTAGTTCTCATAATGGAGTATATAATCTATATACCTCATCAGGGTTGCTATTGTTAAAGCTTCACAGTAATTTCCTTTAAAAATCCCATTCATCTTTTACAGTATTGGATTATAACAATTTTAATCTGTAGGAATTTAAACATAGCATTAGAGCACTAAGTATTAAAAATGCTACAATGTTCAGGATGGAGCATCCAAAAAATTCAAAGGTCTTACAGACAGTCCCTTCTTTTATTCAATCTACTGAGACTAGAAGGAAGGAGTAGGGATGGAATTAGCCTTACATCTTTAATTTCCTGGTTTATATAATAATGTATACATTATTAAACTTCAGCTTTTGTGTTTCGTTTCCTTCACTTTCAGATTTATAACAATTAAATGTAAAACCCTATGTAATACAATATTAATTGCACACAGTTCACGGTAAAATTAATCAGAAAAAAAGGAAAAGTGAAGTACTAAAGGCTATGGGCACAAGATCAAAATGGGAGCTTTAAAGCAGATTTTAAAATACATTTTTGACCTGTAAATCCTAGATTTAAAATGCATTTTTGTTTGCTTTCTTGCATTATACATTCACAACTTGTCTGCTAAGAAAAAAGGGGGCATTTGGAGAAATGGTAGGATTATGATATTGGAGATGCAATGCAATGAAATCTAACTAAAGGGAAAACTATTTTTGTTAAAGATTCCATGCCTCTTCAGTTACAGGCTGATGGAGCTTCTCATATAGATGAGACTTCCAGTAAGTGCTCCAGTAAAATCAGGTAACACTGAACTTACTACATATTTATATACAACAACAAACTTTCAGGCCTCTGTTATAAACCATAAAGCAGTAAAACAGTTCACAAGCCTATTTTGCCCCCTCTGGAGGTCACCATAAAGTTTACATCCCAAAGACACAAGCAAAAAAGACACTGGGTGGACATTTCTCAGTCTGCTCTAAGAATGTAATGTTATGCACCATATGGTCAGAAGCATCATAACTGACGTTTTAAAAACAGTTATCTAATGGCAGAGCCAAAACAATTTCAGTAAGCAGTAAAGCTGCTGA
>NW_020664409.1:20562258-20573976 GCF_002925995.2 Terrapene triunguis
TTATTTATTAGAGCATAAGCTTTCGTGGGCTACAACCCACTTTTTCGGATGCATCGTGGGTTGTAGCCCACGAAAGCTTATGCTCTAATAAATTTGTTAGTCTCTAAGGTGCCACAAGTACTCCTGTTCTTTTTGCGGGTACAGACTAACACGGCTGCTACTCTGAAACCTGTCATTAATAAATAAGTAAATAAAGCAAACTGTAGTCATTTTCTGTATTCTGATTGAAACTCCCTGAAAACAGTAGACGTACAGGGTTCAATTCCTCCTGCATCCAAGCTCCATTTTGCATTGGTGGGTGGCCATCAAGCAGCCAGTTATGACTCCTTGATTCCACGCCCCCCAGAGGAGGCTGCACACCACAGTCTGGGGACCATTGGTGTAGCCACAGACCTTAACCACTTACTACAGGGCCTTGAACTGGAACACAGAGTAGAGGGTGAGCCTGGGTGTCGCTACCAACTACTGCAGAGTGGTACTGCTTGGAGCAGTGAACTAGAAGACTGCCTGAGTCACTGCAGGAGTCACAGGGTCAGGGAGGCAGGCGTGAGGACTGCCTGATGCTGTTTGAGCATTCCCAAAGGGGAATCACAGTGTGATCTCGTCTGAGGCCTGAGTCATGATGCAGCCATGCTGTGACTCTATGAGCAGGAAGAAAGCTGCAGATGGTAGAAAGAAGAAAGGGGGTGCTGAACTGGGCAGAGCTAATCTCCAGGACTGCCCGAAGAGGGTGCCACCCAGCGGTGAGTAGAGAGTCCTATGACACCATCTCTAATACTCAATCACTTTTGTAAAAAAGCTGCTTTATTATGTATCCAATTAGGGTTGCCACCCATCCGGGTTTTACTCAGACAGTCTGGTTTTTGACTTCTGTGTCCGGATGCCATTTAGGTAGAGGTACCCAAATTGTGGGGCAGAGGGATGTGGTGGGATTGTTGAGGGGGCACAGAGGGTCTAGGCCAGCACCCATGGGGGGCAGGGTGGTAGCACCACCCCTACCCCAGCTCTGCTCCCACCCCAGCCATGGCACCGGCTCCCGGCCTGTGACTGGCCTCATCCCCAGCCTCAGCATGGCTCCACACCTGGATGGGGGCCCGGCTGCCAGCCACCACCACAGTCCGGCTGTGGCTCTGCTCTGGCCCAGAACTGAGGCTGTGGGCAGGGTGGGGCCGAGAGTGGAGCCGCACCAGGCTGTGGGCCTGGATGACGACCCCTATTGTGGTCTGGTTGTGGCTCCACCCCAACCGCAGATCAGTCCATAGACCCTGCCTCCTTACCCCTGTGTGTGTGCCCCTGCCCAGCCCTGCCTGGCTCTGGGGGTGGGGCGGGGAGTGGCAGGGACAGGGGTAAGGGGGTAGCGTGGCCCTCAAAAGTTTGGGGACTGCTGCATTTAGGGTTGCCAAGTGCCTGGTTTTCACCCAGAAAGTCCAATCTAAATGGGAACCCGGCAGTGTCTGATCAGATGTACTGACCAGACATCAAAAACCTCGTTAAAGTAGGGTGGAGGGGAGGTGCCAGGGGATTAACCCACACTAGCCCCTGCACAACTGGGGCCATCTCCTATCTGCAGGCAGGCCTCTTGTCTGGCTGCCGCAGCTCCCATCCCAGTTCCAGAGCAGAGGGAGTCCAGCTGGGTAGGGGGAGGGAGGTGGAGATGATCCAGCAAGCAATGGAGGGAGGGGGGAAAGAGGCAGAACAGGGGTCCTGAGGGGTCCGATTATCACAATTAAAAAGGTGGCAATACTATAACCAACAGAACTAAGATATTCTGTAGAGCAGTAAGTGTTTTGGGCAACTGGAACATCAATAAAGACAGTTCCATTCGCTCTATTGCCCTTTTCAGTTTGGACCTTCTGCTTGTCTCCAACTTCATTTTAATCTTGATTTTGAACTCTCTTCTTCCCACCTTTCCTATGCCAGTAAATCTTCCTGTCTCCAGTTCTACAATATTTTTTATTCAGATTCCTGCCTTAAATCCTTAGCCATCACTTCTCACTGTGAGTGTTGCAATTTCCTTCTCTATGGCTTCCCCAGAGCTCTGCTCTCCATATTCCAATATGTGCAGTGTGCTGCTGCATGCTTTGTCACACATACAAAGAAGCAGGTAGGACTATGTAACCGTCATCCCAAAATTCCAGGATGTAGTTGAAAATTACCTTCCGTATCTTTTTTCATGCACTCATTGAATTTGCTTCATCCAGCTTGATGGACTATTTCTTTATCATCTTTAAAAAAAAATCAAAGTTGTTGGGAGCGGTTGGTTTAAAAAAACCCACCATTTTGGCATAACTAGATGGAGCTGTACTCTGCAATCATCATAACCCTTCACTTCACCAATGGAAGTTTTTAAAATAGTGGAGGTAAGATCTTACCCGTGCCTTTTGCTCCATCTCCATCATTAGTCTTTCATGTTGCTCAGCTATCGCCAGTGTTGCAGAATGGACTTTCTGATAGATCATCTCTCCTTCCCTCGTCTGAAAGGTGAACAGTCCTTCTCCTGTGTCACACATCCTGGGATAAGATTTAGGGAGTGGGAGGAATGAAAAAAAAAGTGAGTACTTGTTTTATAACAGTTAAAAATTAATGCGCTGACCTCTATAATTCATGTGCTCACCCTGCTGTTGGAAATGACTTCTCAATTTTCATAGCTAAATTTGTGGCATTTTGAACCTCTGCATGATTACTTCTACCAGCGAAGAAATGTATTCTGAGAGACGTGTGTGCAGAACTTCGTGAATGTAACCTTTAGATTCAATTTTTAGGGGGTAGCTGTGTTAGTCTCTATCCACATAAACAACAAGGAGTCCGGTGGCACCTTAAACACTAACAGATTTATTTGGGCATAAGCTTTTGTGGGTGAAAAACCTCACTTCTTCAGATTCAATTTTAGGCATCCAGTCAAAATAATCTGAACCGAATGAGAGGAGTCTTTATAATAAAATAAGAAACCTTTAGTAATGTAGTCAACTATTTATGGCATTGTTTCAGATGTCTGTACTGGTGACTAGGCAATTAAATTTAGTTCCCTTAACCACTTCATTACTGCCAAATATACAAGGTACATCGTGCCTCCATTGTGCTGATATTTTAACAGCACATTGGCACTTCAAAAATGCCATTGTGGTCTATCACTGGAAAGAGGCTGTATTGAGAGCGAGCATTAAAGGGATTAAGAGATAATATTCATATTGTTGGAATACATTTGCACTAGGCAGCTTCTACAACTAGTCTGATGATTACAGAAGCCATTCAGTATGAATACATTCTGTATGGTGAATATTATTTGTATTATACAATTAGATTAAAATAACGCAAATCACAATATAAATAAAATAATATTTTCTTCCTTTGTGAAGGTAAGTGCTGTGCTGTGTTTCTCTCAGGACTCCCATGACAATACATGGAGGAAGAAGAGAGGTAGATAAGATTAATAACTGAGCTGGAAAGATTTTTAAATGTTAATAAACATTCAAGGACAGGCGGTTAAAATGAATATTTGTTCAAGAGGAAGAACTATGTGAAGGAGACATTTAGGGCCCCAGTTTCCAAACGACCTGCAACTTTGCCCCTGCATTATTGCATGTGCCCCCATAAAATCTACATTTATGCATGCAAATGGAATTTGCTCAGATAATTTGAGTACTCAGCCCACTAGGTGGTGTGAGCATGCAAAAATCAGCACATACATAATTGTGTGTGCAATTTTAGATGCTGAGTTGAAATCGGTTTGTTAATTTGGTTCAGTATTAACAATCAAGAGTTTTGGTATCATTTGAGATAGGAAAATATTTGATTTTCTGGGCAATTAGTAAACAAATTTTTTCAACTGCTCAATAATTTCTGTTATATTTATAAGACGAAGATTTTAAAAAGTGACTAGTGATTTTGCGCGTCTCTGTTTTTTGATGACCCACTTGAGATACCTTTAAGGGGCCTAATTTTTCATAAAGGGCATAGCACCCACCTTCTGAATCTTTTCAACTGCTTCACGTCTAGCAATGAAAATCAAGGCACCCCAAATAACTAGTCACTTTCAAAATCTTGGCCTTTTAAAAGTTCCTACAGTTGTATTGATTTTTCTTATAAAAATCTTAAAAGTTGCTTTTACATTAATAATAAAAATTATAATTCTCCATAATGAGCTTATTGACCCTGCTTTAATAAACATCCATGAATAAATCCCCCTCCCAGATTAGGCATATGCATTAAAGCTGGTAAAAAAATTTCAAAATTTCAAGGGCTTTGGTGTCAAAATTTGACAAAAAAGGATAAAAAGTATATGAAAGTTACACTGTTTTTTATGACTAACATTAATGTAACTTTCATATACTTTTTATCCTTTTTTGTCAAAAATTTGACACAAAATTCCTTGAAATTTTGAAAATTTCTGACCAGCTTTAATATTAGTAACATCTGCTGCAGTCATTAATCTTATTTCTGTACTGGATTATTGTATTAAATATTTATGAAGAAGCTTAAACTGATCAGCTGGGCCCTTTGATGACATCAAGACTGATCTTTACATAAAACATCAGGTGAACATCAGTTCAGCAGTTTTTCCTGGAAGGTGCACAAGAACAGTCAAGATCAATCTCCAAAAATTGTTTCAAGGGATGTGTGGGGGAGGAAGCGTGGAGGAAAGATTTTTGGTGCAAATATTTGCTAACAGTCAATAGAGATGTGCAGTTCAAAAGAAAAAAAGAAAATAAAGAGTCACACTCTTTAGAAAGTCCAAACTCATTATAATATACTGTATTTATCACCACACTTCCAAAACAAAAACCAACTAACCAAACAAGATTCAATCTGTTAAGACAAGGAGCAGTAGCCGTTAAGACGGTTACTAGCAAGCGTGGCATTAATTCAATCGGCCAATTTGAAGGTAAAAATAAAAATATTTGTATTAAATTCTACTGGAGACTAAGATCTTTCTGTAAACATTGAAAATATTTTATGTATTTAGCCACAAGTCTCCAGGGAGCTTCTGGTACAAATGAAATGTCTCAAGAGATTTCAGACATTAAAGCAACAACATTTTGGTTCCCTTAGGGCATCATATAGCTGGCATTCAGCTCCTGTGTAAAGAGATCTTAATAAAATCCAAACAGCGTGAAATGGAAAGTCTGGAAAAAATGATGAGTTTCACAAACTGAAACAAAACACTATCTCTTTGTTGGTTTCAGAGGAGGAAAAAAAATCAACAGGGATCACAATAAGAAAATAGTGAACAGGGCTTGATTAAGATTCAAGAGTTAAGCTGCTTATTTTAACAAAGCAAAGCATAATCACCAGCCAGAGCCGATACAATCAAAATCTACTATCAAACTAAAAAACAGGAAACAATGAAGCTGGCCCATGCGGTGGTATGGCAGCTCTCCATGCTGGTGAAGCCTAGCGTGGAGGTTGTATCTTCCAGTTGGAACCAGAAAGTGTAGTGTGCTATATTATGCCAACATGAGGAAAGCTATTTATGGCAGCCTTCCAATAAATGTACTGTGTTTCCCTAGCTAAGGATTCACTATACATACAACTGCTCAAAAGGGGGCAGAGGGGAATAATGGGCCTCATCCTTTAAGGTGCTGTGCAGGCTTATCTCCCTTTGAAGTCAATAGGATTTGAAGGCAATCAGCACTAGAGCTGGTCCAAATTTTTTTGGCAAAAAAATGTTTCTGTTGAAAATTGCCTTTGTGTTCGAACCAAAACAAATGAGGCAATGTAGGGATTTGAACCACGGTCTCCCACATGCCAGATGATCACCCTAACCATTGGGTTATTGGCTACAGGTGCACTCATTTTTTCACAAAAAAATTTGAAAGGTCTTGGTTTTGTTCCACATCAGAACAAAAACAAATTTCAAATATTTTTGCAAAATGGAATTGTTTTCCAGCCAGCCCTGCTCAACACCGTGCAGGGCTGACCCTTATAAAAGGAAAATGGTCTCTGGAAAGACTCGGTGGGACAAAGCTCCCTTGCTTCCATGTGGGCTTAGCATAGACAATTACTCTCTAAAGGAGGTGAGTCCATTCCATGGATAGTATAGAGCAGAGTCTTTTTGCTCAGAGGTCTGGAATATTATGATACAGAAAGGTAACCCTAATTATTTATATTGTTTCCCTCAGATGGCAAGTGGTTAGACTAGAAATAAAAGTCCAAGAACAATGAAATGTATATTGGCAGACTGTGGGCTAGATTCACCCCAGCTGGCACAGGGAGATGCAAATTTAACCAGAGAAACCAGCTATAGCCTCAGGTGTGGGATTGACTCTTAGGGGAGGAGGTGGGGGTTAAGGAGGGAGGACAGGTGTTTTTACCACTGTTGGTCTACCCCAGGAACTATGCTGGGAAAGGGCAGCTTTACTTTCTTCCAGGAGCTCCATAGTAACCTTGCCAGCAGAGACTGCCAAGCATACATAGAATCAGCACATCTCTAACTGCTCTGCTTATCGTCTGGCTATGCCGAAAGAAGGACAGGAGACATTTGACATGGGTTTAATCAGGCGGCAACTTTATTATTAGATGTCTGGGATTAACCGGCAGATAAAAGTGTACAGTGCAGGTAACCCCATGTTTATGCTGTAATTACCCAGGGGGCTTTTACCAGCTCCCCCTCTTTTCCCCTCCAGCAAATCCATTGCTGGGACCTTACCATCCACCTCCCCACCTTGTAGGAGGGTTAAGGTGGGCTATAAGAATGGGGGGTTGGCTCCCTGGCATACCAATCATAGGAGTCCCCAACCACCCCCCGTTCATTGCTTTAATGAACACCTCTTTTTATGTCCTTTTCCAAGCCATTTATCCGGTCACTGTATACCTTTCCTATGGAGTACCTGCACTGGACATCTGCCCTACATTTAAATAATGAGTTGTGACATATGGTCTACCACCCGCCATGCATGAACAGAGCCCACCTGAATCTGCTGTGAGGAAGGCGAAGAAAACCTCAACTGCACCCAAGCCAAAGGGCAAAATTCCTTCCCAATGCCGCTAAACAAGGGAAGGCTAGCATAATGCCCACAGTAGGTGTTGACCAAATCTGGTATTTTACCATCTAAAAGGGGAGGGAAGGTGGGTCCTGCTTCAGTCCTGGTCCATGTAAGATGGGAGGCTTCAGGCGCAGATCTGCCCCTTTTAAATCCTGCATTCCCAGAGGATGAGTCAACCACCACCCTAGGGTGATCAGAGGTCCTGATTTTATAGGGACAATCCCAATATTTGGACCTTTTTCTTATATAGGCGCCTATTACCCCCCACCCCGTCCCGATTTTTCACACTTGCTATCTGGTCACCCTAGACCACGCTGACCCTTTTTGCAGCAGTTTTCACCCCCCCTCCTCTCCTCTCCCCTTCCCACCAGCCATAAAGCACTGTTCCCTTCATTCAGCCAGCCAGCCAAATACCTCCCCCGCCCCGTAAAGGTGCACAGCAGTCAGACACACCAGCCAGCACTGACCAGGATACAATGCCCTGCACAACCCTTTTTATCCCCCAGTATTCTGTCCTCCACATCTCCGTTGCACTGGTCCACTACAGCTGTGTCACTTTTCAGACTGCAAGGCCTTTACAACAAAACTTCCTCCTCCTCACCACAAGCTGCACACCTTGGTTTACACTGGCAGAAGACAGCACAAATGGAGGTGAATTGAGCTATGTTACAATTTGGGAAAAAGCAAAGATTCTTGCACATTCAGGTCCTGGGTTACAGAGAAATCTGTTTGCTGATTTCTTGTTTATTCAAAAACATAAGAAATAACCCAAAGAGAAAGAAGATAAACTAATCTGATGAATGCTGTTTAACTGTGATCAAGGGAAAATTTGGAGGTCTGAAGATAAGTCTCATTTTGCCAACTAGTTTCTCTCTAAACCTAAAGTGAATGTTTACGCACTTTCCAGTGTTAAAACAGACCAGGAACTCCAAACCAGATAATCACATTCTTATGTCCTAAAACCCCAATGGTATTCTGTACAGTTTTTAAAATTTATTATTCTACAAGGTGATGAAATTCTTAAGAGTTCATCTTTTGTGCACTGCAGCCCTAGGTAATTAACAGTTTTGTTCAACTAACAGTTGAACCTTTATTTTGTCATTTAGCTACACTGGCATTTTGTTCCTTTGCAGAGTTGTGTCAGGAGACAAATAATCACTATTATGAAACACATTATGGTGGGTATGAGCATAGCTTTTATGTGCATGCACAGAAGAAATATCCAAAGAGAAAGAGGGGAAGAGAATAAAAATGTTCATACTATGTCAAATTAATGGTCAATCTAGCCTAGTACCCTGTCTTCTGACAGTGGCCAATGCGAGATGCTTCAAAGGGAACGAACAAAACAGAACAATTATTGAGTCAGCCTATCCCAGCATCTGGCAGTAAGGATTAGAGGTTAAAGCCAGAAGTGGACAAAAATTTTCAAATGAAAAAAAAAATTCATTGGAAAAACAGCCTTTCAAAATAGACTTTAATGCCAGAAGAGACCATCATGATCACCTAGTCTGACCTCCTGCACATTGCAGGTCACAGAACCTCATGCACCCACTCCTCTGGCTGAGTTACTGAAGTCCTCAAATCATGATTTAAAGACTTCAAGTTACAGAGAATCCACCATTTACACTAGTTTAAACCTTCAAATGACCCATACCCCATGCTGCACAGGAAGACACATTTTACCCAGAATTGCTGACACTATCAACATTTTTCATTTCCTGCAAAATGTTTATCATTTTTTGTTTAAATTTGGTACAGTAGAACCTCAGAGTTACAAACACCAGAGTTACAAACTGACCAGTCAACTGCACACCTCATTTGGAACCAGAAGTACGCAATCAGGCAGCAGCAGAGACTGGGGGGGAAAAAAAAACAAAAAAGGGAAAAAAAGTGAAGAATGTTTTAAATGTAAAATAATAAAAAAAAAAAAAAAAAGGGTAAGCAGCATTTTTCTCCCACATATTAAAGTTTCAAAGCTGTATTGAGTCAATGTTCAGTTGTAAACTTTTGAAAGAACAACCATAACATTTTGTTCAAAGTTATGAACATTTCAGAGGTAAGAACAACCTCAATTCCCATGGTGTTCTTAACTCTGAGGTTCTACTGTATATAAAAAATGTTGATAACCATTTTGATGTAAAAAAATCAAATATTTTGGATACATGGTCAATTTCAAAATCCAATGATACTAAAATAACTTCAAAAACATTGTCATTTTCATGATTTTTGAACTGTTGATTGGCTTTAGTTATGCACAAGACTAAGATTGGACTGCTGTTCCTGCCTCTGCCACAGATTTGCTCTCCGACCTTAAATAAGTCACGCTGGCCTAAATTATCACAACTGTTTTCTGACTTTGGGTGCCTCAATTTATTTATTGGAAAGGGAAGGGTGGATAAAGTGCAAGTTATTTGTATTA
This sequence comes from Terrapene triunguis, assembly GCF_002925995.2. Lineage (NCBI taxonomy): Eukaryota > Metazoa > Chordata > Testudines > Emydidae > Terrapene > Terrapene triunguis. The sequence continues at coordinate 20,571,661 of NW_020664409.1, forward strand.
TTACAGAATGGTTCAGATGGATGAATAGACAAACATTGACCGGAAGACTTATGGTATGTTCTGATGCAACATACAATATAAAGTTATGTATAAAATATGAAGCTATGTATGAGGACATCATATTTGTTTATACTTTATTCTCTAGAGAATAATCAATATCAGTTGGCAGATTTTTAATTGATCATATTACAGCATGAATAAGACAGGAGCTACAGGAAATACCTGAGTTATTAGCATGAAGTTCTGTTCATTGACTCTGTTAGATTAATTGTTGGCAAACTGTGGCACAGCGAACACCATTTTAAAGCTAATTTTCCAGAACAGTAGCAAATGTTTCTATTAGCCCAGTAAATGAACAACAAAATATTCATCTGCTTTCATATTTGATATGTGCATCCATACATCATACTAAACTGGGGATTCAATATGCAGTATCGTATTTGCAGATGCCCACTATTATCTACAGAATATTTAACTTCAAGGGTGAAAGTGGGACAGTACGGGCCAGTACGGCATACCAGTAAGAAGCCGGTACTGGCCCGTATGCAGCCCACGTCGCTGCCCCTTTAATGTTGCTGCCCCTTTTGCCGACGGGGGAGGCATTTAACGTCATTGCCCCTTTTGCCCCCCCCCGGGCTGCCGATGGGAGGGGGGGGGCAAAAGGGGCAGCTGCCCTGGGATCAGTGATTTAAAAGGGCCCGAGGCTCCCAGCTGCTGCTGCTACTGCAGCAGCAGCCAGAGCCCTGGACCCTTTTTAATTGCTGCTGGAGCCCCGGGTGGTCAGGGACAGGCAGTGTGGATGGGCTGGCTGGGGGAGGCTGACCCCCCAGCCCCGCCCCTTCCACCCGAGCCAGCCCCCGTACTGGTAAGATTTTAATATTACTTTCACCCCTGCGTGAACTTACCACTTTGGGCCTGATTCAAAACCTGTTGAAGTCAGTGGGAAGATTCCCACTGGTTTCAGATCAGATCCTTCAGAAAAAAGGGGAAATTAACATTCCACAAAATAGAAACCCTGGAAGGCATTTCATCTTGAAATGTTGTCACAGCATTAGCTCACCAATCAGCCTTAACTGTAGAGTCACTACTAGAAGCTCCGGTTGCATGGATAAGAAAGACATCTAAGATGACAGCACAGAGTAGATTGGAAGTAGATCAACTATGAAAATTACCCTGACTTACTCATATGTTCCAAATACTTGCTTTAGTCTGAACATGTATGTGTCATTTCTAAAATTAACTTTTTTTTGTATGGATGCAAACATCAAACCCTCAAACCAGACACGGACTACTTTTGAGAAGGCTAATGATAACATAAATAATGCATGGACTTGATTGCTACCTTTTACAAATGCCACTTCTCTCACAAAGAGTGCTTGATTCTTTCAAGCCATGGTTGCAATGTTTTTTGTAAAGTTTAATGGACATACAACACAATATTCAGTCACTGTACTTAAAAAAACAAGAGTTTGACTTTCCCTCATGTTTTTAAACATATCTATTGTGACAAAGTTCTGTCCTTGACTCCCTGGGTCCTGCGTTTCCTGACAGATTTTGCTAGCCTCAGAGGCTCACTGTGACCCTCCACATAGCCCTTCTCTCTCTAGAGGCAAGGGTCACAGTCTACTGAGCCATTTTCATCATAAGCCAGCAAGGGAGGTGAGGAGAAGCAACCCTCCCTCGCACAGTCTCTGTTGTCTCCCAGTATCAGTGATTAATCAGGGAGGGGAGGGGGGAGCCTGGGCCCGCCCTCTACTCCGGGCTCCAGCCCAGGGACCCTAAAATTAGCAGCTATGGAAACTAACTTTTTGGAAATAGGATGTGTACAATTCCCTGGGCCACTTCCCCACAGCAGCCCCCACTCAATATCTTCTTCACAATTACCTCAGGGCTTCCTTCCTTGCACCTGATATAGATTTGTACTGCTTCGTTCCTCCAACAGCATGGCTCCCTCCTATAGCTCCTGACACCCGCTCCTCACTGACCAACTGGGAGGCTTTTAACTAGTTCCAGCCAGTCCTTGATTGGCTTCAGGTGTCCCAATCAATCTAGCTATCTCCACTGCCTTCTAGAAGGATCTTAATTGGCCCCAGGTGTCTTGATTAACCTGGAGCAACTGCCATTTGGTTACCATGGTACCAGGGATTTGTTTAGCCTGGGGCTAACATACCTGTTCCTCACTACTTTACTGCAGCCATCTGGCCTTGCCCCATCACACTATATATAAGATCCTAATTAGAAAGGCACAAAAGCAAGCAAAGCAGATTATAGGTCGTCTACGAATGATTTAGCACCAGGTTCCCCACGAACATGCGG
>NW_020664409.1:20573986-20636182 GCF_002925995.2 Terrapene triunguis
CTCCCTTCTGTCCGCACTCCGGTCCCGACACGAATGGCTCTCCTCACAGATTATAGGTATTACTTTTTATTCGGCTATCTAAACATGTATTTAATTAAAAGATTTACCCTTTTATTAGGTTAAGGAGCACAGTACATTGTCAGAGAGTAGTGCAGAATACTGAAATACTGCCACTGATTTTAATAGGAGTTGTCCATCTAAAACTTTTTAGAATGTTTGAAGATCTAGGGGCAAGGGAGCTGATTTTCAAAAGTGCTGAATACCCAAAACATTAAATGAAAATAATCGGAGCTGTGGATGGTCAGTGCCTCTGAATATCAGCATGCGAGTCTTAAGTAACACTGCATTAAGCAATGGAAATCAATGATAAGAATGGACTGCATTGATAGAGATTGTTGTCATTTAATTTCCTATTTTAGTGGGATCAGTGGGAAGAATTTCTGTGGTGTTAAGAGTGTGTGTGTGTCTGTGTTAGTTAAACTTCTGACTCCTGCAGTTGCTTCACACAAGTAGAATGGGAAATGTGATGGGTAAGGAAGTGATCCAGTATCTATTTAAGTTAATGGTAAATCTCCCATTGATTTCAGTGGTGCATAATCAGGCATTAAATGAGTAAAGAAAAATGTATAATATTGAATAGCCAAATGAGTTAAACAAATATGTAGGCAATTATAACAGTGCAGGACTAGGACTATCTACAGCAGTGGTGGGCAACCTGCAGCCCGTCAGGGTAAACTGCTGGCAGGCTGCCAGAACGTTTGTTTATATTTGCACGGCCGCCCGCAGATCCCAGAGGCCACGGTTCACTCTTCCTGGCCAATGGGAGCTGGGGAAGATATTACCTCACCCACCTTGTGTCTCTCAATATAGTGTGATTTTCATCTTTTCTCAGGCAAGATGTATAAGCCAAGGGTTTCAAAAGTGACTAGAGAATTTGGGTACCTCAATGTTTGAATGTTAACTTGGAATACTCTAAAAGGGTCTGATTTTCAATGTGGTGCACCTCACTTTAAAAAAGTGAGAAGCACCATACTGAAAATCAGTCCCCTTTAAGGAGTTCCAAGTTGAGCACTCAACAAATGAGGCAACCAGAATCACTACTCATTTTTGAAACTTTCAGTCTGTCTTAAAATAAAGGGTGACATTTATAATTAGGTAGATTAATTCCTACATATTTCTAATTAAAATGTATTTTGATTTTAAGAGCCCCCTGAATATGACAGTGTTAATTTAATTAAAGAAATAAAAATGCTTAGTCTGTCATTTCACTAATGTGAGGTGTGATTAAAACCATATACATTTTTAAAAATATGTAATTAGTCAAAAATTAGCCTCTGAACAGTCTTCACTTAACCCATTTAATAAACTGAGCTGAATGAACTAAGAACAACAAATAAAAACATTACAGACTCATGGCAGGGTCTTTAGTGCCTGAGGCAACATGATTAACTGTGATGGCAGAAAGACCTGTAAAAACTCAATTTTTGAGTCTCAATTCTGTCTGCTAAAGAAACTGATAAGAACATGAACAATTATCACACACACATTTTACTTCTCTGATTCCATTGCTCTTGTATTTTGGCTTTCCCATTTTAGTTGCTTAGCCTGAGATTCTGTCATTTAGTAATATTAGTCAATTTGGGGTGACTTGGGGGAAAACTCATGCCACAGCACCACCTAAAAGTATTTTAACAGGGGGATAAATGTATTGGCAGTGAAATAGCCTCCGATGTTCTGCACTATTCTCCTCTACAAGGGGATGGGAGAGCATCAGAGGATCTTATAGCAGTGTATCCATGAGCCTCTCCCTGAACCGGCTTCATTCTGCTCCCAAACACCTCCTGCACACCAAAACGCAGGAAGCGCACCTGACATTGAGCTTGATGCTTCAGGAAGGGTGTGCCATTCCCAAATCTTGTCCTCACCTTTCCTGCACAGCAGAACCACATTGATTCTACAGCCAGACTGCCCGCTGTAGCCATGGAAGGAGGAGCTAGGTTTGCCCCTTAGAGAAGGTTATAGATGATGCAAACATCAGCCCACCCCTCATTCTCCATGTGTGGATGGATAAAATAAGTGCTGTAACAGCTGACTACATCAAAAGTGCAGATGACATACAGGAGTAGAAGTAAATTCTATTGATAAGAGTTTGAAATGAATGTTAGTACAGGTCAGGATTAGGTGATATTAGTGGGAAGAAAAGGTAATTTAGTGCTACAGCATCTGTTTTTGCTTGCCATTTTAGGATTTAGACTGGCACCTGCTGTCTCAGTTGTGATCTTTTACTGTTTAACATTGATGTAAAATTTGGTGGGAGATTAGCTGGGAGGTATCTGAGAATAGCAGTTAGAGCAAGGTCCATTTTGGAGGGTTCAGAAAAGTCTCTTGCCACTCCTGCAGCACCTTCCTACTTCTCACCCAGGTCTATGTTCTCCATTTTGAACTACTGGTAAGCCTTCCTTTGAAGGCTCAGCATGTCTGGTATCATCTTTTACTAGGACTCGTGGCTATTTCTTTTTACATATCTCTGTGTGCTTCAAAGGCATATGTGGACTCTGGGATACCACCAACAAGACAGCCCAAGAGAGATATGGACTTTAAGCACTTAACCAGGGCAACAGCTGGACTGAGAAATGAAGTCAGCTAGTGTCCTTCCTCTGTCTTGAGGGCATGAGATGGTCAGATGCCATATACAGAGCTAGAGCAGTTATTCCCAGGACAAGGGTGGTGGAAAAGAGATGGCTTCTGCCTTAGAAATAGAACTTCTGAGGTGTGGGAGAGAGAGAGAGAGAGAGAGAGATAACTGATGTGGAGTATTTAGCTATGTAACTAACACATTTGTTTTCTGTGCATTTCAACCTTTGACTCTCTAAAGACTGCTATTTGTGGAGTGTGGCAGCCATTTTGTGTTCAGTTTAGTGAGATTGTCAGAGGAGACACAAACACTGTGCTGTCTCATGGACATTTAATGTTTATTCTTTCTTATTTTGCTGTTCCATCAATCTGAAATAAAGTAAAAAAAGAAAGCTTAACTCTCTCACCAACAGAAGTTGGTCCAATAAAAGATTTTAACTCTTCCACCTTGTCTCTCTCATCAGAAATAAAGGTAATTCTGACAAAGTATGTATGTTCTTTGTGCACAAACGCAACACATGGCATACCCTCCTCGGGGACGATCTATCAAGGAAGGTGCACAGAACTCCTCTTAGAGATGACCAACACAAAGGTATATATCCTCACTGAGGGGCCACATGACTTGCCCAATCCAGCCATCAACATGCGTTAACTAGGCTCCCCCAAATGTTCTCTCTGTGAAAAATGAAAAGACACTGTATGACACTGTATGTATGACACTGGCAGGCCAGGTACCAGCTCATGCCAATGTCCCCATATCTCAGCTGGACATTGGGGGGTCCCGGGTGCTGGGGGAGGTGGCCTGTGACCCCTGCTGCTGCTATAGGGGGGAGAGGCGAGCCACAGTACATGGTCCGGGACCTCTACTGGTGCTGGGAGGGGAAGGGTTGGCAGGACTCGCAGTCTCCCTACCCAGCTCCGCGTGTCCCTGCAGCTCCTAGCAGAGGTGGACAAGGGAGCTCCACGAGCTGCTACTCCCACAAGCGCTGACTCAGCAGCTCCCATTGGCCAGGAACCGCAGCCAATGGGAGCTTCAGGGACAGTGCCTGCGGGTGTGGAGTCCTCTGGCCCCTCCGCCTCGGAGCTGCAGGAACATGTGGGAGCTGGGGAGACCCCACCCCCAGGTAAGCACCGCCCCGTACACCAACCCACTGCCCCAGCCCTGAGCCACCTCCCACACACCCAAACTGCTGCTGTTGGCCCAGGGGCTGCCCAGCCAGGCAGTCACTGAGCCAATACCAGCGGCTGAAGAAGTCACGGAGGTCATAGAAAGTCATGATATCCGTAACTTCCATGACAGACACGCAGCCTTAGTTAATATTGAGAAATGGTTTAGATTCTATTGAATACTTGTAAATTGCTGTGTGCACTAATCTTACTTGTAATATCTGTGTTCCATATTGTAATATAATATTTGAGCAAGTGTAGCATAAGCCCTCTGTGACTGTATGAATCACCTTACAGGAGAAGGACAACAATTAGTGTGAAGAGCTGCTCTTCTACAGAAATTGTTATGCCCCTCCTGAAAGAGGAGACCCATCAATACCAATGGGCTACAGTTGGATCTTACAACTGAAAACTCCCTACATCTGTATTGAAAAACCATTGACAAAAGGACTAAAGACTTTTATTGTTGTTCGGCTCTCCTCCTTGTGAAGATGAGTCATGCAAGTGGACTCCTCCCATCAGCTGAGTTTGAAGCTCAGAGCACATGACAGGAGGGGGATAAAAACCCAAACCAAGGGAAGTAAGGATCTCTATGCTGCTTGGTTTCTGGGAAAGGCAAGGTGTTTCTGGGCATAAGCAAGAGATCCCCTGCTGCTTAGTTTGGATTAGCCTTAAAGGACGAGTAAAGCTTGCTGATTATAGGAGAGTATATTATGCTTTGAAACCTAAGACAGTAACTCATTCATGTGTTTAGTTTACTATAGGATTGGCTACAAGCGTTGTCTTTGGTGTGAGCCCTAAAATCCAACTGACCTAGGGTAAATTACTGGTCTTTTGGGATTAGAAGTAACCTGAATATTTGCTGTGATTCCTGGTGTAAGAGGTCATCTATCACAGCTACATGCTGGGTGTAGTAAGACAGACCAGAGTACCAAAGGGAACTGTCTATACCTCTGTGTTAAGAGTGTTAAAGTGCCTAAGGAGTCTGCACTTGGTGCAGCTAGTTGGTGAAATCTAAGTTTAGAATTCACAACCAATTAGGGGCATGTGCCCTGTTTTTTAACAGTCTGCCCTAAGGTTGGTATGTCACCGTTGGGAGCTTCACAACAGGAAATAAGTTATTTGCGGCAGTGACTGCTTTATGTTTCAAGTGCCATGCCTATCTATGATACTATATAAACATATAAGAATAACAAATAATTCTGGTGCTATAAAAACTGTGACAATAAGTGCAGTGACAGTTGTTGCAATGATAGGAAAAATAGATGAAGATATAAGACAATGTCAATAAGATGCAGAGTACTAAACTAGAGTAAGGAAATGTAAAAGGGATAAGGTGAGGTGGGTGAATCATTAGGAAAAGGTTACACTACATAAATGTCCTGAATCTAGAAAAGGTCAACAAATGAAGAGGTGAGAAAAATCAACAGGAGGCAAGCAGGAAATGTTGTTTAATACCAGAGTAGACTTTTGACAGTAGACAGTGGTTGGTGAGAAAAGGTAAGAAAAGGTCAGTGAAAGCAAAAGAAAGGTCAGTGAAAGACTGAGAAACAACGAATAATAATGTGAAGTGCAAGGAGTGTATAAAGGGCTACATACAGAGCAGGTAGACGTTCATAATGACTCTGTCATTTAGCCAAGGAAATTGGTGGGAATCCAAATGGATAATAAGCTTGGATTCCATGTTTTGCAGTTCACATCATAGAATCCCATTCTGCATATCTAACAGAGATATCATGGCAGTTATAAGGTGAAAAACAATGGACCAAATTCTTTCCTCATATAGCTCCACTTATTTCATAGTTTATCAGACCTATAATCTAATTTTCCCATAGATCTATCAGTGTCCTCCATTTCTAGCTGTATTGTAGAATTATGAGTTGATATACAGGGCATCTGCTTGTTCGCCAGCAATAAAAACTGGTCATTTACTGCAAAGAACATTATGTACAAAACATGTTTTTTCTTGTTGTATATAGCAACTTCATATGTTTTAAAATGTGCAATTCCCGTTAGCTTTATTCCCTGCCTGTGTCAGGCAGTTGTAAAGTGCCTATCATCTTGGTTATTAGTATTTATTATTTTTATTAAAGTAGCACTCTGACTTCGGCCAAAACTCGTGTCTCTAATTTTGCTAGGCACTATACAAACACACAAGGCTTGTCTACACTACTGGTTCACTACTGGTGAACCCCCCCCCCCCCCCCGAGTGATGTTACATTGACTTAAAGCAGTGTCTACAGCAGGCTATGTCGGCGGGAGACACTCTCTTGCCAAAATAGCTTCTGCCTCTCTATGGCCTGGTCTACATGGAGGAGAGGGGGGAAATCGATCTAAGTTACACAACTTCAGCTACGTGAATAAGGTAGCTGAAGTCGATATACTTAGACCTACTCACCGCGGTGTCTTCACTGCAGTGAGTCGACTGCTGCCACTCCCCCGTCGATTCTGCCTGCACCTCTCAGGGTGGTGGTGTACAGGAGCCGATGGGAGAGCGCTCGGGGGTTGATTTATCGCGTCTAGACTAGACGCGATAAATCGACCCCCATTGGATCGATTGCTGCCCGCCAAACCGGCGGGTAGTGTAGACATACCCTTTGAGGTAGAGTAATTACATCGACCAGAGAGCGTCTTCATAGTGCAGTGGTGAAGACAAGCCCATAATAAGAGACAGTGACTGCTCCTTTCAAGGCCAAATACACAAGACACAAGGGGAGGAGAAGGAAGATCATATTATTTCCATTTTACAGATAGGAAATGGAGGCCCACAGAGATCAAATGATTTTTCCAGAGTCACATAGGACATGAACCCATATTTCCTAGTCCAGAGCCTTAATCTCAAAACTATTGCTCTTCTTGGTATCCAAACACCTTTCCAGATAGTAAACCTATCCAGTGAAACAATGAATCTCCACTTATTACCATTTTGGATTTCCTTTTCTGAGCTGTAAAACTCTCACAGCTTGTTGTAAGTGGCTGTGAGGACTTGCTCTAAAAAATAGCTGAGATTATGTTGCTTCAAAGAGATCCAACAATCCTCTGATCTGTCCTGCAGAACCATAACTCTTTCCAAGTGACAGCACTATATTTTCAAGTTGTTTTATTTATATGTAATATACTGGAACTCTGAGCCCATATGTGATAGACTAATGAACATCCCCAGGTGGATGTGTGTTAATAGTTGTGACAGAACTATGCTAAACTAACAATTTCCCCTCCTAGACTACAGTATTTTGTTTTAAAAACAAACAAACAATGTTTAAGGTAAAGTGACAGATTTAAGTTTCTACCTAAACTAGCCAACAGTTTAAGGAGAAGAACAAAAGTCTTTCCTTTTTTATTTTTATGTCTTTAACTTGCTCATGAAATGTATTTTTCTACTTGTTTCATTGGCAGGGAGAGTTTTTTGCACAGTTCTAGCAGTAATGGTGTCTCTCTGGAAATCCATTTTTCTCCAGTGCCTGTGCTGTCTCTCCTCTGTAATAGCCTTCCCTACATTCAGTGTACTGAAGCATGCAGATCACACTGATGGAACTGCAGGAATAATATCCCATTACTATATTTTGCACATTTCTCCCTTTCTGCTTAATGGAAGTACAGTATGCAGACTACGTTTGCAGATGAACTGTATTACTGACAGGTTTCAGAGTAGCAGCCGTGTTAGTCTGTATCCGCAAAAAGAACAGGAGTACTTGTGGCACCTTAGAGACTAACAAATTTATTTGAGCATAAGCTTTCGTGGGCTACAGCCCACTTCTTCGGATGCACGCTATGGCCGCAGTCCTGCAACTGACTCAGAGAAGGCAGATCCCTGCCTTCCCACGTAACCACTGCAGAATTGGAGCAATAGAACACAACTGTAAGATTTGCATTGAGATGTTTGTCAAGGTCTGGTACCCTCAAGAACCAGGATTCTTTGTCAGGGACTAGAACTGAATCAGTATGGTTTGGTTCAGATAATAAAAAAAGCTCTTACCTTCTTTTCTTTCACTAAATAAATTGGTCTTCTGTGTTCAGTTCATTTTCTTATCTTAGTGAATCAGAATAAATCTCAACTCTTAGTACTGAAAAGTTAAAGAACAGGCCTCACTGTATGGTGGTAAGCATGGTATAAAAATCAGATAGAAAAAACATAGTCAAATGTAGTTACCATCTGTCAGCTGGTAAGTAGCCAATTTGAACTGGTATCCCAAGGCAGCAAGTGTTCACACTGCAAAAACCACGACCATCACCATAACCATCAAGTTTGTGGCTACTCATATCAGAAAAGTGAATGAGTACAAAGACTGAACTACCCTCAGTCTCGGTAGAGATGGGAAAACTGGATATAACGGTGCGTAAACACTGGAGAGGATCTGTGGTATGCTCTCCCAGACACACGTGAAGTTAGTTACTGGGAGAAGGGTCCTCTGAGTGACATTTGTACTCAGGAGTTCAATGATTACCATCCTCAAATATGAAGGGCTCTACATCTGAATAGTCACCCATGACTAGCTAAAGATAATCCTTCAAAACATGACTGAGGCACTTTGGCGGGAAAGCTCGTGCTGCTGCTGTGCGTACTATATATGTTCTATAGATAAACAGAGGAATTAAGTCTTCTGGATTGGCAATGCATACTAGTATCTTTCACCGTATTAAATTCACTTAAAAATGCATTAATATGCAGATGAATAATATATACATGATATAGTATTAGTGGATTTTTGACTTCTCAGGATTTCTTTAAGAAGCTTTATTAAATTCACTCGTATGACATACTGCACTAAATGTAAGAAATAAACTAATACAGGATAGTGAAATCAATTTTCTACATATTCTTAAATACAGAAGGCATTCAGATTTTTGGAGCAAAATATGTATTTTTGTAAGCAGTGGAGCAAACATGAATATGCTGTCAAATAATTCATTCTCTTAATTTGTGAAACCTTGGTCTAATCAATAATTATGGAATATGGTTTATCACTGTCCTGTCTTGAAATGGCACCTGTTCTTAAGAGCAAGAAGAAAGATTGAAGATAAACAGTTCATAGTTTATGTAGTAATATTATAATTTTACCATAGAAACATTATAGCACGTCACGGTACACAATGCAACAGTAACGGCAAACCACTGACAAAAACCAAACAAACAACTAGCTGGGAAAAAATGAGGTCACAGAGATTACCTATGTTGGTTTATTTTAATTTTTTTATTGTATCTTTTCATTTTAACAGGGCTCAGATATTAACACTATCTCATTTCTAGACCAGAGAGTTGCAGGTGTTGAGTCCTGGAATTGATGCTTATATATATACTGATATTACAATCCATTACAGAATAAGTGCAATCCTATTAGAAGGTACTATTCCTCATTGAGCAAAAACAGCATCCCATAACAACACTCAACCTCTCTCACTCTCTTAAGTAGCAGCAAGACAGGTTAAGCAGCATTAATTACACACTAACACAGTTGATTTTGCTAACCACTCAATGTTAGACATAAAACACAAAATAAACCCATTACTTTACTGCTTAACGCCCCCCGCCCCATACACACACAATAATACAGGATACGAGTGCCAGAAAATCAGGACCACCCTACAAAAAAACAATAAAACTGGGAACTCATTTAGACTAATTTCTTTTTTCTTTCCCACTGCATCTTTATAATCTTTTCTGAATCCTGGCTTTATTGCTAGAATTGGGATGTTCTCAGCAGAAGCCCATTCTTTATGGAATTTGCTTCCGCTGGTTGTTTGCCAGAGATTGGAGATATGTGCACCTGTCTGTATAATCTGTTTGGTGGGTGAGCTGAAGGCTTTGCAATGATGAGGTGCATGCCAGTAAACAAATATGGATTAGTAAAACAAAGACTATGTAACCAAACCTGTGCAGGTCACTGTTTATTTAATTGCCTTTTTAAATAATGTGAGGCGCTCACCTGCTATGGTGCTGGCCACCATTTTACTACTGCTTGTAAATTATGCTTTACATGTTCTGGGTAATCAATCATGAATAAACACCAGCTGTTTAAAAGCTATTGCACAAAAGCCATTCTGGTTATTAATAGTGCAACAATAGTAATAACCTACTCTGCTAGCCAGGAAATACTATTAGCAGGGATACAGTATCCAATAGTACTCCCTCTCATAGGATCTAAGAGGGAAAACTTCCTTTAGCGTCCTAAATAAGCAACAGATAAAGGAGCCCAAGAACCCTATCAAACATACCTCAAGGTTTATCTCATCCTATTCTGCCTGCTATTTCCAGTCATGCTATGAGCTTCATATAAAATTTGGTACACATTTCCAGATTTTCCTTATCTGTCAGGTTTTTGATACTTTCTTACCTAACTAAAGCTGGAGCTGAGAAGACACTCAGACACATGCAAAGACTTGCAGAATAAGCTATGTGTTGGTGTGATGAAGTGGTTTTTTCCCCTTTGTTAGGTTGTATGTGAGCCTATGTGAGTCTTACTGTTTTGCATGAATACTGTGTGTACCTCAGTTTTCCTGTGTATTACACCACTGCCTAGGTGGTGGGAATAAGGGAGTGTGACTTTTGCTGAGAACCTCGAGGGCAGGTGAGGTTGCTCCAGCTGCCTGCACATAAGCGATGGCTGATGCTCTTCGTAACCTGAGAACCAGAAGGGGGATACGAAGAGGTGACACATTGCCCGGGAAGCATGACAAAGAATGGGGGGGGGGAGGGTTGAGATCTGTCCGCTGGAAGGGGTCAGTCTCCTGTTTGGGACTCGGAGAGGGGAGTCCAAAGGCACCATGGCGTGGGTCCCCCCAAGATGAACTTGGCTAAAAGTTACTGATTTCTGTGCTAGCCAACTCTGTTGTATGCTGTATTCCTTTCAATAAACCCTTCTGTTTTACACACTGGCTGAGAGTCACGACTGACTGCAAATTTGGTGTGCAGGACCCTCTGGCTTCCCCAGGGGTCCCGTCCAGGTGGACCCGCTGCAGAAGTGCACAGTGAGAACAGGGGTGCTGAATGCTCTGAGGTCAGACCCAGGAAGGCCATAGATGAAGAAGCTTTTTGCCCTGGACAGTGTGCCCGGAAGAGAGTCATATTACATCAGGGTCCTGTCTGGCTTCATGCAGAGCAGTTCCAGAGCATCGGGCCTGTGACTCCATGACAACTGGTACTCTGGCATCATTTTCAGTGACTATTCTTGTTTTCCCCTCAGCAGAATAATGATTTTATTTTAAATGTATTCATTTATTTTCTTCTTTATGCTCTAGGTCCCAGATTTTGAACATGATGTATACCTACAGCCCACATATACAATTATTGCAGACAAACATAGTAATTTCATTCACAAATGTCTAGTTTGATGTCTAATTGGTCATTGGCATGTCATTTGCGTGTGCATTTACTGTAAATGCCTCCTCAATCAGGCAGCAAATTATGTACTACTTTGCATACATTCAATTCTGAAAACTTGGCTTTTCACTGGTAACACACATTTGTCACATTTGACCAATGTTTGTTGTTAGTAAATATACTTAAAATGCCAGAAAAACTCAAGAATCTATTTTCTATGCTATATGGAGAGCATTCAGCTAAAGTAGGGGTCGGCAACGTTCGGCACGCGGCTCGCCAGGGTAAGCACCCTGGCGGGCCGGACCAGTTTTATTTACCTGCTGACGCGGCAGGTTCGGCCGATCGCGGCCCCCACTGGCCGCTTTTCGCAGTCCCGGGCCAATGGGGGCGGTGGGAAGCGGCGCGGGCGAGCGATGTGCTTGCCGTGGCTTCTCGCCGCCCCCATTGGCCCGGGACGGCGAACCGCGGCCAGTGGGGGCCGCGATCGGCCGAACCTGCCGCGTCAGCAGGTAAATAAAACTGGCCCGGCCCGCCAGGGTGCTTACCCTGGCGAGCCGCGTGCTGAATGTTGCCGACCCCTGAGCTAAAGTTTACAGATTTCACCCGTTTCAAAGGAATAAACAATTATAAACAAGATTCAATTCACAGCAGGAATATTTTTATAAAAAGAAAAGTCACATATAAAGTTCCACTCTTGTCAATGGGAGCTGTGGACATTGAGTATTTGAAAATCCAGCTGCTATACTGAGGCTATGTCTACACTATGAGCTAGGGGTGTGATTCCCCTGCTTGGGTATACATACTTGTGCTAGCTCTCATTGAGCTAGCATGAATATAAACAGCAGTGAAACCATGGTAGCATGGGAAGAAAGAGCAGAGGCATGGCTTAGCTGTGCTGTGTACATACCTGCCTGAAATCGCTGGGGATGTACTTAGCATAGCTAGGCCATGCTTCTGCTGTGCATATATGAGTACATGAGCAGGGGACTCAGACCCCTAGCTCATAGTGTAGACATAGCCTTAAATGGCTAAACAGGTAATGAACTCTTGAAAATCTGGGTTCAATTATGAGTGCTGAGCACTTTTGAAAAAGCTGGCTTGAAATAGTCAAGGTCTGGTGGTGTTAGTGTGGATATAAAAGGTCCAATGGCGCTTTTTGTAAAAGAAGAGGTTTTTTCAACCATTGTCCTGGGCCAAAATTTTCTCTCTTTTCCCACTGTCGTGTTTAGTGGTTCCCCTCAGAGGTGATTGTATATCAGTAGTAGTACTGTACTTCATGGGGCACTTTGGGATCCTTCAAGACGAAAGGAATAATGCAACATAAATACAAAATAATCCTGATAAAAGTATTAAACTTAGCAACATAAAGCCTAAGTACAATCCATATTCATCCTTGTGAAGAAATGATTAGAAGAAACACTGCGGAAAAAATACTGTTTTTAGTCCTGTAAGGTTATTTCTAGGTGCAGTTATATTCCCATAGCTGTTGTACTTCTGTGAATTACAGCAAAGGTCAAAGACATGGTGTAGTGACCCCAGATAGCTGTTTGATGCAGCGAAGTCAGCAGGTACTAACATGCTCAAGGACAGTTAAATAACACTAAAGGTAAACAGAAAGGAACCAATAAGATTTTGAATGAATTTATTATTTACTAAATCAATGGACTGACAGCATCAGCTAGAAGAAAGCAAAGTACAGGCCAATGCTAAGCAAGCCTCCCAACACAGGTTTGCCTATGAAGATGAGTCCTGACCTGCAGTGCCACAGCTATTGCAGGCCTCGGGTTCCCCTGCTCTTGAGCAGAGATTGAGAATTATGCTGAGCTGTGCCAAACAGTGCAGTGTTATTTGCAGGGTGAACAAGTGTCATCACTAGAATTTAAACGGAACCACCACACCATTTATCACTTCTGATTTAATAGGGTGACCAGATGTCCCAATATTATCGGGACCATCCTGATATTAGGGGCTTTGTCTTATATACACAACTAGTCTCTGCCTTTCCCCCTCAAAAAAATGTCCCGATTTTTCACACTTGCTATCTGGTCACCCTATAATTTCAGCAGGAAATGACCCAAACTTTCTGGATAGTACAATAACCTTTAGGAATAGGCTATCTCCCTTTTAAATCTTAGGAAGCAAAGTTTTGAAATCAAAGGCTGGGGACCGTGTGCCAAGAGTGAATGTGCCTACAAATTAAATGTATGTGCAAGCACACATATGCATTTGCACTGATTTGTATGTGCTCATATAGACACTTATTTTACACATAGACACCGCTCACTGCGTTTTGATTAGCTGTCTTTATGTGTTGTACAGTGCACTGCTAGAGTGTACAGAGTAGTGCAGGGTTCCTCAAACAGATTTTCAACTGCATTCATGTCATAGACTGACAAGCCATATTGCCAAGTTTGTCCAGGAGCTCACAGATTTTGACAAATTGGAAAAAAACAGAGAGCTAGATGATATGTATATTTTTTGAGAAAGGGTCTCTTTGGACAAGTTCTTTGCAGTTTACATCTAAGTTTAAATATTTACATTAAAAAAAACAATTCAGAATCTTTAAACCAAGTAACAGATGTGTCTAGCAATAAATTGTTAAAAGCATATAAGACCTCTACAATTGCTTATTTCAATATCTTACTCAATGAGCAGCCTTATATGCATATAGTGAAACCATCTCACAGATATGGCTCTATCTATCTTTGGTATGTCTACACTACCCGCCGGATCGGCGGGCAGTGATTGATCCAGCGGGGGTCGATTTATCGCATCTAGTGTAGATGCGATAAATCGACCCCCCGAGAACTCTCCTGTCGACTCCTGTACTCCACCACCATAAGAGGCGCAAGCAGAGTCGATGGGGGAGCGGCAGCAGTTGACTCACTGCAGTGAAGACACCGCAGTGAGTAGATCTAAGTACGTTGACTTCAGCTACGTTATTCACGTAGCTGAAGTTGCGTAACTTAGATCGATCCCCCCCCCCCCCCCGAAACCAGGCCTTTGAGTTTTATACTGCCATCCGTCACTCTAATACCTGAGTGCCTTCCAACAGCAATAGCGAGGCACTCAATGGACTGCATAGAATTACTGGTGCTTTTCTTTTGGGGGAAAAAACTCTGCTTGGGGTAGAACCTTTGTGTTTCATTTTATTAAATTATTTTATTGCGGTTTTTAAGGTTTATTTGTTGCATTGTGCTTTTGTTTTTTCTTTCTTCTTTGTGTTATTTGGGCAGAAGGTGTTGTCAATAATGTGTCACTCTTATGGTAGAAAAGCTTCTATGGCTGTGTCTCTCCAGAGTTATTCAAAATCTCCACATGGCAGATTAAATGCTGTGATTGAGCATCTGCTGTGGCATTAAAGGGTTAAGCTGTGACTTTGGAACTAATAGTGAAAATCTAAAATTATTTTAAATGGATAAACTGCATTGTCTCCTTCCTCTCCACCCCTACTTATTTATGCTAATGAAATCTTTAGTCACATTCTAAGGCAGGAAAATTAATGCAAAGATTTGTGCATATAGCAGGGCAATGGGTATGAAAAGTGAAAGACAGAGAGAATAAGTGAAAACTGCACCTTCTGAGCTCAAAACATGAATATAAATCAGCTCATTTGAAAGGAGGAAATCAGGAGTGGTGCCAAAACATTGTATGGCAAGTCTCATTCGGGTTGTGACAGGTGAGCTTGTTAGAAAGACAGGACCTAAAGCCACTCCACTAAAGTGGAGGTGACTGCCTCTTTGCCTTACCATCATCACCAGGAACATCATTATGTTCTGTTCAAAAATGGTTTGAGTCGGAAATAGCATTTGCTCTTGTATCCTCCATGATTTATAAAGGTCAGTTACCTTTAACTTACTATCCTTTAAGAATGTATGTGTGGAAAGTGAAGTCATGGAAAGAAAGGGTAAAAGATTTTTCATGTACAGATTACACATTTTTGTTTTTTGAAGGGGAACTGTTTGCTCAGTTACTTTGGAATGGATTTTTTTAAAAACCTTTTTCTTTGTAGCATGGACCATGCGTCATTTGATTTGAGCATCACATATTATATGTAGCTATATATTTTCCCATTTCATAATATATGTCACAATTCATTCATCTGAGAAACCACAGGCCAAGAGAACATGTTGTACATATCTCTTCAGATCCATAGCTATAAGTGGATTTTTAGGGAAAGTCAGCCCTTTTAAGATATCTGAAATGTTGGTAGGTTATATAGTTTCCCATATACCTTAAGTGCAGCTGCACCAGAATCTGAGGGTGCTTATTAGTCATCTTATCTAATGATTAGAGAAACCTAATGAAGCTTTTTGCATATGACCTAATGTGATCTCACTACATGTTCTCTCTGCCCAGTTAGACAGGTACAGAGGCTTGCTCTTTTCAAGCTGCTGACTCAATTTGAAAAGAGAGAGTGTGTGTACATGTTCCACTAAAATACACACATGGAAAATCCTTCGAAACTATAGCTTGACATAGGAGAAAGCAGAAAAATGTGGGGGCAGATATATTAGATTCTACCACTTTAGAGTCTTTCTGTATTTTTGCTGTATTCTTCAATATTCTATTGTAACTTTGTTAGAAACTGAAATTTAGATTTTTTTTCCATTGTAAAGATAGCTTTCCAATGTGATGGCTGTTTCTCAAGCTTGCAAGGGTAGGAACTCCCCACCCCACTTCACTGTAAGAACCTTAACTTTCAATGAGAAAAATGTCAGCTAGACAGAAACATCATCTAATCAGGCAGCAAAATCTGCACTGTAAGTGATACTGAAAGTCCTGTGCGGAATGAAACACAACAGGCTGATAAAAAATGGGGCAGTGAATGCCAAATAGAAAGACACTGAGCAGCGGGCTGCACAGCTGAAGACAGATACCATGATGGGCAACCTTATCAAAACCTATATAGATAGAAAAGAAGAGCCACATGCACCAATCCTCAATTTCAATGATTCACCACTGAATAAGGACAGTTTCCTGTGCATGGCTCACTACTCAGTTTGCACCCTTTAATGCAGGTTTTTCAATCACCTGAATGGAGCACAAATGTCTGTTTGCAAGCACACAAGCTGGTGGGCCCAAGTTTAGAGGCTTATCTGAAAGTGTGGGCCATGGTGTGTCCAGTGGCAGATTAATGATTTTGCCGCCCCTAGGCCCTGAAATAATTGCCGCCCCGACCCCATATGAACTTATTTTAGTTTTTTTACAAATTCATTTGAACTAAAATGAATCTAAATATCACGAAAATAATTGAACATTTACAAGTTTTATTATAAATAAAATTACAAGTACAGCGGACCCTCACTTGAACGCGCGTCTGTATAGTGTGATTTCGCTTATAGCGTGGGATCCCACATGGATCCAAAACTGAAAACCGCTTAATTTCTTCCTTCCGGTCATATTATTAACGTTTAGGATTCTTGCGAGTATGTTTACTAAATGGTGTTGCGCCGTCATTGGTGGTTTCAATACATGCTATGATTGGTAGAATCACGGCATCACTGATGTCGCAATTATAAAAATGCTGCTATTATAAATTTGCTGCCCCTGCAAATTTGCCGCCCTAGGCCTAGGCCTTGTCGGCCTAGGCCTTGTCAGCCTAGGCGATAATACGCTGCTGGGTGTGTCTGAGGAAACTACAATCCTTTGGTGATCTTCCAGAAAACACAATCCTAGCCACTATGGATGTAGAAGCCACCAAGATTCCACACAAAGATGGACTACAAGCCATCAGGAATAGTATCTCCGATACCATCACGGCAAACCTGGTGGCTGAACTTTGTGACTTTGTCCTCACCCACAACTATTTCAGATTTGGGGACAATTTATACCTTCAAGTCAGCGGGACTGCTATGGGTACCCGCATGGTCCCTCAGTATGCCAACATTTTTATAGCCTACTTAGAACAACGCTTCCTCAGCTCACGCGTCCTTATGCCCCTACTCTACTTGCACTACATTGATGACATCTTCATCATCTGGACCCATGGGAGGGAGGCCCTTGAGGAATTCCATGAAGATTTCAACAATTTCCACCCTATCATGAACCTCAGCCTGGACCAGTCCACAAAAGAGGTTCACTTCCTAGACACTACAGTGCTAATAAGCGATGGTCACATAAACACCACCTATACCGGAAACCTACTGACCGCTATACTTACTTACATCCCTCCAGCTTTCATCCAGACCACATCACACGATGCATTGTCTACAGCCAAGCTCTAAGATACAACCGCATTTGCTCCGATCCCTCAGACAGAGACAAACACCTACAGAATCTCTATCAAGTATTCTTAAAACTGCAATACCCACCTGGTGAAGTGAAGAAACAGATTGACAAAGCCAGAAGGGTACCGAGAAGTAACCTACTACAAGACAGGCCCAACAAAGAAAGTAACAGAACGCCACTAGCCGTCAGCTACAGCTAAACTAAACCCCAACTAAAACCTCTCCAGTGCATCATCAAGGATCAACAACCTATCCTGAAGGACGATCGCTCACTCTCACAGACCTTGGCAGACAGGCCAGTCTTCGCTTACAGACAGCCCCCCAACCTGAAGCAAATACTCACCAGCAACTACACACCACACAACAAAAACACCAACCCAGGAACCAAACCCTGCTACAAACCCCGGTGCCAACTCTGTCCACATATCTATACAAGGGACACCATCAGAGGACCTAACCACATCAGCCACACCATCTGGGGCTCTTTCACCTGCACATCTACCAATGTAATATATGCCATCATGTGCCAGCAATGCCTCTCTGCCATGTACATTGGTCAAACCGGACAGTCTCTACGCAAAAGAATAAATGGACACAAATCTGACATCAGGAATCATAACATTCAAAAACCAGTCGGAGAACACTTCAATCTCTCTGGTCACTCAATAACAGATCTCAAAGTGGCAATTCTTCAACAACAAAACTTCAAAAACAGACTCCAATGTGAAGCTGCAGAACTGGAAGTAATTTGCAAACTGGATACCATTAGATTAGGCCTGAATAAAGACTGGGAGTGGTTAGGTCATTACAAAACCTAATACTAATTTCTCCCTACTGTTACTTATACCTTCTTGTCAACTGTCTGTAATGGGCCACTCTCTTACCACTTCAAAAGTTATTTTTCCTCCCTTGGTATCCTGCTGTTAATTGATTTATCTCATTAGACTGACCTCACACTTGGTAAAGCAACTCCCATCCTTTCATGTATTTATACCTGCTCCTGTATTTTTTATTTCATATATCTGATGAAGTGGGTTATAGCCCATGAAAGCTTATGCCCAGATACATTTGTTAGTCTCTAAGGTGCCACAAGGACTCCTCATTTTTTTTGCTAATAGAAGTGGGATAGGCTACATTTACATTATTGTGCTGTGGCTTCTCTCTCTATTTGACCACTGAGTTGAAAATAATGTGGTGTAGTGTCTGGCTGTTTGCAATGACATGAATTGAAAATGCAGTCCTAAAGTTTTAGGTCAGCATACATGCTGAATAATGTTTAATGTTCCAGCCTTTAGTCACCTCAGGGTTTTGGGGTAATCAGGCTGGCAAATAACCAAACCAAATAGTGTGATGCATTTGAAGCTGCCTGTGATAATTTATGAATATGATGTGTTGACAATTACTGGATGCACATACTGAATTAATTCAATAGCAGGATTGTCAGGAAATGCTCCCAGGAAGGGGAAGGCTGTCAGAAAACACTTGAATGGCAATGAAAGAGCCATTCACTTTGATGCTCTGGCTCAGCACCCTTATGAGCCTGCCAGAAATGTTTTGCCATTGGGGACTCAGTGCCTATGGGACGGAGAGAATCAGTGGGTTTATCAACACTTACAGCTGCGTCGCTGCAGCGCTTAGCGAAGACGCTGCCTACCCCAAGAGGTATCTTCCCCCGTCGGCGTAGATACTCTACCTTCCCGAGAGGTGGGAGCTATGTTAGCGGGAGAAGCTCTCCCATTGACATAGCGCTGCCCACACCTGTCCTGGAGTTAGATCGGTATAACTGTGTCACTGTGGGGTGTAGATTTTCTACATCCCTGAGTAATGCAGTTATACTGACATACGTTTGTAATGAAAACCGGGGCAAAGAGACTCAGGAGGGTTTAAAGAGACACATGCCCTCAAGGAAGGAGCAGCTAACAGAGACAGGCTTTTAAGTCTGAGAACCCAGAGCTTACCATACAAGGAATATGGGGAAAGTTAAACCTCCTGGGGTCCCCATTAGGAGACAATGCTTAGACTCTAAGTAAGAGAGCCACGGATGTAGACCTTTTCATTGTTTTAATATCCTTTTACTTTTATGCTATGCTGTGCTACTATGGTTAAATAAACATTTATATTTTAAGAAGCCTGTTTAGGGTTACTATAATCCACTGGTCACATGCCTCCAAAGGGAAGAACTCTGTTTAATACAACAATTTTATAATGCCCAACCAGTCTGAAGTATTAGAAAAGGTAATTTTGTTTTGTTTTTCTAAATACCCTGCTTGGAACAAATGTTTCTGGGATAATTTATTTTTAAATATGTCTGTTCTTTAAGTGGAAAAAGAATATATTGAATTGTCCCTTGGCAAGTTTGACGTGGAGGGTGAGTGCTACAAGTCACCTAACACAGTAAAATATCAGAGAATCTGGAAGAAATATGAAGCTTTGGTGGATTTACAGAAGAGAAGTGGAGATACCAGAATCAAATAATTTATTAAGTTGTGGGTACAGAAAGGTGGAAATATTCAGTATTCAGCACACATTGTTCACCACAAACAATGAACAAAGGCGAGACCTACAAATCACTAACATCTGGCTCTGGTTAGGCTGGTAGCCAACTGTGACTATGGAGACCACAGTGACTACTAATTTATGCAACCATTCCTATTTCTGCTGTTACCTTACTCCTCTATCCCATCTGTCCACATTTTCTAAATCCTAAATTGTGAGTTCCTTGGAGCAGGGACTGTCTTTGTATTATTTGTTTAAACAATGCCTAGATTCTGTTTTGGCCCTTTACATGCTACTGGAGAAACTGCCATGGATAGTCAAGGACACCAAAAATATGAGGGACACTGGGGTGCGTGTGTGTGTGACTAAAGATATGGAACAGTTGGATGCCTCAGGGTTCTGTGTATTAATTAATATACCCCCCACAACATACATAAATAAAACATTAAGATTAATCTTCCACCAAAATTGCCACATTGGATCAGACTATCTGTCCAGTCTGATATCCTGTCTCTAACAGTGACCGGTAGCAGATGCTTCAGGGGAAGATGAAAGAAACCTCTTAGTGGAAGAGTTGGCTATGTGTACATGGCACAGTAAGCCCGGTTCTGTGGGATCCAGGCTTGCAGACTTGGTGTTTCAAGCCCGCACTTCAGTATCCACATTGCATTGTAAACCCGGGCCCCACAAATGTGCTGGCGTGTCCATACTGCACTACGCAGACCGGAGTCAGATGTTCTGCTTCTGGGGGCATATCCCATTGTATCTTAGGGATCCTAGTGCCCTCACCGGCTGTAGCCACAATAGGGCTCGGTTCATAGTGGATTGGGGGAGAGCTTTTCTGTCCATTCTTCAGGGCTTGACCAGAGCATTTTCAGTGGTTTGAGCCCACCAACACATCCAGCCAAGCCATTTTGGATCTGCACACTCCCATCATGCTCCCAGCAGACAGAGCCATCAACATGGATCCTGACCTGGTGGAACAACTTCTCCAGCTCATGCTGTCAGTTCTATTTAGGAATCAGGCAGAGCATCTCTAGCATTTTGGCAGTGGTTTCTGACCTGCCAAAGGCACTTCTCAGGGAAGAGCATTGGCATATTGGCTGCAAGCTCCCAGTGCTGCTCCTGCCTCCTGCCATAGCTATGTATTCCCCATACATACACTGACACTTCTGGAGCAGTACCACAAGCACAGATTGGTGGGATCACATCATCATGTGGACGTGGGATGACCAGCAGTGGCTCTGGAATTTTCACATGAAGAAGCAGACATTCCTGGAGGTTTGTGATCAGCTTGCTCTGACCCTTCATTGTCAGGAAACATGTATGAGGGAGGCCATGTAGGTCACTAGGGCCATTGGAAACTGGCTACTCCAGACTTCTATACATCTGTTCCTAACCAGTTTGGAGTCCGTAAGTCAACTGCGGGGGTTGTTGTGGTGGCTTGTAAGTCAATCAGGACAGTGATGTATCCAAAGGTGGGGAGCATTACAAATGTTCCTGAAATAATTGCTGGGTTTGAGAGAATGGGCTTTCCAATCTGTGCCAGGGCCACTGATGGATTCATGTGCCCTTCGCCAGGAGCACGAGTATATAAACCGCAAAGGCTATTACTCCATCGTTATGCAGGCCTTGGTCGACGTCAGAGGCACATTCATGGACATTAATGTGGGATGAACTGGCAAGGTGCATGATCCCAGGGTTTATTTTGGAGATTAAAACTTTACCTTGTTGGGCAAGCTGGGACATTATTCCCATTGAATGACATTGTACAACTGAAGTCACTGTCCCCACTATTATTCTATAGCTTAGCTGCTTTTGCCATGGCTTATGAAACCATACCCTGATGTCAGAGGACCGGGAAAAAGAAGGTTCAGCTACACACTCAGTAGCTGTAGAATGCTGGTTGCTGCATTTGGCAGACTGAAAACTTTAATGTACCACTAGACACAGTGTGTTCATCACTGTGCTGAAATGTCTGGAGCTTTTTTATGCTTATAGATGAATGTGATGACATTTAGTGAATTTTTAAAATTTTGGTGAGACCAGCCACATACTTGAACTCACAGCTTATGGAGTACTGTGAGGAAGCTCCACTTCATTATGTATAATAAAAATTGCTAATGAAGCATTGTGTGCAAATCCAACTCTTTAATATAAGCATGCATTTAAACACAAATACCAATGCAAAAACTAGACATGCAGACCAGCTGCCATCCAAGTGTACAACACATTAACCACAGAGCAAAAACAGTGAACTATGTTAGATGAAATTTACCAAGATGATCCTAGCAAGTGCCTCATGGCCCACACTGCAGAGGAAGGGGAATCCCCTCCGAGATCCCTGAGCATATAAACAAAAGCCATTAGCCAAGTACCTGAGAGAATTCTCAGTACCACCTCAGAGCACTGGTAAACCCTATCCAGTGTCCCATTCCCAGCAGCCAGCATCTCTGATGCTTCAGAGGAACGAGAAGAATGAATATATCTGGGTGGAAAAAAACCATTTCTTTCCTAACTCCTACAGGTGACTGGCTGAACCCCTGAAGCGTGAGATTTTATGAACATAAGATATGAACCAGAAGGTATACCCAGGGTTGCCCAGCCCAGGCCCCCCCACCACTGCAGGCAACCCCGTCATAAAATCCCTCTTGCAAATGTATCAGGCTTTAAGACAAACTAGTTAGGTTGCTGGCTCCCACAATTACTAATGGCTGACTGTTCCAGAACCTCACTCCTCTGATGGTGAGAAACCTTCTTGTAAATTCCAGCCTAAGTGTACCCATTCAGGATACTGAATCCAATCACAAGGCAGTTATTAATAGGTGATTACTGTTTCTATATGTTGTTTTTGGACAAAGGATTAAAAGTCTGTTTATTAAGCACAATTAAGACAAACACATGAACAGGATAGAGCTTATTCTAGGTTAGATTAGTTGGCAGAAACTTCAACCACACAAGTCCTGCAATTGGATATTGAGTGACAACATTGGCAGCCAATGAAATAAAATAGAGAAACATTACACAATCAGAACACAATCACTGGCTGGACATACCCTTAGGGAGGGCACTTTTACCAAAGACTAAGAGATAATTAATCCTCCTTTGCTGCCACACTGCATTTTTTTTCAATTGTGAAAAATGCCATTTTTGTTCCTACTATCATTGTAGAATTTTATAGTTTTATTTACTGACAAAGCCTAAAGAAAAATATGTAACATTTCTTATTAACGGTTTCCTCCCCAAACTTTTTATTTTTAAGCTCTTAAAAGAATATTGTCAAAACTTTAAAATATTGTTTTAAGAAAGTGGGAGAAGAAACCTGAGCTGAATTTGAACCATTGTAAAAAAAAGTCCCAATTAGTGGTTTAAACCACTTGGCCAACATGATTCTCACTTGAAGTATTTGAAGAAAAAAAAAAAAAAAAAAAGCCCCACTAACCACATGGAAAAAGAAATTGTGGTGTTTCGCCCACCCTTACCGTAAGGGTTACCTGACTGTGACATTTCACTGAAACTCCAAAACTTGCCTGTAGAAGAATGACATAAAAAGAAAAGATATCTGTCAAACACTGAACTTTCTGCTTCACATAACTCTGGCATCTGTGTATTTTCTCTTGAGAAAATTAATACATCAACCTTAGGTCAAGTAAAAGGAGAGAAATTACAAAGAAATGTGGCTCAGCACTTATTCTGAACTCAGCACTCTTCATGGTTCAGTAACCCTTGAACTTAAAGTTTTCTCAGCTGTGGAAATGGATTCCAGGCCTGACGAGTGTTTAAGAAAAACACACTTAATTGCAGTTTTTCTTCAGACAAAAAGAAGTGAAAGAACAGTTTTGTGTGGCCACTGCAGAGGAACTAAATGAATTTGGTCTTCACGGTTGAGAAGGTGAAGGAAATTCCCTAACCTGAGCCATTCCTTTTAGGTGACATATCTGCGGAACTGTCCCAGATTGAAGTGTCATTAGAGGAGGTTTTGGAACAAATCGATAAATTAAACAGCAATAAGTCACCAGGACCAGATGGTATTCACCCAAGAGTTCTGAAGGAACTCAAACGTGAAATTGCAGAACTACTAACTATGGTATCATTTAAAACAGCTTCTGTACCAGATGACTGGAGGCTAATGTGATGCCAATTTTTAGAAAAGACTCCAGAGGCAATCCCAGCAATTACAGGCCGGAAAGCCTAACTTCAGTGCCAGGCAAATTGGTTGAAACTATAGTAAAGAACAGAATTATCAGACATATAGATGAACACCATTTGTTGGGGAATAGACAACATGGTTTTTGTAAAGGGAAATCATGCCTCACCAATCTACTAGAATTCTTTGAGTGGGTCAACAAGCATGCTGACAAGGGTGATCCAGTGGATATAGTGTACTTAGATTTTCAGAAAGCCTTTCACAAGGTCCCTCACCAAAGTGTCTTAGGCAGAATAAGCTGTCATAGGATAAGAGGGAAGGTTCTCTCATGGATCAGTAACTGGTTAAAAGATAGGAGACAAAGGATAAGAATAAATGGTCAGTTTTCAGAATGGTGAGAGGTGGTGTCCCCCACGGGTCTGTACTGGGACCAGTACTGTTCAACATATTCATAACTGATCTGGAAAAAGTGGTAGACAAGGGATTGGCAACCTTTGGCACGTGGCCTGCCAGGGTAAGACCCCTGGCAGGCCGGGCCAATTTGTTTACCTGCCGCGTCCACAGGTTCGGCTAATCGCAGCTCCCACTGGCTGCAGTTTGCTGCTCCAGGCCAATGGGGGCGGCGGGAAGTGGCGCGGGCTGAGGGATGTGCTGGCCGCCACTTCCCGCTGCCCCCATTGGCCTGGAGCAGCGAACCACGGCCACTGTGAGTCGAAATCAGCTGAACCTGTGGATGCGGCAGGTAAATAAACTGGCCCAGCCCGCCCCGCCAGGGTAAGCAACCTGGCGGGGGCACGTGCCAAAGGTTGCCGATCCTTGCGGTAGACAGTGAGGTGGCAAAATTTGCAGATGATATAAAACTACTCAAGATAGTTAAGTCCAAAGCAGACTGTGAAGAGTTACAAAGGGATCTCACAAAACTGGGGGACAGGGCAACAAAATGGCAGATGAAATTCAATATTGATAAATGCAACTTAATGCACATTGGAAAATAAAACCCCAACTATACATATAAAATGATGGGGTCTAAATCATCTGTTACCACTCAAGAGAGAGATCTTGGAGTCATTAAAACAACGAGGAGTCTGGTTGCACCTTAAAGACTAACTGATTTATTTGGGCATAAGCTTTCGTGGGTTAAAAACTCACTTCTTCAGATGCATTGTTTTTTGGATACAGACAAACACAGCTATCCCTCTGATACTTGGAGTCATTGTGGATCGTTCCCTGAAAACATCCACTCAGTGTGAAGTGGCAGTCAAAAAAGCTAATAGAGTGCTGGGAATCATTAGGAAAGGGATAGATAATAAGACACAAAATATCATGTTGCCGCTATATAAATCCATGGTACGTCCACATCTTGACTACTGCATGCAGATCTGGTCACCCCATCTCAAAAAAGACATATTGAAATTGGAAAAGGTACAGAAAAGGGCAACAAAAATGATTAGGGGTACAGAACAGCTTCCATATGAGGAGATATTAATAAGACTGAGACTTTTAAGCTTGGAAAAGAGATGACTAAGGGGAGAAAGTATGACTTGTGTGGAGAAAGTAAATAAGGAAGTGTTCTTTATTCCTTCTCATAACACAAGAACTAGGGGTCACCAAATGAAAATTAATAGGCAGCAGGTTTAAAAGAAAGAAAAGGAAGTATTTCTTCACACAATGCACAGTCAACCTGTGGAACTCTTTGCCAGAGGATGTTGTGAAGGTCAACACTATAACAGGGTTCAAAAATAACTAGTAAGTTCATGGAAGATAGGTCCATCAATGGCTATTAGCCAGGATGTGCAGGGATGGTGTCCCTAGCTTGTGTTTTCCAGAAGTTGGGAATGGGTGACAGGGCTAGATCACTTGAAGATTACCTGTTCTGTTCATTCCCTCTGAAGTACCTGGCATTGGCCACTGTCAGAAGACAGGATACTGGGCTAGATGGACCTTTGGTCTGACCCAGTATGGCTGTTCTTATTTTTATGTCTGAGTAGCATGAATATACTTTAACATACTTAGATATCTTCAAATACCAACATCTGCAACTCTACAAAGTAGAAAAAAAAGCATTTCAAGGAAACAAGTGTATCACGGTTACAGATCTAGTGGTACTTGACTCCTCTTGATTCTCTCTAAGTGCACCTGCTCAGGAGTTAGGCCTCTTCTTCCCTGGGATGCATCTCTTATTCCTATGATTCTCCTACTCTTAGACCAGAACTTGGGGCTACAGCACCCTGTTTACCAACTATAATTTCTGTGCATGTCCAGCTAGGTTTGGCACCTATAAGTGTTTCCTTGTGATCAGTGATTAATATAGGTGACCAAACAGCTTTCCCAGAACAAAGCTGTGACAACCTGTCATCCCCATATTCATCTTTGTCATGTAATTAGGATATGTTTTGTACAAAGTCTGCCTTGTGAAGTATCATTCTAAAAGTCTTGATCTGCTAGACTGAATATCTCATTGGATAGTATGTGTTATCGTCGTATGTGAAGTTATGAAGTTTGGCTATGTATGTGTTACTCAAACATGTTGTGAGGTTAAAACCACCCATAAGCAGCCTTTCAGGTACAACAGTAAAAAGGCCAAACAATGTTAATGGCTTATTGAGGAAGAGCACACAAGCACAAGGATTACCCCAGGAACTGTGTACAATAGAAACCTCTCAGAGATAGCACTACACAATCGGAACTGTTTGACCCAGGTCACAGCAAAAGAGCTTTCCAGCAAGTGGAAAGAAGATATGAAAGGGGGAAATGACATCATGATGGTACCTTACCTCGCCTGTGTATGAAAACTTGGAAAGAAAAGACAAATTATGCCTGAAGAATCTGCCACCCTGTTTATCAGTCAGGGTGAGAATGTGCTAATTCATATCCTACCTATCTAGTATGTTAAGCTCAATTTGTGTTTTTGTTTATTTACTAGGTAATCTGCTTTGATCTGTTTGTTACCACTTAAAATCTATCTTTTTGTAGTTAATAAACTTATTTTATGTTTTAATCCAAACTGGTGTGCATTTGACTAAAATGTCTGGGGAAAATCTCAGCTTGATTACCACAAGTGTGCATGGTCCTCTTCACATTGAGGGAGAGGCGGACCGGGTATTAAACTCATATACTGGCCAGATTTGACTAGAGCAGGACAGTACTGCTTTGGGGTCCTAGCCTGGAAGGCTGGTAGTTAGAGAGCCTGCATGTGACTGCAGCTGGGTGTGTCCCTACCTGTGTGAATGCTGGTGAAAGTGCAAGCTTGGAGGGCTTTGCAACTTGTCACAGCAGCACGGTGTGAGAGGGAGCCTAGGCTGGTGGGTCAGAGGGCTCAGTGGTACCCCAATTCCAGGTGGCACCCCGGGGGGAACCTGTCACAAAAGCATTGTTTAATCTCAACAGTAGGACCATGGCAAGGCATAAAAGAAAAGGTTTTTAATACAGTAACAATCTTCATTTATAGCTATCTTACCTAAATCTTACCAGCTTAGGGTTGCCAATTCTGACTGAAGCTATTCCAGGAGATTTTTTCCTGCAACATGATGTAATGTCATTTTCTTAAAATATCCTATTAAAATCTCCCGGACTGCTTTCAATAGTCACCAGGAGATCAATGCCGATTCCGTGAGACTCCAGGCCAATCCTGGAGGAACCCTATACCAGCTGCATGGAAGCTTAGGAAAGGCCTCACTTCTTCAGACCCTCCCCTTCTCCCACAAGTCAATGGCTGTCTGTAACAGTTTGTTTCCCTGAAAACAGCTCTCTGTCAGCATGCTTATTTAGATATCTAGAGAGTTACTTAACTGATTAATGATCTTTTAGATCCCTGCCTTGGCAAAATAAATCTTGTAGCTTTGGGTGGAACCTGGAAGTGGCATCTTCATAGCTAATAGTTCAGGTATTGTTTCTTAACCTTCTGACCTATTTATCAGGAGATGTTTTATCTGGTTCTATTGTGCTATCTTCCTGCTTGTCTCCTAACCACCCTGCTATTAATTAAACCAACCCATTCATACAGTGACTTAACCCCCTCTAGTTACAGAGCAAACATTCTCATAATGAATATAGCCATACAGGATTCATAAATTAATATGGATCGGCCCCTATCCTTGCAGGGCAGGACTTTAAAAATGTTATGCTACTGTCTATGAAGCAAGTGGCTGTATAGGCTTAATTCTAATATGCTACTTCTAAACTGTGTGGAGTCAGAGTGCACAGAACAATAGAAACTCACCAATCTATGCTGCACTAAATCAGACACTTTATAATCCATGCAAAAAGATGGCAGTCAGCAAAGTTTTAATATCAGTTACTGTAAAATTCAGTCATTTGACTCGCAATCCAGTCATTTGCAGTGGGTCTCCAATTAGAAAGTTAGCAAGGCTCTACTGTATTTCACACTTAGTGCAGTGGCGCACACAGAGATTATATTAGCTCACACTCAAAGTACCAATAATCAATAGAAAAGCAACATGAAGAACTTCATGTAAAAAAGTCTTCTCTACCTCTGCATATAGATATAGTAATTACTGAACAACTGAACACTTTAAATTTAGATTCCCAAATATTTATTTCATTTAGATGTAAGAATATTATATGTTTATAAAAAAGATAATGATTGAAGTCCTGATTTCACTACCGTTACTTACAGAGAGTCATATTTTACTTCATTCCAATGAGATTGCTTGTGAAGCAAAGTACCAGTTAAGTGCATCTGGTTGAAAAAAACAAGAGCCATTAGCCAAGTACCTGAGAGAATTCTCAGTACGACCTCAGAGCACTGGTAAACTGGTGGATGGGCCTGTGCCGCTTCCGGGAGCTCCCATTGGTCGGGAATGGAGAACCGCGGCCACTGGGAGCTGCGAGCGGCCGTACCTGTGTACGCTCAGGTAAACAAAGCGTCTCATGGACCACCAGGGGCTTACCTTGAACAAGCCACAAATCAAGTTTGTGAACCCCTGGTGTAGATAATGTGTACATAGTTAATTTTTATTATTAAGGGTTTTTTTTCCCAACCAGACGCACTTAAATGGTACTTTGCTTCACAAGTAATCCCATTGGAATAAAGTAAAATATGACTCAGTTGCTAACCCATAATACAAATATTTTAACAATGTATTTGCAAGTATTTCCCATAAAGCAACTGTTGTTATTGAATGCGTATTTTGATGCCTCTGATGAAAACACTACTACTGTGAACATCCTTTTATGGCATGGCTCAACTCTTCACTTTTAAAAAGAGACCATACATCAGGATTTTGCTGCATTAGGAGATGAACAGATCAAAGGACCAGGCAATAATAATGTTCAGAGAGATGCTGGAGAGAGAACCATAGAATAAAGCCAAGGACAGGTTTTTAAAAGTGCATCAATGTTGCATTTCATAGGCTTATGATATTAAAGGCACTGCTTCTTCTATAGTCTTATATTACCTCCCTATTTTCTGTGCCAGCGCAAATCCACATACAAACATTTCCATACACATACACACACACACACACACACACACACACACACACATATATAAGGAACTCCAAAAGAACCAAGGGAGGGATCAGATCAAAGAAAATGAAGCGTAACAGATAAAGGTAGATCTAACTCACAATACCAGAACAAAGGAAAGGAATCTACTTTTCATCAGGCTGGAAGCACCACCAATTATAAGGAAGGGTGAAAATAACTAATATAGTCTGAGTTATAATATGGTTTGTAGATGCATCATGTATTGAAAATATTAGTTACAATGGGAAGTGCAGGTGGTTATGGAGTTATTGCTTTTTACTTGGATGCATATGTTCATTGTAGGGATATAATTACGGACTAGCTGGTAACACAGTAAAAGTTGGCCAGTAAACAATTCTGCTTCATGAAAAAAATTTGAGATGTAAGATTACTTTTCTTCTGATGTGGAACAAAAGCAAGACCCTTTCAATTTTTTCACGACAAAAATAAGAGAGAGAGACACAGACCAACCCAAGAGTAGCACATAGCCCAGTGATTAGGGCACCCACCTGGGATACGGAAGACCCAAGTTCAGTTCCCTGCTACAAATCAGCCAAAGCAGGGATTAGAATCTGGGTTTCCCACATCCCAGGCAAGTGCCCTAAACACAGGAAAATTAGGTATTCTGGGCTAGGTCTCCCCCTCTCTCAAATTCCATCCTGGACCCAAATAACTTTCCTGACAAAATTTTCATTGAAACCAATATGTTTTAGCAAAACATTTCAGTTCCAACAAAACAACATTTTTCAACAGAAAAATGTTTCATCAAAATGTTTTGATCATTTCTAGTTACAGGACTTGTCTCTTATTTAAAGGCCCAATTTAATTCTCTTTCCAGTGACTTTAATTAGAGCTATATCAGATTTTAACAGAGAGATTTCTTTTACTCAGAGATGCAACTCATGAAACATGCATTGGGCTGTATCGTGCAATGCCAGATACACAAAGTTATGTTGTATGGTTAACCTCAGTCCAGTGAATGTAGCCTTTTCCTCATTGACAGATTTATTTATTTTTAATTAAACACAATTTTAATGGACAAAAAGGGAAGTCTGCTGAAAATGCTATAGTGCTACAAGCATCAAATAACTATAGATGTTTACCTTATGTTTTCAGACTTTTCTTACCCTTTCAGCCTTTGTGAATCTTACAATATAACCACTTTAAAATGTGCCATCAGTTAAGTGGTTTCTGTAACCAATCTCACCCAAGAATGCACTTGCTACTGTGTCTATTAGCTTTGGAGTAGAACAGTTTCTCTATAAACCTACATCTGAATTATTTCACACTAATTGGTCTGTTGGAAGTATAACCGAACCACAGGTCAGTCATTGTAGATTTTCCATCAATTCTGTTGGAATAATCCTATTATGTTTCTTAATGGTGAAGATGTGAAGGAAAGGAAGTAGCACCCCAAAAACCACCTGTAAAAATGAACCCTGATGCACATAGCTATAAGGACATGACTATCATCAAAAAGAAATTGTAAAAAAGACGTAGGGCTTGTCTACATGGCAAGGCAAAGTGCATTAGAGGGGTATGATTTGTAAAGTGCTCTAACGTGTTGCACTCTAACTGTCTTGTGTAGACCCTGCTGGTGCTCTCTAAAAGGTTCCTAGTTCATGTTAATGTCCTGTTTGAAACAGGACTACTTTAATGCACACGAGGTACCTTTTAGAGCATGCCAGTTAGGGCAGTTAGAGCACAACCCATTAGAGTGCTTTATAAATCATATTCTTCTAAGGGCAGCAAAGCACATATGTAGACAAACCCTACACCTATTGTCCAGTGTTGTTTTTTCTTTTCATATTACAGGAAGAAACAACCTTGACATTCACCAGATTTTAATTTTTTCTGCATCACGCACACACATATCCTGCTAGCTTTCATGAGCATAGCCACATCTCTAATACTCAAATGTGATAACACAGCTCCCATTATTTGAAAGACCATCCCAGCAATGGTACAAATGGAAATAAGCTGGATACAAATAAAAGGGCAGCATTCATACTTTTTCAGTGTTTTTAAATGTTAGGCATGATGCAATCCTTTTGAATGTGAAGCATTTTGAAAAGTAATATACAAAAATGTAGGTAGTATGGGCAGTACATTTACTCTTTCTTATTCTTGCAAAAAAATGGAATAGCCTAACTTAGAGGATCTGCCTCTCAAGAATCACTCTCTCTCTCCACATGTCAGTATTATAGCAGTAGTATACTGCTATTTTCAAAATCAAGGCATAGGTAGGTAACTGTTAGTAACTATCAGCCAGAATTTCCATGGTAACAATATTTCCCCCCAGTAATTGAACAATGGAGTGATATGCATTTTCTTCCCACTTGTCACACTTCCTTAACTCTTACCTTCCAGATTCAAATGTGAACCATGTTGAGTCACGCCCATATCTCCTCAAAGAACTCAGAGGCCACATGACCAGCTTGACCTTGGCATTATGGATATCCCAGAGATAGATGTTTTCATGTGTGATCTGCATTGTACATTCCCCATAGATATCTAAATTTGGTGTAGGCATAAGATATACGTTGAATCGCTCTAGGAAGGAAAAAAGCAAAATGAGAGGGAAATCTGGTGAAAATGAGAGTTAATTTGAAAAATTAACAGAATACCAATTTGCCTGGCTACAGAAATTTTAGAAATCATGAGCCAGATCCTCCGCTGATTTACATGAAGTCAATGAAGCTATAACATTTACATAAGTGAAAGATTTGGCTCCTGGCATTTTACATACAGTACTACTAGAAACAAAATTATTAGATGGTATACAGCATCATTTACTCACATGGATGGAAACAGCTCATGATGCTACTCAGGGAATTTTAAATCAAATTGTAGTTTATTGCCACATATATTATATATATGCGCGCACACACACAAACAGAAAAACAGTCAAAATTTGAAGGTGCAAATATTGGAAATGCTGGGTTAAATTTTAATTCTCAAGGCACAATGGCATGATCCAGGGCAGAATGTCAGCCTCGATTTGTAGATTTGTTTCTGAATTTCCTTGCATTTGTGGAACTAGGTCATACACTTGCAGTTTTGTGTTACTGCTTTTAAGGGTGCTAAAAAGACCAAAGCTATGAATAAAATAACAATTCAAGACAGGGCATCAGAAATACTCACTCTATAAATGAGCTGTTGGAAACATACACATATGTATATAAGGGCCAATTAGGAAAAGTGGCTTCAAAAATTAATAAAAGAGCAAGGGTTTGGTGCAGAACATTTTTTAAAAAATCCAGACTTGGGGAGACATTCATTGGGAGGGTCCTCATACAATTGTGAAAGGAATTAAAACTCATTTAGGGATGGTTTGTAGAGAGAGTAACTAAATATAACAGTCAAAAGAGACCTACATTATGTGTGTAAGTCAACAGACCAGACTGTATTTTCAACATTTGTTAAATACACTTTTTGATAGATCAGTGGAGGAAGAAGTTGTAAATGAGCATCCAAGTTAATGCAAAATAAGCTAAAAGTGTAGGAGCAGAAATGAACACAAGTTTGGTTATGGAATTAAAGTGATCAGGGAACAATCACATGTACAGTAAGATTTGCAACCCCATGTGGCTATAAGTAAACTTTTCATCCCCAACGATATTCTGTCTCAGTCCATTTAATTTTGACCCATTAGTGCCTCCCCAGTTGATTCACTCAATCTTCTGGCCATCCAACCTCTTCTCTTAAATTCCATTTCTCATGAATCATACTAATGGGTGTTAGCCCTGTAAATTGTATTTTATGACTAAAGTCCCATGTGTGGAAACCATGCAATGTTTAGTGACAGTCCTTTAACAGATGGCACAAATAGCTTAGCAGATGCAGTTAAAATCACTGTAAACGATTTCCCTTACTGGTCACAGAGATTTCTTCAGTAGAGATCTAATCCAATGCCACTGAAATAAATGAAGTCTTCCACTGACTTCAATTGGCATTGGATAAAAAGCCCTTAGACACCGACTACTGACTGAAGAATCTAGAGAACATCATGGTAGCTTACTTACTCTTTGTATTAGAATTGTACATGATCACATTGTTCAGTGATTAGATACTACAGTGATGGGCATTATGCAAAACCCTAAGATAGAGGAGGGAAGGAAAAGTGTGAGAGTGAGATAATAGAAATGATTGACAGATGGGCTAACAAAAATGATTGTGGACACTGACTTCTGCTTCATAATAGACACTGTTATGA
Organism: Terrapene triunguis; assembly: GCF_002925995.2. Taxonomy (NCBI): domain Eukaryota; kingdom Metazoa; phylum Chordata; order Testudines; family Emydidae; genus Terrapene; species Terrapene triunguis. Next base: position 20,607,682 of record NW_020664409.1, read on the forward strand.
TTTAGTTACACACTAGACTTTAGTTTTGTACTGTTGTGCTATTACCATTCCTGGTGAGGATTGCCACTGCTGAATTCCCAGAATACGAGACATTCTGGTACTTACAGGAATGGTATAAGCCTTCTCTTGCCAGTGTGACCTTGCACACACAATGTGTGAGAGGTCACATTGTACAGAGGATGCCATTTTGAAGAGTGCACTGCTCCCTCCCACACAGTGTGACCTCACATTTGGTGTGTGCAAAGTCACGCCGGCAGGATGGAGCAGCACGATCTTCAAAATGGCATCCCTCCTCCATAATACTGGACAAAACCACATTCAGTTTTGTCTCTGTAGTGGACAGGGGACAAACCATAGAAAAAGAGAACTGTCCATCTTAAAACTGGATGAATGGCCTCCTATTCCAGGCCCTAGCAGCTCCCCCTCTTTGAATTGGACCAGAATGAAAGGTCCGGATAATCTGTGTAATGGCAGATTCTCTGACCCACCTCAGTTTTAGCCTCACCGTGTGTAACCACACAAGGAGCCCCTCTGGAACGGTGCTACGTGCTGAACAGGGGATGTACATTCCCTGAAACTCTGCCCCTTTCTTGTGTAGCAGAATCCCCTTGCTTCCACTGTCACAATGGCACCAGCACACGTGGAGAAAGGTTTGCCACTTTGCGCAGATTTTAATTTTCAGGGATAATTTCATGCACTATGCTATTATTTAAGGAAGAGTCTAAGGGCATATGAGAAATAGAAGCCAATTGGTTTAATTTCCACTTAGAATATACAAAAACAACTTTGAATTTACAGAGAAAAGCTCAACATGATTTAAAAGCTACCAAAATGTTCACAGTAAGGAACCTAACTTCTTGGAATTGTTTGAGCATATTATCGCATAAGGGCATTCAGGAGACATAATATACTCAAATTGTCAGGAGACATTTGTCTACTCTGCATTCAAGGTCAGTGTCTAAGGTGAGGTGTCATGGATTGAGAGGAAATGTGTCTGATTAAACTGAACATCAGCTGCAAGGCAACCAAGTGGAACCATAGGAACTTATTCAGGCTGGCAATAACAGAAGTTATTCATACATGCACTGGAGGAGCAAATGTTTGTTTTTACAGATTTTCAGTTTTGTTTTTTAACTAAGAGTACAATTTTGTAACAAAAATTTATGAAAGTGTGCAGACAACAGGAAATTGGGAGGAAAATGAATGCTGAGGAATAATGCACAGAATTAAAAATTAGGGTCAAATCTGCTGGGGAAGGTTTGCACAGTCTCTCTGTGAAGTCAAGGGAAAAAATTGAGTTTCAGAGGCAAATCCTGCCCCAATTGCATAGCTAGGGTTTAGGAAATCGAGGCTCAATCCCCAGTTCTGCCTCAGATTCCCTGAATGACTTTGGGCAAGTAACTTACTCTCTCTATGTCTCAATTTCTGTCTGTCTGTCAATTTGGGGATAATAATACTTGCTCACATTGTGAGGATAAACTTGTTAATGTTTATGAGGTTATCTGACCAGTTTGAGGGTGCATCCCTGGAGCCACATGGTGCTCAGCTTCACAACTTCCCTCTGGACATTAGGGTCAGCTGTGGGCAGAGCACGGTCTGGTGAAGCCAAGGCCAGAGAATTTGCTGCTATGCAGACCCATCTATCATTCCACCACAGAGGGCATGCAGCCAGGTATTCCCTACTCCATCTCTCCATGGAGCAGAGCAGCACAGAGCAAGGTACTTGGGTTATGTGACTCAGTCCAGGATGTAGGCCTTGGAGAATAGAAGTCCTTTATCTTGATGAAAAAAAATCATTGTCAATAAATAAACTAACAATGATCTTCAGAGTGTAGAATAAAGGGGAAGACTATTTCTTAAATGAAACATTTTGACTAAGAAAGAAATTTAGCAGCAACCATAAAAATATCTAAGGCCATATCTACACTACAGTGACTATACCGGCATAACTACTGTGCTGAGCTACACCAGTATAGCCCTGTAGTGAAGACACAGCCTACAGCGATAGACGGGGTTTTTCTGTTACTGTAGGAACATCACCTCTCTGAGCAATGGTAGTGAGATTGACAGGGTTGTCTAAGGGAATTTGCCAATGCTTCTTTGTCAAAACCAGGGTGCTCAGGAACTTTGCCTTGCCCAAAAAGTCTAGTATGTCATTGATTCTGGGCATAGGCTATGCATCTGAAACAATGACAGCATTAAGTTTCCTATAATCAACACAAAACCGTATGGTCCCATTCCTTTGGGGGACCATAACAACTGGAGAAGCCATGGGACGATTTGACTTTGTAATTATTGACACGTCTAGCATACTAGCTATCTCCTTAGGGAATTGCTCCTTCATTCTACCAGATGTTTAGTATGATCTGTTGGGCGCAGGCTGTGGTCCTGCAGTGTTAATCTGTTGGACAATTTTGTGAGTCAGGCCAGCCCTGCTGGAAAATACCTGCTAGTGCTTTGCACCACAGCCATAATCTTAGTTTATTTTGGTTAGGGTTAACCCTTCATATCGATTAATGCTCTCTAGTGGTGTATCACTATGACATTCAGTCACTGAATCATTAAAAGTCTTACAGTCCTTCTCTGCATAGCATATCATGTTTACAGTGGCTTTACGATTGTGATAAGCTTTTAACTCATTTATATGCACAGTCTGTGGTGCAACCCTGCTACAGGGTCTTTGTACATTGTAGGTAACATCGCTAACCCTTTCTACCACCTCAAAAGACCCCTCGCATGAGTTCTGCATTTTGTATCTTTTTACAGGGAGTAATACCAGTACCAAATCCCTCACATGAAATGACTGATTATAGGTATTGCGATCATATCATTCTTTCTGAGCTGCCTGGCTTGTAGTGAGGTTTTGCTGCATTATTTCCATCATGGTTTTTTAACTGCCCCCTGAACTTCTGCACATATGCAGTCACCAGTTGCCCCCTCTGCTTCAGTGCCACACTCCTAGGAGTCTCTAATGAGATCCAGGAGACCTCTGACCTTTCTCCAATTCAAGAGATCAAATAGAGCAAATCCCAAGGACTTTTGTGGCACTTCGCAGTAAGCAAACAACAGACTGGGTAACATTACATCCCAGTCACTTGCCTTATTGTTTACATACATTTTTTAGCATAGATTTTAGGATCCCATTCAACCTCTCGACTACTCCATTTGTTTCTGGATGGGATGAGGCAAATTTCAGCTATTTTACCCCCAACACATCCTCTATAGCTCACCAAACAGCTGGAACATGAAATATGACCCATGATCTGATAACTTCTCTTTTGGATAGCCCACCCTGCTGAATACAGAAAACAGTGCCTTAGCAATTGTGTCAGCTTCCACATTTGGAAGAGCAAATGCTTCTGGATTCCGGGTGGCAAAATCCACCACTAATAATATAAATCTTTTTCTCCCTTGGCTGGCTTGGGTAGGGGGTCCCTATGATATCCATGACAACCCTTTGATTACAGGTAAAGGATGCAAAGGAGCCTTGTGGAAACGTACACTCTTTTTTCACTTTTGGCATGAGTCACGAGTCTTGAAGTATTTCTTTACCTCATTTTGAGTACTGGGCCAATAGAAATTTTTCTTTAGCTTTTCGTATGATCTCTCCATTCTCGGGTGATCAACAAAAGGGTGATCGAGGGCTAGTGGCATTAACTGCTTATGATGCTTTGTGGGCATGATCAATTATTTGTCAGCCTCCCCACGAGTTTTATTTTTCCCAGCTGGGGTCCCTATAAATTCTTCCCTCTTCTATAAAGAGCCCCCTCCAGGCCTCTTTCTCTGGGGCATTACTGAGGCTGGCCTCTCTTTGCTTTCCAGGGGGGCATCTGCACTTTGTTCTGTAGCAAACTCCATTTGGCTTTTGCTTGCACCGAAAGCTGTCTCAGGCAACAGGGGAGACACATCATAACTTTCTGTGGGTCATAATATTCACCTCTTTGGAGTGATATTACGACCTAAGATATATAGGTCCAAATCCCACCAATACATCAGCTGGTAAATTCTTAACAATTCCCATATTCAAAGTATCTCTTAAACCTTTTCACTCCTAATTCAATGCAGGCTAAAGCTACCATGGTTCTAAATTGCCCCAACACAAGAAGTTTTGCCTTCTCCTCTGGGAACATATCAACCTGCTTATCCACATCTCTTTTGATTAGAAAGATCTGGGCAGCAGTGTCTCTCCACCTCTGGCACACTTTATCATTTACCTTGGCCTCTTTAATAAATTCTTTGTCTACCTCCAAGAGGTCAAACCTGACAACATTAACTGGACTCCCCTGTGCCACCACTGAATTCTCCAACTCAAGGGGTAACTGCATTAATCTGGGTGAATTGGGCATTGTATACAGACTCTCCATACCGGAGGCACTGTTTCTCCATGTGGATCCCTTGAACACACGACACACTTTCTTGGGCTGCCCAGTTGGACTGGGGTCCAGTAATTAGGGTTACCAGGAACAGCCTGGTACTGGGTGATGTGTGCTTAGTCCCCTCCCATCCCTTGTTTTTCCCAGGAACACACTGTGGACTCCCTTTTAGGGCTTTTGCCTTTTCCTTTGGTATCCATGCTCTATGAATGGTCTCATTTCCAGGTATAAGTCAGCACTTCTACATTTGCTGGGGAGTTTTCCCAAATCACTGCCCTAACCTTATCAGAGCCGACATCAGAGAACTGCTCCTGAACAAATACATCTATCAACTTGTCCTACATCTCTGCCCTTTTACTTTTTATCCATTTTCTCAAATAATACCCCATTTTATGGGCGTATATCCTGTAACTTATTTTATCAAGTGTTTTGAGGTTTCTAACCTTCAGAAATATGCCTCTGAAACCTTTTTAACACAGACCCCTTAAACGGATCAAACAACAAACCATTTACATTCAAATCATGAAACACTTGTAAGACTTTCCAGTCAGTTTGGGAATTAAGATGGTCATTCTTTAGTCATCAGGGATTTGGTGTATCCTGCGTATTCTTTCAAAGGTGGTCAAATATTCTTTGATGCAATCTGTCCCCTGTAACTCAGGCATAGTCTGTCCCAGATGGGTGATCCCTGAGGAGGAGTACAAGTGGGGCTGAGGGTTCCGTCCTTGTATTTATGGCTTTTTAAGCTTGCGCCACCTTTCCATCCCTCTTTCTTGGGCTTCTGCTTCCACCTCTTTTGGGGGCTCTTTTTTCCTGAGCTCTTTCCTTTGGTTCCTTCTCTTTGACTCTGTTAGCTAGTTCCAGCTTTTGGTTCTTTCCCATACTTCCAGATTTTGAATCATTATCTTGGCTAGTCCTAAGTGCAACGCACTGGGACCTGTGCCACGCTGGTTTCCTAACCCTGCACCCTTATTGGCCTCAGGCATAGGCACCAACTTTTCCCAGCGCCGGTGGGTGCTCGACCCCCCCCGGTCCCGTTCTGACTCCGGCCCTGCCCCGTTCCCATTCTAACCCCTTCCCCAAAGTCCCCGCCCCAACTCTGCCCCCTCCCTGCCTCTATTGGACTCCTTCCCCAAATCCCCGCCCCAGCCCCGCCTCCTCCCCGAGCATGCCACGTTCCCCCTCCTCCAACCTCCCTCCCAGCACTTGCCACCGTGAAAGAGCTCTAGGTCTACGCAGGCCCCAATGTCTCCTTACAGGTTAGCAATAGGTACACTCCAACCCTTGAGCCCTATAAGTTTCCTCCCAGAGTGTCCATCCACTGTTCTACTAGCCATTCACAGTATCCACAGATTCCCTGCTTCCAAAGGAACTGTACACCTCAGCTTACCAGTTCCACCTCAGATCACTGCTCCGCTTAATAAACAGCATTGAGATATATTTATAGTGACATCAAATGTACATTAAGTAACGGCAAGTAGAAGTATTGGAAACAAACCGTAACATATAAAATACAATCATAATTCTAGAAGTGAGAGTTAATTAATTAGATGCTCTCATGCCTCGTAGAGCAAGGCTCACAGAAAGTCCTTCCAGCGTTTTACAGTTAGGCTTGGCTGCGATCCTCCTTTCACGTATACTGCTCAACTTGCCTCCCTTGTACCCCTTGTTACACCCAGCAATCCTTTCTCTTTAGGCATACATAAGTCACCTCCTGCTGTTTGTTTCATCTTGTGAATTTCCTCTCTTGAGATTTCACAATCTCTTTTTTCGTCACGGCTCAGTATGCAGGACTCCACTGTGAAGCTTACAATACACAACACACAGGTGGCCAGACAGAGAGATAAGCATCTGTTACTTCTTGCCTGAAAGGAACATTTCTGAGGTATGTCACCTCCTAGTGACCTATCTTAACTCCAAGACCTTAGGGGCATAATTTTTAGTATATCTACGCAAACAACTCCATACATTTTATCCATCCTTACATTTCACAGTGATTATGACGACTAGTGGGCTACTGGCTCTCAGTAGAGACCTCATATACAACCCTTTGGTGAATATTATGCATATATCTGACACACGGGAGCCCTGTAAAACCCTATGAATCCCATGTGCCCTCTGCCAGTTGACACCAAGAGGTCCCTGGGTCACAGTGCCCTAGCCACTGGGCTATAAAGCAGGGTTTCTCAAACTGGGGATCCCAACCCAAAAGGGAGTTGCAAGACTACTGGAGGGGGGTCGCAAGAGTGGCGGTGGCTAGCCGGGAACCCAGCTCTGAAGGCTGCGCCACCGCCACCAGTAGCGGCAGTGCAGAAGTAAGGGTGGCATGGGGCAGTGGAGGGTTGTCACTTTTTAGGGGGGGGTCATCACAGCCTGAAATATTTTCAAAGGGGGTCCCAGCAAAAAAAAGTTTGAGAACACCTGGGATATTGTATTGTGGGGCTCTCTCAGTCTCATCTGTTGAAGCTGTTCCACTGTGAATATATATATTTTAAAAATTCATTGGAGCAAGGGGACTGTCTCCCCCACGTGAGTGGTCTAACTACCAGGCTATGGAGTCCAATGATTCTGGTCCAATAATTCTTTCATTAATTATCCACAGTGGAACAGTTTCAACATTGGGCCAAAGAGTGAGAAATAAAGTAAGCATGGGAGTGACTCTGTAGCTTGGTGGTTATAGCACTCACCTGGAAGGTGGGAGACACTGGATCCAGTCTCTCTGCTCCAATTAAATTTTTAATTATATATCCACAGAGGAACAGCTTCAACAGGAGAGACTGAGGGAACATCACATCAGAATATCCTATAGCTCAGTGATTAGGGCGCTCACCTGAGAAGTGGCAGATCCCCGTTCAAACTCCTTCTCTCTTTCAGGCAGAGGGAGGATTTGAACCAGGTCCAGTTGAGTACCCAACCACTGGGCTCAACTCCCTCCACTCACCCTTGACTTCTTGCAAAAATGGCATAGGTGTCTAACACCAAGAGAGAGTTTACAACAGAGAATCCCAAGCAGAAGGAGGCACCTCCCTGCAGCCCAGACTTAAATGCCTATCTCTGGAAGAGGGGTGGGGCTTAGCACATATCTCTCAGTTTGGCACCTCCCACTGGCTAGCTTAGGTAAGGAGTTACCTAGAATGCTGGCTTTTGCGATTCCCACTCTAGGAGTCTCTTTCCCTACTAATTGTATAGGGAGCCTAGGCACCAAACTCAGTCTTTTGTGAATCCCAGTGATTTTCTAGGCACCTAAAAGTAAGGAGTGGTGATACTCAGTGTCACCACACTTAAATTTCTTTGAATCTAGCTCTTAGTCTTAATCTTGAAAGTAATGGTCCTCAAACTACAGTCCTTGGGATACTAACTTTACTTGGATCATTTCCAGGTGGCCAACAGAGCTCTTTCACTCACAGCATCTGTCATCTTCAAGTAGTAACATTTGTTAGTTATAGCCCAAGTCCAGGATTCTTTTTAGGGAAAGCCACAACCACAGTCCAATAAAAATAAATGCAAATTTAGCCAGCTCTTCACTTGTATGAATCAGTGTAGCTCCAATGGATTCAGTGGCATTACCCAATGTACCCCAACTGAATAACTGGCCCTTAAATATTGATTTAACCTCTTTAACAGCAATTTTTCTGTTTTACATCAGTTACAAAATATTTTGTAGAAAGATTTCTTAATTTCCTAAATATCAAAGCTATTGTAAATCAATTAATTTCAGCAAGGAAGCAAAGATCTTGTGCCTAGGATTTACTAACCATTTACTTTGGTTACAGATGCTATATATTGAATAAGCTTTTTAATGTTTAAATAAATGTCTTATTTGAATAATACTAGCCATAAATGTGTATTTTATCTTTTTCAAATTTGAAACTATAAACAATGGATTAAGGATGACAGAAAATGAATAAAATATGTGCAAAATTCTGTCACACAGTGAATCACATACAGTAATTCAATAGATCTAAGAACATTTTCTAAAAATGAATCAGATGAGTGTAATTGAATTATGTAATCTTTTCTATGCTTTGACTAAGTTTGTAATTTCACTGCATATAAAAAGGAAAAGGCTATTCTGGGAATTCAAGACCTTTGTTCAACAAGTTATATTTGACACTGGGGCAGTTAATGAGTTTGCTGCAATTGAGATACTATGGTATCTTCCAAATAAAAAGCACTTATACAAAGGAAGACAACACAATAGTTAACAAAACGTCTTTACTAGGGAAATCAATTATGAGGCACTAGTCAATGATAACATGGAAAGAGTGAAAAGGAATGAAAAACTAATTCACGCTCTCTCACACCCACCCACAGACCCACTCTAAGCAAAACCCCCATTAAACTTTTGCATTAAAATCTGAATATACTTGTCCAGTTTCTCCAGTCACTTATACCAATTTTACATTGCCATAACTCTGTTTAAATCAATGGAGATGCTCTGGATAAAACCAACATAACAAGTGAAGAATCTGGCCCACTATTGGGCATACTGATGCCCAAACATGCCACTTATTTTGATGCCTCTGCATAAGCTGAGTACTTTTGATCAGACTCGTAGGGCCTGATTTTCAAAAGCCAACTAACGTTGATGGGAGTCTTCAATGGGCTTTACATTGGGCCCAACATTCGGTCTTAAACATATGGATCCAGAAATGAATACAAGAACTACAGAAAAAAGATAAGATATATAGGTCCAAATCCTGATTCGTGCAATGGTCCCACTGAAGGAAGTAAGACAAGTAGGAGTGAGCTCATTATGTATGGATTCCCAAAGCAACTGCATAAAGAACTTTTGGTTTTTGATGTCCCACTGATAATCAGGTAGATTTTTCCCTTTGGTTTCATATTTGCCTTAACATTTGGCATTTTGCACCTTTTCTAGATAGAATGTCTTTCTGGCCTACTTTTTCTTTCTGACTCTTGGCAGGGAGTTAGACTAGATGACCCTTGTGGCCCCTTCTAATCCTATGATTCTATTGGTCCAATCTGCAATTTTCTGAACATCTTTAATACCTATCAAAATGATCGCTGAAGGCACTCAGTACCTGGCAGGATCTGATCCCACATTACCTTATTTCAGATTTGATTTGTACCACTTCAAAAATATTTTAATTGAATTGATGTCTTTACCTGTGAGTTTTCCACCACCTTACATATAATTGATATATCCCATGATTATCATTAAAAAAGTCAACGTATACCACAGTATGTGAAATATCACCATTTTCTCATATATAAAAGAAAAGAGCAAGAGTCACCAACTGTTGGCAAAGTCTGAATTTTGAATAGCAACCCCATTTTCATCCCTTGTCAATCACTATTACCTCTGATTCCCAGTCTCTTTCACAGACTAAAAGTAGTTTTGTGCTGGGTATAGCTTCACTAACAATGTCAAAGACCTGGAGTCTGTTCTTAGTGTTCTCCCAGGAGCAAAAATTCCATTCCACTACCAAGAACTTGTTTTGTCCTCCTCTAAAAGAAGGAATCTCTGGAGATATTTAAGAGTAGGTTAGATAAATGTCTATCAGGGATGGTCTAGACAGTATTTGGTCCTGCCATGCGGGCAGGGGACTGGACTCGATGACCTCTCGAGGTCCCTTCCAGTCCTAGAATCTATGAATCCATAAGTGTATATTGGTCTTTTTGGAAAAAAACAAACAATGAGACAGCAAATATTACTCCAGTATTTTACCAGTGCTAAAGTAAATATTCAACTTCATTTTTATCAAGGAGATTGAGAACATAGTACTAAAAACTAAAGCAGTGAAACATTTTGATTTAACTGGTCAGAAGAACCTAACTCCTCAAGCAAACCACAGCAAGTCAGCTAAACAAATTAAAATAGTGGAACTTTTCCTATTATTAAGGTTCAGTCAACAGATTCAAAATACATCACCACGTGTGGTTGTATAGAAATGAGTTGATGATATACACTAGGTCTCTTATTCCCTGTGTCAGCAGGGGGAATGGTTGTGGTAGGGAGCAGTGTACCATACTCTCAAGAGATCCTTCACTTGTGGCTAAGGGTCAATGGAAATTATCAGGATCCAGATGTAACCGAGTCCAGCCTCTCTTTACTAGCCCCACTGTGTTAAGCACTGTACAAACACATACCAAAGTTGTATGTATATAATGTAAATAAGAGGAGTGCAATCTAACTAGAAAAGGGGTTGCTGAAGTTCCTGGGGTTGGAGAGCTGCAGTAATACAGGAGCCTTTGAGGGGAGGAAAGAAGGTAAAAGGGGAGAGGAAGAGTAAGGGAGGCTTTAGCTCAGCTCTCAGTTTCCTACAAATTTTATTCAACTCAGCCATGAGTTATGAGTCTGGTATATAAAGAAAACAGCTAAAAGCCACCTAAAGCATTGGAATTAAGGTATTTACATGAGTAATAATATCTCTTACGAGTAATAACTGAGATAGAATTCAAAGAGGTGGCTTCATACTGTTAATGATGTGCTTTGCACAGCAGTAGCTTAAAACTCTTCTTTATTCCCTCCCTAGTAGCAGGACTTTTCCAGCCAGAGGTCTCCATTAAAGCAAGCACTGCCACATCCTTGCTTAACTCCTATCACCAGGGAATAATTGTGGTAGTGGAGGGGGTGTGGGATGAAGGGAAGGGAACCTGCCGCTTATATATATTTATATATTAGCAATCATTACAACAATCAAAGTTTTAATCTTTTCTACTTTCCTTTACGTGCTGGCTGTTTACCATGTAAAGCTTTTCAAAATATTAACAAAAAAGCCAAAGAGAAAATGCGAACATGTATTTTTCACAACATGCCACAGATCCAATAAAACCAGTAGGTAGAAAATAACGGTTTTGGGTGTTACAAATAAGGATTGTACAACAATGAAAATAATTAGAAAATGGTTTTATATCTCGCTATCAGCCATCAAACACTCAAAATCATAAAAGAGCCAATCTGTTTCAAACCACTAGGCTAACACAGACTTTAGCATCAATCAAGCAACATTAACAATTTAGTTAATAGACTTAAGACTACAGCTGGGTGAAATATTTTGACCAAAAACTTTTTTTTTTTTTGGGTAAAAAATGCCGGAGCTGCAACACCAAAACATGTTGTGAATGTGTGTTAATTCACCAAATTGTTTCAGTTTAAAAAACAAATTAATCAGAAAAAAAATAAAATGCTTCATTTCAATATTTTTATTTTAAATGACAAATAAAAATGTCTAATTTTGTTAAAAAATAAAAATTAAATAATACTCCAAATTCAAACAAAATGTAGTGTTTGACACAAAACTATTTATTTATTTATTTCAGAATTGCCAGTGAGCTGAAAAACCCATTATTCTCCCATGTCTACTTGGGACCTGTTGCAGGGTAGGTACACCCCCATCACAGGTGCCGGGTCACATATGGTGAGAAGAAAGGAAGAAACTGTATAGCCGCCAGTTAGGTCCCTCGTTCATGACCCTGACTATAAATGTGGTGGTACGGCCTAGTGGCCAGTGTCAATAAAGCAGCCCTTCTGCTCAGGGCAGCACGGCCTAATGGCCGGAGTCAATAGAGTAGCCCACCGCTGTGGTATTGTGAGATCCATTGGGGAAGTTGAGTGCCCCTCAGAGGGGTGTGGCACCCAAAGTAGGGGGACTCCGGCCCTCCCTGCTCCTCCGAGTCCTAGCCCGGGGGGGGGGGGGGTGTCACTACCAAGTCAGTGGGGATCCTCCAAAAACATGTTGACTGTTGTCCCAGTTCATTCACTGGAGAAGAGTCTAAGTCCCCTGGGCTGCTTCCTACCCTTTCTCCCTCGGCAATGCTCCATGGTTCCCCCAGGTCCCTGGGGTCCTCAGGTGGCGTAACTCCGGCCGGCGCAGTCCCTTCTCCAGGCTTGTCAGGCAGCCTGCAGTCTGTCTGGAACTCTGCATGCTGTGGCGCTGTACTCGGGGCCTGTAGCAGCTCCCTGGAGAGAGCCTGCAGTCTGCATCCTCCTCCTTCAGCAGCCTGCCCAGACTAGTTGGGCTGCTTCCTTTTATACTCTGCCTCCAGGCTGAGCATGCCCAGCAGAGTTGGAAGGGTAAGGCTTCCTCAGCCTGCAAAGCACAGTGAACCCTTTTGGGGCTAGTGCAGGGTAGGTACACCCCATCACAGGACCCTATTGTTATATTACTTATATCCTATATATATGGGGTGAGGGATAGCTCAGTGGTTTGAGCATTGGCCTGCTAAACCCAGGGTTGTGAGTTCAATCCTTGTGGGGGCCACTTAGGGATCTGGGGCAAAATCAGTACTTGGTCCTGCTAGTGAAGGCAGGGGGCTGGACTCGATGACCTTTCAAGGTCCCTTCCAGTTCAAGGAGATAGGATATCTCCTTTAAAAAAAAAAAAAAAAAAAAATTCTTCCAGACTTCCAGGCAAAAAGCATGGTGTAAGATGTCTCTTTTGGTTTATGTCACAAAGCACCAAGTATCCTCCCTCCAAAAATCTGTTGCTCATCTCAGGGGAACCACATGACTGTGGAGGGGGAGGGTAAATGGTCAAGTACATGTCTAAAAGAGGAGAAGCTTGCCAACTTGTCCATATTGCACATATTTTCAAAACCCTGGAATCACTAGGTGTAAAAATTAAAGTAACACCCAACATGTCTCAATGAGAGGAGGTCATATAGTCCTAGGGCTTACACCATGAGGCTTACACCTGTGACGAACACAAACCAAAAGGATATAAGAGAGTGAAGGAAGGTAGGGATCTCCGCCTCAAGATGAGAAGGTCCCTGTTCCCTGGATAGCCAAACAAAGGCTACTCCAGGCAAATTAAGACACCTGATGCCAATTAACCAGTTAAGGCCGTTAGGCTAATGGAGACAGCTGGAACCAATCAAGGTCCCACTCATACTGCTCTCCTTCCAGTTCCCTCAGGGAAGCCCCGGTGAATGGAGCGGGAAGAGAGGAAGCACTGCTGAAGCCTGAGGTAAGGGTGAAGCTAGAAAAAGGGGATCACGGGAAAGTAGCCCAGGGAATCAAAGCAGCTCCAGTGGTGAAGGGGAAGCCGCCAACAGCTGCTACTGTTAGGGTCCCTGGGATGGAACCAGAAGTAGGGGGTGGGCCTGGGTCCCCTACCATGCTCTACAGAGACCCCCTTGAGAGGAGAAGCAGGGGTGGGATATTGATTTATCATTCACTGCGCAGCAGAAGAAGGGGAGAGGTTTTTTTTTTTTTTTAACATGCACTGTGTTTGGGTGTCCTCACCACAGTGGAAGACATAATGAAAGCACTGATGCAAGCCACTGCAGCCCAGCAGGCAGCCACTCGATTCCAAGCGATGATGCAACAAGAATCCATGTAGCTACAAGAAGAAACCAACAAGTTTTTGATAAGGCAGGCCTCCCAGGATCGAGCCCTCTTGCAGGAGATGGTGGACCAGCTGAAAGCCCTCACCGCCAAAAAAACAAGGATCTGAAGGGTCGCTAGTATGGAGGGCTGCCGCATCTGCTCCAACCCCTCAGACAGAGACCAATACCTACAAGATCTTCACCAAGCATTCTCAAACCTACGATACCCACACAAGGAAATAAAGAAACAAATCAACAGAGCCAGACGTGTACCCAGAAGCCTCCCAGAAGAAGGCCCAAAAAAGAAACCAACAGAACTCCACTAGTCATCACCTACAGTCCTCAGCTTAAACCTCTCCAACGCATCATCAGTGATCTACAACCCATCCTGGACAATGATCCCTCACTTTCACAGACCTTGGGAGGCAGGCCAGTCCTCGCCCACAGACAACCCACCAACCTTAAGCATATTCTCACCAGCAACCACGCACCGCACCATAACAACTCTAACTCAGGAACCAACCCATGCAACAAACCTCGATGCCAACTCTGCCCACATATCTACACCAGCAACACCATCACAGGACCTAACCAGATCAGCTACAACATCACCGGCTCATTCACCTGCACATCCACCAATGTTATATATGCCATCATGTTCCAGCAATGCCCCTCTGCTATGTACATTGGCCAAACTGGACAGTCACTACGCAAGAGGATAAATGGACACAAGTCAGATATCAGGAATGGCAGTATACAAAAATCTGTAGGAGAACACTTCAACCTCCCTGGCCACACAATAGCAGATGTAAAGGTAGCCATCTTACAGCAAAAAAACTTCAGGACCAGACTCCAAAGAGAAACTGCTGAGCTCCAGTTCATTTGCAAATTTGACACCATCAGATCAGGATTAAACAAAGACTGTGAATGGCTATCCAACTACAGAAGCAGTTTCTCCTCCCTTGGTGTTTACACCTCAACTGCTAGCAGAGCACCTCACCCTCCCTGATTGAACTAACCTCGTTATCTCCATACTGATTTATACCTGCCTCTGGAAATTTCCATTACTTGCGTCTGATGAAGTGGGCATTCACCCACAAAAGCTTATGCTCCAATACTTCTGTTAGTCTTAAAGGTGCCACAGGACCCTCTGTTGCTTTTTACAGATTCAGACTAACACGGCTACCCCTCTGATACTTGATCCCTAACAAAAAGTCACCCCCCCTTTTTTGCTGAAATATCTCAAGAGTTGTTCCCCGCCCCCAGGAAGGGCAGAAGAACTCAGAGGGAAAGGAGGGTGGCGAAGGCTTTGGGCACCTGGATCCTACTTTAGGGACAGAACGTTGCCCTATTAGGCCGACAGGCACAGGAAACTGAGGGAGAGACCCCCAAAGGGGAAGAGGAAGTAGAGGCTGGTCCCAATCCCAATACTACCAAACTGACCAAGGAGGTAGAGGCCAGTTTGTCGGTGTTCAGGTCGATAGGTCCCAGAAGGCAGACTTTCGAGCGAAGACCCCAGATATGATAATGTCAGAAAAGAGGTGGCTGAGATAGATGGGGTGCCTGTGGAGGGAAAGGCCCGATGGCCAGCGCCCTATTTCATGATTAAGAAGGACCTCCTGTACCGGGTGATACAAATACAGGAACAAGTGGTAAACCAGCTCCTGGTACCCCAAAAACATCAGAGGGCAATATTAAACCTCGCCCGCAGTCACCTCTTTGGGGGACATTTGGGAGTAGAGAAGACCCAGGCATGGATCTTGCGCGGATTCTTCTGGGCGGGGGTACATGAGGATGTCCGGCGGTACTGCGCCTCCTGCCCCGAGTGTCAATTGCACAGCCCTTGCCCACATCTAAGGGCTCCTTTGGTACCCCTACTAATCATTGAGATTCCCTTTAAGCGAATAGCCATGGATCTGGTGGGGCCTCTAGAAAAGACGATTCAAGGCCACCAATATGTGCTTGTCATCTTGGATTATGCAACCAGGTATCCAGAGGCCATTCCCCTCTGAAACACGACCTCCAAGTGTATAGCAAAGGCGCTAGTGGAAATTTTCGCCAGGGTAAGGCTACCAAAAGAAATTCTAATGCACCAAGGAAAGTCTTTTATGTCTAACCTGATGAAGGACCTCTGCTCTCGGCTCCATGTCCAGACCCTGCGAACCTCAGTTTACCACCCGCAAACCGATGGTCTGGTAGAGAGATTCAACCAGACTCTCAAAGCCACAATAAAAAAAAAAGTGGTAAGTAGGGATGGAAAGGACTGGGATACCTTGTTGCCCTATCTTATGTTCGCCATCCGTGAAGTTCCCCAAGCCTCCACTGGTTTCTCTCCCTTTGAGCTATTATACGGTTGCCACCCCCCGGGGCATACTAAACATAGCCAGGGAGATTTGGGAAGAGGAGCCCAAAATGGGGAAGAATATAGTTGAGCATGTTTTGCAAATGAGAGACATTACAACCTGGGTTACCCCCATAGTACCGGAACAACCGGAGAAGGCCCCAAAAGCCCAACAAACTCACTACAACCGCCAAGCAAAGGTTCAGCAGGTCCAACCCGGAGACTGAGTAATGGTGTTAGTACCCACAGCAGAGAGTAAACTCTTGGCCCCGTGGCAGAGGCCCTATAAAGTAGTTGAAACATTAGGAGAGGTGAATTACAAGGTAAGACAACCAGGACTAGAAAACAAGAACAAGTGTATCAAGTAAACCTTCTAAAACCATGACGTACCCAAGAAGCATGTGTATTTGTCCAAAAGGACTCACCACAGGAGAACAACCCCTTCCCCCCCAAACAGGTGAGGGTGTCTCACGATTTAACACCAGCCCAAAGAAAGGAGGTGTCCGAGATGATCAACCAGAACCAAGACGTATTCTTGTCTTGGCCAGGTCGAACAACAGAGACATACAACAACTTCATTACAAACCTCACGGCCAAGGTAATAATGAGGCCCTACCGGGAGAGAAGAAATCAGAGCAGAAGTAAAGAAAATGCTGGAGTTAGGGAAAATCAAAGAGTCCTACAGTCAGTGGTCTAGCCCGATCGTGCTAATACTCAAATCGGATAGCTCTACGATGACTTCCGTCAGCTGAATGAGGTGTCCCAGTTTGACGCATATCCTATACCCCACATAGACAAGTTAGTGGACAGACTGGGAAATGCCCGGTTCCTGACCACTCTAGACTTAACTAAAGAGTATTGGCAGATTCCCCTTGCTGAAGACGCAAAAGAGAAAGCTGCTTTCTCCACGCCAGAGGGTCTCTTTCAATATACCATCCTCCCATTCAGTCTGCATGGGGCCACAGCTACCTTTCAGCACCTCTGGATAAGCTATTGCGCCCCCATGCCAGTTACGCGGCCGCCTACCTGGACAATGTGTTTATTCATACACCTGGAAAAGGTGGAAGCTGTCCTAGATACCCTAAGGCGCGCTGGCCTTACCGCAAACCGCGCCAAGTGCGCCACAGGGTTAACGGAGGCTAAATATCTGGGCTACATTGTGGGACGAGACATAGTAAAACCCCAACTCAAACTACAGGCCATCCAAAACTGGCCCCGACCGGTTCGCAAGAAACAAGTCTGGGTATTTTTGGGGGTAGTGGGGTACTACCATTGCTTTATTTCCCCATTTTGCCACCAGGGAAACTCGGGGACCTGGACTGACACAGCAGAGAGGGCATTTATAGCTCTGCGGACAGCCCTCTGTGGTGACCCTGTACTCAGAGCCCCAGACTTCACTAAGGGGTTCATCCTTCAGACAGATGCATCCAAAGTAGGACTGGGGGCTGTCCTATCCCAGATGGTTGGAGAAGAAGAACACCCGAACCTCTACTTCAGTAGGAAACTCTTCCCAAGGGAACAGAAATATGCGGTGGTCAAGAGAGAATGCTTCACCATTAAGTGAGCCATGGAAACACTGCGCTACTACCTGCTAAGGGGGCAGTTTGTCCTCGTGACGGACCATGCCCCTCTTTTGTGGATGCAGCGGAACAAGGAAAAAATGCGAGAGTGACCAGATGGTTCTTATCCCCCCAACCCTTTCAGTTCCAATACAGCACAGAGACGGAAGTCACCACGGCAACGCGGATGGCCTGTCACAGGTGCATTGCATGACAACCCAAGTTTGCCCAACCCCTTCGTGTTGAGCAGGGGGATGGATATGTGACGGACTCAAACCAGAAGGATATAAGAGAGTGGTGGAAGGAGGGATCTCAACCTCAAGCCAAACAAAGGCTACTCCAGGCCAATTAAGACACCTGATGCCAATTAACCAGTTAAGGCCGTTAGGCTAATGGAGACAGCTGGAACCAATCAAAGTCCCACTCATACTGCTTAAAAGCTCTCCTTCCAGTTCCCTCAGGGGAGCCCAGGTGAAAGGAGCTGGAGGAGAGGAAGCATTGCTGAAGCAAGGGTGAAGCTAGAAAAAGGGGACCACGGGGAAGTGGCCCAGGGAATCAAAGCAGCTCCAGTGGTGAAGGGGAAGCCGCCAACAGCTACTAATGTTAGGGTCCCTGGGCTGGAACCCGGAGTAGAGGGTGGGCCTGCTCTACAGAGACCCCTTTGAGAGGGGAAGCAGACCTTGGTCCAGACAAGAGGCTCAACTGCGCCTACTAGCTCAAAGGAGCAACAGAGACTTTGGGGTATCTCCCCTTCCCACCTCCCATACAGGCCTGTGATGAAAGTAGCTCGATAAGCTGTGACCCTTGCCGCTACACTGAGAAAGGGTGGTCACACTGAGGACCTTAGCAAGCTTCTGAGGCCACTGAATCTGCCCGGAAGCCACCAATACAGGCTCTGTTCTTTGTCACACAACTTACCACAAAACTTGAAAGCTAGGCCCTCCCAGCTGCTGTTCTGCCATAACCAGGAGCTAAACCAAGGGGAAATGGGGACAGAGAACTCCATTCTTCCTTATCTTGGATGGATTGCTATCTCCACATCTCCCCCACCTCCTTGGCTCATAAGGCAAGTGCTCCCCTGCCCTTTCAATCTACATTAACTGGCCATACCGATTTATGGAATACAAATGATCTCAACACAGAATTCACAAACTCCAGAGAAAGGGAGTGTAGCATGGAAATATTAGAGGAGATGCGGGACATAACATATTAAGAACGCTACCATGGAAAAACCAGATTAGTTATGAAAGAAACTGTTATTAAGTTAGTGTTTCTTTAAGTGGCAGTAATTACCTATCAGTAAAGTCTGCACCTCGCTGTGGCAAAGTATGTTCCACAGATATTTAGGGATATGGGGCCATTTGCAAATGATTGCATCTGGCAGTACTGTCTTGCCAGGATATAAAGATATTAACTTTGTGATGTTATATCATGTCACCATGTTGCAATTATTTTAGTCTACAAAATATCAATAGTAAGTTAGAACCCCAAGTCTAATTAAACTGAAAATTCTGTCACAACCTTAGCTGTTAACAAGAGCCAACAGATCGGTACCTCTTGCTCAGCCATATCCAACCCTTCCTGAGGGAATAGCCCTGAAAATTTTCAGAAAACAGTACATGCCAGTAGTAAGAAAAGGAAACTAAGAGTAGAGACTTTGGATTCTATTCCTGGCTCTGCTGCTAAGATTCAGGTGGTGTCTTTCCATCTTTTTCTGTCACTCTGTGCATTAATATTAACCTAACTCAGAGGGATACTATGAGGATATTAATGCTTATAAAGTACTGGCTTGAAAGGTGCTATGTAAGTGTTAAGTACAATTACATAACACCTATATAATGCAGTCATTTGTAACAGATTTGAGTCTGACAATTAATTGCCATTTTCACAGGGAGCACAGGGAGCCATTTTCACAGGGAGCAAGAATCTTGAAATTTGTTACGTACTGTGGCTCTTTATGGGCTGCAAATTTAAACTTTGACCTTTCAATTTCAGGTCATCAGAAGCTCATCACTCTTTCTATGGATTTCAAGTGCCCTTTGAGCTACAATGTTTGAAAGTGAGCCCTTATGAGCTAGAATCTTGCAAATTGGTAGAACTCATTATTTTGTACCACTGATTAAAGAAAAATAATTTTTAAATTTGACATTTCTATCACAGATCACCACACTATTTCCTCAGAAATTATTAATTTCTTCCATTACACTGTCATGTTAGGAATAAGGCCTCCAAGTTTAGAGTAACTAAGGTAATCTTAGTTCCTAAGGTCCACAGTTCTATTTAACTTATTTTAGTAAAAAACAAACAAACAAAAACCAAAACCCTGTGGAAGACAACTGAGCGCACCTGCAAGCTCTTACAGTGGCAGCTATGTGAACCAAAAGGGTGGACTGATGCCAATAGCAGCAGCATCTGGTCTTCTTTGTACATCCTACTGGGATTTTAAGAAAACGAGCACTTGCTTTGCATTAAGCAACTAACTAAGATAGCAACTTTGAGTTTTAAAGATGCTAATTTAAATAGAGAATTCTATACTGGGGCATATGTATCAAAATTGCATTGTCTGAGGTACTGTAACTAATGACTCAGTACAGAATGTTCTTGACATTTTGATTTCATTCACCCCCCTTTGCTTGAAGAGGTACCACTAATCATACCCCTTGCTGTCTTATCGATGTGATCCACACCAAGGCCCCATGCCTCCAAGCTAATTGTATTTGTTTCATTCCATTTATTTACAACAGGACAATAAAGATGCTAATTATTTTTACATGTGCCAATTTTTAGTAGTCAGTAGCAACACAATTAACTGTTATACTACAGCAACTGCATCAAGGCCAATTCAGCCTGAGCTGTTCAGCCTGGATCTTCAGGGGACCCTATGTCATGAGAGTCCCTCTCTATCAGGCACAAGCTGAGAAATCTCATTGTGATAGTCACTGCTTATGACACAAAGCAGCAGGACACTGACTCACAGCTCTGTGGTGATATATTGAGACCCCTAGGGAATAAAGATGTTTCTCCTTTATTGCAACCCATTTGAGCAGATCACAGGTTTATTCCTCTTCATCTTTGAGGAAACCTCCACCTACTGTTCCCATAACTCCCCCCTCAAACACATACACACTTGTTCTACAATATAATAACTTATACAGATGATAGAAAAAGAGTGTTTGTGTTTTTGTTCTTGGATATATTCCTGATTACCCTCACCTCCCCACATGGCTGTCAATCCATCCTCCTGTACTTAGTATAGTGGTCTGAGGCAGTTGTGAAGGTGAACCATATTACATGCTAAATCTTGTCTTGCTGTGAGTGATCCAAACAAACAGCTTCACAAAGGCCCCAGATTTATTTGAAATGGACCTGAGCAACATCCTTTCCTAGAACTAGTAGGATGTCTAATTTCTTATGGATTTCTGCATGTTTCATTTACTGGATTCAAATGCATCCAGGACACTACCACAAGTTAATAAATAAAATAATATTGAGAAAATGGTAGTCCTTCTGTAATTTAATGATGTAATTTTGTTTGCAAAGCTGAAGCAAACATACAGGTACCGGTACTATTTTATAACTATTGGGGGACATGGCTACACAAGAAACTTCAAAGCGCTGTCACACCCCTGAGCCAGCAAGTTAGAGCGTTATAAAATGTAAGTGTAGACAAGCTCTAAGCTTCTTTGCATTACTTTATTAAAGTAATGCATGGACTTTGTTCCAAGGAATAAGAATGTTTGATAAAAGAGGGCTGTGATTTTGGATGTTATATGATTGTATAACAGAAGATTTTGTTTAATTCTTGCGGATTTCAACCACCAACATCCAATCGCCTGTACATTTACTGGAAAGCTAGAGACTTTCTTCTCAGCGGACCATGCCCCACCATTATATTTATTATTTGTATGTGGTAGCACGTAGAGGCCCTGGCACCATTGTATTAGGCACTGTATGAATATATAATAAGAAGATGTTTTCTGACCCAAAGGATGACTTTTTCAAATGTTCATCAATTTCTTCAGGGACTATTTTAGAATGTCTGCTGTTTTCTTTCATTGTCCAAAGAAGTCATGATATTAATTTCCCAAATGTGACCATAGTGTGTTTGTGTGTGTGTCTGTCTCTCTCTCTCTCGATATATACACATCATATTTGTCATGGACTTGCTACTAGAGTTAGTCAGAATTTTCTTTCCTCCTTGCATCTGGTCAATTTTTCCTTATTCTAGCAGATGTGAAGAAAAACCAAATGTAGACTGTTGTTCACCTTTAGGAAGAACTATACAGAAATATTTGGAAGGGCCAGATCAGATGGCTACCTACCATTTTGTTCTCTCTGGACTCCAGCAGCAAGCAAATCTGGCTCCCCAAGGCTTATATCATTTAGCCTGGTTCCTAGACACTCTATGCAAAGATGTTTGCACCACTCCTCTGCCTCCAGTTCTGAAAATAACCATAAACAAAGAATCAGTGGAATTCATGAAATATTTTACTCAAAAGAAGGTACAACATGAAATAAGTCTTTGATCAACAAGCTATTTTTATGATTGAGTTAGGACTAATAACTTCTGTTTCAAAACCAGCAAAAAACAAACAAAAAAATCCCACACACACTGTTTTGCCTTGATTTGTGGACCTTTTCTAAAAAAAGAATCGGACCATGGCTCCTGAATTGATTAGAAATAGGTGAAAAGTGTAAAAAAGCTCATTTTGCTAGAAATCAACTCACACACCCAGGACCGCCTCCAACTTTTCCCAGTTGCAAAACTTTCTCTGTGTGGGTGACTGGGTGGGGGAAGGCTGTTCAGAAAGTATCTTTCAGCAAATCCTGCTTGATGGAAATAATTTAATTTAAAAACGATTTTAATGTAAAGTTATCTGAAAAGAAACATTATTGTTGCTTTAAATCCATCTTGATTATTAAGATTAACTGGGTTGCTTTTGCTTACAGTCCCTAGATATCAATATGATGGAAACTAAGAGAATGGAGCAAACTCAACTCTAGAACTCACATCCTTATTTGTCTGATAAAGTCCAAGTTTAATGTCGTTTATAGCACCATATAGTGGCTGTCATTTTTCCTGAGGTAATTTATTTTGTCAAAAATATACGTTTTCTTACAGTACTGAACTGTTCCAGCACCCAGAGGTTCAACAATGGGTTTGTCTTATAAATTTAACAGTAAATAAGACAGATCTGTGAGGTGATGGTAAATGTAAAGCCATTCTGCCTCTCGAACAAACATCTAAAAGAGAAAAAGAAATGTGCACAAATCAATACTGTGTTCATGAATCCAGCCTAATGTCACTATAGTTAAAGGAGGACTTTTACGGAAAAACTTTGAAAGCAGTGAGTAAATTCTTAAGCCACATGTCTCCTGAAGTCAAATTCATGACAGGTGGAAAAAACACAACCCCACTGAAAGGAAACATGCAGTTTTCTTGTGAATGCTCCTTGTCAATCTTCTTTATCAACAAGGCATTTCTAGACTCTGAAGGTTGGGATCCAGATTCAAAATTTCCAAATAGCGGGGTTTAGTTTGAGCCAATCTCTAGCTGCAACCCACTATGGTAATCAGATTCAGTTCATTCCTTGATTGTAGCTATTACTGCAAGTTGTTATGCCTCAGTGCTGATTAACTTCGACTGTACCCCCACAAAATCAGGCAAAGCCAAGGGAAAGCAACTCATGTAGAAAATCCCTCTCGGAAGAAATATATTGTAATATGAAAAACTATTTAGTGAATCAAATCAACATAATGGGAGGCACAGTCAATAGAGAGCCAACGAGTAACTGAAATCTGAACGTATATTGTCAATGCTGAAAGTATACTTTTAATAGTTTAAATTTGGAAACTTTTTGGAAAGTATAAAATATATGGAAATATATGAATCATGAACTTATAGACAAATATTTGAAGAATATATTATACTTACATAAACCTCGGCCAAAAACAAATTTTATTGATTTAGGTAAACTGTTACCACTAATTAATAAGATTTTTATACCACTAAATAAAGGAAAATACTAAAGTTATGATGACATCAGGCTGTAGTCACATTTGTCATATTGTAAGTGTATAAACCATGTTTACCTGTTACAAAAACTAACAATTTAATACCATATAAATATATATTTTCCATTATGGAAATGACTCTGTTGTTGGACTGAACAGCTTCTGCAAGACTGAAGGGCTGCATGCGCACTTCCAGAAGCACAAATGGATTGTCTACTAAGGTGCTGTTTCAGTTTATGCACTCCTAGTACTTTTTGGGTGCACAGGATTGCCTAGGTGGAGCTTTCCCCTTGACACACACACTCTGAAATAACGTTTTTTAAATGGCTACACTCCCTTTGAATCTACTACCACATTCCCTCTTATAACACATGGATGTACTAGGGGAGTTGTAGTAAATTCCTTTTCCGCATCTGCAGAATACCAAACCAGTGCAATTTAGATTAGAATTAGGGCTGTCAAGTGATTAAAAAAATTAATCGCGATTAATAGCCTGATTTAAAAAATTAATTGTGATTAACTACACGATTAATCGTGCTGTTAAACAATAATAGAATACCATTTATTTAAAATGTCTAGATTTTCAAATATATTGATTTCAATTACAACACAGAATATAAAGTGTACAGTGCTCACATTTTTATTACAAATATTTGCACTGTAAAAAAACAAAATAAATAGTATTTTTCAATTCACCTAATACAAATACTGTAGTTCAAACTCTGTCATGAAAGTTTAACTTACAAACGTAGAATTATGTACAAAAAAAACTGCATTCAAAAATAAAACAATGTAGAACTTTAGAGCCTACAAGTCCACTCAGTCCTACTTCTTGTTCAGTCAATTGCTAAGACATATAAGTTTGTTTACATTTAGGGGAGATACTGCTGCCCACTTCTTGTTTACAATGTCACCTGAAAGTGAGAACAGGCATTCGCATGGCACCATTGTAGCCGGCGTCACAAGATATTTACATGCCAGATATGCTAAACATTCATATGTCCCTTCATCTTCAACCACCATTATAGAGGACATGTGCTCATGCTGATAATGGGTTATGCTCGATAACGATCCATGGACTAATGCATGTTCATTTTCATCTCAGTCAGATGCCACCAGCAGAAGGTTGATTTTCTTTTTTGGTGGTTCGGGTTCTGTAGTTTCCACATCGGATTGTTGCTCTTTTAAGACTTCTGAAAGTATGCTCCACACCTTGTCCCTCTCAGATTTTGGAAGGCACTTCAGATTCTTAAACCTTGGGTCGAGTGCTCTAGCTAGATTTTAGAAATGTCACATTGGTACGTTCTTTGTGTTTTGTCAAATCTGCTGTGAAAGTGTTCTTAAAACAAACATGTGCTGGGTCATCATCCGAGACTGCTATAACATTAAATATACAGCAGAATGAGGGTAAAACAGAACAGGAGACATACAATTCTCCTCTAAGGAGTTCAGTCACAAATTTAATTAACGCATTATTTTTTTTTATAAGCGTCATCAGCATGGAAGCATGTCCTCTGGAATGGTGGCCGAAGCATGAAGGGGCATACGAATATTTAGCATATCTGGCATGTAAATACCTTGCGATGCCGGCTACAAAAGTGCCATGTGAAAGCCTGTTCTCACTTTCAGGTGACATTATAAATAAAAAGCAGGCAGCAGTATCTCCCATAAATGTAAAGAAATTTATTTGTCTTAGCAATTGACTGAACAAGAAGTAGGACTGAGTGGACTTGTAGGCTCTAAAGTTCTACATTGTTTTGTTTTTGAGTGCAGTTATATAACCAAAAAAATCTACATTTGTAAGTTACCTTCATGATTAAGAGATTGCACTACAGTACTTGTATGAGGTGAATAGAAAAATACTATTTCTTTTGTTTATCATTTTTACAGTTCAAATATTTGTAATAAAAATAATAATATAAAGTGAGCACTGTACACTTTGTATTCTGTGTTGCAATAGAAATCAATATGTATGAAAATGTAGAAAAACATACAAAAATATTTCATCAATTTTAATTAGTATTCTATTGTTTAATAGTGCGATTAATTGTGATTAATTGTTTTGAGCTAACTGCATGAGTTAACCGTGATTAATTGACAACCCTAATTAGAATGCTTTGAGTTGCTCAGTAACTGACACCAAGTTTGTTACCTATGACATTAACAGTGCTCAACTTTAAGAATCAACAAATTGGCATGCCACAGCCTCTGAAGTGCCACATTTTTTTTTTTTTTTTAAATTCCAAGTACAGGGAAATTCTGAAGTATCTGACCTATTCCGGTGGATCCAATCCTGCTTCCATGGAAATCAGTGGCAAAGTATTCATTGACTTCAGTGGAATCTGGATTAGATTCTATGTATTAACTATTGATAAGGGTTAACTTTTTAATGGCAATCACTGTGTGGCACGGCAGAACTTAGCCCGCTTTTACGCCTTTATGCCATACGTTGTAAGGCATATTTTAAGCAGCCATAAATACTCTCAAAATATTCACATCTTCATTTCCTCTAATTTCCTCTAATTTTGCTCTGCTATATGAATATCAAAAGGTGAGATCAAATGTAAAGAGACAAGTGGCCCCAATTTGACACTGCTTCTTGCAAGAGAAATGTAACTAGCAGCAGCCTAAAGTCAGTTCTTCTGAAAAATACAATCTTGTTAGTTGCAAGATTTTTAGGCAGGTTTCCCTGCAGTTTTCCCTGAGCTTCCAGGTCAGTGGCTGAAGGAATATGCCATTTCTGCTGTAGCTCACAGTTCAGTACCTGCTGCAGTTACATAAGGTGAATTTTGTTTCTCTGTATCCTGATTCACAAAAGCCCAGTGCCATGTCTCAGGAATCCAGTACTTCAGGTTAAATTGAAAATGCATATTGTACAGCCTTATAGGCATCAATACTAAAGAATCACAAAGGGCCTCCAAAGTGTTGGGCACACACAACCACCACTAACTGGAAGACGCGAGATCAGATCCAGTCCAGTAACAACACACAAATGGCTCAGTAGATTTTGTACTGAATTGAAATAAAGATGAGGAAGCCTGTTCCCCGCTCTTGTATGAAATTGTCAGTTGTATGGAGATAAAAGAGCCTTTTCCTTCTACATAATATGAATGTGGTTTATTTCTTTGTGCTTTCCCTGATGCCTGCCTATGTCTAGCTACACAGACCTAAAATGGCTGGATCTTTGACTTGGAACCAATTTCTACATATTTCTCACAAAAAGTTATTTCTGCTACCATTGCTCTCCCAGAACTGTTTGTAAGAATTCCAAAACCCATTTGGATTTTCTCATTCAGAATAAGACTGGAAACAAAATTGGATCATTCAAACCTGGACCTGCAAGATCTTTTTGGAGAAGAAAGATGGGAGCTGAAGAAACACACATGCCAATGTTTACAAAAATATACACAGCTATAATAAGAAGTCTCTGTGTGGAGGGTGAGGGAGGACAAAGAATCCCCATCGAACTATTTTTTTTAATTGAATTGAGCCACATAAAATAAATTCACAAGCGTGATCTCATTTTTCACTAGTAGATAGCAGTACAGCCTGCAACAGCCAATTTTTTTTAACTAGTACTTCATTTTATAAAACTATCCCAGACCTCGTAACTTCTGAAGACTTGAGAAAAAAAATTATTTAATTAATATTTTAAAATAAATTATGTGACAATGTTTCCATTAATTTAATGGTATCCATGTTAGTTAGAGAAGGCAGTATATACTCATAGAGCAGTGTGGCAGCTTAAGTCAAAATAAGTGATTTAAAGCTACTATGCTGTTTCAGACTTTTGATGACCTTTTTTCTGCAGTGCTTTAAATACATTTCTGGGTAAAAGATCCTTAATAAATAAGTAATGAAGTAAATACATTATTGTCAATTAATGCTAGTTATTAAAGATGAAAATGCATATTTTAGGAAGAAAACAGAAATTAGACTTAAAACATCCATCCACTTTTCCTCTACAGATGCTGAAAGATATGGCAAGGACAGATCTATAAGCAGCCTGTTTGGGTAAAAAAATCACAGTAACTGCAATTACAGAATAACCAGTCATGTATCTAAGTAGTCATTTGAGCATGCAATGGCATGCATTACCCTGGCATTTCCCTGTTCACATTTGAAAGTCTGTACGAAAGTGTCAGCTTAGTCAATATGCTTATTCCTATTATAATGTGTACCATACAACCATTAATCTAAAAATCTCAAGAGATAGTGAAATTAACAAGGCAGGAAAATTGTAGTAGAAGGCAAAAGACTTGTCACATTAATGCTACTTCTCATTAAAGTATTTTCCAAAATATATGATATTGTATTCATGTACAATTTTTCCTTTAATGAACTATGCTGCATACATTTGTATTAGAAAAGAAGACATATAAGATGCTGGAATACTGCTATAATTAGGGCCCTACCAAATTCACGGCCATGAAAAATGCATCACAGAGTGTGAAATCTGGTCTCCCCACATGAAATCTGGTCTTTTGTGTGCTTTTACCGTACACTATACAGATTTCATGGGGGAGACCATCATTTCTAAAATTGGGAGTCCTGACCCAGGGGGGGGGGGGGGGGGGGGGGTCACAAGGTTATTTTAGGGGGGGGTCACAGTATTGTCACCTTTACTTCTGTGCTGCCTTCAGCACCTGGGCAACTGGAGAGTGGCGGCTGCTGACTGAGGGCCCAGCTCTACAGACAGCAGCGCAGAAGTAAGGGTGGCAATACCATACCATGCCATCCTTACTTCTGTGCTGCTGCTTGCAGTAGCTCTGCCTTCAGAGCTGGGCTCCTGGCCAGCAGTCGCCACTCTCCAGCTGCTCAGCTCTGAAGGCAGCACAGAAGTAAAGGTGGCAATACCGTGACCCCCCCCTAAAATAACCTTGTGACCCCCCCCCCCCCAACTCCCTTTTGGGTCAGGA
>NW_020664409.1:20636282-20657486 GCF_002925995.2 Terrapene triunguis
CCCCCCCCCCCCCCCGCAACTCCCTTTTGGGTCAGGACCCCTACAATTACAACACTGTGACATTTCAGATTTAAATAGCTGAAATCATGAAATTTACTATTTTTAAAATCCTATTTTTGTGAAATTGACCAAAATGGACCGTGAATTTGGTAAGGCCCTAGCTATAATGCTGAATGCTATTAGTCATTAATTTCATAACTATATAAAATGTCAGCCATTTCCAGAATACAGTTTTTAAAACGGCATTAACACTAGATAAGGCAACACCAAGAAATAAATACTGATAATAAAATGAAAACTTAAATCAAATTTTAAGAAATGCTGTACAGTATTGGGGCAAAATACTTCAGTAGGTCTCCCTGAGGTCACAGTGGGTGAGAAGAAAGGGTATCTTATCCAAACCATATCTTGACAATATAGGCTAAGGGCTAAGTTTCAGGACAATTCTTGTAAAAAAACAAACAAAACAAAACAAAACAAAACTCACATATCGGTGAAGGTATGGGAACATGAGAGGAAATTGTAAATTTTATAGAAAGTGTTTTTTTTTTCCTGTTAGACATTGGTGCAATTTAGCTATACAACATACCTATTTATTTTCCTCTAGTTAAAGAATAAATTCTACCATTCTTACATCCACTGAATAGCACTTACCTCACTGACTAGTCCCATTGAAATGAATGGTGATACTCATGGTGTACCATGCTACTCCGTGTGAGCAAAATAATTGTGTTCTTAAGGTTAGATTTCCTGTTATTATTACTCATCTAGGGTACTACTTTTCTCAGAAAGTAGTCCCATTCATTTCAATGGTACTCTTCTTCAGAGTAGGAACTATGCAATATGAGTAACAGTGGCAGAATATGGCTCCAGTGTTCTTAGCCAAAAAGAAATACAACAATTGTTTGGTATGAATGATACTTTTCCTTTGTAGTGTAAAAGAGGAAACACTAAAAGCTGTCTGAAAAGAGGCAGAAACACATTTTTATGTCAACATTGTTTGTCAGCTACAAGGATTTGCCATAGAAATTAGGCAACTTCCCAGTATTGTCAATCTATCTCCAGTTCTGCAATTATTAAATGAAAAGAAAACAGTTCAAAAGTAAAATAACTGCAGGCAGCATGTATAAAGTATGCTTCATGGCAATAATATAAACAACATCAGTCACATCTCCAAAAAGGGCCCTTTCAGCAATGACGCACAATATATTACTCCTTTGGGAATTCTGCGCCAAAAAAATTCTGTGCACAATATTTAGAAATTCTGCAAATTTTGTCAATATATAAATGTGGAGGCTCCAGCCTGGCAGTGGGGAGCACGGAGGTGGGAGATCACCCTGAAGCCTCTCCTCACCCCGGACAGGGACTCAGCAGTGAGGCTGCACCTGACCCTGACACAGCGCAAGGTCTGGGCCTGCCCCAGAAACACCCCGGGGTCCTGCCCCTCTGTGCAAGGTGCATCAGGTAGAGACAAGCAGGCTCAGCCCAGCAGGATGCAAATGTGGAGGGGCTTAGTGTGGGGGGACCCAGGTGTGGGGTGTGAGGCAATCTGGCTGCGGGTGGCTCAGTGGGGGATCTGGATGTACAGGATGTATCATTGGAGGGTTCCAGATGCAGGGGCAATGGGACTCTATGGGGAGGGGGTTTCCAGGTGAAGGTGGCTGAGGCTCAGCAGGGGTGGGTCTGGTTTTGTGGGGCTCAGCAGGAGGGTCCGGGTGCTGGGGGAATGGGGCTTGGTGGGGTCAGTGTCTCAGTATGGAGGGCTGATAAGGGTGATCCAGGTGAAGAGGGGGTGGGGCTCATCGGGGTGGGGGTTTGATGGGCCTGCTTAGCAGGGGACTCCAGCTACTGAAGGGATGCTGCATGCTAGACTGGCTTCCCTCGTCCCTTCTCCACTGTCCCAGGCCTCATCCCCTTCCTCTTCCCACTGTCCCCTGCACCTATATCCCCCTCCCCTCACTCCCAGGTGCAGAGGTGGCCAGGTGCAGAGCCAGCAAGCCGAGCCGAATGACCACCCTCCCTCATCCGGGCAGCTTTGCACTCACAGAAATCAGGGGTGGGGATAGGGAGACAGTGGCACATGCCCCCGCGTACCCCCCCATGCCTTGCCTCTGTTTGGGGGGAACGACGATGCCTCCCCGCGGTGATTTACCTCTCCACCCACTGCTCTGGGCACCGGAAATGATGCACCCGGACTGCTGGGGAGGGGCATGTGACCACTCTTGTGGCTTCCCTTTGCTTCCCCATCATTTTCTACGGAGAAGCAAAGAACTCTGCCCCGGTGATGAATTCTGAGTGCACGCATGGTGCAGAATTCCCCCACGAATAACATATGTATTGAACGCCATTACATCAAGTTACACAGCTACTACTTATGCGGTTAATCGTATAATTTATTTGGCTCAAAACTTTCTTCAGCCTGTTTCAGATTCAATTTTCCCGGACAAGGATTTTGTTTCTCTTGGGAGATCGAAGAATCATCTCTTAAATGAAAAGGGGAATTAAGTACCTTCTGTACAAGTCTTAACTGTTTCCTTTCTTCTGCCATCAGAGCTTCAAGTCTCATACAAATGAGAATTCGTATTCATACAAACACAGAGTCTGGGACTTAGTTAATCCTCAATAACATTTAAAAAAATAAGTCTTATTCTCCAGTTATGGACAAGTGTAATTGTTGAGGGTCAGAATACTGGTAGATAAGATCGGAGGAGAGAATTGCTGTAACAATCTATCTATACAGAATCAAAGCTGATGTGGTGAGATTGGGGTACTTTCTATACCATCTATGTACACCACCACAGATTTAGTGATGATATCTATGTAATAACTGCACAACTATATAAAAAAAAGTATCTTATCATATACCTTTGATAGACTATGTTAGGATTTGACCATATTATTTGAGCACCATCCATATAAGCAGTAGAAATAGCGAAATACTTAGTGGACTTCATGGAGTCTACCTTTTGGGTGGTACATATTCTGCCTGAGGTAGGGGCTTTTACTGTGATTATTTTTTAGACTTTATTAAATCCCTGCCCAACTCCTCCCCCCCTTTTTTTTGTTCAGTTGACAGGAGTTTATTGGGTCGAAGGGAGTGTCAGTGTTGCAAATGTCATTCTTAGGCCTGGTCTACACTAGGCTTTTATGTCGACTTTAGCGCCGTTATATCGAATTAACCCTGCACCCGTCCACACCAGGAAGCCATTTAGTTCGACATAAAGCTCTCTTTAAATCGATTTCTGTAATCCTCCCCAACGAGAGGATTAGCGCTAAATTCGACATGGCCATATCGAATTAGGCTAGGTGTGGATGGAAATCGACGGTAATAGCTCCGGGAGCTATCCCACAGTGCACCACTCTGTTGACGCTCTGGACAGCAGTCCGAGCTCGGATGCTCTGACCAGCCACACCCCCGGGAAAATTTGAATTCATTTTCATTTTCCTGTCTGGGCAGTTTGAATCTCAGTTCCTCTTTGGACATCGAGGGGAGCTCAGCAGCAGTGGCAACTATGCAGAGCTCTCCAGCAGAGATGGCCGTGCAATCTAATAGAAAGAGGGCCCCAGCATGGACTGATCGGGAAGTCTTGGATCTCATCGCAGTGTGGGGCGATGAGTCCGTGCTTTCAGAGCTGCGCTCCAAAAGAAGGAATGCTAAGATCTACGAGAAGATCTCCAAAGCCATGGCAGAGAGAGGCTACAGCCGGGATGCAACGCAGTGCCGCGTGAAAATCAAGGAGCTGAGACAAGGCTACCAAAAAACAAAAGAGGCTAACGGACGCTCCGGATCCCAGCCCCACACATCCCGTTTCTACGAGGCACTGCATTCCATCCTGGGAGCGGCCGCCACCACTACCCCACCCCTGACCGTGGACTCCGAGGATGGGATCATGTCCGCGGCCGGTTCCTCGTCGGACATGACAGCGGACGGGGAAGATGAAGAAGGAGATGAGGAGGACGAGGCAGTCGACAGCGCTGGCACCGCTGATTTCCCCGACAGCCAGGAGCTCTTCATCACCCTTACCGAGATCCCGCACCAACCGTCCCCATCCCTTACCCCGGACACAGAATCAGGGGAAGGATCAAGCAGTAAGTGCTGTAAACATGTAAACATTTATTTAAAACAGAACGGTAATATTTATACTATTAACAATGTACATTTATAAAAGTTCTGTAAACTAGTAAAAAAATAATCAGGTACAAAACAGGAATATTTACAAAGGTAACAAATGGGTTTTCATGATTTCTCTGTCTTGGGCTCTTCTCAATTTAGTCCCAAGTGTTTTAAAAAATTTTCACAATGTCCGTTACTCCATGATTCCCAGGCCCAAGACGCTCCACTCCATAGTCCCAGTGCACCTACGCGAAAATCCGGTCAATGTGGCCGGGGATCGATGAGAAATCCTCGTAGGAGAACTCCTCGTAGGTCTCGTGGAGGTAGAGCTCAAGCCTGTTGATCAGGTTCCGGGGTAGGGCGATCTTAGTGGGCCCTCCGTGGTAGCAGACATGCCCCCTCCACGCCACAATCAAGTACTCCGGGATCATGGCCCGACATAGCATGGCGGCATACGGCCCCGGTTTCTGCATGCTTTCCCGCAGCATGCGTTCTCTCTGGGTGTCCGGGATCCTCAGGAGGGTGATGTCGCTCATGACGCCCTGCTTTGAATTAGGGAGGGGAATGTTAGTATTGGGACTGCTTTACAGCCACGCGGTGGAGGGAGAGGGGCAGCATACAGGGATCTTTCCCTGGGACAGCCGCGAGGGGGTGGGACAGGGGCAGAGTTGATGCTGTCCTGATTGCTGGCAGCAGAGACTGGCATTGCTTTCAATGTGAAAGGAGGCCAGTGCTACTGCTGGAGTTTTAAGCAGCCACAAGTCTGCGGCTTACCATTATTGCCCGCTCCAGAAGTTCAGGTCTCCAGCCACAGTTCTCTGAACAGTCCAAGACCTCCGCAAGTCCACAGGCACTGAAGGCGACGGCCGAAAATTCGACCTTGTCCTGAGTGCGCATGTGAGAGGTGCAGTGCATGGTCTTGTTCACAGAGAAAGACTAGGTTCTTTGTATACAATTTCATTTATCTGTCTCAGGAATTCACTCCCTTTTCACAATTCACACAGACACATCTGCGACTGTCTCCCAACCCAGCCTCTCAGCACACTCCCAGAGGCTAGCGCAGATTAGGCGGAGGAAGAAGAAGACGCGTGAAGACATGTTCTCAGAACTAATGGACTGCTCCCGAGCCCAGGCAGCCCAGCAGACACAGTGGAGGGAGAACTTGTCACAAATGCACCGAGCAGTCATGGAACGGGAGGAGAGGTGGCGTCAGGAGGACCAACAGGCTACTGAAAAGCTGCTTGGACTAATGAGGGAGCAAACGGACACGCTCCGGCGCCTTGTGGATGTTCTGCAAGACCGGAGGCAGGAGGACAGAGCCCCGCTGCAGTCTATCTGTAACCGCCCTCACCCGCCACCAAGTCCCACACCACCCTCACCCAAACTCCAAAGAAGGAGGGGCGGCAAGGGCAGTTAAAACTTTCAGTCAACCCCTGCAGACTGCTCTAGCACTAGAAGGCTGACATTCCCCAAAATTTCATAAGTCCTTTCCCACCCACCTCACAGAAGCCCCCGTCCAAGTTTCACACCCCACGTTTCATGTCTGGTTCGCAATAAAATGTTTGTTTCTGTCCATTACTGTTTCAGTCAGGTTCTTTTGAGGGAGAGTCTGTCTGGAGGGGGGGAAGGGGCTTGGTAATTGGGCAGGACAGTGACCTTTAGCAGGGTACAGAGGCGGTGTCAGGTCCAGCATCAGGACACATACACAGTGCAGTCACTGGTTACCCTGGTCAGTCTGGGAGGTGTTTTTCATGTTCTCCATTGAAATAACCAGTCCACCAGTGCGGAGCCTGTCATTCCGGGAGTTTAGAAGCATCATTTGCATCAGAACACTGAACCCGCCCCCCCGCCACAGTCTGCGTCCCCGGTTTAAAATATTCCCGCGAAAACAGCAATACAGACAACGCTGTTCATTAACAAAATCGAAATGATTTTATTTTTTGGGAAGGGGAAGGGGGTGAAGGGGGTATGTAACTGGAGAGGATAGTCAAAATGAACTGGGTAAAGAAACGGGGGCAGGTTCAGCTTCTCTGTCCACAAACTGAAAAGTCACTGGTTGCCCTGCTCACTCAGGAACCTAGCTTTCAAAGCCTCCCGGATGCACAGGGCGTCCCGCTGGGATCTTCTAATGGCCCGGCTGTCTGGCTGGACGTAATCAGCAGCCAGGCTATTTGCCTCTAGCTCCCACCCCGCCATAAAGGTCTCCCCCTTGCTCTCACATAGATTGTGGAGCACACAGCAAGCTGCAATAACGATGGGGATATTGGTTTCACTGAGATCACAGCGAGTGAGTAAGCTTCTCCATCTCCCTTTGAGACGGCCAAAAGCACACTCCACCACCATTCTGCACTTGCTGAGACGGTAGTTGAACAGTTCTTTTTCTGTGTCCAGGGCGCCAGTATAGGGCTTCATGAGCCAGGGCATTAGCGGGTAGGCTGGGTCCCCGAGGATGACTGTAGGCATCTCCACATCCCCAAGAGTTATTTTGTGGTCTGGGAAGTAAATACCTTCCTGCAGCCGTCTAAACAGACCAGAGTTCCTGAACACACGAGCGTCATGAACCTTGCCCGGCCATCCGACGTAGATGTTTGTAAACCGTCCCCGATGGTCCACCAGTGCTTGCAGCACCATTGAAAAGTAGCCCTTTCTATTGATGTACTGGCTGGCCTGGTGGTCCGGTCCCAGGATAGGGATGTGAGTCCCATCGATAGCCCCTCCGCAGTTTGGAAATCCCATCGCGGCAAAGCCATCTATGATGACCTGCGCGTTTCCCAGGGTCACTACCTTTGGGAGCAGTACCTTCACGATTGCCTTGGCTACTTGCATGACAACAACCCCCACGGTAGATTTGCCCACACCAAAGTAGTTCGCGACTGACCGGTAGCTGTCCGGCGTTGCAAGCTTCCAGAGGGCTATGGCCACTCGCTTCTGGACAGTGAGGGCTGCTCGCATGCGGGTGTCCTTGCGCTTCAGGGCAGGGGACAGCAACTCACAAAGTTCGAGGAAAGTCCCCTTCCGCATGCGAAAGTTTCGCAGCCACTGGGATTCATCCCAGACCTGAAGCACTATACGGTCCCACCAGTCCGTGCTTGTTTCCCGGGCCCAGAATCGCCGTTCAACAAAATCCACATGCCCCATTGCCACCGTGATGTCCTGGGCGCTGGGGCTCGTGGTTTCTGACAGCTCTGTGCCACTCTCCGACTTCAGGCTCTCACGGCGGTGCCGTAGCCTCCTCGCCCGATTTCTCTGCATCTGCCTCAGGGAAAGGTGTATGATAAGCTGCGAGGTGTTGAGAACGGCCACAAGTGCAGCGATGGTCGCAGCGTGATCCATGATCGCAGTGCTGTGGCGTCCGCGCTGTCACTGACCAGAAAAGTGCGCGAACTGATTTCCCGCCGGCGCTTTCATGGAGGGAGGGAGGGAGTTAGTGACGGACGGATGACGACAAATTTTTTTTACCCAGAAGGCATTGGCGGCTCGACCCAGAATTCCGATGGGCAGCGGGGACTGCGGGAACTGTGGGATAGCTGCCCACAGTGCACTGCTTCCAATATCGACGCTCGCCCCGTTAGTGTGGACTCACAAAGTCGAATTACTGTCCTTAGTGTGTCCTTAGTGTGGACACACACGTTCGACTTTGCAATATCGATTCCACATATTCGATTTAAGTAAAATCGAATTACCCTCGTAGTGTAGACATACCCTTAGGGTACAAAGACTTTGGAAAGCATCACCTGCACTCTGCCACAACTGTCTTTTAAAAGAAACACAAATGTCTCTCTCTTTGCTTCTCTTATCGCCAAAATATTACATTTCACCCAAAATTATGCCGGAATGAGACTCAGAATGGGCAATGATTGGTGCTGAACCAGTGATCCAAAGGTATGACCTCTTGCTATCCATTAGAGCTAGAAATGGGAGCTTCATGACATTAAATGGTTAGGTTCAGGCCCCATTTTCCAATGGCAAAAATATTGGCAGCGTACTGTTCCAGGGTCAATAGTATGCCATCATATCTTAATACTATGATACATTGTGTGCACTTTTGCTGAGAATAAATTAAGTTTTAGTCATATAAAATTTTGCATTCATGTAGGTCTAGTATTATCTAGAGAATGTATTTGGTATGTCTTCTGTTATCCTTCTATTTGACTGTTTTATCATGTTTTCCCTTGTAATTCTCAATATGTTTCTATTGCAAAATAATACAAAACTTTTAAGTTTCCCTAGATAATAACTGTAGACTATATAACCTAATGAATAAATGTCTGCTTACACTGCACAAATACACTGATCAAATCCTAAGTGGTTCTTTTGTTAGTAATTCTTAGTATACATCTTTTATTCACATCTTAAATTAATCATTTATCTTTTATTCTCAGTGTGAAATGGATCATTGCATTTTCTACACTAAATTATCTTTTTCATCCAAAAATATTCTGGATTTAATGAAAATATTTACCCTTTTTGTTCAAGCAAGCAAAACATAATATGCAGCATTCTTCCCTCCCCGTGCTTTTCTTTTTTAATGAAATTGTATTTTGTTTGTAGATCAGGTAGTTTTAGATTTGTGGTTTTCAAGGTGAGCCACCTTAAATATGTGACCGTCCATATCCATCAGTACTGAGTAGTTTTTTTTTTTTTTTTTTTATTAAATGAGGACACTCCTAGGTAATGTAAACCTCTAAAATTGAGGGTGAAATCCTGAACCTATTGAAGTCAATAGAAATTTTGTCATTGTCTTCGGTAAGGCCAAGATTTCCTGCAGAGGCCATGACTCAGCAATTCATGCACTTTGCTGAACCAGAGCCTAAATGCCTATATAAAAAGTGTGAAAAGGTGAACCCCATTCCAATCATGTAGCATTTTTCCACCAAGAAAAGCAAAACTTGAGAATTAGTCTGGATGACTGCAGATTGATGGGACTAATCACAACGGGTGAAAAGGTTTAAAAATTCAATAGTGTTCTCCTGAATTACAACTCAGACCCTTGTTAAACTGGAAACTTGCTATCAAAAGACAGTTCTGATTACAAGTCTTTCACCCTTATTTAGAAGACTGTGGAACTTTCCAAAAATATGAGGAACATTTACAAGTAAGAGTGTTCTTCAAGCCTATTTTTAAAACTGAGAATAAAGCAGGAGCAGGGAACTTAGTTCACTAAGAGGAAAAAAAGATTATTCACCTTGTAATAACTGGAGTTCTTCAAGATGTGTTGTCACTATGTGTAGTGCACTTCACATTGTGCATGAGCTTCATGCCCCCTGGTGTGAATAAGTTTTCCTAGCAACGCAGCCCCACTCTCCTCATACTCCACGAGGAAAGTCCAAAGGGGGCTGTCAGTTCCTTCTTACTGCTAGTTTCCACGATAGAATCTGAGGCAGTGGGGAAGGTGTCTGAGTAGTTCATTACACATAGACACATCACATCTAGAAGAACTCCAGTTACTACAAGGTGAGTAACCTTCCCTTCTTCTTCAAGTGCTTGTCCCTATATGTAGTACACTTCAGGCAATTCACAAGCCATGTCCCTCTTGAGGAGGTGAGTGCCTGGAGCCCTGTGCCACTATAAAATGCAGGACTGCCCTGCCCAGGGAGGCATCTAAGGCAGATGCTTGCACCAGCAAATGATGTCTCGTGCAAGTGTGCACAGAGACCAGCCTGCTGCTCTGCAAATGTCAGTACTAGGGATACCCTTTAGTGAAATTATTAAGGCTGCCGGGGCTCTTGTCGAGCATGCTCTCACGCTGCCCCCAAGAGGGTCATTGTTCAGTTCGTAGCAGGGTACTATGCAATACACTTTGACATCCTCTGGGCAGAAACAGCCTCTTCCCTTCATCCTCTCCACAAACAAGACAGAGTCTAGGAGACCTCTTTGGATCGGCTGGGATAGTGAGTCCTCCCCTCGTCTTATGTCAAGAGGTCTTGTTATGAGAGAACTGGACTTGACATAACCACACCATTTTGTGTATTCAGACACCATTAACTGGAAGAGAGAACACCAAATAGTTAGGAATAGTTAGGAATTGGCCTTTGCTAAGAAAGATGAAACAGTTGCACAGCTGCAGTGTTGCTAATAAGAATAGATGAAGTGACAAATTCATGAGACTGGGAAGGAGTGTGGACCCCAGGTAACAGTCTCATACCAGGAGAAGGCAGTTAGAAAGCTAGGCTGACAGGCGCATCAACAACCCATCACAAGCTGAAATCCTTGCATTTTCTGTTCATGTCCGAATGCAAACAAGCCTGTGGTCAGGTGACCCTTCTCACGAAATAACTCCCACAGGGTCAGGCTGTGAAGTTCCCACCTATGCTCTCTGAAGACATGTCTGCTGAGGGAATCTGCCAGGATATTTTGAACCCCTGGCAGATGGATGGCAGTCAGGGCAACTTGCAGGGGTATGCATGTGTTCCAGTGGGTGGTGATCTCTGCACAGAATTGCAAGGAATATGCCCCTCCCTGTTTGTTGATGTAACAGATCGCTGTCACATTGTCCAGTAGCACCAAGACTGACTGGCTTCAAATGCAAGGCAAGAAATACTCAAAGGCCAGCTGGACTACTGTCCACTCCAGCATACGGATGTGGAGCATTAACTCTTGAGGGAACCACATTGCTTGGACCACCTACCCCTTCCAGGTGGGTTCCCCACTCTATCAGAGATATGTCTGTTGTTAGCAGTGGGGGACTGAACTGGACCCCGATGCACACCTTTCCCTTGTCCTCCCAGAAGTCAAGGGACTCCAGGACACTTTGAGGAACCAAAACTAGTGAGTCGATGCCCACTGTGTACACAGTCTGGCAGCAGTTTGGCAGCCCCCTTTCTATGCTTGGTGGTGAGCACAAGGAGAGGAGGGGTGCATGGGTGGACTGAGTGGGTGCTGCTAAAGTGTACTACACATAGGGACAAGCACTCAAAGAAAAAGAGGATTGAATTGAAACGCAGAAGTCAGTGGTGAGGGCTACAATGAAAGACAATACCCATGGGCCACATTGTGAACCCTTTAAACTGGTGAGAAGGGCTGAATAGCGAACTGACTTATGAACCCACATGAAGAGTGTAAAATACCTCCTTACTCCCACTTCTGGGCTATCTGTATTGCTGATCTGCGCCTGGCGGAGAGAGCAGCCATCACAGGGCCTCTCGCACTGGCTCCCTTCTGGCATAGGTGAACAGGCAGGGAAGCGGGCAGAGTATTGGCCAATGAAACTGAGCTGGTGCTGAGTGGGATGTACGCTGCACCAGGTATAGTGATGACACAGCTTATTTCTCCTGGAGCAAGGGAGAAACAGGAACTGAACTGTGACTGAGAGTCACAACTGTGTCCCTAGTGTGCCTCTGCAGTAATGCAATTATGCACTGTCCCTTCCTTAGGTCTCATGGTAACGGACAATATAGCTCAGAAGTAGGCCACTGAAGTCAATGGGACTAGTCATGTAAGCAACTGCTTTCCAATATGAGTAAAGGAGTCACAGTCTGGCCCTAAATAATCTCCTTTCATGTTGCCCATTTGGATTCTAGGCTGAATTGTTTATAAAACTTAAGATCTGAAAAAAAGGGCGAGAGTCTCGAATAAAAACAATTTTCTGTTAGTGAAATGCAAGTCTATATTCTCCCATCTCTTTGAAGTACAGAAAACAACGTTCTGAAGATGGTATGTACAGCTAACATAACATCTTGAAATGTGTTTTAATTTAACAAAAACAAGTGGTGAGAAAATTGAACATTGCCATTTACGAAACACAGAGACATTTGGCTGCATTGAGTCTCAGTATACACTTGACAGATGAGTGGAAGGACAATAAACCCATTGTTTGTAATGTTTTTGTTTGCTCTCTGCATTAATACTCTTAAATAGGAAAATAGCTCTCAATGCTTTTCTCCTGTCTGCTTGTCAGCCATGGCCTAGTTCTGTCTTCAGGGGGAAAAATAAGAAACAGAAAGAAAAAAAACACCTTGCAACACAAAATCACTTCTTGATTTTGAAATATGTGAGGGTAACTCAGGTTTTGTTGACTTATTTATAAGATATATATTGGGCTCTAGGTTTTCTTTGGCTCATGGCATTAGAAATAGCTGCAGCAATAGCAGCTCCTAGATTACTGAAGGTGAGTGAGTAGCAGGGTTCTCTTCTTTTTTCAGAGTCAGATAAGGGCTTGCACACACAAATCCTTCTTCTCATTCTCAGAATTAATCTTGAAACATGCCTTGGCATAGAATCATTGGAATCTAGTAATAGAGATAAATCAAGTGGTTTAATTTCTATGTGTTGAAAGAAGATCTCATTAAATAGCTACTGCAGGTGCAGCAGAGGTCCAAGGAGCTGTTTCAAAGATTTGTATCTGAAGTGCATAATGTTTGCCTACGTCACTCGCTGTTCTGGGTTTGATGTGGATGTAAAAAAGTAATATCTTAAAAGATGGCTAATATTTAGTCCCTAAGAAATCATAACCTTTTAAATTTAATTTAATACAATGCATGTATATTTCTGAACTACTTTCATTACCGGCACATGCAATTTCCATGGAGGATTAAAGTTCTTATCTAACTGGGAGGTAGGAGGAAGTCACATTTGCTTAAGATATTGCTCAGAGAGTTTTTATAATTTATTCATTTAAAGTATTCCCTATACAGTCAATGTGTCGTTAATAATAAATTATTTGATATTGTCTCATATCCCAAAGACAAATATATACATATTTATACATATTTAATATTTATATTTTAATATTTAAATATATAAAAATAAATATTGGTGTGCATTTGCATGCAAGCATGTTCAGTTTTTTACAAATTTCCCCCCCACAAAAAATAATAATACAGATGTTTTTCTGTGTAAACACACACACATCCACCCCTCCCACCCTGCTCAAAACCCATGCCTAAATTGAGGACAACAGCTAAGAAAAGTGGAAAGCATGCTACACAACAGTTGGGAAAGGGGAAATTTTGGCCAACAAAATTGAAGCAAGCCCGTGCTCTTCTACGAAATGCCCTGTGTTATACTGCTGGTCAGACTAGATGGTTATGTACTTTCTGGCCTTGGAATCTACGGGATATTCAATACCATGAAAAACAGATAGCACTAGGACTTGTCAAAAATGTCCTCCTATGTTTTCCTATGGAAAATTAGATTTTCAACTAAATG
Organism: Terrapene triunguis; assembly: GCF_002925995.2. NCBI lineage: Eukaryota > Metazoa > Chordata > Testudines > Emydidae > Terrapene > Terrapene triunguis. The sequence goes on from NW_020664409.1 coordinate 20,649,544, forward strand.
AAAATTTTTGCACAAAGTGTCTGCTTAACTTGAAAATTTTCAATTTTTTGAAAGAAAAGTTAATCAGCCAAAAAAAAAATAATAATAAAGTTGGGTTTTGGTTTATGAAAACTAAAAAAAGTTTTGTTTTTTTTTAAGCAAAAACTGTGAAAAATGTTCTGCTGAAGAAAAGAAACCTATTTTTCAAGGAGTTCTAGATAGCATCTTAATTTTTGAGATTTATCTGACACCCCTTCACCTCCTCTGCCCTAAAATGGGACCACCTCATAGAATCATAGAATATTAGGGTTGGAAGAGACCCCAGGAGGTCATCTAGTCCAATCCCCTGCTCAAAGCAGGACGAACACCAACTAAATCATCCCAGCCAGGGCCTTGTCAAGCTGGGCCTTAAAAACCTCTAAGGATGGAGATTCCACCACCTCCTTAGGTAACCCATTCCAATGCTTCACCACCCTCCTTGTGAAATAGTGTTTCCTAATATGAAACTTAGACCTCCCCCACTGCAACTTGAGACCACTGCTTCTTGTTCTGTCATCTGCCACCACTGAGAACAGCCGAGCTCCATCCTCTTTGGAACCCCCCTTCAGGTAATTGAAGGCTGCTATCAAATCCCCCCTCACTCTTCTCTTCTGCAGACTAAATAACCCCAGTTCCCTCAGCCTCTCCTCGTAAGTCATGTGCCCCAGCCCCCTAATCATTTTCGTTGCCCTCTGCTGGACTCTCTCCAATTTGTCCATATCCCTTCTGTAGTGGAGGGACCAAAACTGGACACAATACTCCAGGTGTGGCCTCACCAGTGACGAATAGAGGGGAATAATCACTTCCCTCAATTTGCTGGCAATGCTCCTACGAATACAGCCCAATATGCTTTTGGCCTTCTTGGCAACAAGGGCACATTGCTGACTCATATCCAGCTTCTTATTCACTGTAATCCCCAGATCCTTTTCTGCAGAACTGCTGCTTATCCAGCCACCTGTGGTCACCATATTCAGATAAATATTCCAACTGAAATATAAGACTGCTTATCTGAGTAGTTGGTCACTATCTGGACCACAGCAGAAGGGTGAAGAGCTGAGTTAACCCTACCAGGATTTGAACTTTTCACTGAGGCAAAAAAGCACTGGGGTATTAGCTGCAGGAATCTTCCTTCCAAACTTATCAAGAACAAAAGTGCTCCAATACTATTTAGTAAAACTATGAATTTCAGAAATTCTCAGACCTACTGCTTCACAAGAAGTCAAGACCTGTTCTGTGCTCCACTGCCCTTAAAAGATTTGTAGACTCCATTAATCAACAGTAATTATTCGAAAGCTTTCCAAGGTTTACTATTTATTTTTGTGCCACCTACAATGTTTGTTCTTCCATAGCTTCTTAAGGAACCTGTTATAAAAAGGGGAGAATGTGGCTTGCAGTGGAGTACAGATTGACCAAAAATAAATATATAAACAACTTTATGTGACCTAGTGACACAAGTGATTGGTCTAGTGACGAGCTCTTAGTTTTCTCTCTCCTTGCTAACCAGTCTATACCTTTTAATCTTCAGTAAGAGGCTCACATTGCTCTCCCTTCTCTCTTCACAAATGCCTCACTGATGGTTATAGTTTAGCAACTAATGACTGATAAGTAGAAATATTTATCTGACATCTATTCCAGCCATTCCATAGCTAGTTGAGGGCTCTTGATTGTATTAAACACAACACTTCAGCTGCAACCATCCCCTGAAAGCTTCATCCCAAGTTCTTTCAATCACAGCATCGCTAAGGAATGTTGCTTGATTACATGAGACGCAAACTCTACAATAGCTAGCCCCCTGCCCATTATAAGCCATTTGTAGAATGAGTCAACTGGAGCTTCCAGGTGACATTCACTTCCAGCCCCAGCCAGAGTGCATTGCTGAAATCCTACATGGAACCATCAAAATATTTTGATTTGACTTGTATATTAAAATATTAAATAATACATATATAAATATTTAAAATAGAAAAGTCAAAACAAAATCAATTGAAATGATGTCAACATGAAATATCTTATCAAAACAAAAAAAATTATATTATTTAAACATAAGAAGAAAGTTGAAGTGTTTTATTTTAGCTTTTACCCAGTGCAAATTCATCAACATAAGACACATTCCCATTGATTTTGACAAAACGGCATTTTCTGATGAAAAACTGTTCTGTTTTCAACCAGCTCTCTCTACAATATACCCAGGTCCTTGTAGAAAATATTTTTTTTTCTTCTAATCTTTTTCTCCTATTGTGTTTTACCCAGGGGTGAAAGTAACTTAAAGGACTTACCGGTACACCACAGTCCTGAGCAGGGGGAGGCATGGCCTCAACCGGAAGAGGCGGGGACTTTAAATATCTGGGCCCTTTAAATCAAGATTTAAAGGCCCAGGGGCTCTGGCTGCGGCTGGGAGCCCCAGGGCTCAGGGGCGATTTAAAGGCTCCGGGGCTCCAGCCGCCGCTACTGCAGCAGAGGCCCTGGCCCTTTAAATCACCACTGCTACCCCGGGGCTCTGGCAGCAGGGCTCGGGCGGCGCTTTAAAGGGCCCGGGGCTCCCTGCAGCAGCCGGAGTCCCGGGCCCTTTAAATCGCCTGCCTGGGGAAGCCAGTCCAGTCCGGCACGGCATACTGGCTCTTGCCGGTACGCCGTACTGGACCGTACCGGCTTACTTTCACCTCTGGTCTTACCAGAACTAGACAGAAAACTTAGGTGAACATAGTCTTAATTTCTGAAAGAGGACATGACTACAAAATGCTAGCCCAATGTGACACACAAAGAATTAAATATTTATATACAATTTTGAAAGCGTTCACACTGTTTGCATAAAGCTGGGAATAGTGTATAGATAACCTAATGGAAAACAACTCTTTATTAATTTGATAATTTATATATTATTATTTCCAGTGGTACTTAAAAAGAGGATTGGAAGAAGAGCAGTCAGGCAGCAGACGCCTTTGAAATCAAATGTAGTTTTAACTGCTGTTGTTGATGATAAAATTAAAAATAAAACCCCTTCTTCTCACTTGCCAAGCAAATAATCTCATGCCCCTTGAGTACAAAGCATGATAGCGGCAATAGCTCTTTCCTTGATACACACAGAATTTTTAACACAGGATGTGGTCTCTTGACAGGGTGGCCAGCCAGCTGTTCTGATTTGACCTGATTAAGACATCTCTTATAGGGATGAGCAGTATGTCCTCATTTGGGAAAATGGAACACCACTGAATGTTCTCTTATCCTCTAGAAAACTAAAAATCTACTAATCTCATTTGACAGGAGGTAGTGGATTAGAATATTAAATACATCAACATGCATTTAATAAAGAGAAGGATAATATAAAAAGTAATCTACATGAGAATAAGTATTACACTTAATTTTGTGTTTAATGTAATGGAAATAGAAAACTATGTACACAGAGAGACCCCCATTTGGCAAGCTGGAGCAAAATCTTTAAATTAACCATATTGTATGACTAACTGATTGACCCTACTCACTCTGAGTGCCATGTTTTCAGGGACCGTTCATTAATGAAATTGTAAAATTTGTGCACTCCTCATTCTGCATGCACAAAACCCATTGTTAAAGTAGATTGACATAGGAGGGGGGGAACTCACACTGCACCAAAGAGAATGGAATTTTGGGGGAGCACTGCTTACCCAGGCCAGGGAAGGGACTGGGTACTGCATGCCCTCCCGTTCCCCCTTAATTTAGTCCCTGACAAAGCACCCAGATTTGCGTTCACAAACCAGGTAGTAGTATATAAAGAGGGAAATGTGTGTGTGCACAATAACGCAATTGCTTTAAGCAAACATAGGATTTTGCATATACAAACTGATACAAACACAAATTTTATTTTCCTTAAATGGAAGTCTATTGAAAACATAGGCCTATGGATGGGTCCCTATCAAATTCACAGTCCATTATGGTCAATTTCATGGCCATAGGATTTGAAAATTGACAGATTTCACGTTTTCAGATGTTTAAATCTGAAATTTCACGGTGTTGTAGCCATGGGGGTCCCGACCCAAAAGGGGATGGGGGATCGCAAACCTGTTGTAGGGGCTCATGGGATTGCCACCCTCACTTCTGTGTTGCCTTCAGACCTGGACTCTGAAGCCAGCACCCCAAGAGCTTTCTGCAGGCGCAGGAGGTGGAGGTGGGTCTGATCTCTCCCGCACTGCTAGAAGCGTCCCAGCTAGGGGCTCCTAGCTGCTAGTCCTGGCTGGCTTGGGAGGGACAAGACTTGCTTTTCCTCTACACGGCTGCTCTTCGCTCTCCCGGCTGCAGAAAGCTCCGCACCTCCTCCCTCCCCCCCCCTCCCCCCGCGCACAAACACACATACTCACTTCTTGGCCCCATCGCTCCGCAGCCACAGGAGGAGAGGCAATGTACAGGGTGCACCCCCTTTCAAGATGCGGTTATTAGTTTGTTTCAATAAAATAAAGTAAGGTCATGTGAACTTGATAGGCTTTATTGATTGATACTTTATAGCAGCAAATAACACTCAGGGCTCAACTCCCTGATTGGTAGATATGGGTACCTGAAAAAGTTTTTTAGGGTACTGATTTCAATTGGTAGCCTCAAACTTGAGAACCACAGTCTTCAGTTAACAAAAACAAGTGGAAAAAAAAGTTCTGGTTTCAAATGGCATTAATAGAATGTCAGCATGGAGCATCCAGCAACTGTGCGGTGTCTTTCTTCATTCTCTGTCTCTGTGCTGAAAACACCTGTCCGTTTAGACACGGCTCTCTCTGCATCCATGGAGTTGATTAGAATTGTCGGACAGCACCGAGCTAGCTTTGAAAGATGGGGGATTTTGCCTTCCACTGAGTTCTAAAACTGTAGCACAAGCAAACTACAGTCCACTTCTTTCACAATATTTTTGTAAGCAGGCATCTCCAGCCTACAATTCTTATCAAAGCCAGGAATTGCATTAGGCAAGGTTAAATCCACGATCAACAGGTGCATTTGTGCAGGGTCAAAAATATGCACTGCTGCAGGTGGCTGAAATTTTTGAGCCATTTTTGCTACATAGCTTGACTCTTCCCCATAGCAGTAGTACTGTCCGCGCTTCTTTGCCATGCAAGAAAACACATGCTGAGCACTAGCATTTAACTCAGCATTGTCAGAGTGATTTTCGTTTGACTGTGCTTCCAGTCCAGAACAGTGCATCCATTACTTTGTGGTACGCTTGGTGGATTGTGACATGCTGAGATTTGAACCAAGTGATTATGTCCATGAGTCCTGTGGCATTTTCGGCAACGAACTGAACTTCCTCATTCAGCTGAGCATCATTTAGAAGGGTAGACAGTTCTGTTAAAACTTGCCTTTTGGGTGTCTGTGTCAGCTCTTATGAGACAACCTCAGAGTTATACTTCAGGTGAGCTGCGTGGAATTGTATAGCTCGAAACCAGGAATTCCAACAAGTAATTACTGGCTCTGGGGGAAGTGCAATTTTTTGTTCCCCATTTCAGTCATGTTTGCAATGTGCTGCCTGTAACGAAGTTTGCGGCTTTGGCAGTGTTTAAAGATCTTTTAATGTAGCTGACCAGTTTATCAACTTTACCAAACTCACATCGCCACGGCTCACTGACAAGAGAAATTATATGTGCATTATATGTAATATGGACAGCATTGGCATTAGACCTTGGAGAACGGATTTGAAAGATTTTGTCATGTAAGTGAGTTGTCACTTATGAAAGCAGATATTTTATCAAAGTTTGCCCTTTATTTTGAAACGGTTTTAATTATTGCTTGAGAAACCGTAGCGTAGTTAACAGCATCCAAATAAATGCAGTTGGCAAGCACTGTTGTTGGCTTTCGCCTTGTCAGAAATAAAATCAAATAGAACGTGCAGTACATAGTTGTCTTGCTCATCTGTTGACTCAGCTGAAATAACTTCAAAAAACTTACATGAGTTAATTTAAGTTAATCTCCTCAAAATGTGTAGCAAAAACCTTTGGAAGGTAGTTCTGTTGGAGCTTGTTCGCACTTGGTAAGCAACCAGCATTTTGAATGAACTCATGCAGCTTTGGATGATCACGTTTTTCCAACGGTATATTAGCACTTGCAAATGCATCCACAAATTCCATTCTAGCTAAAAGATGGGTTTCAGAGCTCTCTGTCATCTTCTTAAAAAGATAATAAATTATTTTATTTTATTTTTTTTACTTTTTGTTTCCCAGCAATGCGCTATCTGCAGCCCTCTTTCTGCTTCTATGGGTTTCCAAGTCTAAGTGGTGCTGAATCATTGTCGCATATGTGTGATCCAAGGAAACACACTGCAGCTTGTACAAAATAGTTTGTCACCATTGGCATGTAGAATTTGGCTTCCAAATTCTTTCACGTGATCGATCCACTGCAGTAACGATTGTAGAGGTTTTTGATTTACTTTGGACACTCATTTTCAAGTAAATTCACTTGTCTTCCAGTAGGCTGCCAATTGAGAACACTACCCTACAAAACCGCCCCAATGTCCATATCTACCAATCAATGAGTTGAGCCCTGAATGTTATTTGCTGCTGTAAAGTGTCAATGAAAATATCCTGTCAAGTGCCTCATCTTTATTTTTATTTTTATTGACATGAGCTAATAATTGAACCTAGAAGTGTGTGTGTGGGGGGGGGAGGGCAGTTCCCTGTACAATGTCCCCTCCCCAGGCAGCTGCAAAGGGAGGGGGACAGGAAGCGAGTGGGGAGGAGGGGGTGCAGCGCTATCTGCAGCTAGGAGAGGTACCCAAGAGCAGCCCTGCAGGGAAAGAGCAAGTCCTGTCCTGCCCCAGCCCTGCCCAGACTAACAGCTAGGAGCCCCCTTCTGGGGCACTCCCAGCAACACAGGGAAGATTGGATCCAACTCCACAAGCCTCTTCCAGCTGCAGGAACCTCTGCAGCAGGGGGAGGCACCTGGAGGTGGGTCTGGTTTCCCCCTCTCCCCAAAAGCAGCTGTGCAGGGGATGGACAAGTCCTATCCATCCCCAGCCCAGCTGAAGCTAGGAGCCCTGTTTGCTGAGGCACGCCAAGGACAAGGGGACATCAGATTTCATGGGGAAGGACTTATTTCATTGTATGTTTTTCACGGCCGTGAAATTGGTAGGGCCCTACCTAAGGAATTGTGCTCTAAACATTTGGACCAGAGCATTTATTCTCCAATATTAAAACTGGAACACATCTATAAACTGATTGATTGCTTTTCCACATTTGAAATCAAATAGATTATGATGATGATGAGGAGGCCAAAAATGCAGATGATCTAACAAACAAGTAAAATTAGAATGACTAAAACCTCCAGTGTATAGCTCATTACCTCTGTTCCCTTGCTGAAACATTCAAAGAAACTCAGGAAATACTGGTTGGTGAAACAGCTTGCCCTGACCACATAGAGAAACGTGCACCCATCTTTTTAACCTCTTGCTAATAGTGCCTGGGTTTTTCAGAACTAAATGCTAATATATTTGCAGTTGTGCCTTGGCAAGTAAAAGAAAGAAAGCAAAAATATATATAAAAAAAATCGTCCCGCCCTTATAAGGGCATCTGTTATCCTGCAATTATGTATATGAATTTCAGCTATGAACATAATTTTCTCAATAGCTGTATAAACCTGAGGCAAGCTCCAGAGAGCAAGTACTAAGCAGCAGTTTGGAGTGCCAGTACACACACTACTGGAACTACAGGATTCTTAGAGGATCTTCAAAGTTAGTCAGTGTGTGTACTGTGGAATCATAGTTAGCTATACTTAATACCTCATTACCTAATTTATGTTTTTGTAGGTAGCTAGATTTCTTTCCCAATTAAAGCACTTTTGTTGAAAGTAAACTAGTTGTGCTCACAAAAAAAAAAAAAAAGTACAAACAGATATAAAATCTACTTCTGCCCAAGACAGCAGATAAACAAAGGTACTATAAAGAGATTATTAAATAATATGTGGATATTACTTATTTGTAT
>NW_020664409.1:20657886-20690474 GCF_002925995.2 Terrapene triunguis
ACTTATTTGTATGTTAGAGTTATCCTGTACCAACAGCGGGGGAGGGGAGGATTATAAAGTGGGATGGGGCAGTGCAGGTTGGGTATCTCCAGTGAAATATCAGGGAGGTACAGCCTCTTGAAGCATAGGGACATCCTGGATGCTGTACCACACTGAGAAGATACAGTACAGACCCTTTCCTGCCAGTAGTTTTATGCTGCCCCATCCCTTTCATTTTTGTGTCAAGAGGATGTAAGTCCGAGGAAAGGCTCCTTGCACACTACCCATCACACTGATGCAGGGCTGGACACAATCAGGCCTTTAATATTTAGAATGTAAAATAGAAGATACATAGACAGATTGCCATACTGACTATGATGGTCTGTGAATGAATGTTTATAGGAGCTCAATTAACACTAATATATCTCTGTTTCCAATGCAGTTTTAATTACCTAGAGGTTTTACCATTACCGTACTCAAATGGTCTCTCAATTTACATTTATTAGCCACATCCATCTCTCTCACACACAGTACAAATTCTCTAAATATGCTATTCTAATTGCTAAGTCCAGCAAAAATAATCCATAGCACAGTAGAGGAACCACTTCTGATCTTTGCTTCCCTTTTTATTTATAGAACACAAATTTAATTACAAGATAATGTTTTTACTTGAAATAGATATTGTGCTAGTCAAAGGGTTAGGTCAACTGAGAACTGTGAAGAAGGATAGGAAGGTTCCTTAGGAGGAGCATGCCTTCATTTGGTCAAAGAGCTGGGAATCACTCAGCTGCTCCTAAAGTCATGACTGTTAAAATTATATGCTTAAAGGATCAAGTTCTCTCTTCCACTTGGAATTTTGAGATTTTTGGATTTATAGCCAAGTTTGTTTCATTCTGTTTTAACTGTTGCAATTATGAATTTATAGCTGACTTCCTTATTATTTTCCTCAGTTCTAGGTTATTTTCAGTTACTTCTTTTGTACTTTAGGGACCAATAGCTGTCCTACAGTACTTTTAATGGGACAGTAAAATAGAAGTGCTATGTCTGGATCTTACCTTTAGGAATATAAACATTTTACTTTTTTATTAAAATCTTTGAATTTCAAAAACAACAACAACAACTGTTAACTGAGACAAAAAGTTCTTTAGATATGTGGGGGGTGGTCTTTAAAGCTCTAGGTTAGTGGCTCCTAAGTTGTGGTCCGTGAACACTTGGTGGTCAGTGAAGAGCTGGCTGGGCACATGATGCAGGCTCGTCTTCTTTTCAGGTGCGTCTCTGTACTAGAGCTATCTGGAAGTTTTCCAACAAAGTGTTTTCAAGTCAAACAAATGCTGATTTGGCAAAAATGAAACTGCTAACCAGGGTTGGTTTTTTTAGCACTCTATTGACTCAACTCCAAAGAAAGGCCTGCACCTAGCCAAGAAGTCAGAAGAGTGGAACCGCTCATTGGGATTCATGTGAATGTGGAGATCAAAACCCTCTGATTTCTCAAACCACCTTACCCCTAAGACTAATTAGCTGGCACTCCAGCATGAAGACAGTTCCTTAAGGATGGGCAGACTTGTGCACATTTGAGAGCCGTTAGTACGTTACACCTGCAATGAAAAATGTGGATACATTTCTTTTAAATAAATGTGCCACAACCATGCTGAATTCAAGGAATCAGAATGGGCAAGTCTCTAGAAGAGCAGTGACTTGAACTGGAGTCTCCCAAGTCACAGGCTAACTCCTAACTGCTGGACCATCATTTCATTGACAATGGACTTGTCACAGTAACGATCAATGGCAAGTCATAGTTTGATGAATTAAGCACTGGTAAAATTTAAACCCTAATAAATTAAACGTAACTTGTTATTGAACAGACTCTGCTCTCCAGGCTTGGAATACCAGTAAAAACTGGATTTGAAATAGCTTTCACATACAATCACATCAAATATCTATCTATATCTAAATATAAAGTATAAGTTTGCCACTTATAATTCCAGACCAAAATTTACTGTCTTTCTATGACTGGTATGTATGTTTTTGTATATTCAAAGTTATTTGCATTGTTTGCCTTAGACTAAAGTGTACTAATTCATGTACAACCTTTCATGCCACTAATACACGTACAACCTTTCATGCAATCCAATATGAACTGTGCAGCCAGGAGACGCTCAATCTATTGACTAATTTCAGTTTTCTTTCAAGATGGCAATAGCAATACTTAGTATCAATTTGGACATAGATGTTAAATGCAGCCAGGCTTTAGGACAAAAAAGAGAAAAAGCTTATTTATAGCCAGCAAGGAGCAGTTATTTAAACATGGTATATAACGTTAAACATGCTGAATTGCTACAGAATAAATTCACATTCCTATATGAGATCACTGTCTCTGCAGAAAGGAGTGTATTGCAATTACCAGTGTACATTTAAGTGATTGGAGAATGTGGAACTTCCAGACATCATTTTTAAGGTCTCCATAGTATTAATTTAAAAACTACTTTAACAAAAGAGAACTGAATGCACCCAGTATACTTTCTGCTTGGCGCCAACTCCAACTTGGATTTTATCTAACTGAAAAGTGAAAGCATTGAAGTTTGTTCTAATGTCAGGCAGAGGATTCCTTCATTCAACTAATTAATTTCAAATAAAGAAAAGATGGACCCAGAGTCTACAGAGATTTGAAGAGTGCACACACCAAACCTGGGGAGCAATTATTTAAGGTATATATGCATGAATAATGATGATTAAAGCTAGAAAAGAAAATTTTGGGATGAATATCAGAAAAGCGTGCTTGTCAATTTATCAGAGAAGTGGTGGAGTCCCAAACTTGAATTATTTAATACTGGCTTGCACAAAAAAATATAAAATATACCCAGTCTTTCAGCAGAAAAGAGACATCCCTTCCTTAGAGAGGAGAGTGCATGTGGCAGAAGTCTTCGCTAAGAACAATACTCACTAACAGCATTCAGGTCTACATTTCTCAAGTCACCCGTGAGTGTTTTATGTTCTCATAGACAGAAAAACAATTGTAAGAAGGCAACTAAATAAAACTTGTAAGATGTAGCAGAGCAACAAGCATAATAGATCTGTATGAAGAATAGGCAGAGAGACAAAAGTGTTCTCTGATTGTGACAGCAGAGGAGTAGCCAGGATTCCTGGATTCTCTTCCCAAATATGCCTTACACTCCTTCTGGAACATATGATTTGCCATCCCAGATTAGATCAGTGGTCCATATAGTCCATTATACTGTCTTCGAAAAGCAGCCAGTGCCAGACACTTCAGCATACCTCAGTTTGGTAAGGTCCAAATGTGAGATGCAATATGCTACAGAGATATGTTTGTGAAGGCCCAAAATGATGGGGACAAAAATTATTCAGGTAGGAAATTTAAAAAGCGGTGGGAATGGTTCCTTTGGTGCAAATAACTCTTTCGATAACCCCAGTGTCTTGAATCCTTATTTCAGATGTAAATAATTTTTCAACAATAAAATGGAGGGAATACCAAATCCATGTGTGTGACAATGGCAACTTTGGGTCAAGAATGAGTGACATCCCTGGAATGGAGGGACAGTCAAAACATGTGCACTACTGAGAAAAGTGCAAGAAAACCTACAGTATGTAATTATGGAATAAGATGCCCACAAAGTTTCTTTCTAATGCTTACTAGCTAAAGGCTGGGTTATGCCCTGCACCATGAGTTTTTAAAGTAATTTTTAAAAGCCCCTTACTATTGTAATGTTGTATGATCTTGTTATCTATGTAAATGTCCAATCCTTTTATGAATGCTGTGTTGCACGGTGGTGTAGCGGGGTTGTCACCCTGAAGGAGTTAAAGCAGCCCTGGAGAGGGCTGCAGCTGTGAAAAGGTAGGCTGATGGGGAAAGCAGCCATAGCTGTGGCCAGCTTAAACAGAGCCCAGCTGGCCCTTATAAGAGGGCTGTGGGCCAGAAGCTAGCGCACACAGTCTCTCTCTCACCTCTTGAGAGAGAAGGACCTGGCTGCCTGGGAGTTGAGAAGGGTACCTGAGGTGAAGCAGTGCTGGGGAAGGGCAGAGGGAGCTGGGGAGCTCCAGACAAGAAAAACCCCAGGCTGCAGGCCTTGCTAAAAGGGCCAAATAGCTACTGGGGCTGCAGAGGGGCAACCCAGAGATAGGCAAAGGCAGCAGGTCCTAACCCTCTTGCTGATGAGTGGTTTACAGACTGCAGTCTGCCCCAGGGAGCGGGAGCTAGATGATGACTGGCAGTAGCCACTGAGGCAAGGTGGGTTCAGAGGGTTGGGGGTTCCCCTGGGAGGGGTACTGTGGTGGGCAGAACCCCTGGGCAAAGGGCACCAGGATCTGGGAGGAACACTGGGCCAGCGGCAGGCGAGACACCGGCCTGCAGAGGGCACTCCGGGCTGGAAAGAGCTAATTCCTGAAACGGCCAGCAGGAGGCGCCGCACCAGTGAGTCTTCCCCCCGCCACAGGTGGGAATAATTAAAAAGTCATCCTTTTGTCAACATTTACTGATCAAATACATTCATTGGGATATTTTCCATAGGCTCACACGTTGAAATAAATGCAACTATAAATAGCTTGGAAACCTAGAGTATGGTATATTGTCAAAAGTTGATTGGAAAAGCCACAATTTACATGTACAACACATGGGATAACATCCTGGCCTTAATAAAGTCAATGGGAGTTTTGCCTGACTTCAGTAGGACCAGGATTTCACTCACAATTTTCAAGTTATAATTTCATTATTTCTAAAGCAAATCTTATCTCAAATGCTGCTATTAAGGGCTAAGCATCAGATCATCAGCTGGTACAACTCAGCATAGCTCCACTGATGTAATGAAGATGCTAGTTTACACCTGATGATGATCTGCCTCTCAATTCATGAGAAGATTGAAGTTTCAGAAATAACTCATTTTTGAGTTATCACAAGCCAAACAATTCCTAACGAACAGTAGTCAACATTAAACAACAGACCACCATGTTTTCCCACTGTAATACCTCCAAAACAGCCTAACATATTTTTACAGATCTTTCCAAAAAAGATTTACCTTTGATCTGAGAAAAAGCATGAGAATCTCAGAACAAGGATAATTTAATAAAAAAAAAAGAGAGAGAGAGAGAGAAATGGACTTTTAATGGAAGTACCTCCTCATCCAGCACTCTCAAGGCACAATTGCACCAGTATGATATTGACAGCTTCCAAAATGTCTATATTTCTCAAATCTAACAAACAAAGAGCAGCAAGTTCCTAAGCTTTACAGGTAAACACCAAGACGTGTTGCTATTAAGAATCTCGCTGTGCAATAGCCTACTGGGGTTTTAATTTTGACAGTAATGTTCAAATTAGCAAGTGACTTCTGGCAATCTACCTGAAACCTGGTGGGATTAGATGGATATTGAACATATTGGTATATTCATCTCCCATAATGAACTTTTGCACTGAATGAAATTACTTACCATATTCTGTTTCTTATTGAAAAACAGAACACACAACATTCCTGACTGGCAAGTTTTCATTCCAAACCAGTATCCTCCTCTCTAGCCATATCACTAGATATTACATGATATAGGAATGCTCCAGGCTCCAGGTAAGTATACATAACTTGTATACATTATTTTCTATGCCCAGATAAACATACTAGTCAGTTCAAAACACCTTCATTCAATGACAGGTTCAGACTTTCAGAAAAGACTTTAAATGGTTAATCTATTTATAGCACCATGTACTGCACGCTATGTAAGTAGTCAAATGCAACTGAGACTGAATAGTGACAGAAAATGAAAAATAGACCTGGTGTTTCAGGTTAGGTGCAGTAAATTACCATGTTATTCATTTAAATCTCTCCAGTCATACATCATCTGTCAATACCCCAAATTCCATCTATAAATTAATGTCAGGGATTTTTGTGCTGCCTCTAAATGTACACTATTTTCAAGGGAGGCCAGGAGCTGCAGAAGTCACATGGTTTAACAATATGACACAGGTTTTCACAAACCCTGAAAGTGCTAAGCCATACTCCAGGAAGATGAGTAGAGACCCTCATGCCTTAGCTGATGTCTGGTTTTCCAAGTTCCTCTCCATTGCTATCATACCACAGGTGGTATCTTGCCTGGTTACATAATACCAGATTCTGATGTCCTGAATGTAGCAGAACTTGCAAATGTGCTTCAGCCCAGAAATGAGGTATGTTCTCAGACAGACATAGGTAGAGTTATGTATTTCTATCAGACTATTATTAGGCATGTTTGTATGGAAACAACATTTTTTAAGAGTCCATCTGCTCTTGCTACTTATTCCTCAACTGAAGTCCTAATACTGAGTTCATGACAGCATAGTAGAAGGATTAGGAGTTTGGATGAGTGATAAGCAGAGTAAATAGATGAACTTAAAAACAAAAATGCTGTTTTAATATGAATATCCTCAATAATATAAAAATGAGGAGACATAAAATAAGTGATATGCAATATAAGCAGGATTATCTCAAAATAGATTGTTTTCTAAGATTGCCCTGAGGTATCAACAAATCCTGCCACAAATACTTGCTTTATGAAGTTTCTGGAAACAGATATATCCGTAAATTCCATTTCCTTTTACTACATATGTAAGTGGTACTACTCACATGGGTAAGGTGAAAAGGATTTGGTTCCAGTTCCCAAAAAGTAAGTGTGGAGGATACTCTCAATTTCCTTGTCAACTCTGTCCTTCACTTCATCACACAAAATAATCAGTTCTTCATAACAGTGTGTCTTAATATCTCACATGTTTTCTACATGCTTCTAAGGGGCAGATGCTCACCTGCTGTAAATTGCAATAGGCTAATTGACTTCAATAGGCCTAAGACAATTTATACTAGTTGAGGATCTGCCCCTAAGTATTTCATTCCAGAGAACTGCATACTGTAAATTAAATTACGTTTATTATTATTATGACATACAAAAACAAAACTATGTTAAAAGTATGTTGCCACCTGAAAACTAAGGACTCCAAAGTTCGGAAATGCCAAATCAGAGTCTCCCATGCAACTTTAATTGAACTCCCTTGCATGTATACATTGTGATAGTTTTGCCCAGCATCACACAAGAAATCTATGTCAAGGACAGAACTAGAATCCAGCTCACTTGGGTCCCAGTCCAGTGCTTTCAACACAAGAGAATATTCTCTCTCCTCCTGCAGTGCCCTGCATCATTCACTGCTCTTCCAATGCACTGAATTAGGGAAAAGTCCTATGGAAAAAAATAGCATATGGCTATATAATTAAAGACTGCAACAATGCATAACACAAGGGGTGTGAATGAAGGTTGAATGGGCAGTTTTAATTCAGGCATTTCCTAACTTGAGTGCTTGACTTTGTACCCTCAACACTCTTTTCATATATACTTTTGGATCTAATAATAATATATACTTGACTTACTTTACATAACACACATTATATATTCTCTATTTTCTGCTAAGACAGCATAAGGTTATGTTGTCTAACTGCCAATCACGGTAGTTATTCTGATCACCATTTCAAATACAATAGTTGGCTGGAATTAACTAAGATAGCATAACAGCATCAAGTTACTATAGCAAAGAAACAGATGACATAAGGAGAATAGAAACACCATAATAGCCATAAAGACAAATGTATGAATATTAATTCCTAATTCATAGTGGAAAGCTGGTAAGAGTTGATTTTAAAATAACCAGTTGGAGGACAGGATTTAGCATGAGCTGTAGAAATGTTCTGTGTAATTCTGAGGGCTCTTTAGCAACTGTTAACACAGATGTTTCAGAAGTACTTTTAAACAAAAGAACTCCATTTGTGTGCAGCCCTCATCCTTTTCCCCAATATCTTTGCCTCAGAATAATCTGCTTCTCTCCTGATTAACCGCCACCAAATTCCCACCCGTAGCAATGCATCTTAATTGAAAAAATCTACAATACTGAAAATGTGTATGCCAGCTTATGAGATATATAAAATAAGCAACAGTATGAATATTTTCAAGATTGTTTAAGAGGGAGCAGAGGAGAAGTGAAATTAATGGATTTGTTCATCACCTCCAACACAAATTGTCTATTTTCATGTAGTATGGAAAGCCAGCTACTCCATAGATCCCAAGGCCAGAAGTCACCTAGTCTGACATTCTGTATAACACAGGCCTTAGAACGTCCCCAAAAATAACTACGTGTACATAGAAGGTCAGAATACAAAAATAGTGTCCTGCTATTTTTCTTGCATCCACAAAATATGAGCACCTAGAAAAGGATGAGATGTAAGAGGGGAAAATACACATAATCCCCCCCCCCTTCCTATTTTAATAAAAATTTCAAAGTATTTAAATTTTTCTGACCAGCACTAGTGACTATTCACTTTGTATGCAAATACCCATGTGTGTATTAGTGTGACCAGACAGCAAGTGTGAAAAATCAGGATGTGGGTAGAAGGTAATAGGCACCTGTATAAGACAAAGCCCCAAATATCAGGACTGTCCCAATTTTATAGGGACAGTCCTGATATTTGGGGCTTTGTCTTATCTTACCTTGGTATCCAGATTTATATTTTATGAAGGGAACTCATATGACTAAGACATGGAAATTGGTACTTGGGCATCTGGATTCTGTTGCCAGTCTTTCTGTGAGACCAGGGCAATTCAGTTAAACTACTTTCCATTTCCTCACCTGTAAAGTGGGGGGGAAATACCTCAAAGTACCTCACAAGAATGTTTTGAGACAATGTTTATAAAACCTTATTGAGATTCCTAGATGGAAGGCACTATAAAAGAGAAAAACAATGTTATTATTTTTCTGCATAACCATATTATTATGGTCTACCACAGACACCTGTTCTTGAAAGGTTATCCTATAGTGTATGAAGAGTATGCTGACATCCTGAGATATACAGCATGAATGCAATTTAAAATTTTTAGTGCCTTAGTATCTTAGCAATTTTTAAAGAAATGTATACGTGATAAAATGTTGATCTCTTAAGTTGTTCATTCATTATATCTTATTTAGAACTACTTCAGCTTTACATAGGGACTCATATTTACGTCATGAATATGGAAAAGGGAAGAGAATATCTTAAAATGTGTGCTGCAGAGGACTAACAATTATTTATGGTAGAGTACATTTGGCAAGTCTCTTGAGAAACTCTAAACTGAATCAGAAGGAAGTTTTATTATACATAGACGCACAATGTATGAATAATATCAGATTTCAATTTTTCCATAAACAACCAGAGGCTAAAGAACAACTTTTATTCTCTCTAGCTAGCCAAATGTTAGACCATATTGCAGGATTTTATTTTTTGTATGTGTTTACATCATGTCATTGGTATAGTTTTTACTTAGGTATAGAATACAGAGGTTGGCATAATGCAGAGATTGAAACACTTATCACGCTACTAGTTAGAGGAAGATATGAAACATATGGCTCTCTCACTGCCCCAGTAGTAAGATTCAGGGGCAAGGGCCAAATGAGAAGTTCAGATCCCCACATTAGGAAGGGCGAGGGTGCTAAGCTTCGTGCGTTAGGGTGGTGGCTTTGGTCTCTGCTTGGTAACTCACATCTTTCATACTAATCTCTGATTAACAGGTAACAGATACAGTTGAACCTCCATCATCTGCTGGCGGTCAGATGAAATTTTCTGCCTCTTTGTTGCCTTCTAGAACTTCCTAACTGAAGTTCTTCTACTCTACTGCTCCCCAAGAGTGTCCTGGCTACTTCAAAGGGGATGGTTCTCTATCATCCTATACGTCTTTCTTGATTGCCATGAAGAGGGGACAAGACAAAGTCTGTGCAACTTCCTTCCTCTCCCCAGCCTCTTTATGTTGGATCTCTTTCTCCCTCAGCCTCTGTATTCTGGATCCCTCTAATAAACTCTCAGACTTTAAAGCCAGAAGGGACCATCATGATCATCTAGTCTGACCTCCTGCACATTGCAGGCCACAGAACCTCACCCCCACACTCTGTAATAGACACATAACCTCTGGCTGAGTTACTGAAGTCCTCAAATCATGATTTAAAGACTTTGAATTACAGAGAATCCACCATTTACACTAGTTTAAACCTGCAAGTGACCCATGCCCCATGCTGCAGAGGAAGGCGGCGCAAACCCAAAACAAAACAGGGTCTCTGCCAATCTGACCCACGGGAAAATTCCTTCCTGACCCTAAATATGGTGGTCAGTTAGACCCTGAGCATTTTGGCAAGACCCAACAGCCAGACACCAGGAAAGAATTCTCTGTAGCAACTCAGAGACCTCCCCATCTTGATCACAAGCCATTGGGGATATTTGGTACTAGCAGTTGCAGATCAACTATATTCCATTGTAAGCAGCCTCATCGTACCTTCTCCTTCATAAAACTATCAAGCTCAGTCCTGAAGCCAGTTAGTCTTTTTTGCCTTCACTGCTTCCCTTGGAAGACTGTTTCAGAGCTTCACTCCTCTGAAGGTTAGAAACTGTCATCTAATTTCAAGCCTAAACTTGTGAATGACCAATTTATATCCATTTGTTCTTTTGTCAGCATTGGCATTTAACTTAAATAACTCCTCCCTCACAGATATTTATCCCTTTGATGTATTTATAGAGTGCAATCATATCTCCCCATAGCCTTTGTTTGGCTAGGCTAAACAAGCCAAGCTCTTTGAGACTCCTTGGATCATCCTAGTAGCCCTTCTCTGCACCTTTCCAGTTTGAATTAATCTTTCTTAAACATGACAGACCAGAACTGCAAAGAGTATTCCACATGGGGTCTCAGCAGTGCTTTGTATAATAGCACTAACACTCCCCTCTCTCCACAGGAAATACCTCACTTAACGCATCCTAGAATTGCATTAGCCTCTTTCACACCCGCATCACACTGAGGGCTCAGTCATCCTGTGATCAACCAATACACCCAGATCTTT
The DNA here is from genome assembly GCF_002925995.2 of Terrapene triunguis. NCBI lineage: Eukaryota > Metazoa > Chordata > Testudines > Emydidae > Terrapene > Terrapene triunguis. Next base: position 20,668,736 of record NW_020664409.1, read on the forward strand.
CTCCTCCTCTGTTGCTTCCAACTGATAAGTCCCAGCTTATGCTTGTTGTTAGTCCCTAAGTGCATGATCTTGCACTTTGCACTATTAAATGTTATCCCATTTCTATTACTCTGCTTTTCAAGGTCATCCAGATCTTCTTGTATGATATTCCAGTCCTCCTTGGTATTGGCATTACCCCCAGACTGTCATCTGCAAATTTTATTAGCATACTCCCACTTTTTATGCCAAGGTCATTAATAAAAATGTTAAATTAGATTGGTCCCAAGGCCGATCCCTGAGAAACTCCACTAATAACCTCCCTCCAGTTGACAGTTCATCTTTTGGTATGAACCATTGTACTCTCCCCTTTAACCAGTTTCTTATCCACCTTTCAATTCTCATATTAATCTCCATCATATCCAATTTAACTAACAATTTTCCATGTGGAATTGTTTCAAATGTTTTACTGAAATCCAAGTAGATTAGATCTACTGAATTTCCTTTGTCTAAAAAAATCAGTTATCTTCTCAAGGAAAGAGATCGGGTTGGTCTGGCATGATCTACCTTTTGTAAAACCATGTTGCGTTTTATCCCAATTACCACTTGCCTCTATGTCCTTAACTACTTTCTATTTCAAAATTTGTTCTAAGACCTTGCATACAATTGATTACCTGAATATCTGGCTTTTTTCATACAAGGTAGGAGCAGGAATATCATTAAGAATAAATTCTAGCCTAACAGCTACATCATTTCTTATCTCAGTTGAAGAACTCCATTAAAAAAAATCAATCTACTTCGTCAATCTTATAAAAGCTGCTGTATTCACTGTTAAAAGAATTCTGCATAATTTTCTAGGTGGCTAGTTTAAACAAACAACAAACACAGCAATATTCTCCCATAATGACAAGGCCAGGTGGAACAACTTGAAAAAACAACAACAACAATTCACATGAAGAATATGAAAGAATCTCCCTTTTTACACTTAAAAGTTAAGGTGACCGTTTGGAACCGACTATTAATGACAGTTTATAAAACAGGTATTTCCCTATGTTCTAAAGTTATTAGTTATATTTTATAACTACTGGAAAAAGGGATGGGGAAAGAGTTGACTTTTGATCATTATGTGTGCCCAAATAGGTGAATTAATACCTCTTCCTGGAACACTGAATGGTGCCACAAAAGACCATAAATATAGCAATTCCAACACAGAATCAGAACCATTCACCTTTGATTACTGAGCCCAGATTTCACTAAAGCCTATATTACAGCAGATATGCACACAAAAGCCCAGTTAGAACTAGTTGAGCGGGGGAAGCACGTTGTCACCCCAGGATAAATCCACAGCACACAAAGGCTATTGTCAATGTTAATTGATTCTCACCTGCCCATCACTGGGAAGCAGGATCTTTTCAAAAGGAAGAGAAAGTAAAAAGATGCTCTCAAGGTGGGACATGCCACTGTGTCAGACAAAGGAGTCAGACATTAGGATGTGCTCTCTGGATACACATAAACCCATAGTTTTTTCTTTTCTGTAGCTCAAACTGAGAGAGCCTACTTGATTATCTCTTGGGAAAAGTAACTCAAGATATGATCAGACAATCATTTATATTTGTTTTGTCTTTTTCTCTATTTTCAAACAAAACTCGCCCTATGTGAATTTGTTTGTAAGTTTGGAATGCCCATGAAGTTTCACCTCTGAAATGAAAAAATGCAGCCATTTATCCAGCTACTGTATACCTTCCCTATGGAGTACCTGCACTGGACATTTGCCCTACACTTATATAATGAGTTGTGACGTATGGCCTACCTCCCTGTGGGGAAGGCAAAAAAACTCCAACTCCACGTAGGCCAATCTGGTGGAAAGGGAAAAATTCCATCCCAGGCTCCTTAAAAAAGGGGCAGTTAGTGCAATGCCCACAGCACATCTTGACCAAACCTGGTATTTCACCACCTAAAGAGGAGGGAGAGTGAGTGCTGCCTCCGCCTGCTCCATGTAAAAGGGGGCTTCACGCACAGGGCTGTCTCTTTTAAACCCTTCCACACATCCAGTTCCCAGGGGATGAGTCAATGTCGCCATACTGCCCTTTGTCCCCTTTTGCAGCAGTTTGACCTCTTCTCTCTCTCGCCTCCCCTCCCCTCCTCCAGCCATAAAGCACTGTTCCCTTCATTTGGCCAGCCAGCTATATTCCCTCCCCTCACCCTACACACACACACACACACACACACACACACACACACACACACACTTACTTAATCATAGAACCATAGGACTGAAGGTACCTGGAGAGGTCATCTAGTCCAGTCCCCTGTACTCAGGGCAGGGATAAGTATTATCTAAACCATCCCATAACCTCCCTAGGCAATTTAGTCCAGTGCTTAACCACCCTGACAGGAAGTTTTTCCTAATGTCCAACCTAAACCACCCTTGAGTTTCAGATGATTGAAGATCTCCTGGTTAAGACAGGGTAGTCTCTTGACATACTTCCTATCTTTCCTATGCAGTGGGATAGTTTGCTCTTCTTGTGTTTTTAATAATGTCAACTTTGAAAAACTGCCAACTCTTTTGAACTGTTTTTCCCCTTAGACTGGCTTCCCATGGGATCTTACCTACTAACTCCCCGAGTTTGCTAAAGTCTTCCTTCTTGAAGTCTATCTTTATTGTGTTGTTTTCCCTCCTACCATTCCTTAGAATCATGAACTCTACCCTTTCATGATCACTTTCACCTAAGCTGCATTCCGATTTCAAATTCTCAACCAGTTCCTCCCTATTTGTCAAAATCAGATCTAGAACAGTCTCACCCCTAGTAGCTTTCCCCACCTTCTGAAATAAAAATTGTCCCAAGGAGTTTGTTGGATAATCTGTACCCTGCTGAATTATTTTTTCAACAGATGTCTGGGTTGTTGAAGTCCCCCATCACCACCAAGTCTTGCATTTTGAATGAAGTTGTTAGTTGTTTAAAAAAGGCTTCATCCACCTCTTCTTCCTGGTTAGATGGCCTGTAGTAGACCCCTACCATGACATAGCCTTGTTTTTATCCCTTTTATCCTTACCCAGATACTTTCAACAAGTCTGTCTCCTATTTCCATCTCAACCTCAGTCCAAGTGTATACATTTTTAACATATAAAGCAACACCTTCTCCCTTCCCCCCCCTGCCTGTCCTTTCTGAGCAAGCTGTACTCTTCTATACCAATATTCCAGTCATTCATATTATCCCACCAAGTCTCTGTGATACCATCTATGTCATAGTTGTGTTTATTAACTAGCATTTCAAATTCTTCCTGCTTATTCCCCATATTTCTCGTATTAATATACAGTGTGACAAAGTTCCTCCTCTATCTTGGTGGGTCCTGCGCTTATTGGCGGATTTTCTTGCCTCAGAGATTCACCATATGGGTTTGGGAACAGCCCAGAGACCTTCCCCTCTGGAAGAACCCACAGTCCAGGTCAATTGGGAGGTTTGGGGGGAACCCAGGCCCGCCCTCTACTCCGGGTTCCAGCCCAGGGCCCTGTGGACTGCTGCTGTCTATAGTGCCTCCTGTAACAGCTGCATGACAGCTACAACTCCCTGGGCTACTTCCCCATGGCCTCCTCCAAACACCTTCCTTATTTTCACCACAGGACCTTCCTCCTGGTGTCTGATAACACTTGTGCTCCTCAGTCCTCCAGCAGCACACCCTCTCACTCTCAGCTCCTTGCGCCTCTTGCTCCCAGCACGTCACACTCGCACCACAAACTGAAGTGAGCTCCTTTAAAAACCCAGGTGCCCTGATTAGCCTGCCTTAATTGATTCTAGCAGCTTCTTCTTAATTGGCTCCAGGTGTCCTAATTAGCCTGCCTGCCTTAACTGGTTCTAGCAGGTTCCTGATTACTCTAGTGCCGCCCCTGCTCTGGTTACTCAGGGAACAGAAAACTACTCATCCAGTGACCAGTATATTTGCCCTCTACCAGACTCCTGTACTCCACTGGTCTGGGTCTGTCACAACAGACATCTAAGATATTGATTTGATAATCCCCCTAAGTTATCTCGTCTCTCTTATCCCTGCTATAACGGCCCATGCTCCCTTATCCCAACCCTTATCCCAGGTCTCCATGTTTTTGACTTACCTGTGGGCTTTGCTCACCTGCCCCCTTCAAACCTAGTTTAAAGCCCTCCTCATGAGGTTAGCCAGTCTGTATCCAAATATACTCTTCCCCATTCCTTGATAGGTGGATCCCATCACTGTTTAGCAGTCCTACTTCCTGGAACAGCATCCGGTGATCAAGAGAGATAAAGCCCTCATGGTGGCACCATCACTGCAGTCAGGCATTCATCTCCAGGATGCATCTGTCTCTGCCTGGGGCCATAACCTTGACTGGAAGGACTGAAGAGAACACCACCTGCTCACTCAAACTACTTCACCCTTACTCTCAGAGCCCTGTAGTCACTTCTGATCTTTTCAGGATCATACCTCGCAGTATCATTAGTGCCCACATGGATGAGCAGCATGGGATAGTAGTCAGAGGACCAGATGATCCTCGACAATCCGTCTGTAACATCTAGGACACGGGCTCCTGACAGACAGCATACTTCCCGGGATGCCATGTCAGGATAACAGATGGGTACCTTCATCCCCCTCAGAAGAGAGCCACCAACCATCACTACCCTACGTGCGGTACAGTCAAAATGTGGTTCCAAAAATGTTATTTTGACATTAGAGAGACAAGGTGGATGAGGTAATATCTTTTATTGGACCAACTTCGGTTGATGAGAAACAAGCTTTTGAGCTACACAGAGCTCTTCTTCAGATCTGGGAAAGGTAGTCAGAGTGTCACAGCTAAATACAAAGATGGGATAGATTGTTTAGCGTAAGTAGTTAACACATATTTCAAAGGACAACTCAAGGTGAAGTAACTCATTAATAACCCTCCACTCATAGGGAGGAAAGGAAAAGGAGAGGAATTATCAGAACTTTTTGTCCCCCCAAAACAAAATTGCAACTAAACTGGACTGATTTCACAAAGCATTTTTATTTTGGATGTACTGTATATTCCAAACAGCTCTCTGATCAACTCTGCTAAGAAGGAGACAGAGGTGGTGTGTTATTATTTTCCTTTTCTTTATATTAGAGTTGGCAAACACATACAATTTCAAAACATTTAAAATCTGAGCCATACAGTAACTGAATTTTGAAGCTGAAGAAGCTTGTTGGTTCTTTACAAAATGGGAATATTTTCACAAAAAAACTTTGTCCCGTCTTCCTTCCCACCTCCGGAAATCAAATAGGAGAGAAAATGGAATTCAAAGTTATGAACGAGGTCTAGATTCCAACTTGTCTAAACAGTTTTCTTTTTTCCCCTTAAAATTATTTCCTCTTTTTTCTACTGGCAGTAGTGAGATTCTCAGGTATACTATACCAACACATAGATCACCTATTCTTGCATGAAATCTGTAAGTATTCTGTTACCCACAAAAACTATTTTAAAAGAAGATTAAGGTTGCAAAATGAAGCACTCAATAGCTAAGAAATGCCAAAAATTATAAGGTAGAATAGCATGTGGTCATTTAATTAAAGACTGTAACATAATGTGTATGCACTGAAGTAAAGTTGCACAGGTAACTTTAATTCTGGCATTTCCTAACTTCTGAATGATTCACTTTGTAACCTCAGTAATGCTCTTTTAGTGTATTGTGATTGTGTGTCTCAGTGGATAGCTCTCTGAAAACATCCACTAAATGTGCAGTGGCAGTCAAAAAAGTGATCAGAATGTTGGGAATCATTAAGAAAGGGATATATAATAAGACAGAAAATATCATATTGCCTCTATATAAATTCATAGTACACCCGCATCTTGAATACTGCATGCAGATGTGGTCGCCTCATCTCCAAAAAGATATATTGGAATTGGAAAAGGTTCAGAAAAGGGCAACAAAAATTATTAGGGGTATGGAGCGGCTTCTGTATGAGGAGAGATTAATAAGACTGGGACTTTTCAGCTTGGAAAAGAGACAACTAAGGGGGGATATGATATAAGTCTATAAAAGCATGACTGGTGTGAAGAAAGTAAATAAGGAAGTGTTATATAATCCTTCTCATAACACAAGAACTAGGGGTCACCAAATGAAATCAATAGGCAACAGGTTTAAAACAAACAAAAGGAAGTATTTCGTCACACAACGCACAGTCAACCCGTGGAACTCTTTGCCAGAGGATGTTGTGAGGGCCAAGACTATAACAGGGTTCAAAAAAGAACTAGATAAATTCATGGAGGATAGGTCCATCAATGGCTATTAGCCAGGATGGGCAGGGATGGTGTCCCTAGCCTCTGTTTGCCAGAAGCTGGGAATGGGCAACAGGGAATGGATCACTTGATGATTACCTGTTCTGCTCATTCCTTCTGGGGCACCTGGCATTGGCCACTGTCAGAAGACAGGGTACTGGGCTAACTGGACATTTGGTCTGATCCAGTGTGGCCGTTATGTTCTAGCATGTAATTTTTAGGGCTTTTTTATGAAACTGCACAAACAGATATTCCTTCATGTGGCTTCACTTTGACACTCAAATGGGTCATAAGCATGGTTAGAACATTTAGATTCATGCAGACCTCTGAAGCTTGAGTTAATGCAGTAACTGATAGCAGTAGTAGATACTGCTGGAAATCTGACTGTTGACTCTGCATTCGAGTCTGGAAGCTTCCTCCTCGATGCTGCCCGGCACCCAGAAGGGGGAGCACTGAAAGCATAGGAGAGAGAGTCTTCCTGCTCTCAGTTCTTGTGCCAAGTGAAACAGCAGCCGGGAGCAGCAACCGCGGCAATAGTCCTGCTCAGCACCTGCAGCCCTAGGATTGAGCTATATGCTAATTACAGACAGAAATGTCAAAGAAAGTATCTAGTAAATGTAGCTAGTATTTAGCAAACTCTAACAAATCTCTACTGAGATTGTGCGAACAGATTTTCAGAGGCTCATAACTTGGCAAGTTTTGGGTGTTTTTCCACAGGAAAGTTCAGCTTCTCAACAAAACAGTTATCAGAGTCTTCCTCCCCACCCGCAAATATGGTCTGAACTATTTCTGGTGAAACTCGCCAACAAACTTCAGCCTCATGCAGACACCCAACATAGAAAATTTCAGCCTGAATAGTTAAAGTTTGGCAAAGTCATATGTAACTCTAAACAGGGTTTTATAATGGGACAATATTATCAGCTCTGCCCATAATAAAGAGCATTAAACACAGTGCTTCTTCTACACATTACATTCGGGATTCCATGATGCAATTTTTTTTTCATTTAAAAAATAAACAGTTATGCAGATTTCCTACAACAGTTGTTCTACTAGTTTTAAAATACCACACTTAGTAAGCACTAAAACCACAATAATTATGCCATTTGGAATAGTTTGGTGCAGCAATCTTGAGAACTGACTCATCCAACACAGTTTTTGTTTTATTGAACACAGTAATAACACCAGGATGATCCTTCAAGTCACTTTTATCTTTTATAGGACTTTCATAAGAAGAAATATGTAAATCTTTCTCAAAAGACTTAATAAAGGTCTGTCACTTATGCCCTCTTAGAGCTTTGTATCATCAGAATAGAATTATCTTTTGTAGCTTCGGGACAATAAATATGATAATAATACTGTATTATGAAGTACTGGTAACATTTTGTAAAAAGTTTTTTCCCTAATTTCAAATTTCCCTGTCTGTCCACATGCCTGGAGATTTTCCATTTTGTGTTCACATGGCTCTTCAACCATATTCATTTATAGGACTATAAAATGATAAATAATTGACTTGACAATGTAGTTAAATAAGGTGGCTTAAAAAGACAACTCCTAATTGCCACTATTTTCCGACTTTGTCTCCCACACAACCATAGCATAAGAATTTTAAAAATCTTTACACTGCACCCAACCAGTCTCAGCAGGAGACTTCTACCACCACTACTCTACCCATCTTCCCTCTGGCTTCATTTGTCACCAAGACATTAACAAAAATCTCAGACAACACGTTTGGTTTGGGTGTTAGACAGGTAAATTTAGACTGAGTGAGAGTGCCCTTCTTTCCACATCAGGGTGGTCATTTTATATCATTTTCAGTTTTTTGTGTTTGGCAGTCTCAAATTAGAATATGCAGTTTCCCTCAGAACGGTGAACCGCACCCACTGGGAGCTGGGGAGGAGAGGGGGGCGTGCCTGCGGATGGTCAACATCAGCAAAATGTCTCGTGGCCTGCAATCAGATTACCCTGATGGGCTGCATGCGGCCCACGGGTCGCAGGTTGCCCACCACTGGCCTAGGGTCTTGGATAGGTGTCTATTATTTTTTAACTCTAAAATAGATACATACAACTAATAGACTCACTGACACATACCACCTATCTACCTTTGCTGCTGGTACCCCTGAACTGGATCCTATAAAGCCACTGCAATTTTTTTTTCTTTTACCACAAAGTTCACTTCTGTGTCAGGTTATCCCTCTGATTTTGAGTAGCCTTACGGATACTACTCATGCGAATGGAGTTAAGCACATGGATAAACGTTTGCATGACTGGGGCCAAATGTGCATATCCAATGATATATCACTGTTGTACCCCCCATTTTGCAATCTCCCTTCCCAATATTTATTGTTATCCTTTGCGGTGTTACATCTAATTTAGACTGTCTGCTCTTAGAGAATGTCATTTTATTTGTCTGTAATGCTCTATTATATGCATCCATGGTACTATATATTGTTTAATAATAATTAAGGAAATGTATAGCTTTAAACAATCTAGTACATCTCTAAACAAATGTGTGTTATCAATTAATAACAAATGTGCAACTTTAAAGACTTTTTTTTTTTAAGTGCAATGCACCAATGGATATAGTCACATACTTGTGTGGTTTCAAAACAAGAAAGCTAGTGTACTTTAAAAATATAAAGCATTTGGTGTCTCAGTAATGATAGGTGATTTTATGAACCACAACACCCAAATAGAACAGGAGTACTTGTGGCACCTTAGAGACTAACAAATTTATTAGAGCATAAGCTTTCGTGGGCTACAACCCACTTCTTCGGATGCATATAGAGTGAAACATTGAGGAGATATATATACACACATCCAGAGAGCATGAACAGGTGGGAGTTGTCTGACCAACTCTGAGAGGCCAATTAAGTAAGAGAAAAAAAAAACTTTTAAAGTGATAATCAAGATCCAAATACACTCAGAACTTTACTTATTCATCATGCCAGGTAACTGTTCAATACACAAATTGCTTGAAGTTCAGCTTTAAAGTGTCCTGAGATTTTAATTGTTTTTTGCCTCTCTCTTTCGCATGACAGCATCACTCCCCTAGCAAATGCCTATAGCAACACTTTGCAAAAACCAGAATCCATGTCATTGCTTCCCTTAATAATGTCCCATAGGTATGGTTACTTGTTCTACAAGTTTAGCTGAAAACCTCAAGAGTCTCTGGACCATCTGGGCGCAAAACCCAGACAAAGACAAATAAAAAATCAGCACCAAAACCTCTGTAAACAACAACACAACCAAAACTTTCAGTATTGCTTACTTTAAAAAAATACAACACATTCCCTTTAAGATAAGGCTTACTATTTATTCCTGTATCTTAATCCATCTTCTGAGTCATTGTTTCGTATACAGCTTGATTTCCTGAAGCTGGAGATGTGGTAGTAATTGCTTACCTGACTCACAGGCAAATGTCTTTGATGTCTCATCATGAAAAATAATTGCCACTGCATGCTTCTTTGTCTCTCTAGGCAGTCTGGTTATGTTTTTGATGTTGTGAAGCTCAGTTACCTTGAAGTGAAGAGAAACGTATTTTAGACCAATGTATAAATAGTACAGAACACTCAACCCAGATGTTCAGTTTTCACTACAATCACCACATTGTCGGATCACCATCTGAATTCATTTTCTTGTAGCTGAGAAACAATATACAAGTGTGTCAAGTCAACAGCTGTAGAATTGTCTACAGAATTTATCTCCTGTCAAAAATGTGTGGTCTTATTTTTTTTCATTTTATGAGAATGTGCGTGAAAAAGTATTAACCTATTCTTTTTCATTTAGACTGGCTTTGCACTCTCCCTATAATACAACAAACTTGTGTGAATATACAAATTAGCAAATCTGTTGCAGAATTTGTAGCAAGTATGTCACTGTTAAAGAAATAGCAGTATCTTATTAGCCAAGGGAAGCAGCCAATTCATTGTGCCAATTAATACCATACACCATATTGACACTGTGTCATTTATCTTTAAAGTGGAATTGGCAGCTCCAGTGCCGTCCTTGTCAGAACTAGAAAGTCATGATTCTAACTTTAACTGTATTGATCCAAAAATTGAGAAGGTCCAGGAAAAATTTAGCTAGAAGAAATTAGCCATAATATAAAAAATTAATTGTATAAAAATGCAATATTTATTTCCCCATCCTTCAAGACACATGGATAATTTCAATTAGCACTAAATGGGAGAAAAATACCCAGAAAAATACGAGTACTACTAGTACTGCCTATTAAATAGTACTTCCCATTACAAGGCCCTGATTTTAGTTCCTCATAACTTTGTGAAACTTTAACCGTTTGGCCTGAAATTTTCCAGGCCAGGTGTCTCCCTCATGCTGAATTGTTCTGAAAAATTTCAGTCAAAATAGTTCAGCTATTTATAAAAAAGATGCTAAGGGTTTTACCCATAACAACAAAATTCTGGAGGCCTTTTCTATGGACAGTTCTAGCACTCAGATTCAGGGACTAGAAATTTGGCAGGGGGATGACCTCTATGTCATCAATGGGCCTTTTGCTGTCCCCATGAAAATCTGCCCAAATTTGGCCAATGTATAAGCATTTGAAAAAATTCCCCTTTGCACATGCTCAGTAGAGACTTCAGGGATTTTAGCTGCTAAACTCTCACAAATTTCTATTCATGCTGAGTATGTTCCAGCCCAGGGCTACAAAGGACCTTCCCTATACTTGCTTGTTTGGGTTGCTATGGGCTGTGAGGGTCTGGACTCCGGACCTGAGAGCAGGGAGTTTGTCTCATGAAAGCAACAATACCCCTACTCCCACTACCCAGAATGCAGAGGTCAAAAGATTACATGATCACATACTATATATTCCACAAGACCCCTGCCTCAGGACACAGGATGGACAGTGCTCATTGAATAAACAGCTATTCAATATTTTGTTTTATCTTCATTGTTCAACATGTGGCCCTATATATTATGTACTGCACACTGCTCTGAAGACAGAATTGTTCATTTCCTCACAGTTTTTTTTTTTATGGCGCTCATCACCATCGTATCTGAGTACTTCATAAACAATTCATTTAATATTCACAATACTTCCGCACCTCCGTGAGGTGAGGGGATGGTATTACCCTATTTTACAAATGGGAGCTGAGGCACATAGAGATTACGGTCAAAAGTATCCACTAATCTTGATTAGTGACACCTGTTGCCTCCAGAGAAGCTCCGCAAAGAAGGAAGGGGGAAAAATTCATTAATTAATGGTGGGAGGGGAGGAAGCCCAGAGTCCAATAACTGAAGGGCAGGAAGATGCCAGAATTTAATAAATGTAGGGGAACCCAAAATTAATTCACTAGAAGATAGGAGGGGGCAGAAACTCCCAGGCTCATTAATTAGGAAGAGGATTTAGGCTCAGAAATCATGTGTTTGTTTGAGTGGAGGGAGCCCAAATTAACTAACTGAGGTGTAGGTTAGTTCTCAGCGTTCGATTATTGGGGGAGCTCAGAATCTATTACATTATTTATTATCAGCAATCCATGGACAGAGGGGTAGGGAAATAGGTTTCACCCATACTCTGAGTCCCTCTCAACTTCACCATAGGGCACTTGGATGTCAGTGATGCGTAGAAAACCCCCACACTTTGGCACCAGGACTATGGCCAAAATACAGGTGGGAGGAGCATTCGAGAGGAGTGGCTTTCTCTCTTCCCAGACTTCTCAAAACCCCAGCCAAGCTAGTGATGTGGTTATTTATTGGTGGGGGAGTGAAGATGTAAATTAAACAGATGTAGTTTTGGAGGATTTGTAGCCTTGGAAGTGTGAAATCTCAGGTACTTTTCACTACGGCTAGCAAAGTTGGGCCCATACTTTTAAAGGTATTTAGGTACCTCAGGATGCAGATACGTGGCTAGTGAGTTTTTTCAAAGATGCCTAACTGCCATTGACTAAAGATTAGGTGTTCAGAATCTAAATAGATAAGCAACACTATAACATGCAAGAAATATAGATGACCCTAATTAAATGTGGAAAAGCATATGAAGAGGGTGTTGGATGTGTCTGCATAAATGGTTGTGAGAACAACATTCAGAAAAACCCAGTACAATACCTACTAAATTAACAACGGAAGGTTTCTCTCTCTGGAGCAAGAGGAAAGGAAATATTAGATAATAATCTTCAAAAGCTTTGAATGGTGACAAGATGTCATAAACTGTATCAAGAACTCTTTAAACAACTCTTCAGCCAGAGGTGTAAGCTATTCTAGGTAGTGATTTTTTCCTTTATCACTTGAGGATTAAAGATTATCAAAATGATCCTGCAGTAAATAGTTCCTGAGCTGCCACTGATTAAAAAAAATAAAAAAGATAAAAAATACTCCAATCTGGGCACCAAAACTATATAAGAATTTTGACAGTAATTCAAATTTTATTCAGAGGCTACTATCAACAAAACTGGGGAGACATATTTAGCCATCCATACAGAAGCAAAACATTCTACTAGTCCCTCATACTAATCAGTATATTAAATTACATCATGCAATAAATAATTGTATTAAAGTACATCAGCAGTACATTTTCTATTGAAAAATCAGGATCAGTCACACACCGAGTAGCATTCAATATGGCCAGTTGGAAGTAAGCAGGGAGTGAGTCCTTCTGTTTCACTTACTGGGAAGAAATGGAGTCAGATACAAACCTTGGGAGCAGGGCAATACACAACACCTGTTTGCTTTACTCACAGTCTAAAGACACCAAAACTTCAGTGGGACAACACACATGAGTACAATGAAAAACATTTAATCTTTACATGGGAGACCATTTTCTGCCACATTCTCTTTGTCCTTTTCTATGTGCTATGACCAGCACTGAGCCGCCATGGATCTCCAGATTTTCAGTAGACTGTTTGTAAAGTTCCTTGTTTTGGTGGGTCAAGTACAGCTGCATGAAATTCACATTTTGTTTCATGGGATTTTGATTCCTAAAATGTTGTGGGCTCCCTGCCACTCATATTGGTTATACATGGCGGAGGGGTAGTTCTTTGTTGAATAATGCATAATTTCATGTAGAAAATATGCTTATTTTTTCCATAAAATTCATGAAATTTTCTATGGAAATGGGCCTATTCTCAACACCGTAAGAAAATATTTGGAGTTGTTTTGCATTTAATTACAAATGTTTCCCCTGTATAGACTTCTGTTGTTAGAAACCTCTCAAGGTTTAGAGCCTGTTCTCAGGATTTTTCTTGGTCAATAAAAATAGAACTCTAGTACTGCATTTTTTTAAACGGCTACTTCTCTTGTCACTAACGGGACATTGCCTAATTGAACTCCAGCCATTTCCCGAAAGTGGAGTTACAATTACTTTCAGGTACTCCCAACTGCTCCTGAGCCCTCCTAACGACATCTGTGGTTTTCAAGTCACACATTTTCATTTTTTAAAAGTATTTCTCACCCATTCCGGTATGATATGCCCACACAAATATCGGGACAAATTGACCAAAAGGCTACACAAGTGAAACTGACTACTGAGAAATAGTGAAAAATAGACCATACTCAAAGTACTGCCAAGTGCATAAAATGAACAAAACTGGAAAAAAATAGTCAAGATGTTTGCTTTCTTTAATCTTTTTCTTATAACAATCTCAGACAAAACTGTCCTGTTAACTGATGCAAAAAGAATCACCTTAGCAATGGTGGTGGAGCCTTCCCAAAAGTGGGTGGGTCCCTGCCCCCTCCGTGGCTCCACCCCACCCCTTCCACCGAAGGCCCCACCCCCGGCCAAGCCAGAGCAGGCTGGGAGCCACGGACCCTCCACCTGCCTGGAGTAGGGGGGCCAAGAGCATCTCCCAGCCCTTGTCCACACCCAGCAGGCCCCCTGCTCAGGGTTTGTGGCTCCTGCACAGCTTTCCCCAACCCAGCTCCGGCCAGGGGATGGGGCCTCGGAGCCGCAGCCTGTCCATGGTAACAGCTGCGCTGCGTGGCCAGGCAACTGTGGGGAGCCATGACGTGACCCTCCACTTGCCCTGTGTGAGGAGCCCAGGGGACAGGGATATGGGCTGCTCTCTTCCCCTCCCTTCAGCCCCGGCAGGTGGAGGGTCCACGGTGCCCCATGCTGCCCAGGCTCCCTAGCTGGTCTCCAGGTGCCGGCCTGGCTGGGTAGGCGGGATGGCTCATGGCAAAAAGTGGACAGGCCAGGCCTGTCCACTTTCAAAAAGTGGGAGGACCATGGATCCTCCAGTTCCAGCACCCTTGCACCTTATAACAGAAAATGATCCAGTTTTCACATCATTTTGCTTCTGGCATTTTAGCAACTCCCTCTGTTCATAATGGGTCAGGTCCTCAGCCCTCTTACAGCAATGCGAAAAGGGACAGAAAATTGTCTTTAAAAGCCCACTAGGGATTATCCTTATATAAGGGAATCACTGATTTGCAGAAAGCTAGCATTGCTAGCTCTTCATCAACTGCTCCTGTCAGCTCAACTTATACTGAGGACCCGATAAGTTCATGACTGCTCCTAGCATCAAAATGTGGAAAGCTAATAGAAAGCAACTTACGTCTCTGTATTCAAGTGTGCTAAGTGCAAGATCTTAAGTATCTAGTTGTGCTTGTGTCCACACTTAAATTTGTCTTCCACTGCTGTAAGTGGCCTATTTGCCAACATAGTAATATCACCTCCCCAAGCAGCATTGAGCCAAGGTCAAGGTACGGAGATCAACACAGCAGATATGTAGACACTGTGCTACCTGTGCCAACCCTAACAGTCATCCAGTAGCTGTTCCACAATACCCAACACTGATTGCTGTGGTCACCATTGTGAACTCTACTGCCCAGAGGTTATGGAGACTGGAAGCCACCCCTCTCCTTTAAACACCCACAAATTTTGTAAATTCCTTTTCCTGATTTCCTGTCTAGCAGCTCTCCATTGTTGCGTGCAACTGCCCAGCTGACCATGCCGGCTACATACTCCAGACACACTCCAGCCTGGAGTAGACAAGAGATATTGGATCTCTTGGGCCTGTGGGGAGATGAGGCTGTGCAAGCACAGCTATGGACCTGCCATGGAAACGTGGATATCTACAAGCAGATTGCTCAGCCTGCCCCTGTGGTTCCTGACTATTTTCTGTGGCTTGACCTTGGGTCCCAGGTCCTGGTTCCAGACTATGGCTTGACCCCACCCCTTCAGCTCTGGACGCAGGTTATCGACTGTGGCTCGACTTCCTTCTCCAGTCCATCTATTGACATGACAGTCCGGCGCTGGTCCCTGACACCCCCTTTCATGAAAACTCCTCTTTCTCATCCTTGTGTGTACCTGAGCGCAATTATATTTCTCAAAATATGCAATGTTGTTGTAGTTCTGTTGGTCCCAGGACAATAGAGAGATGTGGGTGAGGTAATATCTTTTATTGGACCAACTTCTTGTCTCTCTCACCAACAGATTTTGGTTCAGTAATAGATATTACCTCACCCACCTTGTCTCTTTCAGATTTCTCAATGGCTTTCATTCCAAGGCCTAGCTATGAAGTCTTGCTTTTACTTCAGATTGTTTTTTCCCCACTCTATCTGCCAGGCCATTAGGCTACGTCTTCACTATGGGGGGGGGGGTCGATTTAAGATACGCAAATTCAGCTACGCGAATAGCGTAGCTGAATTTGACGTATAGCAGCCGACTTACCCCGCTGTGAGGACGGTGGCAAAATCGACCTCCGCGGCTTCCCGTCGACGGCTCTTACTCCCACCTTCGCTGGTGGAGTAAGAGCGTCGATTCGGGGATCGATGTCGCGTCCTGACGGGACGCGATAAATCGATCCCCGAGAGGTCGATTTCTACCCGCCGATTCAGGCGGGTAGTGTAGACCTAGCCTAAGAGAATGCCCTTGTGATGGTTGCTCCATTGTTTGGCAGTTAGACCAATTCAGCCCTAATAGCTTGCAATCACTGGTCTTATGATTATGGATGGAGGGGGGAGTGTGTTGAAACAATGCTCCTCCTGACATTCCAACTGGTCATCTCAGAAATCCTACAATACATTTTGGGATATAGAAAATATATATTAACAAGCACTCCCACATTCATCAAAAAGTAGCTCTGCCACATTCAAGTCGTTCAACTGAATAGTCTTTCCTAGCCTCATTGCCTACGAATCTGTGAAAAAAATACATGGTAAAAAGTAAAGCTTTTGCTTTGCTGTTCAACGGACACTCAGGATCACAGTCATCAGGACACTGGTTTTCCAATGACTATGACAAAAACTTAATATTAAGAGTATTTTCCTTACATTGTAAATCAAAAGTCATTAGTTGGCCCCCTTCAGAAAGCTGGCACACCAGATTATTACTCCTATCCCTAGTGAAAAGAATGTCGACTGTCCAGCCTAATGCAAAGTCAAACTACTCTAGCTATCCCCAGAATGTTGTTGTTGTTTAGAATGGGTAATTTTGTTCTAGTGATCAGTCACTATGATCATATATTGGTACTCCACTACATATTAGTGTACAAGTTAACACTACTGACGATTTTTCTATTAAGCCATTATCTATTTCACAGTAATATGGCCCTTGTTTCTGCAGCACTGACTAATCTCTATTATGTCTAGTGCTGTTTCTGAATCTAGAATCTTGTTCTTTTCCAAGCCAGGTCTCTGATGCAATGTCTCACAATGCTGTCCAAGGAACAATTTCAGATGGTCTATAGAGCTATTTCTGTCACAGGGATTAAACAGATGGAAGTCTTGAAATTCTTGATAGCATAACCTAGCATTCTTTATGTAGAGGTGATGTGTAACTCTTGATAGTGGGGGGATGGCACAATTTAAAGGTTCGGCCACCCCTGAACAGCTTGAGTCATGGCCCGCCCTATGCAGATCCCCCTTACCCTCACTCTCTACTCCCAGAAAGCAGCAGCCCTTCCCTGCAGCGCCCAGCTATTGCTCCTGCCTCTCCGCGCGGGGCACAGCTCATAGTTTGCTCATCCTCCGAGGTCACTTACCTGGCTCAGCTCCACCAGCTGCTGCGCAGGGCCGGCTCTGAGTCAACAAGAAACCCATGCACGGGAGTTGGGCAGCCCTAGCCCCACCCCAAGCCCTTGAAAGCTGGGTGGTTTCCAGCTGTGGCTTCCAAGGCTCTCCATCTCTCCCCCCACCCCCGCAGCCAGGGGCTCTTGCGCATTAGCCACCCCATGGCCCTGGTTAAATCCCCCCCATGTCTCTGTGCGAGACCCGAACAAACATCGGGGCAGGCGCCCGGCTTCATGGGCCCCTGCAAGCCTCTGGCAACTGTGGCATTTGCCTTCCACGTGCAGCCCTGTTGATGTGGCTGGAGGGTGGCTGTAGGTCAGCACCAGGGAGACACAGGGAAAAGGGGGGCAACTCGCTATTGCTGGCATCTCTGTTTTGAAATAAACTACTGTGTACTCACGTATTTAGAACCCACTCCCTTCAAAAAAAGAAATACAAATAAAAATATAAGCCCTGGCAGAAATCTGGGGGAGCACATGGTGTCGCCTCTGTCTGTAAGGGTTTCCAAAGGCTTTTTAGACAAACTAACTTCCCTCCCCATCCAAAAAATACTACACAAGAACAAGCACCTTAAACATCCACTCCATGTCTTCATTGGGTGTGTCTTTGGTATGAATTCAATTGTGATCATATTTGCAGATGACATCGAAATAGGAGAGCTAATAAACCCACAACACAGAACCAAACTGCAGAGTGATATGAGCTTCACCATCCATCCCCTTTAATCTACTATCAAAAAAATATATATTATGCAAAAAAAAAAAAAAATCACACAAAAAAAATGGAATTAACAACATACATTCTTAACTTCACAATTCAGTTGCACTGTTTTTGGTTACACCTACTTTGTTTATATCTCTGCATAAACTAAATTTTTCAGGACAGGTGCTTTGTTATTATGGTGATGGGGGATATACAGGTAAATAGATGGATCAATACACTGATAGTCTTCATATCTGTCTGTGAAGCACAGAACATATTGTTAATACTGTATTAATAATCATAATTAATAATAGAGCAGTGGAGGCTACAGGCATCAATAAGAGATTTGATTATAATAAATGTAAAATCCTACATACCAGGAGATGCAGTGAATTGCACAGATACAAAATGGGATGACTAACTAATAGCTGAACCAATCACACTGAAATGAGTTCATTTTCATTTTGCCTACTTAATACTCTACTAAAATTACTTTCTTATTCAACCAGGTTATACTGTGGAATTGAGATTTACAGGGGAGCGGAGGAAGGTCCATATTAATACATGTCTTAATATATGCCTTGCAAAGTTACAAAAGGGATCAGCTGCACTATTCATTTATGCAAATAAATCTTGTCTATGTATATAACTCACATCCAGGAACATGATCCTAAAATGATATATTTAAACAGCTCACTGCTCCACAGTGCAGACCTAAATTATAGTCAGAAAATAAAGCCCTATGACAAACAAAAACAGATAATTGAAGACATGCAAAAACAATATATAGAACTATAGAAATGAAGGACTAAAGGATTTTGAGAAGTTATCGAGTCCAGCACCCTGCATGGAAGCCAAGTAAACCTAGACCATCCCTTACAGTTTTCTGTCCAAGCTGTTCTCAAAAGCCTCCAGTGATGGGGGTTCCACAGCCTCCTTTGGAAGACTATAGTTAGAAAGTTTTTCCTAATATCTAACTTAAATCTCCTTTGCTGTGGTTTAAACCCATTACTTTTTGTCCTACCTTCATTGGACATGGAGAACAATTGATCACAGTCCTCTTTATAACTATTCTTAACATGTTTCAAGAAGTTTTAATTTGTGATCCACTATAACCCCCGATCTTTTTCAGCAGTAGTACCACCTAGCTACATAGTCCCCATTTTGTAAGATTCCTAAGTGAAGTACTTTGCACTTGTCTTTATTGAATTTTATCTTGTCGATTTCAGACCAATTATCCAATTTGCCAAGATCATTTTAAGTTCTAATCCTGTCCTCCAAAGTGCTTGCAATCCCTCCCAGCTTGGTGTCATCTGCAGATGTTATAAGCCCTCTCTTCACTCCATTATCCAAGTCATTCATGAAAATATTGAATAGTACTGGATCCAGGACTGACCCCTGTGGGATCCTACTAGGTACCCTCCCAGTTTGACAGTGAACCACTGATAACTACTCTTTTAATATGGTCTTTCAACAAGTTGTGCACCCACCTTATAGTAATTTCATTTAGACCACTTTTCCCTAGTATCATCAGAGGAAATTGAAAAACACCAAACATTTTATTCTTAGGCATGTCCTGTTTGAATAATTCTAAAAATATGTACTTCCTCATATCTGGAAGTAGGACAGGGAATGTTCTTGAGAGTCCATATACCTCACAGTATTTACATTGCACAGATTCTGGAAATTGCCTGGGTGGAAGGAAAGGTCTGAACTGACGTGAATGGATTTCTATTTTCTAGCATGCCACTAGCTTCCTCTCACTACATTTCTATTGACAACAACAATAGAAGTAGAGGAAAAGGACTGCAAAATGTAACTGTTCATCCTTTTCTTTCTGAATAGTGGCCCACATGCTACCATCTGCTGTGCAATACCAAGCACATAATGAAGTGAAGAAGGGACAGCCAATGGAATGACAAAGGGCAGCAGCTCTGCTGCATTCTTACTTGGGCCCCAGACACTACAGAAATCACTCACTCCAGAAGGGACAACACTGCAGGAAACAACTGCTAGATGTACAGTGATCCAAACAGAAAATTGCATAGTGCTTGAGTCAGCAGTAGCTCCCTTTACATGACTGAACCCTACTGACACCAAGTGGAGGTTGTGCTGGAGTTGCATAGCTTTGTGGCTCTAAAGGAGGCCATGCGGTGATTGAGACGCAAGGAGACCCAGGAAATGCAGAAGTCCGGGTTTACAGGGGGATGTATGTCCCAGATCTGTGAGTATTTGTGGAAGCTGAACTCAACTGATATGGGACAGCAAATCCTGCCCTGCTAACCAGAACAATTAGGATGAAATGCATTTTCCTAGCTCCAGTGCAGCTTTTTATGGATAAGGGCACAGCATGTGGCCAAGCACAGATATGGAAGGCTGAAAAACAAGCTTGAACAGAAAAATATTAAAAAATCTGGATACTGCAAAAACTTTTAGAGGGGGAAGTGACAAAACTGAACGGAGAACAAGAGAACAGATAAGACAACACAGAATTAGATGAGGAAGGTTGAAGAGTGTATCAACAAAGTAACTGTGAAGGAAGAAGAACAGAATAGAGGAATGAGAGAAAATGTAAATGAAGACCAGAGCGTACTGACTGAGAACACAGTTCTTTTCACCCCTGAAGGTGGATTTCCCCCGCGACAGGGCAGGCAGTAGTGCCAGTAACGCCATCCTCCAGGAGTTCTGCAAGGGAGACACATAGTGGCCTCTACCCTTGCTCCCCAGGGCATGCCTCCAGCCACTTGGCCTGAAGAGAAAGGCTTGCAAGCACCTGCCTCCAGGCCCAACATAGGCGGCCTCCATCCTGGCGAGCTCACATAACAGGAAGGTGACTCAAGCGTCATGAATGGAAAAGGCGGATGAGAGAGAGACTAGCCTGAAATAAGTGAGAAAGAATAAACATACAAAATGTAGACATAGTACAGTCAAGAAAGGTCACTAGAAGAAAATGAAAATTTGACAGGAGAAAATATGCACAGCTCAGAAAATGAACAGTCAATTATTTCTTATTGCCTTTTGATTTTAAATTTGATCTTTTAAAACAACTGAAACATTCTGTAGATCAAAATTCATCAGTTATTTTTGAGAATGCAATCTTTATTATTTTAAATTTTGAACTGAGTGAAAAATAAATAAAAATCTTTCATTTATTCTTAGGATTTAAATAATTTTAAAAAACCTGGAAATTGTATTTATCATTTGAACCGTAAAACTGATTGACCTTCACCTTCAACAGAGCATCATTATCATCATCACTAAACTGACTCCCGGGAAATTCACCCTGCCGCACCCTGTCATCATAGGATGCAAAACCTGAACAGCTACCAAACAAATCCATTCCAAAATTCTTTTGTCTTGTTTCCATGAAATCTAAATATTAAAAAAAAGGCCAGCATTTGATGGGGGGGGGTTGCTATATATTTCACAACATATATTAAGTGCTCCACAGTCTCTACAAGTTGGGACTACCAAATCTGCTTGATCATTGCAAATTATTCGTGTAGATTGGCATTCATTAGGTAATAAGGCAGAGCCCTCATCACAGCAAGTTATTTCACTTTGTCTCTTGAAGTACACTACTATAATGCTTCCAGAACCGAACAACTGCTGCGTAATCCATAAAATCAGCCAGCCCACTGGGGTTACAGTGCTCCTGGTCAATCGTCAGCAGTTGTAAAATGGAGTTTAAAGCCTCATTGTGATCTCTCTTATTTTAATCACCAATTATTATTTTTATAGCTATTGGAAAAGAATTGCCTTTATACTTCAAAACAATACTTTGTATCATGCAGACAAAGATTAAACAACTGTAATATAAAAAAAACCAACCT
>NW_020664409.1:20690484-20732480 GCF_002925995.2 Terrapene triunguis
GCATGATTAAAATATAAAAACCTCAGGGAGAATTGAAAGTTTGGAAATGTTTTAAATAAGGCATAATTTGGTTAAAAGAACCTTGCAATTTAGAATCCAAATTTAGATTTGAAAAATAAAGTAGTTTTGAGGATGTGGGGAAGAGGGAGTTTAAAACAAAACCAAATATGAATAGCAAACATCTCATTATCTTCATTCCAAATTTCAATAAAGATGTTTTCTAAAACGGATCAGTCCCCTGATGTGATGGGAACGCAAACACAATAGCATTGTGCTTTTGTCTGAGAAACAGAAATGGAGAACTGATCATTTTAGCGTAATCATCCAAGCTGACAATAATACATGAACTTCATAAATGGTGAAATTATTTCACCTTTAATAATATATTTAGATTACTACAGTATGACAATACTGGTAGAGTATGCCAGTCAGCTTCCATCTTTCATCCATCATAATGCTCTCCAATAGTCCATTTGGGTCCAAACTTTTCATAATTGATCTGAATCCAAACGTGATTTTTTTCCCCCTGAAAGATGTGTGAAATTTCAGTTTGAGTAAAATCAAAAGTAAATATACTTTTCCAACTTTTAAATGTTGCCCCTGGTTTGCTAAAAATGACACCATTATCAGAACTCCAGATCTGTCACTAACAGCTGTTTATTAAGTTTGAAGTTACTTTAGAACAAATTGTGTCTAAAAATTCACTTGTGTATGTATAGCAGAATATTTTCATTAGGGTTTAACAACGTAATAGTTTTTGGAACTACTGAACTGCTAAATTCTGCTCCTTAAAATGATGTAAATCCAGACACACAGTTTCCTTCAGTAGGAGTAGGTGTACAGTCTGCACAGATGAACTTGTGAAATCATGCAACGGTCAGAGCATAAGTCTGATTTACCCCATTTTAAATAAAGTGAGAATTTGCCCCAATGATTTTTAAAGTTTTTCATCAGACAAATTAAAATGAGACACATATGTGTATATTGTGTTGGACAGGCATGGCTTTAACTGACTCCTGCAAAATTCAGGTGTACAAAATTCAGGGCATAATTTGCAACCACAATTTAAGTTTCTGAGTCGGTCAAGGTAGACTACTGATCCTGCATGTAGTGTCACTGACTTCAAAAGGATGCTGTCTATGTGGAGCTCATTGAGGAATCAGGGCCTAGCATCTAGCACTGATGTGTCTCCTCAGACAAATAAATTAAGAGATTTGGGGCCTGATTCAGCAAATCACTTAAGCATGTATTTAACTATAATCACAAATAGTTCTATGCACTTAAATTAATCATGCACATAAATCTTTGCAGGATCGGTGGCCTTATAAAATACATTGTGATAAATATAAATAAGTCTAACATTTTCAAACCATGTAGACAAGCCCTTAAGTGAACACTTAGTTGGTGGCAAGCTGGGGTGTAAATCAAGCCCTCATTAGCCTGCTGCACATTAAGTGTCCGTGTGAACCCTGCTGCCACACACTAAAAGTTTTTTAGTGAAATTTGATCTACCCTCTTTGAAAGGAAAGTAAATTAAAGCGCACTATGGAACATTTAATGTGCAGCAGCAGAGTTCACAGGGACATTAAATGCACAGCAGGCCAGGGCAGGATAGATTTGCACCCCAGCTTGCTGCAAAGTAAGTGTTCTTGTAGACAAGCCCTAAGCAATATGAGAGATTTTGGCTATATCTAGTCTAACCACAGTGTGGACCATGATAATGTGAACAACGTACCTTTTAGTTCACACCAACAATGTCCACTCAGGCCAGGAATAGAGTGCAACACATTGTTGTGCTCTGCAGTTCACACTCTGCAATGCAGTGACCTAGGCACTTAGGACCATCTCTGAGGGAGATGAATTAACTATGCTGCCAGGAAGCTCGCCTGTCGGCTTAGTAGCATCTTCACTAAAGTGCTACAGCAGTGCAGCTGCACCCCTGTAGCATTGTACATGAAGACAAGACCTGGGAATCTTTTACTCTAAATGCAAAGGCAACCAATGTATGCATTTACAATCATTATAGTTGCTATGTACAAGAAATTAATCATATTATATTACTTGTGGAATTCCCTATAGTATATACGAAAACTACAACAGTCAATTGGGTAAAAGATATAAAAGGTTTTTATATCAAGCATTTTACATTACAATATATGAAGCAGCACAAAGAAGTTAAAAATATTCTGCCTTTCAGAATTCTGTACTAATTTCATTTAGAAATTGCCTGAAAAAGAGGAGGATATTCTGTATTAGAAACCCAAAAGATACTGAGACATGGGGCTGCTGAGAAAGGAAGCACATGGTGGTTTGAGAAAAATGAATGAAAGACTCTGGAATGAAAGTACAACCCTTTGTCTGGGATTTCTGCATTTTTTTTAATTTGACATTTCTAGTATTTATTCTTCTAAAACTTCTTTTTATTGTTTCTATTGCATCTGCTTTCAAAATTAAATGAAATTTAGTAGCTGATTATATGAAAATTCTTTTAGCTTAATTGTCGTTGGGGATAAATTTGTTTAGACTATCTGTTATGACAATTATCTACAGCTACATTTTCAACCCTAATGCATTTTTAATAGCATTCTTCATCAGCCAGTGATTTGAATTTCAAATTTCCTTCTATGAAGTAGTAAAAATTAGAGACAGAATTTCTATAGCAATATTCATAATAAATTGTTCTTTTTTATTTACTCTAGAAGGACTCTCTTGCAGTAAACATACAAAATGCTTGAATGAGCCTTTTAATACGCATAAGGCTTGTTATATTTAGTCTCTCTTTACTACCACAGAGACTGAAAGTGACAATAAACCTAAATGTCTTCCCCAGCATCATATTCAACCTTAATGTGTTTGGATGTGATGTTTGTACCTGTTTGCTATTAAGGACATTTCTTGTTCGCGTTCCCATTTGAGAAACCTATACTCATTCCATGATTCACCTAACAGAATGCAATGTAGCTTTAAAGGGGGTCATACATGCTTAAAAAACAAAATTTCCTTACTAGTATTACTGATAGTATGTTAGATGGTTAAGTTTGAAATAGTTCAAATTTACTTTTTCCTGTTTATGCTGTTCACTTCTCCTACTTGGATAATAACAGAGTAGTTAAATTCCTTTAATCTGTTATACACTTTAAAAAAACAAACAAACAAAAAACAACTCTATGGTAAAAGAATGTTATGGTTGCAAAGTCAAGCATCCCAAAGCTAGGAAATACTAGAATTAAGGTTACCTCTGCAAGCTTTATTCATACCCTAGTGCATATGCATTATGATACAGTCTTTATTACTTGATCACATTCTATTTTTTTCCATAGGACCCCTGCCTTATTCCGTGCACATGATGAACAGGGCTCAGTGAATGAGCTGTTATTCAATATTTATGCTCATTGTTCAATGTGTTGGACCATGCCTTTACTGCACACTATTTAAACCCTGCCCCAAAGAAAGAATTATTAATTTCTCCATGGGCTTTTCTATGCTGCTCATCAATATAGTATCTGAATGTTTCACAGTCAATCTTCATAACACATCTCTGTAAGGTGAAGGGTTGGTAATATCTCTATTTTACAGATAAAGAGCAGAGGCAAAGAGAGACTGAGATCAAAATTTGTCCATTAACTTGGATGCCTGATTTGAGACACATAGTACCTGACTTTTCAGCATACTTACCATTAGACAGTACTTTATATGTTCAAAGCCAAGATCCCATTGACTTTAGTTGCTCCGCACTCCAGCAAATTAGACCCTGTGGTCCCAAGTCAGGCACCCAGAAAACAAGTCACACATAATTAGTGATACCTGTGAAAAGTTTAGGTTAAAAATTGCTTGAATGGAACTTTGTGGCAGGGGCAGAGATAGGATCTAATTCTCCAGGGCAGTATTCAACTGCCTTAACTATGAGACAATCTTTTCTCTTCATGCAATAATTCCATTTCATTCACTACACATCCTTCAAATTGTGCAAAAAATGATTAAAGGGTCTTAAAGATAACAGCCTATTTAGTATAAAAGCCAACTAATCACGACTATGATCGTATTGCTCTCTCTTTTTTTTTTTTTTAAAGAAATTCGTCTGACTATATAAAAATCAGATACAGTAGTTTGGCCACCTAGGCCATCTGACTTGTTATTATTGCGACTTAATTGTTTTATATGAAAGCACTTGGTGAGACAACTTTTCTTTTCTGTATACATTTTTTTAAATCTAACTGCCCTGTCTACCTTACAATTAATTCAAAACAACATCCCCAATCCTTCAAACAATTCCACACAAGAGTAGATAATGGGACTACACATGTGTATTCATGTGCAACATTCGGGCCTAAATTTGTAAGAGTTCAGTCAGGTCCCTACTCTTCAGTCAGCATGTTAGAATGGTGCTTTCTCAATTACACTGTAGAGGGGAGAAAACAATTGTATTGCTTTAATACACTCTTAGTTGAAGGGGATTTCATTGTGTTAGTTTATATTCTGCCCTTTGATGTACTGAAACTCTATTAATAGCTTTATTACTGCACAGTTCCAATTATATTTTGTAATTTGCTTTTTGGTTCACAGAATGCCTGTTTTGAACAATGACATTATTCAGATAGCTGTATATTTAAAAGGGGCTGATAATTACTCTAAATTTTACGGTTTGGTGTGCAGAACACTCAGTATATTAAGTTATTCTGCAAACGATTACTCATTTAAATGAGGTTCACTTTAATCAGTTACCACTTCCAAGGCAGCTATTTCCTGACTAATATATATTTTCATCTTCCCACAACCTCTAAATAAACTTAGTAAAGATGGTTTCTCATCTCACAGGTTAACTACAACATTTTCAAAACACAGGACTAAAGTGGGGGGGAAGAAGCAGGTGAGATTTTCAAGAGTGCTTAAGACCCATTTTCAATAATGACTTATGCCCAGATTTTTAAAAGCATTTAGGCATTGCAATGCTCAGCATTGCAACACCTAAGTGTCATTTCCAAAAATAAATTAGGCACTTAAGGCTAGATTTTTAAAAGGTCTTTAGGTGCCAAATCGCCACTGTAAACAAAATTCTGGTGCCTAAATACATTTGAGAATCTCCCTTTTAAACTCCTAGATCAGTTAGGGGTTGCAGCATTTAGCATGGCAATACCCAATACCTTTACAAATCTGGGCCTGAGTCACTACTGAAAAGAGTCAAATCCTAATGAGGAAAAATAAAAGGGTGCAAACTCTGGCAAATCAGTTGTGACAGTACAAGACAGAATTTGAACAGCAAATAGCCAAGGACACAAAAACTAACAGCAAAAGTACCATGAGCAGCAGGAACTCTGCCAAACAGTCATTGGAGCCACAGGCAAGAGAGGTGCTGAAGGAGCACGCAGGGAAAACAAGGTTCTTGCAGAGAAGCTAAACAAATTCTTTGTATTAGTCTTCATTATAAAAGATATGGGGAGATCCCCACACCTGAGTCAATATTTTTTAGGTGACAAATCTGAATAGCTGTCCCAGATTGAAGTATTAATAGAGGACAATTTGGAACAAATTGATAAATTAAACAGTAATAAGTCACCAGGACCAGATGGTATTCACCCAAGAGTTCTGAACTTAGGAACTCAAATATGAAGCTAGAATCATAGAATATCAGGGTTGGAAGGGACCTCAGCTAGTCCAACCCTCTGCTCAAACTAGGACCAATCCCCAGACAGATTTTTGCCCCAGATCCCTAAATGGCCCCCTTGAGAATTGAACTCACAACCCTAGGTTTAGGAGGCCAATGCTCAAACCACTGAACTATCTCTCCCCCACTCAACTCCTACCTGTGATATGTAACCTATCACTTAAATCAGTCTCTGTTCCAGGTGACTGAAGGGTAGTTAATGAAATGGCAATTTTTAAAAGAGACTACAAAGGCGGATCCTAGCAACTACAGGGTGGCAAGCCTAACTTTAGTTTCAGGGAAATTGGTAGAAACTATAGTAAAGATCAGAATGATCAGACACATAGATGAACATGGTATATTGGGGAAGAGACAACATGGCTTTTGTAAAGAGAAATCATGCCTCACCAATATATTGGAATTCTTTGAAGGAGTCAACAAGCATGTGGAGAAGATTGATCCAGTTGATATAGTGTAGTTTCACTTTCAGAAAGCTTTTGAAAACCACTGTTTGACATTAGCTTAAGAGCCTTCTCACCAAATGCTCTTAAGCAAACAATGAGTCATTGGATAAGAGGGAAGGTCCTCTCATGGATCAGTGACTGCAGATAGGGAAAAGGGTCAGAATAAATGGTCATTTTTCACAATGGAAAGAGGTAAATAGTGGGGTATCCCAAGGATCTGTACAGAGAGCTGTGCTCTTCCACATATTCATACATGAACTGGAAAAAAGGTTGAACAGAGAAGTGGCAAAATTTGCAGATGATACAAAATTACTCAAGATGGGTAAGTCCAAAGCTGACTTGAAAAAGTTACAAAGTGATCACACAAAACTGGGTGACAAAATGGCAGATAGTATCAGAGGGGTAGCCGTGTTAGTCTGGATCTGTAAAAGCAGCAAAGAGTCCTGTGGCACCTTATAGACTAACAGATGTATTGGAGCATGAGCTTTCGTCGGTGAATACCCACTTGGTCGGACGCATGACGTCATAGGGTGCCACAGGACATTAGTCTATAAGGTGCCACAGGACTCTTTGCTGCTTTTACAAAATGGCAGATGAAATTCAATGCTGATAAATGCAAAGTAATTTACATTGGAAAACAATTTCAACTACGCATACAAAATGATACAGTTTAAATTAGCTGTTAGCACTCAAAAAAGTCATCATGGAGTCATTGTGGATAGTTCTCTGCAGTGCAGTGACAGTCAAAAAAACGAACAATGTTATGAACTACCAGGAAAGGGACAGATAATAAAACAGAAAATACCATAATGCCATGATATAAACGCAATGTACTGAATACTGCGTGCAGTTCTGGTTGCCCCATGTCAAAAAAGATACATTAGCATTAGAATAGGTGCAGAGGAGGTCAACAAAAACGATTAGCTTCCATTAGAGGAGAGATTCAAAGACTGGGACTGTTCACCTTGGAAAAGAGACAACTGGGAGGAGGGGGGGGGGATGATAGAGGTCTATTAAATCATGAATAGTGTGGAGAAAGTGAATAGGGAAATGTTGTTTACCCCTTCACATAACCACAAGAACTAGGGGTCACCCAATGAAATTAATTGGCAGCAAATTTAAAATAAACATAACAAAGTACTTCTTCACATAATGCAGTCAATCTGTGGTTCTCGTTGCCACAAGCTATTGTGATGGCGAAAAGTATAACTGGGTTCAAAAAAGAATTAGATAAGTTCAGGGAAGATAGGCCCATCAATGACTGTTAGCCAAGGTGGTCAGGAATGCAATCCCATGCTCTGGGAGTCCATAAAGCTCCAACTGTCAGAAGCTGGGCCTGGACGAGAGGAGATGGATCATTCAAAATTGCCCTGTTCTGTTCATTCCCTCTGAAGCATCTGGCATGAGCCACTGTCAGAAGACAGGATACTGGGATAGATGGACCATTGATCTCATCCAGTATGGCCATTCTTATGTTCTTAGGCACTTTTGAAAACTTTACTCAGGAGTTGAAGTTTCCACAACCTTAGTAAACTTCAGAGGGACATTTTGAAAACCACAGATGCATCTGAGTAAGTCTATCAGCCTAAGAATGAAAAGGTTTATAAAAGTAATCATCATATTAATGGCTCTTTAGAGATATTTGTTTAGGAATTTCAAAAAACAATCAACCACGTTTTCAAAAAATTTTTTTAGACAATTATCTTTCTATATTTGTGATGCTATTGTTTATGGTGGATCAGCATTACTGTAAGAAATCTCTCTTTGGATAGTGTCCAAAATAATTATTTTGGAGATGAAACTTTATGAAGTTTGGTCAAGATTTTCAAAACTGATTAGTGATTAGAAATTGAGACAACTTAAAGGGACTTAATCTTTAAAGGGAAGCTATTTAGTTCTCTTTGACAATTCACATTGACAGGTAAAGTGAAAAATGAACATGACCAGATGGTATTATTTAGTTCATATTTCAACGTATGGGCTAACAGGATGGCAACTATAACAAAACCAAACAAGTTAATGATTTGATGGATCCAGAGGTTTTAAAATAAGAAAACATGAGCACTATGCATTAAAACAGTTGAGGAAGATGTGTCTAGACTTCAAAATGAAAGAGAATTTTCAGGCTTGGATATGAGCCAAGGTTTTTAGGCAAGACTGATGCAATATAGAAAGAGCAAAACCGAGAATTTCCAATCCTTCTTTTGGTGGATATATGTTTAAGCAACTTCCCTCTGAAATTGCAGTCAACCATTGTTACTAATATTCATAATAATCAACAATAATAATAATAATTTCCCAAACTTTTGAGGTTCTAAATGAGGCAGATGTAACTGCTGATTGGCATCAAACATAAGCAACAATATAATAAAATACTGAAATATTCTGCAATATGCCAGTGAAAAGAAACTTGACTTGAATATGAATACATTCCAGATTATATGAATGAGATCAGTTATTTGGGAAGTATGTTTAGGGAAGATAGTTAAGTCCCAGGCAGACTGTGAAGAGCAACAAAAGGATCTCTCAAAACTAGGTGACTGGGCAACAAAATGGCAAATGAAATTCATGTTGATAAATGCAAACATTATCCCAACTATACATATAAAATGATGGGTTCTAAATTAGCTGTTAACACTCAAGAAAGAGATCTTGGAGTCATTATGGATAGTTTTCTGAAAACATACACTCAATGTACAGCAGCAGTCAAAACAGCGAGCAGAATGTTGGGCATCGTTAAGAACGAGATTGATAATAAGACAGAAAATATCATATTGACTATATAAATCCATGGTATGCCCACATCTTGAATACTGCATGCAGATGTGGTCATCCCATCTCAAAAAAGATATATTGGAATTGGAAAACATTCAGAAAAGGGCAACAAAAATTATTAGGGGTATGGAACGGCTTCCATATGAGGAGAGATTAATCATACAGGGAGTTTTCTGCTTGGAAAAGAGATGACTAAGGGGGGATATGATTGAGGTCTATAAAATCATGACTGGTGTGGAGAAAGTAAATAAGAAAGTGTTATTTAATCCTTTTCATAACACAAGAACTAGGGGTCACCAAATGAAATTAATAGGCAGCAAGTTTAAAACAAACAAAAGGAAGTATTTCTTCATACAACGCAGAGTCAATCTGTGGAACTCTTTCCAGAGGATGTTGTGAAGGCCAAGACTATAACAGGGTTCGAAAAACAACTAGATACATTCATGGAGGATAGGTCCATTAATGGCTATTAGCAAGGATGGTGTCTCTAGCCTCTGTTTGCCAGAAGCTGGGAATGAGCAACAGGGAATAGATCACTTGATGATAACCTGTTCTGTTCATTCCATCTGGGGCACCTGACATTGGCCATTGTTGGAAGACAGGATACTGTGCTAGATGGACCTGTCCCAGTATGGCTGTTCTTATGTTCTAAAAAGGACGATGGACAGAAGGGAGGTAATTGTGCATATAGAAAGAGCCTAAAAATGGAGGCCTAAAATTCACATCTTATAACAAACAAACAAAAAATCACTCAATTTTCACAAATAAATGTTCAAATTACAATGTCATCTGAGGACAGTACCAATCATCAAGGGACGATTGTAAGAAAAATGCCTTAGGGAATTTAAATTTGTCAGGGAACCACTTGTTCTGAACTACTTCGATATTAACAAAGAGCCTAAAATCAGTGCAAGATCACCTGGACTGGGGACTGTTGTTGTCCAAGACAACTGTCCAGTGGCGAATAGATCCTAAGCACTGATTTAAACACAACAGAAGTATGCTCAGATTAAAAAAGAAATGCTGACAATGTTGTGCATTGTTGGGAGCTGTTTCATAAATATATTAATAGGAAGAAATCAGCTGAGGGAAGACATGCCATAAACCACTAAAAACCATATTAAAGAAACCACTGTTCTAAGTACCACCTAAAATTCAGAAAGTGATCAAGAAATTGCAAAAGCTTCCTTAACTGTGAAACATAGGCTTGGTAAGGAGCTCTTTATGCCAGTATGCTTTAAAGAACAACTATAAATAGTGACAGCAAGGAACTCGGAAAAAAGACACTGAAGTAAATATAATTCATGTGCTACCTGTTTTGAAAAAGTTTGGTAAAACCAGCTGAAAAAAATAGAAAATGACCTGATTTTACAAGAGATTGAAAGATTAAACCTAGACAGATGACAGACAGGAAAAACAACCACCACCACCAGTTATCAAGCACAAAAGCATATTGGGACTACAGATGAAATTTCTGCACAAAGGACATTGTGTCATAATACAATACAGCATGAGTTAAGAAATGCTAAGCATAATCAACAATGCACCTGTGGGTACTGAGAAATACAAGAACAGAGTCTGAAATGTCGCATTCTGGACAGTTGTGCATGCTGCCATCAAAGATAAGGTATCCATGGGTGAAATATGCACTCAATAAAGGAATCAGAATGCAAAATAACCTCTGAAATTACATGATATTCCCAATTGCTCTTGGTCTGCAGTTGGTGCAGATCTATTTGAATTAAATGGGAAAGATTGCCATTGAATAGCAGATCATTCTATTTTTTCTTGAAATTGAGTAGTTGCACAACATGTTACATTTCATAATTTGTTCCCGCTGGGTTTCTAGATGAGTTAATAACAAATACTGACATTAAATTTGTGAGATTCACTTTATCCTTTTTATATATACATTAGTTCAAGCACATCACCTCAAGCCCTTACTACACAATCAAAATGAGTTAGCAGAAGTTTGTCCAAATAGCAAAAATTCAAAAGGATCCATATTTAGCATTGTTAGAATGCTACAGTGCAACTGACAATACTTTATTAAAATCTCAAGTGTAGAGACAAAGAAAAAAACTTTATGGTTAACATCTTAATTCTTGAGCCAAAGACAATCAATTGTGTATTGGCTATAAAAGAATTATGTGCCAAGAAACTAGAACCGAAGAAATACCAAAACAAGAATACAGCACCAAGCAAATGGGATCCTGGTCTAACGAGGACTTCTGCACACTATGGCAATACAAATAATAAATAAGAATACTAACTAAACAGTTATCACAACTGCAGAGAGAGCGATAAACTCCAACAGAAAATGACTGGTAATCTGTAAAAGTAATATCTATACCAGTCACACCAAGATGACACATCAAAACCATTCCGAGGGGTCAGTCTGACACAAGGAACAGAAGATGTCTAAACAAATCCAAGAAAGAAAGAAACCAAGTTGTCCCACTTGACTACTTGCCATTGAGCTCTTCTTAATGAGCTGCTAGTGCCTCATGGAAGCTTTCTGAAATGTTGTTGTGGATGAGAAGTAAACTCTCTAACTCCTGACTGCTTGTGGTGTGTAATGATTTCATGACAATTTTTACAAAGTGGGGATGTCACCCTGGTGACCTGATTAAATTTTTCCTTAGATAATTATATTCCACCTGCCTAAAATTCCACCACTCATGGAAACAGGACAAGGTATTATTCTCCACATCCTGTCCTACAGGACTATACTATTTTGATGCACTGTTAAGTAGTTGCCCGATTAGATAATTGTTTCTTCTATAAAATATATGGCTGAAAAATCAGCTTGAAAAGTGCTTTTGGAGCCTTTTGGATGAAAGGTACTATCTAAATATTAGTCATTTGTATCTGTTTTTTAAAATCCTATCCTGCTTTCTTCATTAATAAAGACATTTTCAAGTAAAAGAGATCTTTGCTTCTGAAGAGTTTGTTTACTCCTACTCCTTATTTCCCTATCTGGAAATGTAATTTTATTGTGACATCACAACTGTTTTCTATGCAAGTCATTCTTGATGTCAGTTGTGAGCCATTTGTGGATATTTGATGGAAATAAATGGAATATAAAGTACATAAAGGGATATAGAGGAATCACGTTAGTGCAGTAAAATGAACAAAAGTGGACATAATTGTCTCTGATTAATGAAGGGCTAGCAATGTCATTTTTAGATATCAAAAACTACAATGTTACTTAAAGAAAATTTAAATAGGCAATAATAGCAGCCCAGGTGTATGCCCTATGTCTCCAATTCAAACTGTCTCACTTGCATTTTAAAGAGGAGGAGGACTATTTTTGCCTGGTGGGGACTTGGTACATCTAAGAATGAGAATACTAGAGCAGTGACTTGCACTACGCAACGTGCAAATTCCTTACACAGCTCTGATCCTAACCCACAGCATCATTGTTATACGAGTGTTGGGCCTCTCATTAACAGAGATTTCCACTAATGCCAAATTATTTGTGTGTTGGGGGGAGGAGGATGGGATGGTGAACAAATATCCACCAGGAAATAGTAGGTGACCCACCTGATCTGTTTCCCTTGTGACAGGTGCCAAAAGGTGGACCCAGTTCATCAGAACTGAAATGTGAATTTGTCCTCCTGTGATGGAAAGCACAAGACTGGGATCTCAGGAGATCTGGATTTTTACTCCTGAGTCCTTCATGGTCTCACTGTACAATCTTGGGTAAGTCGCCTCTGTGCTTCAGTTTGACCAACTGTGAGCTAAAGAGGTAATGTCTAACTGTGAGGTAATATCTAATTTATAAAGCTGTTGTGAGGTTAAATCCAAATGTTTATCCTGCCCTTTGAGATCCCTGGATGGAAGATGGTTATAGAAATGTGGATTAGTCTAGACAGTATTTGGTCCTACCATGAGGGCAGGGGACTGGACTTGATGACCTCTCGAGGTCCCTTCCAGCCCTAGAATCTATGAATCTATGAATGCCAAGTATTATGTAATTTTATTATTACATCACTGCTGCATCAGTTGGCGAGTTAATGACAATATTTGGAGTGAAAGGAAAGGAAAGCCCTTTCTCAAATATCTTGGGTTCCTCCACAGAACTGATTGTGACAAACAGAGAGCAATAAGGAGCTCATTCAATCAAGACTGCCAACTTAGTAATAATGCTGATTTTTTTCTCAAAAAACCCCCCAGAAAAATCCCCACTGTGACATACTCTGTAAACCTTGCAATCTTCTATGAAAATTATGTTTAATATTCCAACAGTGTTGATCTCACTAGAACTTACAACTGGTACATTTAGCATCTTCTGAAATTGGTTTGATGTTTAATTTATAATTGTTGAATATTTGACATAAACACCCTTGTACAAAACTTTAATAAATTCAGTGTCATTTTTTCAAGGCAAACATTAATGTAGAGATCAGATACTTATATCAAAGAGAATAAACTTATTTTTCCTATCTGGACAGAAACATAAAGGCCTGATTCTTCAACATTGACATCAATAGGAATTTTACCATTGACTTCAGTGATCTCAGGATCACACCATTCACCTTGGTCATGCTATCTTCTTCCAGAGTTTACATATCAGAAGCACCTTATGCCCAAGTAGATGTGCACTTGTGGGAAGGCATGACCTACCTTATGAAAATTTCTGAAATACGCCGCTTTTTCATCTGGAAATTTTTCTAGCCTTCTGGGTCCTTTACTAGAAGCCTTCTTGAAAACCAACCAGCATCGCCTGAAAATCTGCAAGCAAAATGAAGGAACTCTATTATTCTCTCTTTCTTATGTAAGCTCATTTACATTAGAGTCCTAAATTATATGGTTCAGCTGATCCATGGGAAGAAATTCCCATAAAACAGCCCTCAGTTTAAAGACATTAAGAGTACCCTTACTGGGTCAGACAACTGGTCTATCTAGCCCAGCATCCTGTCTTCTGACAGTGGCTCATGCCAGATGCTTCAGAGAGAATGAACAGAACAGGGCAATTTTGAGTGATCCATCCCCTCTTGTCCAGGCCCAGCTTCTGACAGTTGGAGGTTTATGGACTCCCAGAGCATGGGATTGCATTCCTGACCACCTTGGCTAACAGTCATTGATGGGCCTATCTTCCCTGAACTTATCTAATTCTTTTTTGAACCCAGTTATACTTTTTGCCATCACAATAGCTTGTGGCAACGAGAACCACAGATTGACTGCATTATGTGAAGAAGTACTTTGTTATGTTTATTTTAAATTTACTGCCAATTAATTTCATTGGGTGACCCCTAGTTCTTGTGGTTATGTGAAGGGGTAAACAACATTTCCCTATTCACTTTCTCCACACCATTCATGATTTAATATACCTCTATCATATCCCCCCGCAGTTGTCTCTTTTCCAAGCTGAACAGTCCCAGTCTTTGAATCTCTCCTCTAATGGAAGCTAATCATTTTTGTTGACCTCCTCTGCACCTATTCTAATGCTAATGTATCTTTTTTGAGATGGGGCAACCAGAACTGCACACAGTATTTAGTACAATGCATATATATCGTGGCATTATGGTATTATTCTGACCCTTTCTCCTATCTCCAGTTATTGATCCATGAGAGGATTTTCCCTCTTATCCCATGACTACTTACTTTGATTAAGAGCCTATGGTGAGGAACTTCATCAAAGACTTTCTGAAAGTACAATACATTATATCAACTGGATCACTCTTTTCTGCATTTGTGTTGATTCCCTCAAAGAATTCCAATAGGGAGGCATGATTTCCTTTTACAAAAGCCACATTGACTCTTCCTCAACATACCATGTTCATCTATGTGTCTGATCATTCTGATCTTTACTATAGTTTCTACAATTTTGCCTGGTACTGAAGTTAGGCTTACAGGCCTGTAATTGCTAGGATTGCCTTGGAGCTTTTTCTAAAAATTGGTGTTGCATTAACTACCCTCCAGTCATCTGTAACAGAGACTGATTTAAGCAATAGGTTACAAACCACAGTTAGTAGTTCTGCAGTTTCATATTTGAGTTTCTTCAGAACTCTGGGTAAATACAGTCCGGTCCTGGTGTCTTATTGCTATTTAATTTATCAATCTGTTCCAAATTGTCCTCTATTAATATTCAATCTGGGACAGTTATTCAGATTTGTCACCTAAAAAGAGTGGCTCAGCTGTGGGGCTCTCTCCAAAATCCTTTGGAACGAAGACTGATGCAAAGAATTCATTTAGCTTCTCTGCAATTACCTTGTTTTCCTTGAGTGCTCCTTTAGCACCCTAATTGTCCAGTGGCCCAACTGACTGTTTGGCAGGATGTGCTTCTGATGTACTTAAAAAAATTGCTGTTAGAATTTGAAGATCAAGTAGATAAGGACATAGACACTTTCTTAGCCTGTGATACTATACTGTTACACTTAACTTGTCAGAGTTTATGCTCCTTTCCATTTTCCTCACTAAGGCCTGGTCTACACTATGAGTTTAGATCGAATTTAGCAGCATTAAATCGAATTAACCCTGCACCCGTCCACACAACAAAGCCATTTACTTCGACATAAAGGGCTCTTAAAATCGATTTCTGTACTCCTCTCCGACAAGGGGAGTAGCGCTTAAATTGACATTGCTGGTTCGATTTTAGGGTCAGTGTGGACGAAATTTGATGGTATTGACCTCCGGGAGCTATCCACAGTGCAACATTGTGACCGCTCTGGACAGCGATCTGAACTTGGATGCACTGGCCAGGTAGACAGGAAAAGCCCCGCGAACTTTTGAATTTCATTTCCTGTTTGCCCAGCGTGGAGAGCACAGGTGACCACTCAGAGCTCATCAGCACAGGTAACCATGCAGTCCGAGAATCGAAAAAGAGCACCAGCGTGGACCGTACGGGAGGTACTGGATCTGATCGCTATATCGGGAGAGGATTCTGTGCTAGCAGAACTACGTTCCAAAAGACGAAATGCCAACACATTTGAAAAAATCTCCAAGGGCATGATGGAGAGAGGCCACAATAGGGACTCATATCAGTGCTGCGTGAATGTTAAGGAGCTCAGACAAGCCTATCAGAAAACAAAGGAGGCAAACGGTCACTCCGCGTCAGAGCCACAGACATGCCTCTTCTACGCTGAGCTGCATGCAATTCTAGGGGGGGCTGCCACCATTACCCCACCCCTGACCATGGATTCCGAGGAGGGGGTACTCTCAGCCATGCCTGAGGATTCTGCGGACAGGGAAGATGAGGAGGAGGACGACGAGCTTGCAGAGAGCACACAGCACTCCATTCTCCCCAACAGCCAGGATCTTTTTCTCAGCCTGACTGAAGTACCCTCCAACTCTTCCAAAGCATTATCCCAGACCATGAAGCCATGGAAGGGAACTCTGGTGAGTGTACCTTTGTAAATATAAAACATGGTTTAAAAGCAAGTGTTTTTTAATGATTAATTTGCCCTGAGGACTTGGGATGCATTCGCAGCCAGTACAGATACTGGAAAAGTCTGTTAACGTGTCTGGGGATGGAGCGGAAATCCTCCAGGGACATCTCCATGAAGCTCTCCTGGAGGTACTCTAAAAGCCTTTGCAGAAGGTTTCTGGGCAGTGCAGCCTTATTCCGTCCTCCATGGTAGGACACTTGACGACGCCATACTAGTAGCAAGTAATCTGGTATCATTGCATGACAAAGCCTGGCAGCATATGGTCCCGGTGTTCGCTGGCATTCAAGCAACATCCGTTCTTTATCTCGCTGTGTTATCCTCAGGAGAGTGATATCGTTCATGGTAACCTGGTTGAAATACGGGAATTTAATTAAGGGGACAGAGGTGGCCGTTCCTACTGGGCTGTTTGCCTGTGGCTGAAAAGAAATCCTTCCCTGCAGTTAGCCAAGCGGTGGGGGGGGGAGGGGCATTGGCGCTGAGCTTTTCGCATTTGGCTAGCAGGGATCTTCCCTGATACCAGCCACGCGGTGGGGGGAGGGGTAAAGCGATCATCCCACAGAATTGGATGGGGGGATAGTTTGGTTTCTGCAGGGATCTTCCCTGATACCAGCCCTGCGGTGGGGGGAGGGAAAAAGCGATCATCCCACAGAATTGGATGGATGGTGGGGGGGTTATTTTGGTTTCTGCTGCTGCACGTTAACAGGAAAACCGCAGCACTCACCGGGCTTTGCTTGGTATGGGAAAGGAGGGCGCTGCTTTTATGAAGGTTGCAGAAGCGGAAAGACAACGGCTTACCATGGCTGCATGCAAGCCGAATTCTGTTGCCCGGACCTGCGTCTGTGATCTCTAACACCAAAGCCACAGGCACTCAATATAAGATGCAAAATGCGACCTTGTACCGAAATCACATGTGCTATGTAATGTGAATAGTGTTGTTCACCGTGAAAGAGTATAAGCATTGTTCTGTAAAATGTATCTTTTTAAATACTTCTCTCCCTTTTTTCCCTCCCTCCCGCAGCTGCAAATTTTTCAAGCCTCCCTCCTCCATCCCGAAGGCTATCTCAGATAAGGCGGGGGAAAAAACGCACATGAGACTAAATGTTCTCAGAAATCATGCAGTCGATCCGCGATGAAAGAGCTATCTGAATGAGTGGAAGGACACGGTATCAAAGTACAGGAAAGATGCCAGTGAACGTGAGGACAGGAGGGATGAACGTGAGGACAGGAGGGACGGACGTAAAGAGAAGAGGGACGCTCGAGATGAGAGGTGGCGGCAGGAAGATCAGAGGAGGCAGGATGCAACGCTGGGGCTGCTGCGTGAGCAAACGGACATGCTCCGGCGTCTTGTGGAGCTTCAGGAATGGCAACAGGATCACAGAGTGCCGCTGCAGCCCCTGTATAACCACCATTCCCCCTCCCCAAGTTCCATAGCCTCCTCACCCAGACGTATAAAAACATGGGGGGGAGGCTCCGTGCACCCTGCCACTCCACCCCAGTGGACAGCCCAAGCAAAAGGCTGTCATTATTTTGAACTTTTGAAGTGGCCTTTTCCTTCCCTCCTCCCCTCCTCCCAAACCCCACCCGGGCTACCTTGTCAGTTCTCTCCCTCTTTTTAAAATCAATTAATAAATAATTCCTGATTTTTAAACGATAGTGACTTTATTTCCTTTGAAAGCAAGCTGTGATCGAAGGGGGAGGGTGGGTTGCTTACAGGGAATGAGTCAATGAAGGGGGTGGGTTTTCATCAAGGAGAAACAAACAGAACTTTCACACCGTAGCCTGGCCAGTCATGAAACTGGTTTTCAAAGCTTCTCTGATGCATAGCACTTCCTGGTGTGCTCTTATAATCGCCCTGGTGTCTGACTGCGCGTAATCAGCAGCCAGGCGATTTGCCTCAACCTCCCACCCCGCCATAAAGGTCTCCCCCTTATTCTCACAGAGATTGTGGAGCACACAGCAAGCAGCAATAACAATGGGAATATTGGTTTGGCTGAGGTCTGAGCGAGTCAGTAAAGTGCGCCAGTGACCCTTTAAACGTCCAAAAGCACATTCTACCACCTTTCTGCACTTGCTCAGCCTGTAGTTGAACAGCTCCTGACTACTGTCCAGGCTGCCTGTGTATGGCTTCATGAGCCATGGCATTAAGGGGTAGGCTGGGTCCCCAAGGATAACTATAGGCATTTCAACATCCTCAACGATTATTTTCTGGTCTGGGAAGTAAATCCCTTGCTACAGTCATTTAAACAGATTAGTGTTCCTGAAGACGCGAGTGTCATGAACCCTTCCCAGCCATCCCACGTTGATGTTGGTGAAATGTCCCTTGTGATCCACCAGTGCTTGCAGCACCATTGAAAAGTACCCCTTGCGGTTTACATACTGGCTGCCCTGGTGCTCCAGTGCCAAGATAGGGATATGGGTTCCATCCATCGCCCCACCACAGTTAGGGAATCCCATTGCAGCAAAGCCATCTACTATGACCTGCACATTTCCCAGAGTCACTACCTTTGGTAGCAGCAGCTCAGTGATTGCTTTGGCTACTTGCATCACAACAGCCCCCACAGTAGATTTGCCCACTCCAAATTGATTCCCGACTGACCGGTAGCTGTCTGGCGTTGCAAGCTTCCACAGGGCTATCGCCACTCGCTTCTCAATTGAGAGGGCTGCTCTCATCTTGGTATTCTGGCGCTTCAGAGCAGGGGACAGCAAGTCACAAAGTTCCATGAAAGTGCCCTTACGCGTGCGAAAGTTACACAGCCACTGGGAATCATCCCAGACCTGCAACACTATGCGGTCCCACCAGTCTGTGCTTGCTTCCTGGGCCCAGAATCGGCGTTCCACGGCTATAACCTGCCCCATTAACAGCATGATCTCCAAAGCGCCGGGGCCCACAGTTTGAGAGAATTCTGTGTCCATATCCTCATCACTCTCGTCGCCGCGCTGCCGTAGCCGCCTCCTCTCCGCCTGGTTTATCAGGGCTTGGTTCAGTATAAACTGCACAATAATGCGCGAGGTGTTTACAATGTTCATGACTGCTGTCTTGAGCTGAGCGGGCTCCATGCTTACCGCGGTATGGCATCTGCACAGTTCACCCAGGAAAAAAGGCGTGAAACGGTTGTCTGCCGTTGCTTTCACGGAGGGAGGGGTGAGGCTGTACCCAGAACCACCAGCGACAATGGTTTTTGCTCCATCAGGCAAATTTCAACCAGATCTCAACCCAGAATTCCAATGGGCGGGGGAGACTGCGGGAACTATGGGATAGCTATGGGATAGCTACCCACAGTGCAATGCTCCGGAAGTCAACGCTAGCCTCGGTACATGGACGCACACCGCTGACTTAATGTGCTTAGTGTGGCTGCATGCATTCGACTTTATATAATCGGTTGCCAAAAATTGAATTCTGTAAATTCGGAGTAATCCCGTAGTGTAGACATACCCTAAGACTTGACTTCCAATTTTGAAAGGATGCCTATTTGCTACTAACAGCCTTTTTACTCTGCTGCTTAGCCACGGTGGCATGTTTTTGGTACTCTGTTTCATTTTTTTGTTTTTTTTATTTGGGGTATATATTTAGGTTGAGCATCTATTATGGTGTTTATAAATAGTCTCCATGCAGTTTTCAGGCATTTCACTTTTGGACTGTTCCTTTTCTGTTTAACTAGCTTCCTCATTTGGGTGTAGCTCCCCTTTTAAAAGTAAAATGCTACTGCGGTGAATTTCTTTGGTATTCCCCTCATACAATGATGCTAAATTTAATTACATTATGTTATTACTGAATGGTTCATCTATACTCACATCTTGGACCAGATCGTGCCTTTCACTTAGGACTAAATCCAGAATTGCCTGTCCCCTTGTGTGTTCCAAGACTAGCTGCTCCAAGAAGCAGTCATTTAATGTATCTAGACATTTTCTCTCTGCATTCCTTCATGAGGTGACATATACCCAGTCAGCATGAGTATAGCTGAAACTCCAAATTATTGTTGAGCTTTCTGCCTGAGCATTTTACAATCACCATCGCCACCCGGGTCAGGTGTTTGGAAGTATAATTTTACTGCTATCCTCTTATTGTTCAAGCATGGACTTTCTATCCATAGAGATTCTATGATGCAGTTTGATTCATTGAAAAATTTTACGTTATTTGACTCTATGCTTTCTTTCCCATAAAGTGGAACTCCCCCACAAGTGCAACCTACTCTGTTATTGCTATATATTTTGTATCGTGGCATTACTGCATCCCACTGATTATTCTCATTCCACCAAGTTTCCATGGAAAAGACGTATTTGACTTTTTTATATATGAAGCCATAATATCCCTTCAGGCACTCCGTTGTCCTAGTTTGACTTCAGTCATTTTGAACCCATTTTTTAAAATACACATCTTGGTTTACTGAATGCCTCAACAAGAACACCAGAGTCAAACCTCCCTCTACCTCCTTTTTTCATTATAGCTGTAGTACTGCTGGGGATCCTGACAAATCCTGTCAGCACTGTAGGTGGATGACATATTGGAAGCACGACTGAATGGGATGCAATCAATATCTCAAATGAATGCTAGGCATGCAATAAATCAAATGTTCTCTTTTAAAAACCTCTCATTGTACTACAGTGTCACTTTGTGTTTAGTTAAGAAAACATGAAGGCAAAAGAAGAAATTATTGGCTCTTCAAGAATTGGTCTGCAAGTATATTTCTTATCACAAGACAAGAGAGGTTGCTGGTTCCTCTGTTCAGGTTTGGAAAGTGACAACTGCGCTTCTGAAAATGGGAATGCTATCTAACCTATGAGGAAAGCAACGTACCATCATATCCCTTTATATCCTGTAGTGAAATGTCATTTCTTCATGTATCCTCTTCATTAGACAGTACTTCCTGAAATGATGTGTCAGCAGTGGAACTGCTATTTCACTGAAACATCACCTCCGCAAGTTCAATCTCCCAGTTATAATGTTACAACATGGCAAATCTCCACATATGCAAGTTAAAGTGGATACACAGAGGTATAGAGTATTTTTTCCCCTTCACATCACTGAATGCAACAGTGCTGTGCTCTCTGATGCTTTTTTGCTCTTATGTTTGCTAACCAGATGACTGCCCGATTTCCAGTGGTTTAAATTTCTGGTTTAGCAAGAACTTGCTCGTTATATCTTGCTCCTTTCGTAATGAGAATCTCAACAGTGCTGTCTCGCAGGGATGCGAGTCTTCTCAGGTTCTGCCTATATGCTTTTTCAATCCATCCCACCTCTTTCAAGGTCAGTCTTTTCTCTGAGATTCTTTACACCCTGTAATGGTAAAATGGGCAATTGTCTCTTCCACTTTAGGGTTGGGATGAAACTTCCCATTTTGATGATCTACCCTTAAAGATTAATGAGATCAGTGCTCTGACAGATGGGTCTGAAGGAGAATACAGTTCAACCTACAGAAAACCACACCATATGTTCTATATTTGCAATACAGTGGACTTTAAACACACTCTCAATCAGTTTTGTCCTTCATGGATACTTTACAGGTGACCTCAAACTGAGACAGAGGAAACAAAAAAGATGACAGCAAGAGCAGTAGCAGTAGACTCTGCTGACTATGACAAAATATTTTTTCCTGTCTTATGCCATGGTTATGTGGGATAGGATCCAAAGCATCAGCTATAGCCTGCACAACAGAAGTGTTCCAGATGGTTAATTTGGCTGGCCTCCAATTAAATAAGGAGTCAAATTTTCCCTCACTGTGAGGAATTTGCATTACTTTGTAGATCACCGAAAGCTAGTCCAAGCTGTCTGCCACTGTGGGGAAAAAGCAGAGTTTCACATCTTCTTTGCTTGAATTTCAGACCATGTTACTTGCTGAGTTTTTGTAGATGCTGCAGAAGCTTTGCACTACAACTTGTGAGCTAAATTGGTGAAGTTCAGCAAAAAGGCTTTGGGCCCCCATTAGTGAAGACTACCAATACTTCCATTCCAAAGGTCTCAGTGACAACTACCCTTAAGAGAGACAAGGTGGATGAGATAATATCTTGTATTGGACCAATTTCTGTTAGTGAAAGAGACAAGCTTTTGAGCTACAGGGAGGTCTTCTTCAAGTCTGGGAAAGGTACTCGGTGTCATAGCTAAATACAAGGTGGAATAGATTGTTTTGCATATGTAGTTAATATATACTGTAAGAGACCATTCTAGATGAAGTGACCAGTTAACACTTCTGCAGTGAGGACAGAAAAGGGTGGTTAATGGGTTAGAGATTGTTGTACTAAGCAATAAATCCAGTGTCTTTATTGATCCATGTTTTTTAGTGTCTACCAAACTTATGAATTTAAGCTCCCAGACTCATCTTTTGAAAGTGTTGTTCAGGTTTCCTTTTAGGATGAGGACTGAGAGGTCAGATATAAAGTGATCATTTTGGGAAAAGTGTTCACCCACAGGTAATATGGTGTTTTTGTCTTATTATTTTTCTATGTGAGTTCATTAGAGAGCATAGGGATTGTCTGGGTCACCCAAAACACTGCAAACAATTATCTTTAAGGAAACCCTCATTAGGCCTCTGCATGAGGTTAGGCCTTGGGATGCTTTAAATACATTCACTGGAGCAGACTTCAGAAGCCAGAGTAAGTGATGCTTCATACGGAAGGATTCTCCTGTAACTGTAGTAAATCC
This sequence comes from Terrapene triunguis, assembly GCF_002925995.2. Taxonomy (NCBI): domain Eukaryota; kingdom Metazoa; phylum Chordata; order Testudines; family Emydidae; genus Terrapene; species Terrapene triunguis. Next base: position 20,713,396 of record NW_020664409.1, read on the forward strand.
ACTTCCCAGCAAAGCAGTAGCTAGGTCAATGGAAGGATTCTTACATAGACCTAGCACTGTCTACATGGGACTTAGGTCGGCTTAACATCATCTCTCACGGGTGTGGATTTTTCACATCTCTAAGCAACATAGTTGAGTCGATCTAATTTTCTAGTGTAGACCAGCCCTTATGCTCCTTTGGCTTCCTATTTGTTCATGGTTAGTTTAAGGTGTTGATTTTGACCTACAATGTTCTAAATGGTTTGGAATCTGCATACTGGAGTGATCACCTCAATTTGTGTGATACCTTCATATTTGTGATCAGTGGAAACTAGTAGTCCTCATGTTTAAAAGGGAGATGGCTGGTGGCAGGATATTTCATGTGAGGGTCCTTGACTGTGGAAACAGATCCAGCTTGATCTGCCATTTCCTGAATATATTGACTATCAGGAACATTTGTTGACATTTACCTTTGCTCTTTTGCAACTGTTTAGAAAGGGGAAGAGGGATTGGGATAATGCAAATACTGGATGAGGATTCTTAATTCATAGGTTATTTTTATGGAAGAAGCAGACATGATGGAGCATGTCTATATATTTTGAAGTTTTATACTTTCTGGACCAGGTTCTAAGAAAATACATTCAGAGCTGGAGTAAATGTGTGCAATTCCATTTACTTCAATAGAGTTTCCTCCATTTGCACCAGAAGAGTTTGGGCCTAAAATTTGTAAAAGCATTAGAGGTATGAGTAGATAAATGTGAATGAATAAAAATAATACGTGCAGTAGCACAGAGATTAATGCTTTTTTTTGCCTCTGTCTTCACGAACAAGGTCCGCTCCCAGACTGCTGCCATGGGCAGCACAGCATGGGGAGGAGGTGACCAGCCCTCTGTGGAGAAAGAAGTGGTTCGGGACTATTTAGAAAAACTGGACGAGCACAAGTCTATGGGGCCGGATGCGCTGCATCCGAGGGTGCTAAAGGAGTTGGCGGATGTGATTTCAGAGCCATTGGCCATTATCTTTGAAAACTCATGGTGATCGGGGGAGGTCCCGGATGACTGGAAAAAGGCTAATGTAGTGCCCATCTTTAAAAAAGGGAAGAAGGAGGATCCAGGAAACTACAGGCCAGTCAGCCTCACCTCAGTCCCTGGAAAAATCATGGAGCAGGTCCTCAAGGAATCAATTCTGAAGCACTTAGAGGAGAGGAAAGTGATCAGGAACAGTCAGCATGGATTCACCAAGGGCAAGTCATGCCTGACTAACCTAATTGCCTTCTATGAGGAGATAACTGGGTCTGTGGATGAGGGGAAAGCAGTGGATGTGTTATTCCTTGATTTTAGCAAAGCTTTTGATACGGTCTCCCACAGTATTCTTGCCAGCAAGTTAAAGAAGTATGGGCTAGATGAATGGACTATAAGGTAGATAGAAAGCTGGCTAGATCGTCGGGCTCAATGGGTAGTGATCAACGGCTCCATGTCTAGTTGGCAGCCAGTTTCAAGCGGAGTGCCCCAAGGGTCTGTCCTGGGGCCGGTTTTGTTCAATATCTTGATTAATGATCTGGAGGATGGCGTGGACTGCACTCTCAGCAAGTTTGCAAATGACACTAAACTGGGAGGAGTGGTAGATACGCTGGAGGGTAGGGATAGGATACAGAGGGACCTAGACAAATTAGAGGATTGGGCCAAAAGAAACCTGATGAGGTTCAACAAGGATAAGTGCAGAGTCCTGCACTTAGGAAGGAAGAATCCCATTCACTGTTACAGACTAGTGACCGAATGGCTAGGTAGCAGTTCTGCAGAAAAGGACCTAGGGGTTACAGTGGATGAGAAGCTGGATATGAGTCAACAGTGTGCCCTTGTTGCCAAGAAGGCTAACGGCATTTTGGGCTGTATAAGGAGGGACATTGCCAGCAGATCGAGGGACGTGATCATTCCCCTCTATTCGACATTGGTGAGGCCTCATCTGGAGTACTGTGTCCAGTTTTGGGCCCCACACTACAAGAAGGATGTGGAAAAATTGGAAAGAGTCCAGCGGAGGGCAACAAAAATTATTAGGGGGCTGGAACACATGACTTATGAGGAGAGGCTGAGGGAACTGGGATTGTTTAGTCTGCAGAAGAGAAGAATGAGGGGGGATTTGATAGCTGCTTTCAACTACCTGAAAGGGGGTTCCAAAGAGGATGGATCTAGACTGTTCTCAGTGATACCTGATGACAGAACAAGGAGTAATGGTCTCAAGTTGCAGTGGGGGAGGTTTAGGTTGGATATCAGGAAAAAATATTTAACTAAGAGGGTGGTGAAGCACTGGAATGGGTTACCTAGGGAGGTGGTGGAATCTCCTTCCTTAGAGGTTTTTAAGGTCAGGCTTGACAAAGCCCTGGCTGGGATGATTTATTTGGGAATTGGTCCTACTTTGAGCAGGGGGTTGGACTAGATGACCTCCTGAGGTCCCTTCCAACCCCGATATTCTATGATTCTATGATTCAAGTGAATGCTTTCTTTACTTAAGACACCTTATTGTCATGCAGAAGCCCACTTAATTATTCAGGAAAAGTTCGATATTCTTTTATCCCTGGCCTAGTTTTAGATACCATTGGCTAGTAATTAAAGCTTTTGAAATTCTGTGGGAGTTCACAACTAATTTTGGTAGCAATTGTGAAAGATTTCAGTGTCAGATGTTTAACAATAGGAGAAATATTATAACTGCCTGTGGTTTTGCCTATGTAATATTTAGTGTTCCCTGTAAGAATTTATGTCCCTGCTTTTAGCATAGGTGGCTCTCTCCTCTCTCCATGTATTGTATAGGGAACTTGGGCAACTAGCTCTGGGCTTGGGATTCCACTAAGTGACAGGGTGCCTAAACATTAGGCACTGTGATGTTTGAAGTCCCTTTTTTGGATCTAGCCCCCAATTCCTAGGGAATATGCCATAAGTAGTTTATATTGTAGGTAAACACAGACAAACTCAAAACACTGCACTAACATGCTCCATGTCTAACTGCATATTATAGTTTTTCCATGTGGAAATTCCAGAGGGGTTAGCAGCTTGACACAAAATGCTTTTTAAGCAAATGACCCTCTCTTCCTTCTCCTATTTAGTATCATAATTACAAGGGCCATCATAGGCTGTCCGATGCAAATCTCAAACGATCAGCACTGAAGCAGGGAAATAGTCATAGTTGTTTCTATGTGACAGCAGTGTATTTTTTAAATAGTGCCCTTTTCTTCTCAAATTCATTTGATTTTCATTCAGACAGTCAAATCTGATCCGAGTATCCCTCAGTCAGGTTCCCTCATCACTTTATGCTGTGCAGCTATGCAAAGCACACTTGTGCTAAGCAAAGAATTATTTCTGACTGCAACCCTCACTAATACAGTGTAGTACTTCTCTGGATAAGTAAGTACTACTCAATGTGTGTACAGGTGGCAGAATCAGGTGTCAAAATAGGAACTTCTATTAGTGAAGAGGGACACAGAACAGTTCATCTAATAGCAAAAGAAATTGATTGTTCCAATATTTAAGTAACTTTATTCCCCAACACAATTTTTTAAAAACTTTGCAGAAAGAAGCACCACTCCATAGTACTCCTCTCAACTGTCTTTCTGATCATCTACAGTTGTTCTTTAAAAGTTCTTTACATAATAATAAAGAGACATTAAGCATCATTAACTGAGCAGAAAAAGGATTGGGAACTGCTCTATCACCTCCCCTCTGTTTCATACAGCAACTTCACAGCTTGTTTTACTGCTTTCTTGATACTTACTTTATGTTCATTGAAGGTTGCTGACTTGAATAATACATGCAAGTGTTTATTTGGCCAGTGACTGAATCACTTTTATTCATGTTGATGTAAGCTCTGTGGTTTCATCAATACCAAGGTTATACATAAAGTCAAATAAAGAGATGCTAGGGGAAAACAACAGCACAACTTTAGCCCCTATTAAAATCCATATAGTAGATACATTTTCTGGAAGGTACAAGATGGAAAAATATTTTGCCTGCTAAAAATAATACATGATGATAGCAAGCTATACATGAGAACTATGTGGATTTTGCAGCTATATACTCCCTTTTTACTTTTTTTGAAGTTTGTAAGTGCTTTTTACAAAGCTATTGAGCCAGAAATAACTTGAATTAATGTCAGTTCATATCTTCAGCGATAACTAATAATGAAACTCTGAAAGTATTTTAAACACCCAACACATTTTTACAGGCATCCATTCATTGACATAAGTCCCTGAGCAAGTATCTACTATGTAAGAGAATACTCCCACAAAATAACCACTCACTTATCACTTTATTTCAAGGAGATGATTGAGAAGTTTTTCAACTTTCTGCTTTGCTAGTAAGTTTACACATTGAGAATTCTTTTTGACAACACTGAAAAGAATCTCTCTGATAGATATCATCTGATTTTTTAAGGCTATGTCTACACTACAGCTTATATTGGCAGAATTTATGTCGCTCAAGGGTGTGAATACCCCACATCCCCGAGCGACATAAGTTACACCAACATAAGCGTCAGTGTGGACAGCACTATGTTGGCAGGAGAACTTCTTCTGCTGACATAGCTTCTGCCACTCATGGACAGGGCCGGCTCCAGGGTTTTTGCCGCCCCAAGCAGTGCAAAAAAAAAAAAAAAAACAACAACAACAAAAAAAGCCACGATGGCGATCTGCGGCGGCAATTCGGCGGGAGGTCCTTCGCTCCGAGCGGGAGTGAGGGACCGTCCGCCGAATTGCCGCCGAATAGCTGGACGTGCCGCCCCTCTCCGGAGTGGCCGCCCCAAGCACCTGCTTGGCAAGCTGGTGCCTGGAGCCGGCCCTGCTCACGGAGATGGTTTTATTAAGCTGACTAGAGAGCTCTCTCCCATCAGCATAGAGTGTCTTCACCAGATGCGCTGCAGCAGCACAGCTGCATCTGTACAGCTGCACCGCTGCAGTGCTGTACATGTAGACATGTCCTAAATCTAGTGGATTGCCACTCTCACCAGTCTTAGGGAACTTGGAGAATCTCTAATTAACTGTCACCAGCAGCCATCTCTCCAGAGAAGTAGTGACTCAAGCTCCTATTAGCTGAGCAGAAACAGCCACTGAAGCATCACTGATGGAAATTTTTGCTAAGTGAACCCATTGAATGTATCCCAGTAATGCATCAATATAACAATATTCTGACTTACATGTAATCATTTACTGAAAAGGTTAACTACTTTCCCCCACCCCCTCGGGTTCAGTGAGGCACAACTCTGTTCAGATATTAAAATGATTATTCAAGACCTACCGAGGTTCCACTAAAAGCACTAAAGGTGAAGAAGTTCACAATTTAGGTCAATAGCAGTTGGGAGCCTATACTTTTTTAAAAAAAGGTGAACTGTTAGGTGACATATAACCTGAAGGTAAACTAAAAACAGAATCCTGACCCAAATTAAACTCAGGTTTAACGATGCTGGCATCATCACCACCCTCAACTGCATCATGCTAAAATATACTAAGGCAAAAATAAAGAGAGGAGATGAAAGACAGGGTGAGATAGCCTTTCCTTCGCCTAAAGTGTTATTTTGTCAGGTCCTCAGCTGAAGTAAATCAGTGCTGCTCTACTGCCTTCAACGGAGCCATGCTGATTTACACCAGCTGAGGATCTAACACTTGCTTTAACAAGTTTTATTTAAGGGAAGCTAAAAGCAGCTCTTAACCACAAAAACTCTAAGGATAACAAATAAATGAATCACTCATGGCTCAGGGCATGGGCAGCGGATATAAGAGGCCAAACAGGATGCAGCACACCTCCCTTTGGATGCACGACAGCCTGCCGCCTTTGGAGCACTGCCCACGAAAAGGGATTCCAAGCCATGACCCCACCTGCGCTCTGCCCCGAGGCACCGTCCCCACTCCGCCTTTTCCCCCTGAGGCCCCACGCTTGCTCCGCCTCTTCCCATCCCCGCTCCACCTCTTCCCCCGAGCCGTGCCCTCACTCTACCTCTTTCTGTCCCCACTCCACCTCTTCCCCAGAGGCCCCCTGCCTGCCACTTGTGCCTCTCTGCCCCCTCTTCCAAGAGGGAGCGGGGCCTTGGAGTGGAGGAGGCCAAGTGGGGGTGGGCCTCAGGGCAGAGCAGGGGCGGGGCCACAGTCTAGGCACCGGTGCCCCTCCTACTTCTAGGGAGCTTCCAGCACTTGTGCCCAGCCTCCCCAAATGCAGGAGTCACATGCCACCCATGCCTCAGGGGAAAAGCAAATCACCAAGTCTCTGAGCCACATAATTCCCACTAAAGTGAATGGGAGTTTTTCCCTCAAGTTCATTGAAGCCAGAAGGAGGAGTCAGGAAATTTCTCCCATCCTTTCTTGATAGTGAGCCAACAATAATACTGAATATAAAGAATAAAACAATCCATAGGGTTCCCAGGGCATCTTGTCTACTGTGTATCTGTTAGAGAATAAGCTCTCTGGAGCAGGGAATGGTTTCTATCTTGCACAGCACTGAGCTCAGTTGTCAGTTCTTAACAAACAGAGCTAATCATAATACTTCATAACTAGTAATAGATCGTTGCACAATTGACTAGATGCATTTTGGGTTCTTTTCTTTTCCCACACAACTTTGAAGCTGTGCATAGGTCACTGCCAGAAGCAGGATACTGGACTACTATGGCAAATTCTACGTGAGAATTTCCAAAAAGACACTACTTATAAAAGCAAACTGGCATGTGGAGAAGAGATTGTAATGGATTTCTAGACAGAAGAGAAATGACAGAAAATTCCCTCCTACTTTCCCTCCAAGGAAAACAACACAGCTTTACTGCAAACATCTAGAAAGGATGTCTTTTCAGGGCTGAAAAGACAATGTGGGTAATCAGACTGAAGTTGTACTAATGACCATGAGAACTGAATAAAGGGAAATGCTTGATATGTTGTTAGGTTACAAAGCTTGAGGTTTAGTTGATTTTTTTTTCCATTTGGAAGTTGTCAAGTTTGGCTCTCTCTCCTAACACCTCAGCCCAAAGAAACAATATTATGTTTATAGAATGTTCTGTTTTATCTCCCACTTGCATTCTTAAGGAATGTAAAATTGTATTGCATTGATAAACCTAGAAACTACCGAATAAGATTCATGCTTGCCAGGAATGAATTAAAACATTATATTCTGAAAAGCAGAAAGCAGCACACAAAAAAAAGCAAGAACAAATTTCTTGCTAAAATTTAAAAGGACAAGCTTGTCTTATGAAAATTAAGATTCTCCTCTTGAAGCCCAGTATTTCTGCCAGAGCAATCAGATGAAACTGACTATTTGTACTCCTAAAAAAAATGTATTTTGAAAGTTATTTATTAATAATTACACACTATAGTTAATTATGCAGTAAAGCAATGAGTTGTGCAGCACTACACTTTTTGCAGATGTTGACTTATTAGCCTTCTTCCTTTTTACACAACTTTTTTACTACACAATTCTTAGACTTTTTTAAAATGAATATTGCTATTAAATGTGTGTCAGATCATCTGTATATCATATGCCTTTTTGTAGTGACCATCACTAAGCACTGTGGATCTATACATGGAGCAGGAAAGGAGCTGTGCTAGTTGCCCCTGCAGCATTGCATCCATCTTCTTTTCCCCAGGCCCTTCTGAAGACTTTCAGCAGAGCAAGGAATCTATGAGTAGAGATGGCGGGGAGGGGGGGAAGAAGAGGGGAAGAGGGTGTTGATTAGCAGTGGACATCATCTGAAGAATCTAGGGTCTCCATTGAAGCCCTCACCAAACTGTGAAATAACTCTTTAAGAGAGGGAGGAATTCTTGAGGAATTTCTAGCCACTGGGTGGGTAAAAAAAAAAAAAAAAAAAAAAAAAAAAAAAAAACCACCTGGGGGACACAGTTTGCCCCGTATTATCACTGGTAGATTAGTTATATGATATGACTTAATTAAGATGGTAACCTATCCTTTCGATTCCTCATGTATTTAGATTTAGCGTCACTTTCGAAATCTTTAGCAAAGAGCCAGTCTTAGGATTTTCAGGGGGTATAATATTTATTATTATTATTTTTAAAGCTGCTGTCCAAATCTATTGATAAACTAAGGAGATGAGAGCTGCCTGGCCAATGGTTTTGCCAAGTCTTATGGCAATTTAAAAAAATATGCATCTTGTATGCATTTACTTATAGAAACCAGTATTGACAGAAAAGTTACTGCACAATATAATGAGCACATCAAAATTGATATTCCATTTCTTTCCATAAAATCTGTTACAGTGGTTTTTTTAAAAAAATATCTAAAAATAAGTATATCTTATACTTAAAATTGAATACAAATGATCAGAAATTGGCCTAACAGGCATTTTTTTAAAAACGAATAAAACTTCTCCCCCCAAATACTGAAATAGCTAAACAACTCATCTCACTCCCTATTACGTATTCTTCCCCACGAACACAGATGTTCTTCTGTACTAGCTACAAGGCATACCTACTGATCCATATGAAATAACATGTTTGAGAGTGACAGGCTTATTTCTATAAATACTCACTTTGCCTTTTCAGGTAAATTCAAGAAAATGTCATCCTTTACATAGTGTGTCTTCCCCCTTCACTCCCACCCTTTAATATATATAATTAGGTCCAGGAACACGTATTACTGCATTAAAAGAACAAAAGAAAAGCAAAAAATCAAAGTGTATGAGGTCTTCTGCTTGAACTGCCTATTGGGAGGATAACTCTTCTCTGTCTCAACTCTTGGTTTCATTTCTTGAATCTCATTTCTACAGTTACAATGTAAGAACATAAGAATTGCCATACTTGGTCAGACCAATGGTCCATCTAGTCCAGTACCCTGTCTTCTGACAGTGGCCGGTACCAGATGCTTCAGAGAAAGTCAACAGAACAGGATAGTTTATCAAGTGATCCATCCATCCAGTCCCAACTTCTAGCCATCAGAGGTTTAGAGATCCCCAGAGCATGAGGCTGCATCCCTGACCAGCCTAGGTAATAACTATTGATGGACCTATCCTCCATAAACTTATCTAATTCTTTTTTTGACAGCAGTTATACTTTTGGCATTCACAACAACCCCTGGCAACGAGTTCCACAGCTTGACTTATGTTGTGTGAAGAAGTACTTCCTTTTGTTCGTTTTAAACCTTCTGCCTATTAATTTCACTGGGTGACCCCTGTACTTTTTGTAAAGCAAAAAAGTACAATTTCTGTAAAGAATGTTTTATTAGCAGTCATGCACTCGACTTAATGGAGTAAGAATGAGGTAACAAGGATGGGAATATAGCTGTACCTGGTGATGACAATTTAGTACGCAAGCCCCATTCCATTAGGGAAGTTGCAGTTCCGTGTGCCACTAGACAATCTCTAGTCAAAGAGACTACTAGAATTGCATCAGAATACAGTCCAAAGGAGGGAAAGAATAAGTGGTTTAGAGATTGTGATGTGAGACTGCACCCAAGAACATTCCAGAAGATATGCTTGTTTCTCGGCTAACAGCTTAATATAATAGCAGAAAGGTTACAGGCCCGATTCTTTGCTGCCTTACTCTTTGTGCAGTTACTTACACCTACACGAAGTGGGTGTCAAACACTACTAGATCAGTATTGTAGCATTTTGTACAGGTGTAAGTGACTATATATGATGCAGGGTAATGGCAAATCAGACCCTATCTCCGTAGGTCTTTTTTTAAAGTGCAAGGGAGAAAAAAATCCAAGGTACTGTATCAACAATAAATGTTAACTTTAATTTTAGGAGCAAAGAGTCCTGTGGCACCTTATAGACTAACAGACGTATAGGAGCATGAGCTTTCGTGGGTGAATAGCCAATTACAAAAGCAGTTTCTCCTCCCTTGGTGTTCACACCTCAACTGCTAGAAGAGGGCCTCATCCTCCCTGATTGAACTAACCTCATTATCTCTAGCCTGACTCACTCTTGCTTGCATATTTATACCTGCCTCTGGAAATTTCCACTACATGCATCCAAAGAAGTGGGTATTCACCCACGAAAGCTCATGCTTCTATATGTCTTTTAGTCTATAATGTGCCACAGGACTCTTTGCTGCTTTTACAGATCCAGACTATCACGGCTACCCCTTTGATACTTTAATTTTAGGAACAACTGATAACTGTGAAATGAGCTTGATAGAAAAAGGGCTGAATAGCTTCCCATTGAAACACCAAAAATATCATTAAATGTTTTTAATTTATAAATGCTCTTGCATTGATAGGCACACAAAATGAAGAGAGAGATATTTGAGTCACAATGTGGAATTTTCTAAAACATTCTCTTTTTTGTAGATATTGTTCTTGAGCCTCTTGCCTCTAATGTTGCTGTTCGCTTAATTTCATCATTCCAAGTAGAGAATACATTCCATAATTCAGAGTGACAAAGAAGTTTAGAGACACCACTTAGATATGATCCTTTTTTCAGTGTCAGTTCAAATCCCAAAGCTTCTGATGGTTCTGGTTTTGTTTAGTGATTTTTTCAGACTGCAAACGTGCTAGCATTTACAGCTGGGAACAGAAAGAAATATAGAAACATCTGGTGCAGTCAGTCTGTTTCATCTCAGATTAGATCAGACCTCACAGGCTTGACTGCAGTCAGTGGGAATTAGTATGGCGTTAAAGAGACGATTAGGGACAATTCAACCAGCTATCCTATAATTGCTGTTGTACGTGAATCTGGAATGTTTATAATGTACTGTAATTTATGGATCTGTGGTTGCAGGCTCTATTTGTAATTCATAAGAAGATTTATTTCACTATTAGAGAGTTATCAGAAATCAGAGTGTGTCATTACCAGTAATTTTCCAACTATTCCTATGGTAACCAAACCCCTGAACCACTGCATATAATCGAACTGTATAGCCCTGGAATATAAAGTCCAAAAGAGTGTTTAGATCAAACAAATTGAATTAGCTCCAGTTTTCGACATAGTTATTATTTTAATCTTCTCTCGCTCATGTGTGTTTTTACATATATATATATATATATAATTAGAGGCAGAAATTTAGAAAAAAATGTTCATAGTATTCTTCAGAGAAGAGATATGCACCTTTATTAATCCCTAGACACCTTAAGCTCACAACTCAACATCATGTTACTTTGCTTTGAGTTGTCAATGGGACTGTCTGAAGGAAGAGATTCACAAACAATGCAAACACCTGTATTTCACAGCACCACTAGCTAGAGCTGGTGAAGAGCGTGACAAAATGCTATTTTGTCAAAATGAATTTTTCCTGGGAAATAGTTGTTTTTTATTAATTTCTTGACTCAGATTTTTCCCTAAAATTGTCAGTGTCTGATTTCAACATTTTCGAAATGGTCAAAATTGAGACAAAAACATTTTAACTGATATGAAGTGAGTTTGGTTTTTTTTCAGATTTTTGGTTCATGACATTTCAAAATTTTGAATTTTCATCCCAATTCAGGACAGGAACATTTTTTTGAAATCTCAAATTCCAGGGGATGGGAAAATTGTTGCCCACCCAGCTCTACCACTAATACCTACACATGCTGTAGTACAAACTCTCCTACAGCATGTGCTGCAAACTACCAAGAGGAGGAAAAAGCCGGAGCTTCCAATATTCAAAAACTACATTTCTTATTATGCCCACGAAACTGTTTGATTCCTGTGAGTAAGACATTCCATTAGGGCTTAAATTCTACACACACAGGTTGATTGTGAACAACAAGTAGACTAGATGATAAGCAAGGGCCAGAATCTGCACCCTATGTCACCTAACTGATGATTATTACCATTTGCACTGCAAGTATTCCCTGTCATATAGCAGCCCTGCTGGGATGCCTCTAGAGGCAGGGTGTGGCATGAAAGGTGTGCCTGCCTTAGTTTCCACCCATGAAAGGAACATAGACATCAGTGACTGATGCAAAGCCTGCTTCTGGGCCTAATTCATTCATATATACCAGTGCAGTAATTCCCCCGAAGCCTTGTAGTGAAAATCAATCTCCACAATAAACATGTAAATGTTTTTCTATTCCCTTCTGAGGCACCCACCTGAAAGTCAACTTTGTTCCAGTTTGACTTTGCCCCTGTCCCAAGGCCCACTCCCCAGGCCTCCCTGTCTGAAGTGGCCAATCTTCCTACAGCCCTTTACTCGGGTCTTCGCCCAGAGGATTTTCCCCCACTCCCCGCCACAATATCCCACTCCTTCAGGCCTCCTTGTCAGGGAGTCCTACACCACTGTTCAGGGGAATCTACCCTGCAACAACCCTCTTGGTTCCCGGTTTGGCTTCCCCTGACCAAGCTGAATCTTCCCAATTTTCTTAAGAGCCTCTGCCCGAGACTTCAATTCATCAGGAGTCCTCAATTTTGGTCAGTTCTCACCTACAGCTCCTCACTGGCAGCTCACAGTTACTGCTCTCCTTCAGCTCCTTCCCTCCAGCAAATGTCTGCTGGTCCTTCCTGACTCTCTCAAGCTCCAATTTACCAGGTCTCTGATTCACCTAGTCTTCTTCCCACTGGAGCCCAGATGTTACTAGGGTCAACTGACTAGTTACAGGTGTACTGGCCTCTTCCCTTCTAAAACACCAGTGTTACCTTATGACAGTCTCAATGAAATCAGTGAAACTACTTGCAAAATAAGATACCGTTCTATGTCAGTAAAGGGTACAGAATGTGGCACTAAATTTGAACAGTACAGGCTTATTTTACCTAGTAAAAATTATTTTTACATGAACAACATATTGAAAATAAAAAGTACATACACTGAACATTTACTTATTTTCTCTTTAGCTTGAGATAATATTATCAAGAATTTTTGATTGTCCAGAATAGTGATTTCATATACTGTAATGATTCTTCAAGAGAACAATTATAGTTCCTCGTGAACGTTTAATACATTGTCTGCTCATTAAAGCAATGGGAGTCCCACCTTCTTTGAGTTAAACTTTGACTCTACCATACTTTTTTGAAGGCAATGAAATGTCATTCTTTGTTATACATATTTAATACATGTTCTTTGACTAGGTAAATGTTGTTTACCACATGCACACACAGAAAAAGGAGTTTCATACTATAAATAAATGAAAAAAAAGAAAGATAATTACTGAGATACTGCTTCCTTTTTTGTGTCTTTAGAATTCAAAATTCTGACCTTCACACACAGCCTCAACTACCACATTTATATTGAAAGATGGTAGCTATCTACTCAAATCCTAAGCATTGCATGTTGGGAGCACACGGATTTGTCAAAGTAAATATTACAAAATCAAACCCATGCAACTGAATACCTTGAAGCAAAGCAGAGATTTTGAATGGAATAATAATCATAGCCATCTGTTTTAAACTACCGAAGGACAAAATCTCAATCATTTTTACAGCCCTAATTTAGAGGGTTACAGACCTAAATTGAGCTTTGGGAGCAATAAATTTATTCTTTATGTTTTCAAGAGGTAGCATTAGTGTTCTTTACATATCTGTCCTTATTTTTATCTGCTGTATCACACAAACTTATCTATCAAGAAACAGCATCACTATCCTCAAGATGAAGTTACGTTGACTAACAAGATAGATGGAAGTGGAGTCTGTTTAGTGTGGTATACAGTAAGGCTAACAACAGCCCTTTAAAGTTAGGGCATTTTGACAACTATAAAAGTGTAAACTGAATATGAAAGCTAGAGTACCTTTTATATGATCACAGGCTATTTTATTTCTAATATCATCCCAGTTGGTTAGTTGTAAAACAGTGGAGGTCAGAGTCTTTTTTTCTAATATAGTATAAGTTCAAAACATTTTGCATATAGAAAATTCTGCAGGAGAAGCACTAGATGCTTAAATGTATATGGTAGCTAATTACCCACATAATCCACGGTCCATTACTATGAAATAACTGGTCATTGTTACATACATATGTACATATACATGCATGTACAATTTGTACAAATATATATACAATTGTTTTTTCTGTACATACATAGTAAAAACATCACTTTTTAAAACATCACTATTTTATATTGGGGGGGGGGTAAATATTTAGAACATGATATGCATTTTGCAAATTGCACCTTCCAGCATCAGTGTGGCTGAATCAAACTCCTAGTGTCAGGTCATACAAATATCAATAACACTTTGAGGCATGGACTGGTGACTCTATTGCCACACCAACATTGTAACCATCATCAGCTATTCTTGCCACTATGCTCTCAGTCTCAAACCTATTTCCCTTGCTATGGTTTAAAGAGTTACATGTCTTCTCTATCAGCTCTCCTCTTTGGAGTATGCTGCATCATCAGTTGCCTTTTGAAAAAGTTCTGGAAAAGGAGTCAGATTGCAACAGTATTAGAGGAATAGGTGGTTCCTACTACCAGCAATGGACCAGAGGATGTGCCTGTGTCAGCTGCCTCTATTCCCATAGAACCTGGCTTTTTGCATCACTTCAGCCTCTAGCTCTGGAAAAGTGGGATGGAGCAGTATCTCCTACTGAGCAACCAGAGATTCACAGGAATTGAGGGCCTGTTCACGGTCCTTCAGTGACTCATTGCTTTGAAGATATGGGGGGGGGGGGGATCTGTATCAAGGATTAAGTATTAATATTGGTTTTGCTTCCTATAAAGGCAAATTGGGCTTAATATCTGCCTTGCACAATGTTTAGTGTTATATATGTGTCTCCATAGCTGAACTATATTGAAGCGGATTTTTTCAAAGGACCACTCTTGAGTGCTTAGGCAAAAGGGGAATTTTCAAAGGCAAATACGCATAGTACTCCCACTCTGAAAATTTACTTCAAGTCATGAGCGTTCAAAAGCAACATGTATTCAGGCATAAAACAAACACACATACAATGACATTTTCAACTACCTCACTTGCTTCTTCTGAATGGTTTGCTTTTTGCCACTGTTCTACTTCCCATTACAAGATATCACAACTGGACCCAAATCTAAAGTAGCTGCAGACACACCATCAATCCTCTCCTGACATGTGTGTCAATCTTGAACAGAACACGCACACCATCAGCTGCAGATGTGAGAGAAAAGCCTTTAACAACTTGAACAAGGGGCTGAGGAGGAGTGAGGGGAGAATGAAACCTGCAGTCCCCAGCAGTATACACCTCACAGTATAGATTCAGCTCAGTTTCTCTTGCAGAAGAGGAATATGAAGCAGAAAAGGACAGTTTGTACATCTAATAAAAGGAAGGAAAACACACACGCACACGGCTCAGTCCATCTTTTCCCTAAACTCTTCAGCCATCTGGACTGTGGGGTTCCTAGGATGCTCCAAAAACCAAGGCAAGCATATATTCTTTATTTCTACTTGATTATTGTGAATGTGGGGGAAAGGGTACTCATCTTGTTACAGGCCCAGTGGGTGATGCGGAGTTAAAAAAAAAAGATTGCCACATCCCAAACCGGAGTGTTCAGTTGTGCCAGAGACCTCTCTGGAGTCCCTGTTCAGCATGTGTGATGAGCCTCCAAACACGTGTGAACTGGAGCTGATTTAGAGCATCAGCCTATTCAAGTTAAGCTGAAAGACTCCCAGTGACTTGAATGTGTTCTGGCGAGGGCCTAAAAAATTCCTATGACATAATGATAATCTAAAACAAATGCAAGTTCCTTGGTTAAAGGAAGAATTATCTCATCTCACAAAAAAAGAAAAAGATTAGGGAAAAATAGAGTGATAAATAAGCCACCATCTCAATAGCGAACCATGAGGTGACACCCCCATGATTCTCCTTCTCCATCTCATTCTGGAAACAAGTACCCCAAGAACCTTGACTTTGATCACAGATGCTAGCCTCATGATTAATCCACTGGCACAGTTAAAATTACACAGTAGCTTTGCCTTGTATTTTTAAAATCCTCTCCTGTCTCTGGTTGCAGAAAAGTTACTGAGAAAAAAAGAAAGGCCTTCCACACAGAGGAAAGCATGATTGGTTGTCTAGGGGGTGCCATATTTTGTGTGCCATGCTGTCTCATTGGTAGTCAACAAACATGGTGTTCTTTCATGCCCTGATGTTCCCTAAAAAAGATTATATTAAAAGGGACAATTTAGAGTTTCTGATTTAAGGTAATCAAGCACCTTAGTGACAGACTGTACCCTTGTACGATATTTCTGCTTATTTATGCAGTATCGTTGCTGTGTGTCCCCATGCCTTCCTCCCAGTATTAAAAGGGCAGGGAGGTTGACAACAAAAGGATATTGTTCATTCTGGCTGGCGGTGGGATTGGGGGGTGAGTTTGGCTGTATGCCAGGAGATAAAATCTCAACAGCACTATATATTCTAGAATATACCTGTATATTGATATTAAAAACCAATATAAACCTGACCTGTATGTAGTGATTCCTATGACATTCATGTTGGTTGCTGAAACATTGCTAGCATCTGCCTTGGGCAATTTACTTTGTGGTGTCAAAAGTAGTTAGAGAGATTTGGGGTGGAAGGTGTGTGTGTGCGTACAGAAAGGTGTTGAACAAGGCTTGGAAAGCCCAGCAATCACAGGAATTTTCCTATGGCTCAGAGCTGTGTGGCCACCCCCTTCTCCTCCATCCCTCATGGACTATTGGCATGTGACATCTGTGCACATGAAGATGCGCTGCAAATAAGAGAGATTTTCAAACAAACTTTGAAAGGGATGATTAAGAGCTCCACAAAAAGAGCTGCATACCTATACCATTTTCAGTGCCCAGCAACAACTGTTTTATTCTACAAACAACGCTTCTTGTTTTTTGTTTTTTTGTTTTTTGTGTTTTTTTTTAAGTTCCACCTACCGGCCTCTAGTTATCTATAAACTAACTGACTACACAGATACAGACATCTATTTAGTAGAACACTCTTAATCCAGTGACCAGAACAGCAGCAGCTTATAAATCAGTCACTTGCCAAGAAGGAAATGGCTGACATACCAAGAGGAGGAATCGGAAATCAAATTTTGTTGAGAGAGAGAAAGATGTCCTTATTAAAGAACTCTCAGTCAAGACTGTTGGCTGAGCTGAAGTAAGGGATCAGTTGTGGATTAGCTATCCTTGACCACAGCATTATCAACTCTTGGTTCCTTGGTTCTGTGCTCTCTACTGCAATCATTGGCAAAGCAGCCATTGATGACAATGGGCACATGAGTTGGCTCTGAAGTTTCTAATTAACGATCATACTGGAAGAACTCTAAATGTGAAATTTCACAAAATGAGAGTAATTTTCTTTAAAAAAAAATCTTAGTACATTTGTAACTGATTTTGTTTCAGGATGCTATCATGTATGAGGTGACAAGCAGCATAGTCTTATTGTACCTCTTTTTGTTAACCAATCTTTCCATGTGAAAGGTCAGGAACATACTATAGTTACACAGTAAACTATACAAATTGTGCAGGACATCTGTCTAGTAGGATTAATAAAATAATTACTGTAGCTTTAGCAATAACTACTTTGAGTAAGAATGTAACATGAATTATAGGGGCAAGACACAGGAATTTGACAGAAGTCTCAGTATGATATAAAGACACAGACACTGCCAGAGTGCGGATTAAGAAATTTACTGTAGTTCTTTGTATTAAATCACTCAGATAAAGAGAACTGAGTTATTATGAACAATTCTTTATGCATAATTGGAAAGGGATTCATCTTAGACTTCAGGTCTCATTTGATGTCAAGTCTACTGACAGGGCAAGGTAGAGATAAGAGAAAGAGGCTTTGGCCTACAGGGGATCATTACATTTCATAACAAGCTCACTTCTTTATCACTGCCTTTATAGTGTAATGATATATCACATCGGCTTTTGATTTGTCTGTTTTAGTTTATTTATAAAGAAACAGTTCACTGGCTCACAACAGGCACAGCCACATGAAAATATATGTATTTTATTGCAAAAAAGGATTATCAATCAAATCCCAGAGGGTGGGGCACAAGAGAGAGAAATATAATCCCAAAGGGATTTTCAGATAGAAGTTTCATCACAATATCTTAGAATAAAGGTTTATCTTTTTAGGCAAAAAAAAGGTTCAGATCTCCAACTTGAAATAATGCAAACTATTTAATCATTTTTATTTATATGCATGAGGCCAGGGGCTTTAGGTTTAGAATGATTCAAAGTTTAAGTGAGGCATTGATACATATTTATCAGACATCTAATAAAATCTATTCATGATTTTGAACAGCTGACAAGTAGCTAGTACAAAGGCAGAGTGTAGTAGGTAAAATTGACTTATGGCATACTAATCAAAATACATTTTTCCCTTTATACTACAAGCACCTTTGAATGTTAAACTGTGTTGTGCAGTGTGTGTGTATACACACCCACCCACTATATTCATACATACATACACACACACACATACGGTAATGACTGCTATAACTTCACCCTCACCTTGAATGGTCCAATATATATCTAAAATTAAAAATTAAAAATAAATCTTGGAGGAAATGTAAGGCTCCGCTATGCCTGCCACCATGACATCATCATCTGAGCAAGGGGCTGTTCTGGCAGCAGGAAAAACCAAGGATGCTAAATAACTGAGGTGTGAGGGAGGACCCTTCAGCCAGAGGCCCCTTCAGCCTGCTGAGAGCTAGAGGGACCTAAATCAAATACCACTCCCCAAAGATCTGGTGTGATGATGGGGAGAAAGTGGACAAATAGGAGAGAGGAACTTCTACCCCCTGGGAGATGCCTGCAGATGAGGGAAAGAAAGAGAAAGGCATCCTCCCCAAAGAGAAACCAAAGAAATGGACAGGGAGCTGGGAACAAACTTTGCTCACCAAAATAATAAAAGTTACAGGTATGAGTTGAGTGGTGAATGGATTCTACCTAGTTCTCATCTTCTACCTGCAGGCAGTAGTGACGAGAGTGTCCTGGACCAAAAAAATCCTTCCTGATGAAAACGTGGTTGAAATTGATGTGTATGTCCATGAAATGTTTCAGCTTTGACAAGACATGTAATTTCATTTAATTGAAAGTGTTCCAACCAGCTCTAATTTAAACAAACAAAACAAACAAACAAACAAACCCCACATTTTCTGATATCTTTTGGAAATGTTATCTCCACTTGCTGTGTGGAAGGCTCCCACTAAGCACAGGACAAACTAGCTCATTTTACAGGGAAACCCTAAAACTGACTAGATCAGTGTTTCTGGAACTGGGGTTGCCGCCTGTGTAGGGAAAGCCCCTGGCGGGCTGGGCCAGTTTGTTTA
>NW_020664409.1:20732580-20737326 GCF_002925995.2 Terrapene triunguis
GGGCTGGGCCAGTTTGTTTACCTGCCCTGTCCGCAGGTCCGGCCGATCACGGCTCCCACTGGCCGCGGTTCGCCGCTGCAGGCCAATGGGAGCTGCTGGAAGCAGCAGCCAGTACGTCCTTCGGCCCGTGCCGCTTTCAGCAGCTCCCATTGGCCTGGAGCAGCATCCCTGGGCCAGCTGCCTGGGGCAGTCAGAGCAGCGGCCGGTGCAGCTGCCCCAGGGCCGCTCCAGCAGCAGCTTGTGCTGCTGGCTGCGGTGCTGCTTCAGCAGCAGCCGGTGTGGCTGTCTCCAGGGCCGCCTGAGCAGCTGGCTTTGGAGCCAGCTGCTTGGGCGGCCATAGGGTCAGCCACAATGGCCGCTGCAGAAGTCACAGAGGTGGCAGGAAGTCACGGAATCCATGACTTCCACTACCTCTGTGACAAACACGGAGTCCTAATCATTGTATGCAGTGTTGGTCCCGGATATTAGAGAGACATGGTGGGTGAGGTAATATTTTTTATTGGACTGACTTCTATTGGTGAAAGACAAGCTTTTGCGAACAGGGGCTGCTAACAGGGAGTTTAGCAAGGGAGTTCTCCAGGTGAAGGAGGAGCAATACAGCACCCTTTTGGGCGGACAGGGGGCTGCAGACAGGAGTTTGACAGAGGGAGGCTTATGATGGTTAGGAAGACCCGCAACACCTGTGCCAGCACTGCTTCTGTCTCCTCCACCTGCGCCTGTAGCCAGACAGAGCGCCTGAGCATGGATGCTTCTACCCAGATCCCGGTGTGGTTTTGCAGAGACTGTAACTTGCAATTTCCACTTACTGATATCCAGGCTGGGGGGACCATCCAATGTGAAAGGTGCCTGCTGGTGGAATCTCTCAGGCAGCAGGTGGGAGAGCTACAGGAGGAGGTGGCTAGGTTGAGAAGCATCCGAATCCACGAGCAATTCCTGGACAGTGTCCATGTGGAGACAGCTGAGGTAGCTGTCCCAGTACACAGGACTGCTGATACACCACTGGTGGAGGAGGAGATGGCTCAGGGTGGACACTGGCAGCTGGTTACTTCTGGCAGCAGGCAGTGCTCCACCCCTGCTCCGAACCCTCCCGCTGTGGTAATAGGTAACTGTTATGCTCTTCTTGATACAGGAAAGAAGGCATCACCCCCTACAGTAAAGGAGGAGAAGCCTCGTACCCCTAAGGCTGGGAGGTCTGCTGCCACCACTGTGAATAGGAAACGTAGGGTAGTGGTGGTCGGAGACTCTCTGCTGAGGGGGATGGAGCCGCCCATCTGTCGCCCTGACATTTCATCTCGGGAGGTATGCTGCCTGCCGGGAGCCCGTATCTGAGACGTTACGGAGGCATTGTCGAGGATTATCCAGCCCTCTGACTACTACCCCATGCTACTCATCCATGTGGGCACAAATGATACTGCGCGGTGTGACACTGAGCGGATCAAGAGTGACTACAGGGCTCTGGGAGTATGGGTGAAGGAGTTTGGAGCGCAGATGGTATTCTCTTCGATTCTTCCTGTCAAAGGTAGGGGCCCGGGCAGAGACAGATGCATCATGGAGATGAATGCCTGGCTGCGAAGATGGTGTCGCCAGGAGGGCTTTGGCTTCCTAGACCACGGGATGCTATTTGAGGAAGGACTGTTAGGCAGAGATGGCGTTCACCTTTCGAGGAGGGGTAAGACCCTATTTGGACACAGACTGGCTAACCTAATGAGGAGGGCTTTAAACTAGGTTCAACGGGGACAGGTGAGCAAAGCCCACAGGTAAGTGGGGAACATGGAGACCTGGGAGATGGGTCGGAAACGAGAGGGAGTGTGGGCTATATTGGCAGAGAGAAAGGAGGGTCAGGACAAAACTGGGAGGAAAGATCAAACCAGTATCTTAGATGCCTATATACAAATGTGAGAAGTATGGGTAATAAGCAGGAAGAATTGGAAGTGCTAATAAATAAATACAACTATGACATTGTTGGCATCACTGAAACTTGATGGGATAATACACGATTGGAATGTTGGTGTGGATGGATACAGCTTGCTCAGGAAGGATAGACAGGGGAAAAAGGGAGGAGGTGTTGCCTTATATATTAAAAATGTACACACTTGGACTGAGGTAGAGATGGACATAGGAGATGGAAGTGTTGAGTGTCTCTGGGTTAGGCTAAAAGGGGTAAAAAACAAGGGTGATGTCATGCTAGGAGTCTACTACAGGCCACCTAACCAGGTGGAAGAGGTGGATGAGGCTTTTTTTAAACAACTAACAAAATCATCCAAAGCCCAAGATTTGGTGGTGATGGGGGACTTCAACTATCCAGATATATGTTGGGAAAATAACACAGCGGGGCACAGACTATCCAACAAATTCTTGGACTGCATTGCAGACAACTTTTTATTTCAGAAGGTTGAAAAAGCTACTGGGGGGAAGCTGTTCTAGACTTGATTTTAACAAATAGGGAGGAACTCGTTGAGAATTTGAAAGTAGAAGGCAGCTTGGGTGAAAGTGATCATGAAATCATAGAGTTTGCAATTCTAAGGAAGGGTAGAAGGGAGAACAGCAAAATAGAGACAATGGATTTCAGGAAGGCGGATTTTGGTAAGCTCAGAGAGCTGATAGGTAAGGTCCCATGGGAATCAAGACTGAGGGGAAAAACAACTGAGGAGAGTTGGCAGTTTTTCAAAGGGACACTATTAAGGGCCCAAAAGCAAGCTATTCCGCTGGTTAGGAAAGATAGAAAATGTGGCAAAAGACCACCTTGGCTTAACCACGAGATCTTGCATGATCTAAAAAATAAAAAGGAGTCATATAAAAAATGGAAACTAGGACAGATTACAAAGGATGAATATAGGCAAACAACACAGGAATGCAGGGGCAAGATTAGAAAGGCAAAGGCACAAAATGAGCTCAAACTAGCTAAGGGAATAAAGGGGAACAAGAAGACTTTTTATCAATACATTAGAAGCAAGAGGAAGACCAAAGACAGGGTAGGCCCACTGCTTAGTGAAGAGGGAGAAACAGTAACAGGAAACTTGGAAATGGCAGAGATGCTTAATGACTTCTTTGTTTCGGTCTTCACCGAGAAGTCTGAAGGAATGCCTATCCTAGTGAATGCTAATGGGAAGGGGGTAGGTTTAGCAGATAAAATAAAAAAAGAACAAGTTAAAAATCACTTAGAAAAGTTAGATGCCTGCAAGTCACCAGGGCCTGATGAAATGCATCCTAGAATACTCAAGGAGCTAATAGAGGAGGTATCTGAGCCTCTAGCTATTATCTTTGGAAAATCATGGGAGACGGGAGAGATTCCAGAAGACTGGAAAAGGGCAAATATAGTGCCCATCTATAAAAAGGGAAATAAAAACAACCCAGGAAACTACAGACCAGTTAGTTTAACTTCTGTGCCAGGGAAGATAATGGAGCAAGTAATTAAGGAAATCATCTGCAAACACTTGGAAGGTGGTAAGGTGATAGGGAACAGCCAGCATGGATTTGTAAAGAACAAATCATGTCAAACCAATCTGATAGCTTTCTTCGATCGGATAACGAGTCTTGTGGATAAGTATACCTAGACTTTAGTAAGGCATTTGATATGGTCTCGCATGATATTCTTATCGACAAACTAGGCATATACAATTTAGATGGGGCTACTATAAGGTGGGTGCATAACTGGCTGGATAACCGTACTCAGAGAGTTCTTATTAATGGTTCCCAATCCTGCTGGAAAGGCATAACGAGTGGGGTTCCGCAGGGGTCTGTTTTGGGACTGGCTCTGTTCAATATCTCCATTAACGACTTAGATATTGGCATAGAAAGTACGCTTATTAAGTTTGCGGATGATACCAAACTGGGAGGGATTGCAACTGCTTTGGAGGACAGGGTCATAATTCAAAATGATCTGGACAAATTGGAGAAATGGTCTGAGTTAAACAGGATGAAGTTTAACAAAGACAAATGCAAAGTGCTCCACTTAGGAAGAAAAAATCAGTTTCACACATACAGAATGGGAAGAGACTGTCTAGGAAGGAGTACGGCAGAAAGGGATCTAGGGGTTATAGTGGACCACAAGCTAAATATGAGTCAACAGTGTGATGCTGTTGCAAAAAAAGCAAACATGATTCTGGGATGTATTAACAGGTGTGTTGTGAGCAAGACAAGAGAAGTCATTCTTCCGCTCTACTCTGCTCTGGTTAGGCCTCAGCTGGAGTATTGTGTCCAGTTCTGGGCACCGCATTTCAAGAAAGATGTGGAGAAATTGGAAAGGGTCCAGAGAAGAGCAACAAGAATGATTAAAGGTCTTGAGAACATGACCTATGAAGGAAGGCTGAAAGAATTGGGTTTGTTTAGTTTGGAAAAGAGAAGACAGAGGGGACATGATAGCAGTTTTCAAGTATCTAAAAGGGTGTCATAAGGAGGAGGGAGAAAACTTGTTCACCTTAGCCTCTGAGGATAGAACAAGAAGCAATGGGCTTAAACTGCAGCAAGGGAGGTCTAGGTTGGACATTAGGAAAAAGTTCCTAACTGTCAGGGTGGTTAAATACTGGAATAAATTGCCTAGGGAGGTTGTGGAATCTCCATCTCTGGAGATATTTAAGAGCAGGTTAGATAAATGTCTATCAGGGATGGTCTAGACAGTATTTGGTCCTGCCATGCGGGCAGGGGACTGGACTCGATGACCTCTCGAGGTCCCTTCCAGTCCTAGAATCTATGAATCTATTATGATATTTTCTGTTTTATTACCTATCCCTTTCCTAATGGTTCCTA
>NW_020664409.1:20742326-20776767 GCF_002925995.2 Terrapene triunguis
CCTGTAGAATGTGGTGTTAGAGAGCTGTCTAGCAGCCTCTTGGTCATATTCCAATTTATTCATGATGACGACAGCACCTCCTTTGTCAGCCTTTTTGATTATGATGTCAGAGTTGTTTCTGAGGCTGTAGATGGCGTTGTGTTCAGCATGGCTGAGTTAGGGGGCAAGTGATGTTGCTTTTCCACAATTTCAGCCTTTGCACATTGACGGAAGCAATCTATGTAGAAGTCCAGTCAGTTGTTTCGACCGTCCGGAGGAGTCCACGCAGAATCCTTTTTTTTTTGTAGTGCTGGTAGGGGGGATTCTGTGGGTTAATATGCTGTTCAGAGGTATGTTGGAAATATTCTTTGAGTCGAAGACGTCGAAAGTAGGATTCTAGGTTACCGCAGAACTGTATCATGTTCGTGGGTCTGGAGGGACAAAAGGAGAGGCCCCGAGATAGCCCAGCAGAAGAGTCTGTCCTAAGAGTATAGCTGGAAAGATTAACAATATTGTTGGGTGGGTGAAGGGAACTACTGTTGTGGCTCCTTGTGGCATGTAGCAGTTTAGATAGTTTAGTGTCACAGATTGTGATCCTTTAAGTTACTCCATGTGCCTGTGCAGAGCCCTATTGACTTGAATGAATACACTGATTTCAGTGTGGCTCAATGCGGACATAGAAGGCTTTCCCCACTGAGTATCCTACAGAATAGGGCCTCAGTCACCCACAACTCATTTTAATAGTCTTCTGCTGTTGCTTTATGTAACTGGTCTGCTTTTTCTGACAGCCCAAATCCCATATAAGAGGTACGTTGTTGCCACTGAGCTTAACACAACAATCTTCAAGCAAAAATAAATAAAGCAAATCAAGAAAAAAAAAAGATTTGTTCTCTGTGTCTTCAACTGAGGATTAAAAACCCTCTAAAATTATTCCCTATGCACTGTGCATAATGCACAGAGTGTTTAATAAATCTGCCCATTAAAGTAGATAACAATAGGGCTGGCACAGCCTGTATATAGCAAATGTCAGCATCTGTTAGTATCAAAGTAGGATTTGAAGAAACTGTACTGTCTAGCAACTTTTACCTAGACTAGTAATTAATTTATACATTCAGATAACATTGCTTTCTGATTTCACTTGAGTCCCTGAACAGAACACTTTTTAAATACCCAGTAGACTTATACATTTTTGAGCTACTTGCCCAATCTGGCATAATTTCACCTAAAATATTAGAGATTATGATCAGATGTGGAAATATTCATATTTAATTATATCAGGGTTTTTTTGTCTCTCATTCTAGCTATACTGGATTGAGAGGCTATAAACTAGTGGGCTAACTCAGTGGTTCTCAAAGCCGGTCCGCCGCTTGTTCAGGGAAAGCCCCTGGCGGGCTGGGCCGGTTTGTTTACCTGCTGCGTCCGCAGGTTCGGCCGATTGCGGCTCCCACTGGCCGCAGTTCGTCGCTCCAGGCCAGTGGGAGCTGTGGGAAGGGCGGCCAGCACATCCCTCGGCCCGCGCTGCTTCCCGCAGCCCCCATTGGCCTGGAAGCAAATTGTGGCCGGTGGGAGCCACGATCGGCCGAACCTGCAGACGCGGCAAGTAAACAAACTGGCCCGGCCCACCAAGGGCTTTCCCTGAACAAGCAGCAGACCGGCTTTGAGAACCACTGGCTAACTCACTGATCATGGGCCAAAACACATTGCAACCACAGGTTTTCAGTCCCTGTCTCTTCAGCTTTATTTCTTCCAACTAACACAAGTTCTACATATCCATCGTGTTCCTTCCCTCAACCCAGAGTCTTCTGCAGAGTCCTCTACTCTACAGCATCATATTCCTCAGGCCATCTCTCTGGGAGTCCAGACAAGCTTCTCTGCTCCCTTCTTCCTAGCCAGTTCCCTGCAAGATTACACTCCACAGGGCACCTACCTGGGAGTCTCATGTAAATTAGGTTCTTTCCCTTGCTCCAGGGACTCCTATTCTCCATAGCTCTCCTGCTCAGCAGAGCTACTGCTGGCTTTTATGAGAAACAAGTGATTTTGAATGGCAGCTGATTAGTCACACGTGAGCTTAAGCCTGATTCCCTTTAAAGGACCAGCTGTCCTCTGACACAGTGCATCTTCATGGAAGGGGGAAAATCCTTTGCATTGTTACATCAGCTTCAGTGATGGGGAAGATAGGCCAACACCCATGATAATAGTGTAAAAAATAAATAAAAAAATAAGTAACCCCTAGCAGTGAAAAGAAGGGGGTGGAAGAGTTGCATCATAAAGAGCCAAATTTTGAAACCTTTGCCCATGCTGTAGTTCCATGTAGTACTGTACTCCAGGAGTAGTTCTACTGATTTCAATGAAGACTACTTGTGAAGTAAGGCACTGCTCAGCATGATGAACATCATTGTAATCTGGCCCTAAATGATACGCTTAACGCATGGATCAGAATAGAAAAGAGGAGTGGTAAGGCTGAGGTTACTTCCTACTCTTAGACAGGCAGTATTTGATAAGCACAATATTTTTAGTTTCAGCCCAGGCCAACATAAAGGGTTAATCAATTACTGCTTAAATTGCATCGTAACACTTTCACATATCACTGTATTTAACTGATATGAAATTAACCATCAGACATATTGTCACCCCCTTCCCAAAGCATCTCTATTTCAGAATGTGTCCTAAATCCAAATGAAATATTACCCTTAAAGTTCATACCCTATGAGTCATGTGTTTCTAATCTTGTAAGGAGAGCACGTGTGTTTGAGTTACTGAGATGGCTCTGCCTGAGTAAATCTACATGTTGTGAGGCAGGAATTTATTAATTAACAGTCAGTGTTTTACTAGCAAAAATATGAAAGATCGAAAATATAAAGCCTGATTGTGGCCCAATGTAGTCAATGAGAGTTTTACCCTTGATTTCAGTGGAATTAGGATCAAGCAGTTATTGTTTGACCTACCAACAAGGAAATGACCTACCATTACTGAAGTGGTACCACATACCAGTATGAGAAATTCAATTAAGTACCACAGATCAGTACCTGAGAATCTATAGCTACCATAGTACCAGAATAGCTAACTCTATCCCATGTGTTCCTCCCCCTGACCCTCCCACTTTAGGAGTGTGTGGCGAGGGAGGGAACATGGCCAAAAAGTTATATTACCTATGATCCCTGGCTGGCATACCAGCCCCTCAAGGGCTATTAGGAAATGGCACAAGTTAGAGCAGCCTTGAGACTACACTAAATTGTTCTGGGAGTCAAACTAGACCCTCGCACGCCCCTGGAGCAGTGGAGGGAAATACCTATGGTCAGGACAAGAGATCAGTAACCATATATATACTATGTTGGTGAAAGCAATTTTTGCATAAAACAAATTCTGTTTTGTAAGATGGAGCTCTCTCTTTATCTGAAGATTGTTTTGTATGCTTTTTAATCATTCATTCGAACAAGCAACTTCTACATAGAAATCAAATTGAATATAGCAAGAGAGTAGAAAGGTGGTACACCTAAAAGATGTGCAGATCACAAAATAAAACAGACTAAGACTTATTTTTATTTCTTATCCTTTTACCAACGTCTATGTTCTTTTCAGGATGACCTATGCTTTTGTTTACTTACAGCAGGTGAGTAAAAATAGTGACTTGCATCTCTTGGGGAACAGTAGCATGATTCTATCACTTGATAATGCAATTGTAATGCTTTGTCCAAACATTAACAACAATATGAGTAACCCAAGAATAATACTAGAAGCAAGATATTTCCACTCTCCTATTATGCTAAAAATAAACTTCTTTAAAGATCAACATGTAGAATTATATTAAATCTATTTGTTTACAGAGAACCCACATTATTTGTGACTATCCAATGGATATTTGTATTAATAGCAATAATTATTACATCTACATTAGTATTTGTTTCTGGGCAGCTCAGAAATGAGTTTGGGGTGATTTGATTACTATAGGTGCAACAGAAATTAATCATTTAAATCTCTGCACAAAACCTACATGCTCAGCATTGATTATGATGCATCTATCTGAATCTATTTGTAAAAAAGCTATGTCATCTACTATTAAAGCCAATGACATCTGCCACACACACACACAAAACTCCCACTAATGGTGCTGAACATAGCAAATGCCCCTTCCTCATCTCTCTGGTCCCTCCCCCTCAAATGCTGATCAATTTTTCAAAGTGGAAAAACTGGGATATTGTGATCAGGAGTGTGATATGGAAAGCCTGGCTGTGGGTTAAGGAAGGTTTGTGGGGAAGTAGGAAGAAAAATGAGTGCTCTCTTCCCTCTCCTGCCCCTTTCAGAATGGAAAATTGGGACACTTTACAGTATAGAGCAGGGTGGGGAAAATTAGTATTTATCCCTCTGTGACTCCTTTACTGATCTCTCCTAATCCCAGCCTCCGCCCTGCCAATGTAGCCCTCACATTTTCTCCACTCTTTCCTTTTCACACCCCACCACCAATTCACCCACACCCTCGTTCAACCATTGACTCCATTCCCAAGACACTCAGTCCTATCACCCATTACAACCCGCTCTCAGATCAGACCCTCCTCTGCTACCTCCATCCCAATTCTCAGCTGCTCAGAGACACATACTCCACTATCACCCCAGTTTGAGTAACCCAGGGTTGTCTCCTACTCCCATCTAACACCTCCACAGCTCACAACCCTCTCCCATCACACACCACCAGTCTCACAACATCCCCTTCCACAGACACAGAAACAATATAATAAAATATTGAAGGTACATTTATTTACACAAGAACTAGCATACCATAATAGTAGCAGGACATATAACACATTATCATTACACAACATCTTTAATTGGTTTCAGTAGGAATACAGAGTCTCTGAACTCTTCCTTTCCCGTCTCACCCTAACAGGGCATGTACAAATTTTCCTTTTGTTTACTTTCATATAAACACCACTCACACTAAGGTCTCTTAGGAAGGATTGTTGATTAAGTGTGACAGCACAAAATGGGGAGTTGGGGGGAGGGGAATTAGATCCAAGAGTTTCCCTAGAATAGTTCATCTTCCTCTCAGCTAGATTTCAACACAGAGGATTGATACAAATGGCTATACGAAAGTGCTATTTCTTTTTCAGTGCCTACCAACGTGTTCCTTTTCCCACCTACAGTAATCAGTATATACAAACAGATTCCTGGAGGCTGTGTTCCAAGTGCATTCTTAGCTTCTTTTATATACTTCAAGAAAAACATTCCAAAAAAGTACTCTTGCTTGCTTGCTCCAGTGGGGTTGCTTGGCAGCAGATGGGGAAGGGAATAGAGCTTCTGTGTGGACATCAGTGCAGCCTCCACACTTCTGCCACCTTTCCTAATCACAGTGATGGGGAAGTTCAAGCTGGTGGATATGCTTAGTTGTTGACCCACTAGCCATGCTCCTACTCATCTCCTGTCTTTCTCCTCACGTCCCCCTCCATAGCTGTACAGAATGATCCTCTGTCATGCACAGCTCTGTGGTGCATAGGAAATGCAGACTCTCCTCTTAGGTCGCCTGCATCCTACACCTACAGCGTGCGGTAGAACTGCACCTGTTCCACTGTCTGTTGCACTTTCTGTATCTGCCAAGTAGCTGGAATGGGATTTACCCCATGCTTAATTATTACCTTTCATAGATGTGTTGTTACTGCAGACCCTGCACTTACTTCCTACTCCAGATAAGCAACTGAAAATGGAACCATATTTCTGAACATCAGTAAACATCTTCACAGATTAGCTTCATGCTATGTTAAATCTAAAATACCATCTTCATTTTTGCTTCAAAATTATATTGTCTCAAGAACTGTAATTAAGAACAGATAATCCTACTCATACAGATGTGTAATGCAGTGAGATATTTGCACAATTTATTAGATATCTATTAATCCCCTTTAAAAAAATCTACCCTAGCCTAAACAGTAGGGTCCCTCTACCCAGCAGCTGTGATGCCCTGTAAAGAATAAGAACCTGAGAAAGAGGCCTAAATTGTATTATGAGAGCAAGATAATAACTTTATGCAAAATGGTTCACACTGTTCATTATTGTAAAGAGCAAAATCATTAAAAGTACAGCATAATGCTCTGTAATTATAATCTGAACCATTTCTCTTGTTAGAAATACATTCTAATTACTTTAAGTGAAAACACATCATTATAACTTCCCTTGAAATGGGAACTAATAAATAGATTAGTAAAATCCTACAGTCGGAGCATTAAATCATGTTTATTCAGTCAGTTCAGAGTGGAACATGTAGAAGATGTGTCTTTATAAAGAGATACAACTAAGGAGACTTGATGGGGATTAGTTATGGGATATTGACTTTTCCACATCTAGTTTGGTGGTGTCAATCCAGCCCAGCTTGGTGTTGACTGAAACTCATTACCATCTGGTGTCTGTTCAGTGCCTACATAAAATGAAGTGGTTGTCGCCATCCAATTGGTGGTACACAGGTGTCCAATATTTTAGCAACTGGCATTAATTAGAACACTTTTTTGCAGAATCAGCAAAGAAGCAGAATATTGAAAGTGGGTGGAGACAGCCACCCAGGGGTGATCCCATCACCTTCAGGGGTGGGCCACGATGGCTAAGTACAATGAGGATAGCTGCAGTTTCTTCTCCCTCTGCATTAAGCATATATCTGCATTGCACTATTAACATGGTCTCTTTCCCAGGATTTAACCTTAACCCACTATAGTCCAAATACCAAAACCTCTGAACTGGGTGTTGGGGTGCTTTAAGCCCAGGCTAGCTAACCCAGTTTGGGGTGTGGATTACAGCCCAGGCTGTTTTAACTCAGGTTGGAACCCATTCACTTTGTAGTGAAGATGAAAGCTATCTCATTTGTGAGTTGATGGTCTTTCAATGCCCTTCTCACAACTCTCCCTTAAGTACAGACAAGTTCTCCCATAATAGACACCATTGACTGGAAGACAATCCTAAAGCATCTTAGCACAAATAACCATGGGATATATCCCCAGAATCATAGAAGATTAGGGTTGAAAGAGACCTCAGGACATCATCTAGTTCAACCCCCTGCTCAAAGCAGGACCAACCCCAACTATATCATCTCAGCCAGGGATTTGTCAAGCTGGGCCTTAAAAACCTCTAAGGATGGAGATTCCACCCCCTCCCTAGGTAACCCATTCCAGTGCTTCACCACCCTCCTAGTGAAATAGTGTTTCCTAATATCCAACCTAGACCTCCCCCACTGCAATTTAAGACCATAGCTTCTTGTTCTGTCATCTGCCACCACTGAGAACAGCCGACCTCCATCCTCTTTGGAACCCCCCTTCAGGTAGTTGAAGACTGCTATCAAATCCCACCTCACTCTTCTCTTCTGCAGACTAAATAAGCCCAGTCCCTCAGCCTCTCCTCATAAATCATGTTCCCCATCCCTCTAATCATTTTTGTTGCCCTCCACTGGACTCTCTCCAATTTGTTCTGTAGTGGGGGGCCCAAAACTGGACACAATACTCCAGATGTGGCCTCATCAGTGCTGAAGAAAGGGGAATAATCACTTCCCTCAATCTGCTGGCAATTCTCCTACTAATGCAGCCCAATATGCTGTTAGCTTTCTTGGCAAGAAGGGCACACTGCTGACTCATATCCAGCTTCTCGTCCACTGTAATCACCAGGTCTTTTTCTGCAGAACGGTTGCATAGCCAGTTGGTCCATAGTCTGTAGCAGTGCTTGGGATTCTTCTGTACTAAGTGCAGGACTCTGCACTTGTCCTTGTTGAAACTCATCAGATTTCTTTTGGCCCAATCCTCCAATTTGTCACTCCAGTATATCTACCTCTCTCCCCAGCTTAGTGTCATCTGCAAACTTGCTGATGGTGCAATCCATCCCATCATCCAGATTATTAATGAAGATGCTGAACAAAATCAGCCCCAGCACCAACGCTTGGGGCCCTCTTCTTGACACAGTCTGCCAACTAGACATCGAGCAGTTGATCAGCTTTCTATCCACCTTATAGTCCATTCATCCAATCCATACTTTTTTAACTTGCTGGAAAGAATACTGTGGGAGACCATATCAAAAGCTTTGCTAAAGTCAAAATATTTCACATCCACTGCTTTCCCCGTATACCACAGAGCCAGTTATCTCATCATAGAAGGCAATCAGGTTGGTCAGGCATGACTTGCCCTTTGTGAATCCATGTTGACTGTTCCTGATCATCTTCCTCTCTTCCAAGTGCTTCAAAATGGATTCCTTGAGGACCTGCTCCATGATTTTTCCAGGGACTGAGGTGAGGCTGTAGTTCCCCAGATTCTCCTTCTTCCCTTTTTTAAAGACAGGCACTATATTTGCCTTTTTCCAATCGTCTGGGACCTCCTCCAATCACCACGAGTTTTCAAAGATAATGGCCAATGGCTCTGCAATCACATCAGCCAACTCCCTCAGCACCCTCAGATGCATTAGATCCGGCCCCATGAACTTGTGCATGTCCAGCTTTTCTAAATAGCCCTTAACCTGTTCTTTCATCACTGAGGGCTGCTCACCTCCTCCCCATACTGTGCTGCCCAGTGCAGTAGTCTGGGAGCTGACCTTGTTCATGAAGAGAGGGGCAAAAAAAGCATTGAGTACATTAGCTTTTTCCTCATCCTCTGTCACTAGGTTGCCTCCCCCATTCTGTAAGGGTCCTACACTTTCCCTGACCTCCTTCTTGTTGCTAACATACCTGTAGAAACCCTTCTTGTTACCTTTCATATCCCTTACTAGCTGCAACTCCAATTGTGCTTTGGCCTTCCTGATTACACCCCTGCATGCTTGAGCAATATTTTTA
Source organism: Terrapene triunguis (assembly GCF_002925995.2). Taxonomy (NCBI): domain Eukaryota; kingdom Metazoa; phylum Chordata; order Testudines; family Emydidae; genus Terrapene; species Terrapene triunguis. The sequence goes on from NW_020664409.1 coordinate 20,751,091, forward strand.
TACTCCTCCCTAGTCACCTGTCCAAGTTCCCACTTCTAAGCTTCCTTTTTGTGTTTAAGCTCACCAAATATTTCTCTGTTAAGCCAAGCTGGTTGCCTGCCATATTTGCTATTATTTCTGCACATCGGGATGGTTTGTTCCTGTGCCCTCAATAAGTCTTTAAAATACAGCCAGCTCTCCTGGATTCCTTTCCCATATTAGCCTCCCCGGGGACCCTTCCCATCAGTTCCCTGAGGGAGTCAAAGTCTGCTTTTCTGACGTCCAGGGTCCGTATTCTGCTACTCTCCTTTATTCCTTTTGTCAGGAACCTGAACTCAACCATCTCATGGTCACTGCTGCCCAGTTTGCCACCCACTTCTACTCCCCCTACCAATTCTTCCCTGTTTGTGAGCAGCAGGTCAAGAGGAGCATGGGCCCTAGTTAGTTCCTCCAGCACTTGTCACACCCCAACGGCCCCCTCCTTCAGCAAGTTCCCGGGGAAGGCAGATCAGCATTGTATGTGCTAACGCTGTTGCAAGCATCGCAAAGCATTTTGGGAAGGGTCAAAGGTGTTTGAATGGGGAGTGGAAGTGTCCTCTGCAGGTACGAGAGGCCGAGTGGGGGGAGAAAAAAGAAGAGAGCAGAGAACGGGTTAACTCAACACAGCAGCTAGCAAGCTCAGTCCGAAATAAGACGCTGGCCCCAGTCCAAGATCACGGTGCGAGACGAGAAATCTGCAGCTGTGTTTAACTTTCAGTTTTCAGCCAACCATGAGAAAAGAAAAAAAAATACACTGAGATGCAGAGCTGCAAAGATAGCAGCGAAAACAGAGTGAATGGGGCAGCGATGAGAAGGCCAAGAGAAGGGAAAACAAATTCTCCGGAGCTGGTGTGTTTTGGGCAGCCGAGAAGGCCAAAGTAAGCCGACTGGGACTGGTACAAAGAGCACCAGGCACAGAGGGCCCTGGATGACGACACCCCCAAAGGAACCCAGAACTTAAAAACCCTCCCGAGAGCTGGAGCAATTCGGAGATTACAGCGGATTCCCTGGACGACCTGGGCCTAGGGCAAGAACTCCCATCCACCCCTCCCCCTCTTCTTCTTACGTTACACCCAGGCCTGGCCAGTTTTGGGTAGTGTGTGTGAGAGTATGAAAGTGGGTTAGGGCTTGGGGCTCTAATGCTTTCTTTCTTCCCCTGAGTAACGTGGGAGCATTCCCAGTACTCTCTGCTGTATTTTATTATTTTATGAATAAAGCTCTAAAACTTAGACCCTTGGTGTGCCTCGTCATCTCCTCCCTGAAAAGATCCTGTGGCCCAGCCTGATCAACTGTGGCCCAGGCAGGTTGGTAACGAAAATCTGTCACACACTTGCACCAGGAAGTTGTCCCCAACACTCTCAAAATACTTCCTGGATTGTCTGTCCACTGCCGTATTGCTCTCCCAGCAGATGTCAGTGTGATTGAAGTCCCTCATAAGAACTAGGCCTGTGATCTGGAAACTTCTGTTAATTGTCCGAAGAAAGCCTCATCTATCTCATCCTTCTGGTCTGGTGGTCTATAGCAGACGCCCACCACAACATCACCCTTGTTGCTCTGAACTTAGCCCAAAGACTCTCAACAGGCTTTTCTCCAGTTTCATACTGGAGCTCTGAGCAATCATACTGCTCTCTTACATACAGTGCCACTCCTTCACCCTTTCTCCCCCCTCCTGTCCTTCCTGAACAGTTTATACCCATCCATGACAGTGCTCTAGTCATGTGAGTTACCCCATCAAGTCTCTGTTATTCCAATCACATCATAGTTCCTTGACTGTGCCAGGACCTCCAATTCTTCCTGTTTGTTTCCCAAGCTTCTTGCATTTGTGTACAGGCACCTAGAATAACTAGCCGATTGTCCTACCTTCTCAGTATGAATCAGGAGGCCTCCCCTATTGAACCCCCCTCCTTGTGTCTCCTCCCGGTATCGCACTTCCCCACTTATCTCAGGGCTTAGGTCTCCAACCTCTGGCAAACCTAGTTTAAAGCCGTCCTCACTAGGTTAGCAAGCCTGCCTGTGAAGATGCTCTTCCCTCTCTTAGTTAGGTGGATCCTATCTCTTCCTAGCAATCCTTCTTCCTGGAACAACATCCCATGGTCGAAGAATTCAAAGCCCTCTCTGTGACACCACTTGCCCAACCATGCATTTTTCTCCACAATTCAATGGTCCCTTCCTGGGCCTTTTCCTTCAACAGGGAGGATGGATGAGAACTCGACTTATGTCTCAAACTCCTTTATCCTTCTTTCCAGAGCCACATAGTCTGCAGTGACCTGCTCAAGGTCATTCTTGGCAGTATCATTGGGGCCCACATGGAGAAGTAGGAAGGGGTAGTGGTCCAAGGGCTTGATCAGTCTCAGCAGACACACCATCACATCCTGAATTCTAGCTTCAGACAAGCAGCACACTTCTTGAGTTTCCCAGTCTGGACAGCAGATGGATGACTCCGTCCCTCTTAGAATGGAGTCCCTGACCACCACCACCCGCCTCCTCCTCTTGGGAGTGGTGGTCATGGAACCACCATCCCTAGGACAATGCATCCCATGCCTTGCAGTTGACGGGATCACCATCTGATCTCTTCCCTCAGATAACTCTTCCAAACCATTCTCCACCGTAGTACCTGTGCAGAGAGCCTGAAAACGTTTTCTTACCTCTTTCAGCATTTCTAGGTACATGGGTTCTCCTCTTGCTTCTTCTGGAGGTCACATGCTGCCAATTTTCTTCCCCCAGACACACAGGCGAGTACAGAAATAGTGAGGATGCAGTAACGTGGGCAGGGCTTTGCAGTGGAGATACTCACACCTAGACAAGGCTAACCCAGGTGCTCAAATCTGGCTGCCAATCACCTGGGCTAATGGTGCAGTGTAGACATAACCTTACATTAGTGAATCTGAAGCAAACTACACCCAAAACTTTTTGTGGTTTAGTAAAGTTTGATCATTTAAAAAATGAATGATGAAAACAAAAACAAAAACAGATTTACTCAAGTACTGTAAGGAAGGTATAGCCCTTGGGGCTTGATTCTGCTCCTATGCAAGTCAATGGGAACAACAACAAAAATATACTATTCCAAGCCCTGTCCAGATTAGGATAGGCTGAATAACTCAGGTTATCTAGTTAGTTACATAGAACAGTAAAGATGACAATCTCATTTACTCTAAAACCATGAATGCTGCATGTTTTACAAGGCACCTCTACAACAGAAAGCTTATCTCATCAAGAACACCCATGCTCTTTCTATAGATATACATATATGATGCTGCCTCTGCATATCTTCTTCCTTCCCCTTCAAATAATACCTGCTTAATACAATACAAGTAAATCAGCCCAATTGAAAATACTTGCCAGTTTCTATAACAATTAAAAAAAATTGGTATTTTTCCCCTATTCATTTCCAACAACAGGGTGTATGTACACATTTATCAATGCCAGAGGTCTCTGTCAACATTTGCATCAGTCAGGGTCCACAAAACTAACTCTCCATTCTCATGTCTGTCCACCCCCCCCCACACAGAATTTCTTGATAGTTAAAGTGCAGGGACCAGGTCCAGTAACCCTTACTTGTTTGAGTAGAACTTAATTAACTTCAGCGGGACTATTTGTGATAGTCACGCCTACCCACAAAAATACTGCAGGATCAAAACTGCTCCTTTTTAGATGAATGCTGAAGTCCCTCATAATTAAAATCCTGCTTCAACATACCGTGTGGTTTATCTATAGGATGAAATTCCACTGTGCAGAGTAAGACACATTTATGCCGTGAATTGAGGGGATTAAGTACAATGTAAGTGTTGCATAGGTCTTGTTCTGCCCTTCTAAATAGGGTTGAATATTAACCAGAGATTGAAGAACCATATGCATTTGTGCGATATTGCTTATATCTAAGGCTACAGTTTTGTCACGGAGGGCGGAAGTCATGGAATCCATGACTTTCAAAGACTTCTGTGATTTCAGCCCTGGTGGCTGGGAGCTGCAGGGTCCCGTCGCTTCCCGCAGTGGCAGAAAGCTGTAAGGTTCCCCCTGCCACCTGAGGCAGCAGGCCCCCAAGATCTCAGCCGCCATGGGCAGCGGAGGTAACCTGGCTGATCCCTGCCTGCCGCCGCGGGAGGGCAGGGGGACCCCCACAGCTCCCCCCTGCGGTAGTAGCAGGGGCACCCTGGAGCTCTGAGCTCCCACAGGTGGTGGGGGCCCTAGAGCCCCAGCCACCCTGCAGGTGTCCAGTCCCTTCCCATTTTATCATGAATATTTTTAGTAAAAATCAGGGACAGGTCACAGGCTCAGTGAATTTATCTATATTGCCCGTGATCTGTCCATGACTTTTACTCAAAATATCCATGACAAAATCTTAGCCTTACTTATATCCAACTAGCTGTGTTCTTCTGAACAAATTGAGATGCATATTTGTAAAAACTAGAATAAAAATAACCAAAGGGGAAAAAAAAAACCACAAGACAAAACATAAAACCACACCGACACTTGTATTTACCATTACATACAAATGGGGGGGATTTAATTGCAGAATATTTGATTTTAAACTGGATACCATAATGAAGGTTTAATTACATATTTTCTTACAGTTTAATCAGTATAACTACCAATATGAAATTACGGTATTATAATTAACATTGAGAACATTCATGATTAAGTAGGAATGAATTATTTACCACTTGGCAAACATTCAAATGCTAGCAAGAAAAGCTTCTTGAAAACTAAGCATGATAAGAAGAAAAACATGGTGGAATATATAAAAAAGACTTGCAACTAATGTAACAACTTTAAGCAATATATTTGACACAGCATATAAGTACAACCCATTTTTAAAATGTGAACAATACACATGCTTTGTGACACAGTTCCCTTAATTTAAATCCACAACCAAACATTTAAGGGCAAAATAACTTGTAATTTTAGATATAAGTCACAAGTAAATTAAGAGTGAAACTAATGTATTTTTTCAGCTAGCCAGACCCATATTTGGGACAAATTTAGGGACTGAATGCAATTCTATTGAGGTCAATGGAGATAGACCATGGCTAAACTTGGCCTGAGGTTTTTGTGTTAGGCAATTATGATGATTTAAAGAAAAACAGAATGATGAAGCCTTTTTGAAATCAAGACTAATATTTCTCCTATAAAAAAAAATACATTGGTAACATTTAGAGAGTTCTGAATACCAGCCAAACCTATCCTGATCTGAAAAGAAAATGTTTGTGAGCCAATACAAATTGGTCAGAATAGGTGCCTCAGCTTTCTTTTGAAGAAATTGAGAATGGGTTGGGCAAAGCAGGTTTCAAACTAAAAAATTACCTTCTACTTTCTAAGAGGCCACTTGCTTGCAAAAACAACAGGAGTACTTGTGGCATCTTAGAGACTAACAAATTTATTTGAGCATAAGCTTTCATGGGCTACAGCCCACTTCATCGGATGCATAGAATGGAACACACAGAAAGAAGATATTTATACATACAGAGAACATGAAAAGATGGAAGTAGCCATACCAACTGTAAGAGGCCAGTCAATTGAGATGAGCTGTCAACAGCAGGAGGAAAAAAACCTTTGAAGTGATAATCGAGATGACCTATAGAAGGTGTGAGGATACTTAACATGAGGAAATAGATTCAATTAGTGTAATGACCCAATCATTCCCAGTCTCTGTTTAGACCTAAGTTAATTGTATCTAATTTGCATATTAATTCAAGTTCAGTTCTCTTTGGAGTCTGTTTTTGAAGTTTTTTTGTTGCAAAATTGCCACCTTCAAGTCTGTCACTGAGTGGTTAGAGAGGTTGAAGTGTTCTCCCACTGGTTTTTGAATGTTATGATTCCTGATGTCAGATTTGTGTCCATTTATTTTTTTGCGTAGAGACTGTCCGGTTTGGCCAATGTATATGGCAGAGGGGCATTGCTGGCACATGATGGCATATATCATGTTGGTAGATGTGCAGGTGAACGAGGCCCTGATGGCGTGGCGGATGTGATTAGGTCCTATGATGGTGTCACTTGAATAGATATGTGGACAGAGTTGGCATCGGGCTTTGTTGCAAGGATAGGTTCCTGGGTTAGTGTTTATGTTGTGAGTATTTGCTTGCAGTTTGCTTTGTAATTAAATGGCACAGGCATCATTATAATGATGCAGTCTATCAAAGTCTTCTAGCTGGTTGTTTACATCCTGTGAGAGTGATTGAATGAGGGTTGTTTTGGGGTGTTTTTTTTTTTTTAAGTTGTGATGAAGTCCTTGCCTGCTGTGCCTGTGCAGGCCCCCCTGCCACACACACACACACACACACACACACTTATTTCAAACGTACACCTTTTTTTAATCTTTTCTTTTCTTTGAGGACCACAATGATGACACTTATACTTCAGAGGCTGTACACTACAAACAGGGACACTACAAACATTAGAGTGATGTCTATTACCATGCCCCTGTTTATGCATAAAATGTTTTCTAGTGGCTAGCCATCATCATTTTAATTTAACTGTCAATTACACTTAAATGAAGAAAATTATTTTGTTAAAAGAAGTGAATTAAAAAAAAAAAAAAAAGAAAACAACTAAAAAAAGAAAAATACAAGTATTATTTAAATTCCCGTCTCTAATTTCTCACTTCGTTTTTTGGAAAAAAAATCTCCCTCTTTCTTTTGCAGGAAGAATAGGGAGATTAATAAAGAAAAAATGACAAAGAGAACAATATGGATGGAGGGAGGGTAGAGGGATGGACACTTCATTCTATTTTCTTCCACCCCATCTGTATCTTCTCCTTTCTTCCACATTTATTTTGTTTTCTCCAGTTGTGCAGTGGGACTCCCAATTTTCCCTCTTTCAAGGTTTACCCTGTAAACACTCCCACAGAGGAAACCTTATTTCTGTGAGTAGTCCCATTGGCTTAAAAGTAACTTGTTTCCAGAACCAAACCCCTAGTCAATAATTCTCATTTGATATAAAAAGCTTATCCCTTAATTTAAGTCAAGCAGAAATAGAGCGATAGACATTGCAAAGATCAATATTACTGCTATAGATAAAAACCAGACTATTTCAGCTGGAAAAAAAAAACCAAATGATTTGGAAATGCCATCATATGAGCTGTAGTTTGAATGCCTTACAGACCCCTATTCTCCCTAGTGGCTGGGTTCAACCGGAACACATTTCCCATGATCAACCATGTCCAAGGACTCCTATAGTATGTGGCAATGGCTCAGCAAGATGAGAGACTGTGGTGAATCAATAATAAAAATAATTGAATATGTTGTCAGTTGGAAACAACACTGAAATTTGTAACAGGTCTTCCAGCAAAATGTTTACGGACAAGCACAAATTCAAGCCATATCACCTTGGGCAGTTTCCTATGAAAAATAATTTATTTGCTTTTGATTTTAACAATTATGTCAAAATTTTAAAGCCATCCAGCTATGCATAACCAGATTTGCTACTGAAATTTTGTTTTTGTTGTCTTCACTGGAATTATGCTTATGTTTTGCATTGACGTGTCATAAAAACAGGAAGACAGATCTTTGGGTGATGAAAGCACAAAACCTAACAGTATATATGGGGAAGTTCATTCAAGCCACCAGCCCACCCGGTGCTTCCCTCCTCCCCCACACCTCCCAGGCTACCTTTGCAGTTATCCCCCCATTTGTGTGACGAATTAATAAAGAATGCATGAATTTGAAACAACAATGACTTTATTGCCTCTGCAAGCAGTGATCAAAGGGGGCAGGGGAGGGCGGTTGGCTTACAGGCAGGGCTGGCTCCAGGCACCAGCTGAGCAAGCAGGTGCTTGGGGCGGCCAAGGGGAAGGGGCGGCACATCGGGCTCTTCGGCGGCAATTCAGCAGAGGGTCCCTGTCCATCTCGGAGGGAAGGACCTGCCACCAAATTGCCGCCGAAGAAGAAAGCGGCGTGGTGGAGCTGCCGCCGATTGCGGTCACGATCGCGGCTTTTTTTTTTTTCTCCCGCCGCTTGGGGCGGCAAAAACCCTGGAGCCGGCCCTGCTTACAGGGAAGTAGAGTGAACCAAGGGGGTGGGTTTTTATCAAGGCGAAACAAACAGAACTTTCACACCGTAGTCATGAAACTGGTTTCAAAGCTTCTCTTATGCGCAGTGCGCCCTGCTCTGCTCTTCTAACCGCCCTGGTGTCTGGCTGGGCATAATCAGCAGCCAGGTGATTTGCCTCAACCTCCCACCCCGCCATAAACATCTCCCCCTTACTCTCACAGATATTGTGGAGCACAAAGCAACCAGTAATAATGATGGGAATATTGGTTTCGCTGAGGTCTAACCAAGTCAGTAAATTGCGCCAGCACACTTTTAAACGTCCAAATGCACATTCTACCACCATTCTGCACTTGCTCAGCCTATAGTTGAACAGCTCCTGACTACTGTCCAGGGTGCCTGTGTATGGCTTCATGAGCCATGGCATTAAGGAGTAGGCTGGGTCCCCAAGGATAACTATAGGCATTTCAACGTCCCCAACAGTTATTGTCTGGTCTGGGAAGTAAGTCCCTTCCTGCAGCTGTTCAAACAGACCAGAGTTCCTAAAGATGCAAGCGTCATGTACCTTTCCCGGCCATCCCACGTTGATATTGGTGGGATGTCCCTTGTGATCCACCAGTGCTTGCAGCACCATTGAAAAGTACCCCTTTCGGTTTATGTACTGGCTGCCTTGGTGGTCCGGTCTCAAGATAGGGATATGCATTCCGTCTATCGCCCCACCACAGTTAGGGAATCCCACTGCAGCAAAGCCATCCACTATGACCTGCACATTTCCCAGAGTCGCTACCCTTGATAGCGGCAGCTCAGTGATTGCGTTGGCTACTTGGATCACAGCAGCCCCCACAGTAGATTTGCCCACTCCAAATTGATTCCCGACTGACTGGTAGCTGTCTGGCGTTGCAAGCTTCCAGAGGGCTATTGCCATTCGCTTGTGAACTGTGAGGGCTGCTCTCATCTTGGTATTCTTGCATTTCAGGGCAGGGGAAAGCAAGTCACAAAGTTCCATGAAAGTGCCCTTACACATGCAAAGGTTTCGGAGCCACTGGGAATCATCCCAGACCTGTAACACTATGCGGTCCCACCAGTCTGTGTTTGTTTCCCGGGCCCAGAATCAGTGTTCCATGGCATGAACCTGCCCCATTACCACCATGATGTCCAAATTGCCAGGGCCCATGCTTTGAGAGAAGTCTGTGTCCATGTCCTCATCGCGCTGCCGTCACCTTCTCGCCTGCTTTTGAAGTTTCTGGTGCTACATATACTGCAGGATATGCACGTGGTGTTTACAGTGCTCATAACTGCCGCGGTGATCTGAGCGGGCTCCATGCTTGCCGTGGTTTGGCGTCTGCACGGAAAAAAGGCACAAAATGATTGTCTGCAGTTGCTCTCACGGAGGGAGGTGCAACTGACGACATGGCTTACAGGGTTGGCTTACAGGGAATTAAAATCAACAAAAGGGGGCGGGTTTGCATCAAGGAGAAACACACACAACTGTCACACTGAAGCCTGGCCAGTCATGAAACTGGTTTTCAAAGCCTCTGTGATGCGCAGTGTGCCTTGCTGTGCTCTACTAATCGCAAACAGCCTAGTCAGCAAACAGCGCCAGTGAGATTTTAAACAACCAAAGGCACATTCTACCACCATTCTGCACTTGCTCAGCCTATAGTTGAACTGCTCCTTGCTACTGTCCAGGCCTCATGAGCCATGGGAGCAAGGGGTAGGCTGGGGCGGTGCTGCCGGCTGGGAGGGCAGCCTGAGGCAAAAGCCTCCAGCTCGCATGATATTCCAGGCAGGACTGAATCTCCATTAGATGAAACTTAAAGAAGAGAATGACCTGGAGTCACTTCCATTTCTGCCCAGGCGTCCCCGACCGATCTCACCGAGGCCGGCCAGGAGGAACCAGGAGACAGCAGTAGACGGTGCAATACAGCTGCTAACCATCTTTGCTAACTTGCAAAGGCAAGGAGCTGCTGCTGTGTAGCAATGCAGTACCAGCATCTATCAGCAGCACCCGGGAGACGTATGGTGACAGTGAGCTGAGCGGGCTCCATGCTTGTCGTGGTATGTCGTCTGCACGGGTAACCCAGGAAAAAAGGCTAGAAACGATTTTTTGCCATTGCTTTCACGGAGGGAGAGAAGGAGGGGGACCTGACGACATGTACCCAGAACCACCCGCGACAATGTTTTTGCCCCATCAGGCATTGGGAGCTCAACCCAGAATTCCAATGGGCGGTGGAGACTGCGGAAACTGTGGGATAGCTACCACAGTGCAACGCTCCGAAAGTCGATGCTAGCCTCGGTACTGTGGATGCACTCCGCCGACTTAATGAGCTTAGTGGGGACACACACAATCGACTGTATCAAATCGATTTCTAAAAAATCGACTTCTATTAAATCGACCTAATTTTGTAGTGTAGACATACCCTAAGTGACTTGCCAAAGGTCACATACAACGTTTGTGATGGAGCAGAGAATTGAACCTCAGTCTCCCAAATCCTAAGCTAGTGACCTAAACACTGAACCTCAAGCCTCAGTGGATAAGGAGGAAAGAGGAATTGATGAAATAGACTTCTTGAGAATAATTCTTACATTTCCTTAAAAATATGCAGCTGGGTGGGTTTTATAAACCTAATGCATTTCTAAACATAGGAGTTTTCACATACTTCCAAGATTTCCTCATACATTTCAGAGAGGCAATTCAATATCACGGGCCTTTCTATAGTTTCACTATTCTTGTATAAACTCCAGACAACATTTTATTTTAAAAACCCAGAAGTGGGCATGCTACAGGTATACAAAATAATGAATGGTATAAAGAAAGTATATCAGATAATCCTATCTACCATTTCTCGTAATACAAAAGAAGTAATTCAATGAAATTGAAAGGCAGTATATTTAAAATTGATAAAAAGAAATATTTTTATATACAGTGAGTACTCTGTGGAATTCCTCGATATCGTTGAGGCAAAGAGCTTAGTAGAATTCCAAAAGCATTACACATGGATAATGAGAACTTCCATGGTAACAACTGACAGGATTAAAAAAAAAAATGTTAAACGATATAAGTGTTCATGCTTCAGGTTCTTAGCCAACCACTAAATGTCAGGGGTTGGCCACCTCCACAGGGTAGTTAGTGAGTGAGTGAGTGAGTGAGTGAGTGTAAGTAAGTAAAAGGTTGGCTACCTCCAAAGGAGTGGGTGTGTCTGTGAAAGTAAGTAAGTAAGTAAGAAAGAGAGAGAGAGAGAAAGAACGAGAGAACACTGGCCTAGAGGAATCATTGATCTGATATGGAATGAGAATTTCTATGTTCTACCATTGCAGAATGATGTAGATTTTTTTAAAATTAATTTTATTTTTTGCTTCAAAAATACAGAACATCCAATGCCCCGTTACATTTTACAGAAAATTCAATTTTATGTAATGACTTCTTAAAGTTATGCATTAAAAAGTGTTTGTTTGTTTTGTGGATGGTGAAAGATTAGTGCAATTTTATTTAAATTGTAAAATACAGAAAGGGTCTGATTCTTTAAATTGGTTAACTAAGGACTTTAAATGTATAACATTGGCAGATATGCACAGCACTAAAATCAATCACATCAGCAGAACTGTACTGTCTTGTCCATTGACTGAGATGTTCTCATTATTAAATAACTAAAGTTAAATAAAAGCATGAAGTGAAGTAACAAGTCATGAGTTTCCATCAACAGACTTGCCAAGAAAAATAATGGCAATAAAAAAGATAATACAATAAGTGAGAGTTGATGTTTATTTCAGTGCAGTATATCACATTTACTGAATTTTTATAGAGAAATTTGGCTTTTTTGGAAAAAATACTGTAGCATACAACAGAATCCTATGACATTTAGGGTCTTACTCTGCTCCCACTGAAATGATTGGCAACACTTGTGTTGATTTGAATGTGACCAAAATCAGGTCTTGACATCCACTAGGTGCCAGTGAGGTTACCTCTCCCAACATGGTATGGGCTAAGTGTGTGTTTCTATGTATCTCATTTTAAAATACATGCCTAAACAAACTCCATTTCCTGGAAATTTTAAGAAAGCTTCTGCCAGATTTCAGCTTATGTAATTTGGCACAGCTACATTGGTTTCAATGGACTTATACCAATCTACATCAGTTGAGAATTCGGTGCACCATTCTGATTCGCTTCCACGTGTGCTTTTTAAATTAATTTATTTTATATAGAGATATATAAAAATCATACATGTACACATATGTAAAATAACGCTGGAAGACAGCTCTGCTGACAGCCATTCAGCCCTACGGACGACAGGCAATAGCATCACCACCACAATAGCCCACGAGCCATGATCCCCACAGCAGAGGCTCTCAGACAGATGAATCAGAATAACCCCTCATCTAGCCTGGTATTGCCCCTTCTTGGGCTGATCCCACTGTAGAGTTGGGTGTGCATTCTAGTGACTTCTAGCACATGTGCCCCCATACAAGCTGGAGCATGCGCACACACACTTTACTTCATGAACATTAAGAATCTGATTTTCAGAGATGCTGAGCATCCAAAAGGAAAACTGAAGCCAGCGGTTGCTGTGGATGCTCAACACTTTTGCAAATCAGGTCCTAATTAACTAGATGGCACATCCTCTGTTTAAGCAGTCTGACTGTTATCGTCATTTATCATATGGAGAAATTAACACATGGAGAAATGTCATATTGCAAAGCAAATGATGGTGATGGATTGATATGACTATACCTTAGCATATGACCTGCCATCATAATGTTGTGGTGACAGAATTTGTGATGTGGCTGGTACAAAACTCAGAAGCTGATATTCCTAACACTCCTTCCCAAATGCCATCAATGTAATTTCTTGCCCATTGTATTCACTTTCTAGTGGCCATCCAGCAGTGGTCCTCTCACGAGCCATAGGACTGCAGTTAGAATGACTCCATGTAGCTGTTGCCTGGGGCCTGCTAGTAGTGAGGTGATTTGTAGTCTTCCTCAGAGATCAAGCACATCAATTTTGTGACATCCCTAATCCCCACCTGACTGAGGAAATGAGAGATCTGCAAATTAACATATAACCTCCCCCCCCAGCATTTTTCCTGTGACACCACCTTTTCTCTTACTCACAAACCTCAAATTACATGGTGCCCTTTCTATTTAAAAAGTGGACAGATCTGACAGCCAGTGAAGTACTTCTTCATCACTTATCTGAAATGGAAATTTATTCCATATTGCGATTTTCCTTTGTGACTCCTTGGAGATGCATAATGTGATTAAAGATGCTATTATAAAAGACCATCTGACTCAGACATCACCTTTCAGCATTTCTTAGTTCTTTGAGACTATCCTCACTACTTTTCCATATAATATGCTGTCTTACAGACACACAGACAAAAGCTTTTCTTAGTATTGTGGAAACATAATGGCACTATATGTACTGATTGTTACCATTCAACTAAGCAATTTAGTTTTCTGAATAAGAAAAACTTTTATAACGGCAGTTACATTGGAAAGGGCAGATTTGCAATGTGATATTTTTAATATCATTGACTTTGGGGCCTGATCCTGCAATCCTTATTCACATGGGTGATTCTTTCTCATGTAAACAGTCCTATTTAGTACTCATATGATAGAGATTTTATTACAAATATTATTTGTATTGCAGGAACACATAGGTTCTCCAGTCAGAGATTAGGGCCCATTTTGCTAGGCACTATACAAAAATACAACCAAAAAAGTGGTACTTGCCCCCAAATCATTACTCATGTGATTAAGGCTTTGTAGGACTGGTCTTTATATTGGGTTTGCCAATTATATTTTGAATAGAACACTTCTTTGGATGTTATCAATTAAATTCCAGATAAAAGGAAAATATACTGGAAAAACTTTTAAATATACCTAACTCCAAACTGAAATCAGTGCATCTTTCTTTTTAACTACCTTTACTCTTGTGTTTCCATGTCTCACACTCAGCTTCTTCTCTTATTTGATCAAGAAATAGAGCTGGCTGGGAAACCAAAACAATTTTTCATTAACTTTTTCATTATTATTTTTTTCTCACTGAAATGTTGTTGCTTCAGGAGAATCTTCTCAAACCAGTTCTCAAGCTGTATTGATGACAGCACAATAATTTCCACAGCAACTGAGTATAATGTGAAATACAGAATTATGATCTCACTGCAGGATTAAGCTATTAGGGCAAGAACCCTTATTAGAACACACATAACTTCACCAACAGCAAAAAAGGAAGGTAGAGAAATACTGAAAAAGTATATTTCCTTGGCATGACACTGCTTCCATTTATATCCTTATTTTCCCTACTCTCTCCCTCCAGAAAGCTCTATTAGTCCATGGTATTACAAATGAGTTAAAAGGTTTGTCATTCTTCATCCTAGTGATCTCTTATTTATACCTTCAGATATTGGTGAGTGACAGTTTATTGTGAGATTTCACCTAGAATGGAGAAACAATGCTGGCATTTTTGGGTGCATATCAATAGATTAGCTAGAACAGAATAGAATTCCTAGCAAATTATGCAGTTTTAAACCTGGATTACTAAATAAACCAAATTGTGGAGATACATTGGCACTTATGGGCCTACAGTAATGTTTCCAACTACAGAATTTCTTTCTTTGGGTTATTTATGCATCAATGAATAATTAAGCATCTTCCAATATCAAGAATGAGCTCCTTAGGAATTGGTATACTATAGTTAATAGAATTATTTTCACTGGAATTTGGTAAGTACTATGTTAATGATTTCTCTAGTCATAATTTTTTTGTTTGTTTGTTTTTGTCCATAAACTTCAACAATAACATTTTCTATTCCTATTTTCCTTCTTCCAAATGTGGAATATTAGCATTATTTTGATATAATTATTAATTAAAAGTTTTAATTAAATGAATTTTTATGCAGCAATAGTAAAGTTAAGGGGTGGGGGGAATCTACAGCAAATCTACATTTGCAACAGGAATTAAAATCCACCTGCCAGGCTGTTGCTTTTGAAAGTTCCCAGCTGGCAATGCTGAAAACAAATGCACTTAGGGGGATTGCAGTTTTTCAAGCAAATACTTTCTGTGCTGCAGTGTGTAAGTTTTGTTTATATTAATTGTGTTATGCTTGCAAAAAGAATAGCTCTTCAGCCAGACCTCCCCAGTGAAATAATCATCATGTCCAATTTACAGATGTTCCTGATTACTGTTGTACCTAAGAATGAAAAATCAACATTTTTATATAATGTTAATTTAATTAAACCCCCACAACATGCAGATCATTCCAATTATCAGAAGCAACCCAATGACTGATCTTACAATTTTATAGATGAAAGGAAGTTAAGTCCTGCTCCTGCAAGGAAGCATCTCCTGTGAGATCGTGGTGGGTACTCAGCATTTTGTAGAATAGGCTTTCGCAGCGTCCCTGCACATATAAAAATTGTTAAGAGCTAAAGTTGGTTCCAAATCTCCCCACACCCCCATTTTGACTCCATCTCTCATGATGCCCATGGTCTCCGCTCATGGAGAGGAGAGGAGATTCATCCTTGGACATGGCACATATACACAGGAGATACAGCCTATAGAGGAGAAGGATGCTTGAGGTACCCATACTATAACTCCCATGAGGGAAAGAAGTAGCATTTCCAAGTCAAAATACTTTTACTTTGGGGGAAAACCGTTATAGTTTTCATTGAATATATTTTGGGATTTCAGCTGAAATATGATTTGAAAAACTAAAATTCTATGTGAAAAACATCTATTTTGCTAAATAGGTCATCTAGTGAAAAACCCAATTTTACATCAAAAAACAATTTTAACAGAAAAATGTTGACTAGCCCTGTAAACAGCCCTCTAGACATTGTGCTATCATGCTGACATGATACCCTATTACATTTATTTTGGAAATTATTTTCCATGTTATAGGACAGCAAAATGATACCAGGGGACAAAATTATATTGTCATTGAAATCAAGTGGATTTACACCAGCCTAATTGAGTTCAGAATCTAGCTTGGAGGCAGCGGGGATGATTTTGTGAAAGACAGTATTGCCAACTCCAGGATTCACAGATTATGAGTCAGGCTCCAAAAATCACCAGATTGACTGAAAATTCATGAGATTTTAGAAATAATAAAGGTGGGTTCTTCTATTTGCTTTCTGGGGTTGGGTTCACATTTTCAAGCTTTTATTCACAACCATGATGGCTAGGAAATATTTTTTTTTCCTTTAAATGAAAGTTGGGATCTCACAAAATCATGGGACTCCAGGAATTTGATCTTTAAGAAAAACAACATATCGCAAAACTTGTAATAAAATCATGAGAACCAGCAACATCAGAAAGAACATGCAGATTCAGAAACAGTGTTATTTTCTAACTCCCCTGTTGTATTGTTTAAGGTGAAAAAGGATCTGCATCTCCTTTCACATAAGGAATAATTCCGTAAAAGTTAATGGAGTTACAGCTGTGTAACAATGGACTGATTCCATTATTCCTCATTGCACCTTTATAACATAGGTATGAAGCTCCCGTTTTCTAGACAGAGAAATGAAGTCTCAGAAAGATCAAATGATGGACACCCACATCAGAAAACAAAACTATGTCCAGAATTGGCTTAGAACTTGGTTTTCTTGAGTCCTAGGCCTTGCCTGATCCACTGGAATACAGAGCCCTGCATCCAAGTCACTTATCCTCTCTGTCTCATTTACCATTTGTATACAACATCAGGTATACAACATCACCCCCTCCTTTTAAATGCTGCACATTTTGGGATTTTGCTTATATATTATTATCCCCACATTACAGATGGTAAAACAGGAGGACTTGTCTCAGTATGCAGAGTGGTCTAGTGAATCAGACATTTCTATGAGTCAAGAGTCTTGGGATCAAATCCTGGTTCTGACACTGACTTGCTGTGTGACCTCAGTAAAAGTCATTTAATCCCTCTGGTCCTCAATTTCTCATCTCTCACAACCCAGTCTTCCTTTCCCTCTGCTGATACACAAAAGGTGCTAGATTGGGCTCTAGGTCACTGTATCTCAGTTTTTAAGCCCATCATTCCTAGATGCTCCTATACTGGAATAGGTATAAATGCCTAGGTATTTCCTTATTTCATCATCTTTCCTTTTCCTTCCTTTCTAGGTTATCCTTCTGCATTTTATGTATAGAATTATGTTGCTAAAATCTCTCCTGAGATAACTTTGTACTAGCCACTGTTAGCAAGCATCACTTACAGCTGTTAGTATAGTTTGGTTGTTTTTTTTCCTAACAAAGATAGTGGACTTTGAAAAAAATCTCAGCCTGGAATTCTACAGAATACTAACTAAAAAATAAACAATGCACTCTGCATATACAGAAAGGCACAAAGAAAGGACTCTCAATAATTTTTGCAAAGTTAGATGAAAATGGGTCAGATTCATTCTTCTTGTCACCCCACTGATATCAGGCATCGGTTTGGCTCAGTGTATTGTGTGGTGAAAAAAAAAAAAAAGACTAATCATTACAGTGCCAGAGGAGCTTCTGGAAAGGCAGCTATAGTGGCCTCATGATCCATACACCAACAGGCGCTGTACCTTTGCAGAAAGGGAGGTCAGGACAGTACTGGTCCCCAACTCTTAGCCAGGCCCATAGAGCGAGCTCCACAGAACAGGGCATCCACAAGTGGAGAGTGATCAGGAAGTGGACAGGCAAGGGTTGGAGTGGGGATACACACATCAATCCTACTGGCCCCATGAAAATGGGCCAGGAAAAGCCATACAGACTCAGGCTATATTCATAATCTATTCCCACTACCACCACCACTGTTATAGTTCCTGGGGTAACTTCTGGATGAGGGGGCCCTAGCTGCACACTTCCAATCAATCTACACTGCCAGGGAGTGGGATGGACTGTTTGGGATAGAGAGCCAGCACAGAAGCATAAGGTCAGGAGATCTATGAGACGTGGGGGATGGTTCTTCAGGTCATTTCACAGGTGGAAGGGTGGAGAAGGAGAAAGCGTGCAAACACCATACCACAACAGAAGGACACAGGAGAAGTATGCTCCAGGAAAATCTAACAGAAATGTACTCTGCTTAGTCCCCCCTGCAGGTTTTCCAATAGGAGTGAGTAATTGGGACTTGGGCTAATGCTAAAGAAACCATTTGACCCTTATAAGCCAACCCAATTTACCAGACATTCACCACCCAATTTATCAGGCATTCAGAGCTTAATACTGAGGTGATAACAGCATATAAAAAGACTGAAAACTTTTTATATTGCTCCTGGCATAAACATGCCATTTAAGATGTTAAATTATTCACAGTTGACTATTTGGACTATGGTTATATATATTATATGTGCCAACACTTGGAAGTAATAAAAATTGGTATATTTGTGAGAAACAGGAGGAACATTCCTCTAGAAACCAATGAATGTAATAGATTTGTAGAAGGACAAAGCAAAAAGACTGAAAATATTGTAAAAGTTTTACTTAAAATACAGACTGCTGGCAATAATGTATTAGTTTATCCCCCCCTTTGAAAAGAATATGGTAGATCATATTGCTACAGCCTCTTCTTTTTATTTTACCTCTGAAGATTCATGCAATTTGAACACTGACAAGTTTACATAGTGCAAATTTAGAGCTCCAAACCCCTCAAAATATTTACCGTTTGTTGCCCTACATACAGGTCCATGAGGAAGTTCTAATGGAGTCAATGGGAATTTTGCTATTAATTTCATTTAAAGCAGCACTAATAGCTATTAGATAAAGTAAAAACTCCATAATGACACCACAAAACCTTAAGGACTATGTAAAAACATTAATGAAAATTCCACACCCACAAATTATTAAGTAGGTAAAAACTTCAGTGTTTACCAACTCTTTCAAAAGAGTTACTTAACATAAACACCACACAGAGACAGTTTCTTTGAGTACAATACGAACAATTTTTATAGAACTAATGAGGCCAAATTCTGTCCTTGATTGACTACAAAGAATCTTTAGTGAAGTCAAAAAAATCCAAGTAATGAGAAAGATCAGTAGAGAGAAAATTATATAACTGTCTTTAAAATCCAAAAGGAAGGTATAAGTGACAATGAACAAGACTATTTGGATTGCTCTATTTAATTGATTTTACTGATTTTCATAGATTATACAACAGAAAGAATAAAGAGGGAAAGTATTTCGTTATCCGAGCTTCCTCTAAGAATTAATGGCATTTTCTAAACAATTAAGAAAATATAAGACCAATTATTTATAAGGCATTATGATCACAAAATACACACCTTTTATTTTGTATTATGCCATTTCATTACTATCCATATACTACAATTATTTACAAGCCCCTTGCTCAATCCTGTGCCCACATATGGAGGGAAGTTTGTGCCTCTGGAATTGCCCCTTTCTCCATTGCACTTCCCTTTATCTCTGGGGACTTTATGGTTTTGGCTCCATGGAGATGAAAGTAATGGGTTGGAGGAGATCTGGGGAAGCAGCCTAGCTCCTTGCTTCTTGTAATCCCCTCGGGGAACACACTAGAGCAGGATAAGACAGCTAGGGGCTGTAGTAATTTGTGCTGTCTCCATTTCAAGTTATAGGATGTTCTTTTAGAGGAGCAGCCCTAGCAGGAGGAGCACTGAAAGCACAGGTGCAGGAGCCATGTTCCCAAAGCCTGGCAGAAGCGGGTGGAGCTGAGTAACATGGCAGAGGCAAGGGACAGACTTACCTAAAAGGATCTGCAATGCCAGAGAAAGATGCTGCAGGAAGCCCAAGGAGAGAGGACTGTGTTCCTAGTGGGCTGCAGGAAGGGTAGCACCTTGGTCAGAGCAGTTGCTGACAGGGACCAGGGGAGCAAGAGGCTGGCTGCTGGGACTTGCTGACTCAATACCCTGAAAAGAGGGTGAAGAAGGTGCTGGGGCCAGGGGGAAGTGGCCCAGGGAACTGAAGCAACATTGAGCGAGGTTAAGGAGACACAGCAGGAGGCTGCTACCTAAAAGGTCCCTGGGTCAGGACCATGAATAGTGGGCAGGCCCAGTTTCCCCCCCAGTCGCTACTGGGGAAGTGGCTAGATTATTGAACTGAAATACTTCCCCCACCTCCCAAGAAAGAGGGGGGGAACATGGATGGTGACATGGCCGGGGTCCGAGTCATGAAGATGACACTATGGTACTTGGATGGAGGTAGGTCTACAGTCAGATACAATGATGGGAGAGGCACCACCTAAAAGGGGTGTACCAGCTAGCAGAAATAATACCAGAGACAGACAGACAGAGGCCGATTAAGATTTATTGGGGCATTGGGCAGAAAATATTTGGGCACCCCCACATCCTGGGGGCCCAGAAGCACCAGAAACGTGGAAGCTGGGGGGCATAACCCCGGCCCCTATTTTAAAAGTGGGAAAGGCCATGCCCGCCCACTTTTTAACATGGGCATAGTAGCCTTGGGCAGACAATGTAGGGGGCGGCAGCAGTATGGGCACAGTTTGGGGGGGGCACTGCCCCCCCAAACTGCAAGCCTAGGGCCAGAAATGACAGAAGAAGCAGTGACACAGGTGGTTGCTGCCTTGGGCACAAAGGCAGCAGGAGGACCCGCCAGGGGACAGCCTGGAAGCAGGAGCTGGGTGCAAACACTGAACGAGCCTGGGTGGAGTGTGGCGGCCGCTGAGCTTCCCTGGAGGAGCCCTCCCTGCCCGGCTCCTCACTGCTTATGACCTTCTCAGGGCTCTCTGCTACCTCCCAGCTGGGGCAGGGCCTCCTTTCCCCGCAGAGCATGTCTGCAGGCCCTGGGGAGGAGGCAGAAGGCTGGACCAGAGCCCCCACCCCTGGATTCTACCAGCAGCAACATGCCCTGGGCAGTGGGGACATGGGCCAGGGGCTGCTCTCTGGCACCCCTCCCCCCTCCCAGGGCAGGCAGAGGGTCCGGGGCTCCCCATAGCAGCCAGTCTCCCTGGGCAACTCTTACCACTCCCCAGCTCTGGCTTCCAGCTTGGCCAGAATGCGTGGCCCCATGGGGAAGGAGAGGGCAGAGCCACAGTTCTAGCACCAGTGGCCCTCCCACTTCTACCCAGGTATTGGCACTCTTGTGGGGGGGCCCCAAATTGACCAGGGCCATTGGGCATGGGCCTCGTGCATTAATCCGCCCCTTCAGCCAGTAGGACACCATTACACATCCAAAGAACAGATATAGCATAGACAATAGCACTACAATGGCAGTTGCTCAATAGCAGCTCCCAAGAACTTCAAGAAAATTTATTTTAAAAAAATTCTGACAGTTTGTTACTTCCAATTCTTATTCTAATCAATTTTATGACAGTACTTCCCATCCTCTGTTAATTTTGAATATCTTCTTCATTCCCCATTGACTCAGTCTAGAATTTGATATTGTTCTCATATAATATTATGAGCAGGGAAACAATATAGTTTGTTTTTACTGATTCTTGTGTGCACTTCAGAAACACTCAGGGCCAGATTGAAGTGAATGAGGCTACTCATGTGAATAACTGTTCACCAATGTGAGCGGGG
Source organism: Terrapene triunguis (assembly GCF_002925995.2). Classification (NCBI taxonomy): domain Eukaryota; kingdom Metazoa; phylum Chordata; order Testudines; family Emydidae; genus Terrapene; species Terrapene triunguis. Next base: position 20,772,566 of record NW_020664409.1, read on the forward strand.
GGGGGGGGGGGGGGGGGTCACAATGCCTTACATAATGGTAGCATCAGACAAAAGAACCGGACGGGTTCATGGGTTCAGAATCATGGAGAATGAAGTGTGAATTTCACAACAGCAATGTGCATGTAAAAATTCAGCTCCATTTCAAATGCAAAATATGATCAGCCCCTTGTTCCCTTCAGGACCCGACACAAGGTGAAAGACCGTAAATGACAGAGCGGCATCTCCACCAACTATGAGCATTTCATTTCAGTCATACAGTCTCCTCATCGAATATATAGAAAGATGCTTATGGACTTAACTGATCAGTAATACTCCTTTTATGGAGTTTATTTTAGTTTTAATCCAGAGGAATACATACTATCTCTCTGAGGAAGAATGTGTTGCATCCTTTAAGCACACACATTTTCAAGCTATAAATCATCTATAAGCAATCTATTTCCATAAAAAGGATGAAAGTCTGAGGTTTTTTCCATAGAAACCTGGCAGATTTGAGAATACTGTAACTGCTGAGGGAAGATTACAAAACCTAATAAAATCCTCACTCTAGCTTCATAGCAGGTGTTAATAATATGCAGTATTTACTATAGCAGGAACTTGATGTTTCTGCCTTTTGCATACAAATAATTTTGTCATTCAGCCAGTTCTGTTTACTTGCTTATGCTCCAGAGTCCTCCTGTGGCTAGCGACCACCATAAATTGTTGACATTTGTCAGCAGTCTTGTGACTAGAATAACTGTATTCTTTAACAGGTCCATACCACTCATGTGCTATCTATGTGACAGTTTGATGGGTAACTAACATAGTGTTTTTTAGATCTCTCATCCATAGATGCGTGCCTGACAGAATGATTGAATAAGGCCTAAGTGCTTCTTCCAGGAAAGGAAAAGACACAAAGCACTAGAGACCTGACAAAACAGAAAACTCTTCTCAATTTATAAGTTTTATACACTCAAAAGAAAAGTTCTGCAAACACGGCTTTAGAGCCACGAGAGCACGAGCTTTTAACAGCCTGCAAAATTATGTAGCTAAGAGTGCAGTAGTTCCTCTCTGTTTTGGAAGGTGAGGGCGAATTGGTATGTTATTCACTCTAATGCAAGAAAAGTTTGTAGGTTCTTTTATCTTTAACTTGCATTCATGAAATATCACACTCCTAGCTGCAGCATATAGCTCTTTAAAAAAAAACTAATATCACAGCCCTGCATTGTAATTTGATATGTGACCTTTCTAACTCTCCAGGTACTTCCCATATCTTTACATCACTATAGCAGCTATTCTACGCAGGCAGAGGAGGTGAAGGGTCCATCATGATCATAGCTACAGTAACTCCTCACTTAAAGTTGTTCCGGTTAATGTTGTTTCATTGTTAGGTTGCTGATCAATTAGGGAACATGCTCGTTTAAAGTTGTGCAATGGCCCCTTCTAAAGTCGTTTGGCAGCCGCCTGCTTTGTCAACTGCTTGCAGGAAGAGCAGCCCATTGCAGCTAGCTGGTGGGGGCTTGGAACCAGGGTGGACTGGCAGCCCCCCATCAGCTCCCCGTTCCCCTAAGTTCCCTGTGCAGAAGCTGCCCAGCAGGCTAGCAATTGCAGCTGTCCCTCCCACCACTGCCATGTGCTGTTCCTGCCCTCTGCCTTGGAGCAGCTCCCCGAGACTCCTGCTTGCTGTGCGGGGGGGGGGGGAAGGGAGCTAATGTCAGGGTGACCCCCTCCTCCCTTCTCCTGCACCCCGCTTACCCCATCTTCTATAGAGCAGGGGGACACACGACAGGGCTCAGGACAGAGGGAGCTTGCTGGCAGCAGCAGCTGCAGTCTCAGCAAGCTGATCTAATTAACAAGGCAGGGTACTTAAAGGGAAAATGCGCATCTCTCTCTCACACACACACAGTATGTGTCTCTGTCTGCGATGTTCTCTCCCCTCCCTCCATTCCTGCTGCCTTGTAGACTGTGAGAGTTAACCCTTGAGGGCTCAGCCAATTGCTAGTTCATCATTTAGCAGTAAGGCATTCCCTGGAAAATATCCCACCCTCTGACTCCTCCACCTCAACCAAGCTTCACAATCATCATCACTGTGTACCAGTATTAAATTGTTTGTTTAAAACTTATAGTGTGTGTGTGTGTGTGTGTGTGTGTGTGTGTGTGTGTGTGTGTGTGTGTATGTATATATATATATATATATATATATATATATATATGTGTGTGTGTGTGTGAGTCTTTTGTCTGGTTAAAAAAATTCCCTGGAACCTAACCCCTTCATTTACATTAATTCTTATGGGGATATTGGATTCACTTAACATCATTTCACTTAAAATCGAATTTTTCAGGAACATAACCACAATGTTAAGTGAGGAGTTACTGTACCTGTCTTGTTGCACTGGGATATGGTACTATGTATAGTTGGGGGGTGGGGATAATGAAGCCTTCAAAGCTGTATAGGGCCACGGCTTTTCTTTTTTGGGAAAGAGAAGAAATAATTGCAAAATATATTTTGGAAGATTGCTTCAGCCTGGCCTCCAGTTTTGTGACCACAATTTTCAGCAGAGGCAAATAATGCAATATCTCAGATACCTCAGCATGGTATGCCTATGTGTTCACTTTTTAACAGTAAACATTGTAGTTGATGTCATGCAGCCAGATGCAGCATTTCCTTGGGAAATGTCAGCTTTACACAAAGCTGTCTCTTTACAGCAATATTCTCTCCCTCCCCCCCCCGCTTTCTCCCTCCCCATGAAGCTCCCCATTGACGATCTGTGTGGGATGAGAAGCTCGAGAGGGTGTGTATTACTGTTCAATGCACCTCCCAAGGACTCCCTGTCTGCAGAAATCCTGGCAGCACTCCTTGAGAGCCTCACTGGTAGGGATGAGGGTGGGAAGTTGCTGGAGCCATGGGGTTGGTGCAAAGGAAAATGGCCTCCACATACAGTTGTCCCTGACTTATTTCTGATTCCTGGGGCTCATGAGTGGGCCCAACAGCCAGATCCAACAGAGAACAGGAAGGAAAATCACCTCTTCACTGGAACAATCAATAAGAAATCTCTGCAAGGAGTATCTGACAGAGTTTTCCCCTAAGGATGAGAAGGTGCAATTGGGCCAGTGTTATCCCATACTGTAGTGAGTAACTGTTGGTAAAAGTTGGCTTTTAAAAGATGATTACTATGTGAAAAATCATGCTTAAGCTAAGCACTGTGGAAAGGGCTACTAGGAAACATTGGGTATTCAAAATTTCAGTTAAACCATATAGCCCAGAGAAGGCAGAACACTGGTGGCTTATAAGGTTCAGATTGTTTTGTAGGAAATAATGCCATCAATAGCTAGCTGCTTAGAGAATGATATTGTCATTGGGACTATTAGAAACTTGGTACCACTTTGCCCCCTTAAGCTTCTCTCAAATACTGTTATCTGGAGATATCAGAGTTTGCTTGCAATGTTTTAATGCTTCTTGTTATTGTGAAAGAGCAGCAAGCATCATTCACATCAGGCATGTGGAACCAGACCACTGCATCCCTTATTTTGTGAAGCAGTGGGCTGTAAAACAAAGAAAAAGTTTTAAAAGAACACCATTGAGAGCTTCCAAAACCAGACAACACAAAGAGCACCATGTTCAATGCCCTTCTAGGCATCCTCACTACATGGCAGATTGGCAAAGCTATCCCTCTCCCCCCCCCCACCCCATGTGGTTCTCTGAGATAATGCTGTCAAAAGTATTTACTGATTGTAAAGTGAAGGATGGTGTAGTTAGGATGTTTTCCCTATGCCTTGCTACTTTTGTATAGATGCTTTATTATGATAAGCAAGTGCCTCTGGAGCTTCTCCCTTAACTCCTCAAAGGATGAGTGCAGGGCCGGCTCCAGGCACCAGCTGAGCAAGCTGGTGCTTGGGGCGGCAGATTGTTGGAGGCGGCATTCTGCCCAATCCTAGGGCGGCACGGCCGCTTTTTTGTTGTTGTTGTTGTTCTTGTTGTGCTCCAGCCGCGGCGCGGAGAATCAGAGCGCCCTGCAGGGCAGTCCTCTTCCTTCCCTCCCCGCCAACCGGAGCGGAGCCCTCGCAGCAGGCAGCAGGAGGTGGCGCAGGGGGAGGGGCCGCGTGGCAGCGCCCCTGCTGTAGCCCTGGCCTCCCCCTTCTCTCTCCCGCCCGCTCCCTCCCCCTCCTGCCCCCCCCAGTCGGTCCCCCTGCACCCGCGCTCCGGCTGCGCCGCAGGGTTTTTTTTT
>NW_020664409.1:20776867-20778678 GCF_002925995.2 Terrapene triunguis
CGTTCTGGCCGTCCCGTTTTTGTTTTTTTGTTTTTTTTTTTGCTTGGGGCGGCCAAAAAGCCAGAGCCGGCCCTGGATGAGTGAATGTGAATGTCCCCTCTGCCAGGTTCTGCTATGCCTGAGTCAGTGTCTCAACTTTCATGTCCTCAAAGCAGAAAATGATCAGAGCCTGCTTGCTCTCCACCATATAATATGCAACATCTCATCTTGTTTAGGGTTACCATATTGCAGTCCTGGAAAAAGAGGACACTCCAAGGGGCCCCGGCTCCGCCCCAACTCCGCCCCCGGCCCTGCCCCCAACTCCGCCCCTTCCCCGCCCCAACTCCGCCCCTTCCCCAAAGTCCCTGCCCCGACTCCGCCCCCTCCCCTGAACGCTCCGCCCCCTACTCTTCCCCCTCCCCTGCTTCCCGCGAATCAAATGTTCAGAGAACGGAGTGGTCTCTAGTAGTCAAAGACCCTTCTTCCCCGTCCCCTCCAGTCTATGGCTATCCTATTGCTGTCTAACCCGCCCCAGCTCCTCATCTGATTTCAACTGCCCCCCACTACCGCTCTGGATTCCTTGTCCCAGTTTCCTGGTCCTGTCTCACTCTCCTCTTTCCCCGCCCCCATCCCTCAGATGGGATGTTCGTTCCAGATTGGCAAAATTATAAGGCTTCCCAACATTTCAACACTTCCCATTCTAAATTTTCGGTTGCTTAACTATAGGCTAGTTCTGCCTACAACAAAGCATATTCAGAACCTCTGATTAAAGGGATTATAAGTGTAGCAACCTCCATCATAACTAGTCACCAAAGATTGAACCCGAGCCATCCAGACTTAAAAGCATGAGCTTCTACTACTTGAGTTCAAGATATAACTCCCTTAGCTGGTAGCTATACAGTTATCCTCTAAAAATCCACCACAGGAGGGCACAAAACACATGTTGGACAGTGAATTACAAAAGTGCCAAATATTATTATTAGACCTGCAATACTTTTCACAATGAACATCAGCGGGGGATAAACTGGGAGTTTAAGAATATTTGGAAAACAATTTTAGAATAACATTCAGTGCTGTGGTTTAAAAGAAAAAAAACCTGTTAAAACTCATAACTTAGCAGCATTCAGTGTTTGAAAAAAAAACAACTTCTAGGAGGGATACAAGTTAAGAATGTTGAAACAGGAAGATGTTATGCTTAGTTACCACTTGGGCAAGGCGGCGTGCTATGTAATACTTGCAAGATTTCACTGTAATGTTTTACAATATATAGCAGCGCAATGCTGATTCCATTGATATTGTTGAGCAATTCATGCTGATTTTATTTCAGCCCACATCTTAATAGTTTTGAATACAAGATCACAATTTTCAGCTCAGTTGGTCTGAACATGCAGAGCTTTAAAATTGCTATACTCTAAACTGTATATTAACTACAATTTTATAAACCTGCATGTCAGAGAACTGTGTGCCACTACTACTAGACAGTGGCACAAGGCAATTCAGTGTGAATCACAGAAATGTAGGACTGGAAGGGACATCAACAGGTCATCTAGTCAAACCCCTGCACTGAGGCAGGACTGAGTAATAACAACTAGACCATTCTTGACAGGTGTTTGTCTAACCTCTTAAAAAACTCCAATGACTGCTATTCCATAACCTCTCTAGGTAATTTGTCCAGTGCTTAACTACCTTTACAGTTAGGAAGTTTTTCCTAATGTCTAACCTAACTCTCCCTTGCTACAATTTAAGCCCATTGCTTCTTTTTCATGCATGTCCTGAGTGGGACGGGGGTGGGTCCAGGCAGTGGGATTGGGGGGAGGGAGGTCGAGGGAGTC
>NW_020664409.1:20779078-20794557 GCF_002925995.2 Terrapene triunguis
AAGGGGCCTCCTTGTAAGCCAACTCTCCCAGGGAATAGTAACAAGATGAGATGTTGCATATTACATGCTGGAGAGCAAGCATTCAACCCGTCCTTATCCACCTATGAAGTCAGACAAGATGCAATGATAAGAATGTGTAGGATTTAAATTCAATAAAGTTAATTTCTCTCCCCCCCCGCCCCAACTTCCATGGCAGCAAACTATTCCCACTCACTCCATCAGTCAAAACAAGCAAGAAAACACTGTAAATTTGTTAAATCATATATGTTGTTTGACTGAGTGGAATAGTCTTGTAAGATATAAAGTTATCCCTTTAACCTGTAATTGCATATTGGCACATGCATCCCTGAATATCCAGCAAACATTTTTTCCCCATCGGTATTCAGACATCTTGCCAAAGTGGGTAGTTATTTACACCATCCAGCAAATTTATTATTTGGTTCATCCATCCTTTTGACACAGTACTATTCATTAACAGAGCTTGATTCTTTTTTTCTTTAAGTCTAGACAAGGCTAAGTAATTTGTGGCTGTTGTGGGAGAGAGATACTGCAGGTTTTGATAAGTGGGGCTCTCTGCTTCATTTCCAGCCAAGCTTAGAAGCAGCAGGAAAACAAGGCTTCCTATAGCACGGAGAAGCTGTCTACCCAAACAGGGAAGATAAGAGTGAGGAATCCTTCCTAGTAGTGGTAGCCAGGAGAGACACTTGTATCTCAAGAGGAAATTACAGATGTTGAATAATTACCCCTGGTGCTCAAGACAAAAGACTCATCAAGTAAATGTGGCCCATGTAAACCATATGGTATTATGCCACACAATTCAAAAGTAACTGCAGATCCAGAAAGCTATATATAAACAGTCATTTATGCCTTATTCTGGTGATATTTGAAGGATAATGTTGGTTTCACAATCTGCACCCCCCATAATATAGCATGTGTGTTCATACATATTACATGGGCACAGGCACACCATAAGCCTTTTTCTTCTCTCTTGGATAATTAGAAACTCAGGATGGATTTCTTCCAGATGTGCTGGCTGTATTCGTCATACCCTGTCTCCTCCTCCTAAGAATTTTTCACATTTCAATAAGCTTTATGGAGAAAACAAATGTGCTTCATTTTGTTTAGAAATGGGAAAAATTAAAGCCTATAAGTTAAAAAGTTGTCCGAAATACCAATTTAGCTTCTATAAATCAACTCCCTCTACATGTACACAGTTTCTATGATGCTGAAGCATTGGCACATCATTTTCTTTGTGCACAAAGTCAAATCTATGGGGATGAAATGTTCTTTTGAAGCCAGATCTAGGGACCCAGAGCCCAGCAGGCTGGGTGTCTCCATGCGGGCTAGAGGAACTGAAGGATCCTCTCAGAGTGAAGTGCCACTCCACTGAGACTGCTTCAGCCCACTGGCTGAAATAACTGTCTATAGCCCCAACACACCACTATTAAAGGAGGTAGGGACTGTAGGATCCATGCAGCAACCACTACTTCCTAAGACTGCCCCTTCCCCAGCCTTTGTATACTGCTATGCAGGGTATATGCACTTTTACATGGCTGGTACATTTACCTAGTGCAGACTATTATTCTTTTGTTTTATTTATATTTTTGTAGTGCCTAGGAGCTCTAGTGGATCAGAACTGCATCATGCTAGCTACTGTATAATGCAGAACAAAAAAGACAGTCCCAGAAACTTTAAATCTAAGGCCTGGTCTACACTAGGAGTTTAAATCGAATTTAGCGCCGTTACATCGAATTAACTCTGCACCCGTCCACACCATTTAGTTCGACACAGAGGTCTCTTAAATTCGACTTCTGTACTCCTCCCCAACGAGGGGAGTAGTGCTAAATTCGACATGGCCATGTCGAATTAGGCTGGGTGTGGATGGAAATCGACGCTAATAGCTCCGGGAGCTATCCCACAGTGCACCACTCTGTTGACGCTCTGGACAGCAGTCCGAGCTCGGATGCTTTGACCAGCCACACAGGAAAAGCCCCGGGAAAAGTTGAATTCCTTTTCCTATCTGGGCAGTTTGAATCTCATTTCCTGTTTGGACATCGTGGCGAGCTCAGCAGCACTGGCAACGATGCAGAGCTCTCCAGCAGAGATGGCCGTGCAATCGCAGACTAGAAAGAGGGCCCCAGCATGGACTGATTGGGAAGTCTTGGATGTGATTGCTGTGTGGGGCGATGAGTCCGTGCTTTCCGAGCTGCGCTCCAAAAGACGGAATGCAAAGATCTATGAGAAGATCTCTAAAGCCATGGCAGAGAGAGGATACAGCCGGGATGCAACGCAGTGCCGCGTGAAAATCAAGGAGCTGAGACAAGGCTACCAGAAGACCAAAGAGGCAAACGGACGCTACGGATCCCAACCCCAGACATCCCGTTTCTACGAGGCACTGCATTCCATCCTAGGTGCGGCCGCCACCACTACCCCACCACTGACCGTGGACTCTGAGGATGGGATATTGTCGACGGCCGCTTCCTCGGACATGTTAGCGGATGGGGAAGATGAGGAAGGAGATGAGGAGGACGAGGCAGTCGACAGCGCTTACAACGCTGATTTCCCCGACAGCCAGGATCTCTTCATCACCCTTACAGAGACCCCCTACCAACCGTCCCCAGCCGTTAACCCGGACACAGGATTAGGGGAAGGATCACTCAGTAAGTGTTTAAAACATCTAAACATTTATTTTTAACAGAACAGGAATATTAACAATATTAACAATGGGTTTTGCATGATTACTTTGCCCTAGGCGCTTAACTTTTCAGTCCCTGGCAGTGCAACTACTGAAAAAATCTAACAATGTCCGGTTTAGCATGATTGTTCTGCCCAAGCCGCTCTATTGTTTAGTCCCTGCCAGTGCAGCTACAGTAAAATGCGGTCTATATGTCCGGGGATAGAGCTGAAATCCTCCATGGACATCTCCACGAAGCTCTCCTGGAGGTAATTGGAAAGCCTTTGCATCAGGTTCCTGGGGAGAGCGGCCTTATTGGGTCCTCTGTAGTAGCAAACATTTCCGCGCCAGGAGAGAAGCAAGTACTCAGGGATCATTGCCCTGCAGAGCATGGCGGCATACGGCCCTGGTCTTTGCAGGCTTTCCCGAAGCATCCTCTCTTTTTCCGTCTCTGAAATCCTCATCAGAGTGATGTCGCTCATGGTGACCTGCTTTGAATTAGGTAGGGGAATGTTAGTATTGGGACTGCTTGCCTGTTCCTTTACAGAACTGTAACCAGTGGTTTACAGCCACACGGTGGAGGCGGGAGAGGGGCAGCATACAGGGATCTTTCCCTGGGACAGCCGCGAGGGGGTGGGACAGGGGCAGAGTTCATGCTTGCCGGATTGCTGGCAGCGGGGACTGGCATTGCTTTCAATGTGAAAGGAGGCCAGTGCTACTATTAAAGTTTTAAGCAGCCACAAGTCTACGGCTTACCATGTCGGCCTGCTACACAAATTCCAGTGTCCTGCCCCGCTTCTCTGATCTGCACTGCAAGACCCCAGGCACTGAATGCGAGGGCCGAAAATTCGACCTTGTCCTGAGTGCGCATGTGATAGGTGCTGTGCATGGTCTTGTTCACACAGAAAGACTATGTTCTTTGTTCACAACGAAATTTATCTTTCTGAGGAATTCACTCCCTTTTTCCCATTCCCACAGCTGCGACTGTCTCCCAACCTAGCCTGGCATCACAGTCCCAGAGGCTAGCGCAGATTAGACGTAGGAAGAAGAGGACACGGGAGGACATGTTCTTGGAACTTATGGGCTGCTCCCGAGCCCAGGCAGCCCAGCAGACCCAGTGGAGGGATAACTTGTCCCAAATGCACCAAGCACACATGGAACGGGAGGAGAGGTGGCGGCAGGAAGACCAGCAGGTGACTCAAACGCTGCTTGGACTAATGAGGGAGCAAACGGACACGCTCCGGCGCCTTGTGGATGTTCTGCAGGACCGGAGGCAGGAGGACAGAGCCCCGCTGCAGTCTATCTGTAACCGCCCTCCCCCGCCACCAAGTCCCATACCCCCCTCACCCAAAGTCCAAAGAAGGAGGGGCGGCAGAGTCCGTGAAAACTCTCACTCCACCCCTGCAGACTGCTCTAGTACTAGAAGGCTCTCATTCCCCAAAATTTGACAAGTCCTTTCCTTCCCGCCTCACACAAGCCCCCGTCCAAGTTTCACCCCCCAGTTTCATGTGTAGTTGCTAATAAAAAATATGTTTCTGTTAATTACTGTTTCCATCATGTTCTTTTAGAGGAGAGTCTGTCTGAAGGGGGGGAAGGGGGTTGGTAATTGGACAGGACAGTCACCTTTACCAGGGTACAGAGGCGGGGGCAGGTTCAGCAGCAGGGCACACACACAGTGCAGTCACTAGTTACCCTGGTCAGTCTGGGAGGTGGTTTTCATGTTCTGTGGGGGGGGTGGGGAGGTTGCACTGTGACTTTGTGGTGGGGGAGGGCAGTTAGAGATCTTATGCAGCGGTCCTTATCCTGGATCACAGAGCCACGCAGCAGGGGATCTGTAACCGTCCTCCCCCTGCCACAAAGTCACATAGCCCCCCCACACACAGAGTCCAGAACAGGAGGGGTGGCAGGTGCCGTTGAAACCACCAGTCCACCACTGCGGAGCCTGTCATTCCTGGAGTTTAGAAGCTTCATTTGCATCACTACACTACACCCGCTCCCCACCACAGTCTGTGTCCCAGTTTCAACACTTTACCGCGAAAACAGTAATAAAGACAACTGTGTTCATTAACAAATTTCCAGTGATTTTATTTTTAAACGTGTGTTGGAAGGGTGGGAACGGGGTGAACGGGGTATGTAACTGGAGAGGATAGTGAACATTCACTGGGTAAAGAAACGGGGGCAAGTTCAGCTTCTCTGTACACAAATTTAAAAGTCACAGGTTACCCTGCTCACTCAGGAACCTAGCTTTCAAAGCCTCCCGGATGCACAGCACATCCCGCTGGGCTCTTCTAATCGCCCGGCTGTCTGGCTGGGCGTAATCAGCTGCCAGGCTATTTGCCTCAACCTCCCACCCCGCCATAAAGGTCTCCCCCTTGCTCTCACAGAGATTGTGGAGCACACAGCAAGCTGCAATAACAATGAGGATATTGGTTTCGCTGAGATCACAGCGAGTCAGTAAGCTTCTCCATCTCCCCTTGAGACGGCCAAAAGCACACTCCACCACCATTCTGCACTTGCTCAGCCGGTAGTTGAAGAGTTCTTTTTCAGTGTCCAGGGCGCCAGTATAGGGCTTCATGAGCCAGGGCATTAGCGGGTAGGCTGGGTCCCCGAGGATGACTATAGGCATCTCCACATCCCCAAGAGTTACTTTCTGGTCAGGGAAGTAAATACCTTCCTGCTGCAGTCTAAACAGACCTGAGTTCCTGAAAACACGAGCGTCATGAACCTTGCCTGGCCATCCGACGTTGATGTTTGTAAAACGTCCCCTATGGTCCACCAGTGCTTGCAGCACCATTGAAAAGTAGCCCTTTCGGTTAATGTACTGGCTGGCCTGGTGGTCCGGTCCCAGGATAAGGATGTGAGTTCCATCTATAGCCCCACCGCAGTTTGGGAATCCCATCGCGGCGAAGCCATCTATGATGACTTGCGCGTTTCCCAGGGTCACTACCTTTGAGAGCAGTACCTCAACGATTGCGTTGGCTACTTGCATCACAACAATCCCCACGGTAGATGTGCCCACGCCAAAGTGGTTCGCGACTGACCGGTAGCTGTCTGGCGTTGCAAGCTTCCAGAGGGCTATGGCCACTCGCTTCTGGACAGTCAGGGCTGCTCACATCCGGGTGTCATTGCGCTTCAGGGCAGGGGACAGCAACTCACAAAGTTCCAGGAAAGTCCCCTTCCGCATGCGACAGTTTTGCAGCCACTGTGATTCATCCCAGACCTGCAGCACTATGCGGTCCCACCAGTCCGTGCTTGTTTCCCGGGCCCAGAATCGCCGTTCCACAACATCAACATGACCCATTGCCACCATGTCGTCCTCGGCGCTGGGTCCAGTGCTTTCTGACAGGTCTGTGCCACTCTCAGACTTCAGGCCCTCACCGCGCTGCCGTAGCCTCCTCGCCTGATTTCTCTGCATCTGGGAAAGGTGGATGATAAGCTGCGAGGTGTTGACAACGGCCATAACTGCAGCGATGGTCGCAGCGGTCTCCATGCTCGCAGTGCTGTGGCGTCCACGCTGTCACTGACCAGAAAAGTGCATGAACTGATTTCTCGCCGGCGCTTTCAGGGAGGGAGGGCGGTAGTGACGGACGGATGACGACAGTTACCCAAAAGCACCCTCGACACATTTTTTTACCCATAAGGCATTAGCGGCTCGACCCAGAATTCCAATGGGCAGCGGGGACTGCGGGAACTGTGGGATAGCTGCCCACAGTGCACCGCTTCCAATGTCGATGCTTGCCCCGTTAGTGTGGATTCACAAAGTCGAATTACTGTCCTTAGTGTGGACACACACATTCGATTTTGTAATATCGATTCCACATATTCGATTTAAATAAAATTGAACTAGTCTCGTAGTGTAGACATACCCTAAGTATAAAGGCATGTCAACATACCATCAGCCTAACTGTGGTTGAAGGATTTGAAGGAGGATAATGAGGCAGCTTTGCCAATGCTTATGTGGAGCTTCTCCCAAGCATGTGTGGCAGCATGGCAGAAAACCAAAACATGCTTGTTGGAAAAATGTCACAAGTGGGCAATGGAAGCCAGCATCATGGGTTGAACAGATGCAGGAGGCGACTTTTTGATGGGTGGCACAAAACCTGTGCATCACATAAGGCCCATCCCGCTTAAGCCCTCAGAACAGCCCTTTGGTATATAGACTTTGTGCCAGCCCATTGTACAGGGGTGAATTTCACCCAGGTTGCCCACCATCCTAAACCACCATCTCCAAAACCAGCTGTTCCTTCAAGGTGTACAAGTTCCATGGCCATGTAGACAGATGTTGATTTTGCCACAGAGTGATCAGCAGAGATGCACAACTGTTCAGTAGGTATTTTCAGGATGACCTATCTGGTCTTCTTTGTTCTATTTTAACACTTACCATTATCAGGTGGAACAATATTGAACTTTCATTGTCTTCCAGTCTCAGTATTGAACAGTAAATAAATTAGCACTGAATTCTACAAAGTTATTGATCATAACCTTTCAACCCAGAAGTACAGAATAATTAAAAATGCATGACATGCAACACACAGAATTCCAAACTAAGTGAAACACTTTGAAGTAAAAGTTAAAAGTTGCTGTATTATAGTCAAAACTTTCCACTATATTCAAAGCAGTTTGTTTGTTTGTTTGTTTAGGCAAATATTTAAACAATAGACATGCAAACAGGAAAAATGCAAAGGCTAAGAAATGTCCTTCCTCAGCAAAAACACAATAAAATGACATGTGTTTTCTTCTGTGGGCAAGAAGTAAGAAATTCTTTCAAAAACTATCAGACACATCATCTCAGCTGCCTGATTTTAGGCACTCAAATTTGAAAATTGAAGGTTTAAGGTTTTGATTTTTTCTGCTTTATATATTCTTTCATCTGCAAAGTATGTGAACATTATCTATTTGCTGATAAAATCTGGGGTTTAATCTTAAAGGCTCCAATGACTCATGCAAATGCTTTCTCCATGAGAGAAACAGTGGTAAGTTGGCAACAAAATCTATCGGTATGTTGTTCATCATTTACGGTGATCTAGCAGCTGCATCTAGCCAAACCAGATCAATGAGAAGGCTCCAACTCAGAATTATACTGAAGTGTGCATTTATGAGGCACACTCTCTCTCTTCTCCCCCCTCCCCCATTATAGCAGGGCAACAGTGTGGCCTAGTGGAAAGACCATGGGACTAGCACTATTCCTAGCTCTGTCACTGGCCTTCTGGGTGATCTTGGGCAAGTTACGTCACTGTGCCTCAGTTTCCCCATCTGTAAAATGTGGATAATATTGTAAAGTTCTTTGAGATCTACCGATAAAAAGCACTGTGTCTCTTGATTATTACTTAGCATATATACTGCAAACCTAGGTGAGAACTACAACTGTCTAAATGACTTCTAACTCCTACCAACAAACATTTCTCTTCCTGGTAAAAACCCAAGAAATTAAATGTCAAAAAACTTTATTAACACGGAATTAAGTTTGCCCAGTGACACCTCGCCCCCTTCCAGGAGTCCAGTTCAGCAAAACACTGAAACTTCTGAAAACCAGGAAATACAGAACCTTATACACAATCTTAACTTGTCCCTCTTTGAGCGATGCCTCAAAAAGCTGATAACATACATCTTCGTGCTCTGCCTCTTCACTGTAACAGACAGGTGCTACCTGCATTTGTCTTCTGCTCAAACACTGAGCTTATTCTCCTATAAGCATGGTATTCTAACAACCACTTCATACTCTTTTACAATCCCTTTACACTTGCATGCAGGAGATCACTTAAACCTATACTTTCCGTTACCCATGATTAAATCCACAGACTGCTCTCATATCCTGCTTCACTACTGGCAGTCCACACATCAAGAAGACTTCCATTCCCTGTTACTGACACAACCAACACAACTCTGTATTGAAATGATTTAGACTGGAACCTCATGATACACATGCACCTTGTTCCTTTGATCACTCACATGGGGGTACTCAGACCCTGATCTCTTCATATCACAATGATAGCTCTGTGATGCTTCTCAAACAAACCCCCAGATCACCTCATATTACAATTATAGCTCTTTCAAACTATTCCAGCGTATACCTCTACCAGCTAAACCTAACATAGTGACTGCAGCTGAAGTTCATGCAGATAGTTCCTAGTACTTATTGCCATCTCCAGAGAGGAAAAATAAATGTGAGCGTGTTTACCTTAACTCCGTATTTCCTGGTTTTTCAGAAGATTGAGTTTTGCTGAACTCAACCATCTGGAAGGGCACAAGCTATCAACCGGCACTTTTAATTTTGCATTAAAGTTTTTTTGCCATTTAAGCATAAGTAAGGCTACAATTTAGTCACAAAGGTCACAGCAATCACGGATTCCATGACTTCACCGAACCTCTGTGACTTCTTCCATTTCAGCTGTCAGTAGCTCAAGGCGGGACTGTACGCCCCTGCCCCGCTACAACTGGGGCTGGATGGCTGGACCCTGCAAGTCCCTGCCCTGCGGTTTGCGGGGTGGGGAGCTGCAGCTGGAGTGTGTGCCCCTGTCCTGCAGCTGTGGCCAGCCTGAGAGCAGGGGCTGTACACTCCCCATGGCTGCACCCCCTGCTGTGCCCAAGTCCCGGGGCTTCTGCCGTGCGCCCCCCTTGCAATGTCCCAGGGCCATTTGCCGCCCCTTCCCCGGCTGTGGCCAGGGCTTGGCAGGGCCCGCAGCTGCAGCCAGCTCTAGAGTGGGGACTGTAGCCCCCTGTTGTGCCCCAGCTTACACCGGGGGCTGCAGCTGGGATGCATGCCCCTGCCTGGCAGCTGCATTGGGGGCCATGTGCCCCCCTCTTGGCTTCCCAGAGCCGTGACCGCCCTCCCCCGGCTGCCACCCGGGCTTGGCAGGGGCTGCAGCTGGGCTGTGCACCCCTGTCCCCCAGCTGCAGCCATTGGATCTGGGGCTGTGCCCCCCTCCATGGCAGGGGTCTTGGCCTGTCAGTCGCCCCACTCCCCATGGGACTCCATTCCTCCCCCTGGTTATTTTTAGTAAAGTCACGGACAGGTCATGGGCTCCGTGAATTTTTGTTTATTGCCCGAAACCTGTCCGTGACTTCTACTAAAAATAACCATGACAAAATCTTAGCCTTAATTATAAGCTTCCTTAAGAACCTGGCAACTTTTATTAAACACTTTCAATCTATTTTTATATATCCAAAGAAGGACTAAGATCGGCTAGAGAGCTCCTTATATTCTGCCTTCTACAATGGCAATTGTTTTACCTTTCCTCCGGCCCCACATGAGCTCCCAACTATGAATATTTTCTAGTTTATAGAATCAGGAGCTCATCTAGTCCAACCTCCTGCTCAAAGCAGGACCAATCTCCAGACAGATTTTTGCCCCACATCCCTAAATGGTCCCCTCAAGGATTGAACTCACAACCCTGGGGTTAGCAGGCCAATGCTCAAACCACTACTCTTCTTGAATAAGATGCCTGCAAAATAACTGCCATAACAAAGAAATTCTTAATAATCTTAAATCTTGAAGCTATCTTGTCATGACACTGCAAAATTGATTCAAAATATCATAGGTCTTAAAGGGATCTTATCAACTTGAAAAATGAGGTCTGCCTGAAAGTATTGTTCCAGTTATAATATGAAAGTGGCTTTTCCCCTTCTTGGTGTAGCCACTGAGGGAGGACAACAGCGCAAAACCTCAGACCCATGCCCTTCTCCAAGGCTGAATCACTACTGGAGTTCAGTGAGCTCTGTAAGCACCGAAGGTACAAACTATACCTCTTCACCATCTGGTGGAATCTAGCCCAGGTAATCATTCACAGCACTTTCTATTGAAAATGAAGGCAAGTCACTAATTATTCAGGCTGAGATTTTCAAAGTAGTGTAGGGAATTCAGGCATGTATCATTTTGTTCTGAAAATCTCAGCCTCCACTGACACATGAAGTAAAATTCTCATTCAGTCAGGAATGAAAGAGAACATCAGATGGCACCCAATCACATGAGGACAGCTACAATGTTATGCACACCAAACTTAACTACAATATCTAGTATTCTTTGTTACTCTACAGCATATATTTCCTTTAATCTCAAACATTTCCTAGAACCTTGCATTCTTCATCTTTCTCATTGTGCACAAAGTAACAATACTGACAGAGAGAGAAGGTGAGTGAGGTAATATCTTTTATTGCACCAACTTCTCTTGGTCAGAGAGACAAGCCCAGACGTCTCACCCAGACCTGAAGAAGAGCTCAGCATAGCTCAAAAGCTTGTTTCTCTCACCAACAGAAGTAAGCCCAATAAAAGATATTACCTCACCCACCTTATCTCTCTAATATCTTGTGACCAACACAGCTACAACACTGCAAACAATACTGGCATTAGGCATGCTGACAAAATAAATTGGCCTTGATGGATACTCAGTAAAGCAACTGCTGACAATGCTGACAAACATCGATTTTAAGCATGTACCACATAAAATATTGTTAAAGTTCTTTCAATGCAATACAATACACACAGTTATGCAGACAATGCAGTTATGAATAATTACTCCAAAAGCTCTGGCCTTCACAGCTAAACTAAATAATAATACTGTTAAGAAAAGTACTAAAGCTACAGAGAATTTATTTTCAATTAGTTGCTGCCATTTGACTTATTGGGTTTCATAAGAAATAGTTTAAGACTCATCATATTTCCAAAGCTCTTCACAGTTCCAAAGCACTTTCTACTAAAAATACTATGAATCAGTGATTTGTAGCATCATGCAACTGCAGAAGCAAGTTTTACTAGGCTTTGTTCCAGAAGTTTACCTTAGTTATATAATGCAATTAATTACTTTGAGGATTTCCTACGTCAGCAATGCTCTTCTTGAATTTATGGCAGTTTCAATTTAATTTTGAAGCACATTTTATATTACTCATACTTTATTAATCTTGACAGACCAGTCAGTGAGTCCACATAAAAGCAAAACTATCATTGCTTCTAAAAGATAAAAGCTCAGCCAATAAAAGAATGTCTGTCACGTATCCACAGTCCTTTATAATCAAACTATACTACATTTGAAATGTGTGAAAAGAAAAGTATGTGAATGGTGATGAAAAAAATCTATTTACAGATGATAATTCACTACTTCTTGTATAGTTCTCCATACTTATTAGTCACAAAAAAAGTTATGGATTGGGGACAACCTTTAAAATTTGATATTCCTTCAAAGGTAATTATAGCAGGATTTGGTGTGAAATACAGAGCTGTGTTTATGTAACATCAGGAGCACTCGGATACCACTCCAAATAACATGTATCCATCATCATTAAAAGCAACTGTTGGAAAAGTATTCACAAGGGGAGGATAATCAGTTCAAATCACACCCCCCCCCCCATTCTTTCCAAAATTAAAGGACTGCTTGAAAAGACATTTATTTTTCTAAATGTCTAAAGCTTGATAACAGATCCTTACTCTAAAACAGATACTGGTAACAACTGCCAATGTTATTCCTTTAGATGCATTCGGGGAAATACAGGAAAACTACTGCACTACAGAGTAAGGGCATTTTCCTTGCAGAAAACTTAATAAATATGTTTGTAGATGAGGGAAAAGGTGGAAATCACTGACCTCCATGCCTGATGCTGAGCAAAAGCCAGTTTATATCTAATATATTGGAGAAATTATTTAGTAACAGTTCAGCCGTTACAAAATAAGCTGTAAGGTCAATCAACAGTCCTCAGGTCCCAACTATCCTTCATTTTGAGAGATGCCCCTCAATTTAGACCCAGAATTATCTAATTCTGGAAAACAAATACATTTTCACTTTCATTATTGTAATTTAGTTTAACACCAAAATGTTGCTTCAAAAATGCTTCTATAGAAAATGCTCTTATCTTAATCATAGAAATCCCAAATCATATTAAGCTTTCTGTGCCATTGGTCTTGGGTCCTTACCTGAAATTTAATTACTTTGGAGTCCCATGTCACTTATTCGTTGGCTTAGTGCTATTTTAAAATACCTTTTTCCATTCCATAAAATCCTATAGCCATGAAAAAATATCCAATACATTGTCACATGCTGGGATGTGGGAGCACTTGGACATATAATAGATCAATAAATCCCAAATGTCATGACAGCCACAATGATGCACTCCCTCTTCCAGTTTGTTTTTTTTCTGACGTTATATACCTGTTCACACAGGGTGATATTTACCACTTTGCAGAAGGCCAGCACAAGGTCTATGTGATACTTTAATCCCATTTAAGACATAAAATAGGGAAGTCAGAGAGAAGAATAAGGCAGAGGGGAGGTAAAGGGCATACCAATAAGGACCACACTAGTTTGTGAAATATGAACCTTCAAGAAGACAGGAATTTCAAGTGATTTATAAGATGTGATAACGCCTTGCAACATCTGAACACTGAGAGAAGATGTCTAAATTGCCTCTGCTAAAGTGAATATTCTGTTTTCTATTCAGTGGCTGCCAAATACATGTGCACACAAGTAAACATTGTATTATATATTATAGGTGGGGATAATCACACTGCCTTTTATAAAGGTTGCCTGACACTTCCCATCTTAAGACCCTAATGCGGACATTTTGGGAGTCCGCATTAGGCTGAATTGTTTTGGAAAACTTCAGCAAAAATGCTTCAGCCATTTCCAAGAACAAGCCTAGGGAAAAATATATTGTTTTTCCCATAACAAAAAATTCTGGTGCCTTTTTTTGAGCAGCTCAAGTGTAGAAATTTGAAATTTGGCAGAGTGGTGATCTTTATGTAACTTTTGTGGCTTTATTGTCCCCATGAAAATCAGCCTAAATTTAGCCAAGTTAGAAACCTTTGAGCCAGGGATGGGGAAGAGACAGGACTGGGACAAGGACAAGGCAGAAGGAATCAAGCTTGGTGGGAATGAACAGAAAAAAAAGAAAAGAAAATCTATGCCCACTAGAAAACTCTCCTCTCTAGAGCCTGGAAAAAAAACACAAGGTTCCTCAGTCTTCCCAGTCCTATGCTGTCACCTAATATCTGTGAAAACCACTGACAAAGCGTTTGACTCACACACACCCCTTCTAGTGTTGCTCCACAAAGAGAACGACAACCTACTATTGCTATCAGTTACTCCAGTAGTTGAACAGGCAAATGTCTGTAGAATAGATCTAAAAATTCCCCGTGGATCTCAATACAATGGAATTTGTTGTGGGGTTTCAGTTTCCTTTTTTAAACCCTAGGAAATTTCACACACACACACACACACACACACACATATACACGTTAAAAGAATGTTATTAAGTTTATAATGTCAAGCACTCAAAAGTTAGGAAATGCCAGAATTAAGATTCCTGTGCATCTTTAATTTGGCCTCCTTGTGCGTATGCATTATGATAGTGTCTTTAATTAGTATTCTCTCTGTTCCCCCCAGGCCCTCACAAGCTTGACCGCTTCTGCCCCATCTCCTCCACTATTTCCCATTTCTGGCTCCTCATTCTAGTCTCATTTCCCTTGCTTATCCAGTCCCAGTCACCAGTTCTTAGACTTCTCATCACAGTCCCCCTCCCTCACCCGAAACTCTTGTCCCTAGTCTACATGCCCAACCAGTCCAAGTTCCCACTTCTAGGATCATCTGATTTATCTCCCAATTCCCACCTCCCAGGCCTAGTCTCCCCTTTCCAGGCTCCTTATCCAATCTCAGTCTCCTCATCCCTCACACAAAGGCACCCCCTGCCAAATTTCATGTCCCTCTTCCAAATAATGTGGGCACTAGAGTTTCTCCAAAAAAAAAAAAAAAAAAACAGCAGGTGTTTTTTTTTTTTAATATTGCTGTACATATGTTTTTCTAGCTTTGTTTTCTGAAGTGACTGGACCATTTTGGCTGAAACATAAAAACAGTCTGAGGAAGACACCTGGCATGGAAAATTTCAACTCAAATGGTTAAAGCCTGGCAAAATTATAAGCAACAGAAAACCAGGACTTATAATGGGGAGTGTCAAGAACCCTTACTAACAAGATGATGCTACCAGTGTCCCCTATAATATACGTACAACTCTATGGGTGAATGAGAGACTGGTGTTTCTCTATGATAATTACGTCAGCATTTTGGACCAAATATATGTGGTAAATATTTCTTTTCAAAGTGTGCGACCCATCATTGACTGCAATGAAAGCTCTTCTTGAGTAAAAATCGAGTAAAAACTTGAGAATTTGTCCTAAGATATTTCTTTTACTAAAAAAATTATGTAAACAATGTAGGTTTCAGAGTAGCAGCCGTGTTAGTCTGTATCCGCAAAAAGAACAGGAGTACTTGTGGCACCTTAGAGACTAACAAATTTATTAGAGCATAAGCTTTCGTGGGCTACAGCCCACTTCTTCGGATGCATATAGAGTGAAACATATATTGAGGAGATATATATACACACACACACATACAGAGAGCATGAACAGGTGGGAGTTGTCTTACCAACTCTGAGAGGCCAATTAAGTAAGAGAAAAAAACTTTTGAAGTGATAATCAAGATAGCTCAGTACAGACAGTTTGATAAGAACTGTGAGAATACTTACAAGGGGAGATAGATTCAATGTTTGTAATGGCTCAGCCATTCCCAGTCCTTATTCAATCCTGAGTTGATCGTATCTAGTTTGCATATCAATTCCAGCTCAGCAGTCTCTGTTGGAGTCTGTTTTTGAAGTTTTTTTGTTGTAAGATAGCCACCCGCAGGTCTGTCATTGAATGGCCAGACAGGTTAAAGTGTTCTCCCACTGGGTTTTGAGTATTATGATTCCTGATGTCAGATTTGTGTCCATTAATTCTTTTGCGCAGAGACTGTCCGGTTTGGCCAATGTACATGGCAGAGGGGCATTG
>NW_020664409.1:20799557-20844425 GCF_002925995.2 Terrapene triunguis
TACCAATGTGATATATGCCATCATGTGCCAGCAATGCCCCTCTGCCACGTACACTGGCCAAACCGGACAGTCTCTACGCAAATCTGACATCAGGAATCATAATACTCAAAACCCAGTGGGAGAACACTTTAACCTGTCTGGCCATTCCATGACAGACCTGCGGGTGGCTATCTTAAAACAGAAAAACTTCAAAAACAGACTCCAACGAGAGACTGCTGAGCTGGAATTGATATGCAAACTAGACACAATCAACACAGGATTAAATAAAGACTGGGAATGGCTGAGCCATTACAAACATTGAATCTATCTCCCCGTGTAAGTATTTTCACACTTGCTTCTTATCAAACTGTCTGTACTGAGCCATCTTGATTATCACTTCAAAAGTTTTTTTTCTCTTACTTAATTGGCCTCTCAGAGTTGGTAAGACAACTCCCACCTGTTCATGCTCTCTCTGTGTGTGTGTGTGTATATATATCTCCTCAATATATGTTTCACTCTATATGCATCCAAAGAAGTGGGTTGTAGCCCACGAAAGCTTATGCTCTAATAAATTTGTTAGTCTCTAAGGTGCCACAAGTACTCCTTGCGAATACAGACTAACACGGCTGCTACTCTGAAATTTGTAAATCTGTTCTCTCTCTGTGCCTCAGCAGGAAGGTGATGACTGGCCAATGATTTGGAAATATTCCTGTCTGGCCATTGGATGTCACTGTTGCACCATAGGATTACAGCAGCAACCATCATGATTTCACTCGACTGTTAATTAGATGACTCTTGGAGAAATAAGTCCTGAACTGCTCATAATTTCAGATGCTTGCCTCAAATTTTCAGAGCATTTCAATATTCAATGACCTAGAAAAAACACAATTTCAACCAGCAATGTCATTAAAAACATTTTACATTGAAAAAGGTTAAACAGCCTACCTAGTTGTAGGCAGGCTAATACCCACCACCATGGTATAAACACAACACGGATCTTGTATGGGGAACTGAGTCAGGGCAAAAGAAAGAAGGGTCGTCTGTATAAGCACTTCAAAGACAATCTGAAAAGCAGTTTCCGGTGGGCTGGCATCAATCTCCAAAAACTTGAGCAAATGGCTCAGAACAGGACTCACTGGCAGTCTCTGACAAGATCAGCATGTAACAGGTTTGAGAGGAATGAACAAAATCTCCTCCAGGCTGCACATGAAAGGCGCCACAGAACTGCATCATCAGACATCATAGATACGGACTTCCCATGCCCTTAGTGCAACTGTTAAGTATGTGACATTATTTACACTTCATATAAGGATATCAAATGCACACAAACCCACATAAATGCAGACACACTCCATTTCTATTGCGCTATTCTTGGGATCCATTATTTTTAAAATTCAAATAAGTATTGTGTTA
Organism: Terrapene triunguis; assembly: GCF_002925995.2. Lineage (NCBI taxonomy): Eukaryota > Metazoa > Chordata > Testudines > Emydidae > Terrapene > Terrapene triunguis. Next base: position 20,800,950 of record NW_020664409.1, read on the forward strand.
TAAAGAGGACAGTAACAATGAAATGTTGTAAATATTTTAGGAAAATACTTTTTATAACAGCCTGCCATAAAGAGAATGTACTGTGTATGTTTGTAAGACAAATAATACCTTGTGAGATATTAAATATCTTGCACTTCAAGTAACTACACTTAATTTGGATTATAAAAAAGTTGACATGACTCAGCTAACGTTATAGCTATTCAGCTGCACCACTTCAAGAAAACTTTACAATGCCATCCAACATTGGACAAAATATTAGTTAACCTGGCAAACAGTTACATACCCAACCTACTTGCTGCTTATAACTCAAATATAAACTCAAAATCAGAGAAAGGTAACTGAATCATTTTGACATTAATATAAAGGTGTAAAAAAAGAGCAGAATTGTCATTATGTTTACAATGATACTCAAAAGACCAGTGTTGATAGCATGGCTTTTCACAGTTCAGTTTTACTTTTCATTTTTAAGAGGCGAGATCATCTAAAATGAAATTAGTCATAGAAAATATGCATAAGATACAACTTTCTATAACACTGAACTCTGGTTTCACAAATTCTTCTATTTATTTATTACAATTATTTATTTGGATTAGGGTAGTGCTTAGACAGCCCAATCATGATCCGGGTCCAACTGGTAGGCCTCAAGGAAACAGTAAGAAGAAGTGTTTATATCATTTGAATAAGTAAGATAAATATCAGAAGTCCTTACTGATCAGCTACCTAACCACTGAACGTTGATAGTTTACCACGTTAGAGGTAATTAATTTAAGCCTTGATCTAATAAAGCATTTAACCACATGCTTAATTGTAAACATGTGAGAAGTCCCACTGATGGTATAAAAATACTGATATCAATGGGACTAATTCATTTGCTTAAAGCCTCACTTTCAGCCAGAAATCATTCTCCATATTACTTTCAGCATTCCCAAGGAAGAAGTGGCTCAGATTTCCATTCGAGGTTTGCAGCTTTGATATTAAACCAAGGGAATAAAAACTTTAATAGAATTTTAAAAAAAAGTTAAAGAAAAAAAATCAAGACAAACCATTTAAGGTTGCTCTATCAGAAATTGGAATATTAGGAAATCAGTCAGTTTTAAAACATTCACGTTGACAGTGATGTCGTGACAACTGAACCCACTGCAAACAGCCAGTCTTCAGGAGAGAGACTGTACAGTTCCAAGGGCTATAAAGTACAGATAGACAGCCCCTTTTGTAATTATGGGAAGGCCCTGTTCCCTTTGACCAGAGTCATGAAGAGAGAGCATGAAGCACTTGGAGGCTTTGCTTGAACTTGTTTTGGGAACTAAATTCCTACTGATAAATGCACAGACTGCTTACAGATAAAGTGTAGCAGGATTATGAAAATTTACACACTTTCCAGATGGTCAAGGCTCTGATGTTTTTGGTGAAAGAGCACACAACTTTCTATGCTTGTCAGGATGGCTAATGGTAAACAGAGACAACCCAAAGTACTATAAAGGAGGTAAGTCTTCTCTGATTGATTGTTTTTGTTGTCCCTCTTTTTTTGCCTTTCCTATTTTCTTGTTCTTATCAAGCCTATGGCCTTGGTGCCTCTTAAGCTATCGTCAGTGTACCCTAGCAGTCCGGCACATAATCCCAAACTACTCATTTGATATTGCCTTTATTGATTCTTTTGCTGGAAGAGCACCTGTCATACTGACAGCACCTCTGTCTCCTCAATCTTCAGCCTGACCTGAACATCTACGGATAAGTTGTCTTCCTGATGAAAAAAGGGAACCAGCTTAAGCCTAATGCAAAAACTCTGCAACCACTCATCCACATCTGACCATAACAAAACATCTTTACTTTTTTGCTCTTCTGTCTTTTTCTTTCTGTATGAGTTTGGGGAAACTGATTTAACAAAAATCACACTTTTGTGAGTTGAAACTATTTTGGTTGTAACCTAGAGCAATGTCATCATAACCTCATTTAATATGATCATAAACTTATTGACTATTGTACTATTGTAACTTAAGAGAAGTGGGAAAGACAACGCTGATTTTGTAAGTTAATTTTTTTCTTGTAGCAGAGAATGAATAAAATAGAAGAATTACAATGTGTGGTCATCAAGAAACTAGAGCCAGGGACAATTAAAGAATCCTAACACACACAACTATCCACGGGGTACAGTGTAATATATAAATAATCCCATAGGCATGACAGTGATCCTTTAACCTTTTCAGTAAAAAAGCAAGCTGGTATCTAATATTACAGTTGAAAACAGAACTATTGTGCTATCTTATATTGTACGATGGTTACCCTTATAAAGCTGCCAATATTTCAGAAAGCTAGACAGACAGACTTCAGTATTTACAATATTACCTAATCTTCTCTATATATACTATTGGGAATATACACTACACTGAAATTCCTTAGGTAAAATAATTGAAAGTCAGATCCTATCATTCTAATTTATATTTAATAGCACCATACTCTGTGAGTCGTCCCATTGACTTCAATTTCTCCAAGCCTATACTGAGGTGATATTAAAGGCTAAGAGAACTTTCTTCTCTGCCTGCACCAAAACCACCAAATCATGCCTTAAGGAGATATTTAGGGTGATAATTAGAGCTGGTCGAAAAATCTGACAAAAACTTCTTCCTGTTAAAACCGAAATATTTTGTGGGAACCTATTAGTCTCAATGAAAATTTCTCAGTTTCAGAATGGACAAGTGAGCAGGAAACACCCACCACAGAATAGCCAATAGCCTGATGATTGGAGTACTCACTTGAACCTGGGTCTTCCACATCCCATGTCCTTGATCTAATCAGGCAGAACAGGGATTTTAACTGGGTCTCCCAACATCCCAGGTGAGTGCCCTAACCATTAGGCTATTGGCTACACAGGGATGAGTCTCTCGTGTTTTTTTTTTTTCTTCATAAAAAATAGCAAAAGGTCTAATTTTTGTTTTGCATCAGAATGAAAACATATTTTGAAACCTCAGAATTTTTGATGAAATAGAATGGTTTTCTAGCCCATCCTAGTGATAAGCCATTTTACGAAATCTGACTTCTTTCCATCCATAGCAGCACCAAGCTCAAAGCATTGCAGAGAATAATTGTCCTACTTCTGAAAGAGACCAACCGTACTGTGGAAGATTTCTTAGGCTGCATGGATCTGTTCTCCTACCCACAATCAACAAACAGCCCACCTTCATTCCATGAGTTCAGTTAATTTACACAACAGAAAGCACCAGACACTGTAAGGAAACTTGACCCAAGACTTGTGAAACTGACTCCTGCCCTTCCTAGTTGGTAAGAGAGAGTCACAAGCAACCAATGCCTCTTTTGATGGAAAAATCTAATGCATCATTCAGGGAAGGAATCTTCTTTCCTCTTTCAGAAATTCAAAAGGTTCAGACAATAATGAAAAAATACACCCTGGATAGATTGTACCTAGCTAACTACTGCAATAACCTTCCATTTCTCAGGAAGGTCACAGAGAAGCTAGCTAAAAGCTGCTTTCAGGCTCATCTAACCGAAGCCAATATCCTAGATGCGATGAATGAACAGCAGCTGGTTGAAGCTCTATTAGAGTAAAATGGCAGCTAGGATAACTGGCAGAAGAAAATACTGTGAGGAGTTCTGAACCATAGTGTGGTTTACTTTAGCTGGAGATACACATCCACAATTGGTCAATTCAGTCCACAGTTTAGGACTGCACCTGAATTCCTCACTGACGTTAAACTCTCACATAGCAATGACTGTAAGTAACATGTTCCGTCATTTAAGGCTGGTTAGGATATAGCATCTCATCCAGGAAGATAGTAACCTGGCCTCAATAATATACGTCTTTACCACCTCGTGGCTAATCTACAGCAATGCAATATATCTGGGCAGGAAGCCAGGCGCCCTCAGGAAACAACAACAGAAAACAGCCCATTGCTTCAGCAATATGGGCAACTGTGAGCAAATCAGATTTGTTCTCTACTAGTTACATTGGCTCCCTGTAGAATACCATGTCAAATACAATGTGTCTGTCCTCTTCTACAAGGTGCTCAGTGGTTTGGGTCCAGGATGTGAGATAACTGGGGTAAGATCCAGGCTAATTACTAGTTGTGTCCCCCTGGCCTCTAACCTGGGGTGTCTTTTTCACTGATTTCCTCATGCAGCCACCACTCCTGGTCTGCTCACAAAACAGCCTCCAGCACGTAAGTCATGCCCAGCTATGTCTCACACTGGCTTTTTAGTTGCAGGGTGACCCAATACACTCCCAGTCTCAGATTTCCCCCCAGAAATGTATATCTTGTATTGCCCGGCCCTTTTCTGGACAATACAAGCTTATATAAAGTTTATCATTTAATTAATAACGATACGCACATTCTTGCTGTCCCAAATGGAGTCTCCCAAACACTTCAATTCAAACACACTATTAGATAAAACAATAAAACAAGTTTATCAACTACAAAGAGAGAGATTTTAAGTGGTTACAAGTAATGAGACATAAAAGTCAGAATTGGTTACAAGACAAATAAAAGTAAAACACAACTAATGCCTAACTTAGCCAGCTAGGGTAAATTCAAAGCAATATCTCTCCCCGGCCCAACATGTTTCAACAGTTTTATTGGCTGAACTTCTTTCAGTCAGAACCCCTTCCCCAATCCAATTATACTTCTTTTGTTCTTCAGTTGAAGGCCATGGTCAGAGAGAAAGCAAGGGATCATTTGTGGTGTCTTCCCTTCCTTTTTTATAGTCCTCTCCCTCCTTTGAGAAGCATCTCCAGCTGGGAACATGGGGTAACAGGCACACTGTGTGGATGGGAGCCCCATGGTATTTCTTTGCTAAGATGTAGGGTTTTTGTCCGTGTCCCTTTTCCTGCGAATGAATAGCTTCTTAGCAGGTGATGGTCCATTTGACTGATGCATCAGATTGCTCTTTGACTGTGAAGAACTGGTTTGGCCACACCCTTTTAGGAACACATTTTAGTAACATGATACAGTGGAATCTGATACTTTACATAAAACAACATTGTCACACATATTTTTATCAGGACAATAATGATCGGTAAATTATGAATTTTCAAATGGTACCTCACAAGGCATACTTTGTACAAAGATTATTACAATAGTGCACAAGACGTGAATACAGGGATACAGTTGGTTACTCAGGATACCTAAAATATCACCTAAAGCTGTGGAATGAGGACCATGGTCAACAGTTCCACTCCACAGAGGCAATGAAGTTGTCTAATATAAGAGTAAAAAATGCTTAAAACAGTGTTTTTTCAAATGATTATCATAAAGATGGGAATGAACTCCTTCAGGATCTAAGAACTACCTCAAACCTCACCACTTTCTGTTCCCATTGCAAGGCATGCTTCTTCACACCTGCTTTCAATAATATATAAACACAAAGCACAATGGACAAAACCAAAAAATTATAGAAAAAAACCTCAATTTTCTCAAGTGCTAGTCACATCACTTTATGCATTTCTGGAAAATGCTCAGACATCACCATGATGTAAGAACTTGCACAGAATAAATGATTACTCAATGCGTATATTGGTGGTAGAACATAGACCTTATTTAACTAACCCTCACTTGTGTTGGTGAACATTTACTCATGTGAGTAACCCCATTGACTTAAATGGAACTACTCGTGTGAGTAAGTGCTCACCAACACAAGTGTATCATAAGCTGACCATAAAGTAATTGGTAAATTTTTAAGAGTGGCCACCTACCAAGGTTTATTTAACAGTAGTTTCGAAGAGGCAATATAGATTTCAGATAGAACGTGGCAAGAATACTTCCCCTCCTCATCCCCCCATATGTAAGCATGAACTTGTCAAATTTAATTACATTTCTTTTTAATACAATCAAAACAAAAGCATAGCTAGCAGCAAATCCACAATATTTTCTTCTTTTGGAAACCAATGTTAATTATAGAACTGATCTTCAAATAATCCCTTGTCAAGGTTGGCATATTCTCTATAAACCTTTCACATCAAAAGGACCTGTTTTTGCTAATCTGTAATCTACGGTTCTTTGGTATGCAAACCTAAACACAGCAGTATATAACTAGCATCGAAGAAATGTGTAACAGCACAGGGAAGAAAAACTATAACAGTTAATCAGAGGAAAAACAAAAATGCAGATAAAGTATTTGGAAATGAAGTTTGACACAAACATCATAAATTATATTTTTGCTTTTGATGACTCTCTTGGGAGCAGAGAGTGGTCTGATTTAAATTTAATTGACAGAGAAGGTGGGTGAGGTAATATCTTTTATTGGACCAACTTCTGTTGGTGAGAGAAACAAGCTTTAGAGGTATGTCATCATGAAGCAGGTCATTATCAAAAGTTGTTAATTTACTAATACGCTCCATACTCTTAATCCTTCAGCAACTAAATTAATTAGTTGTTACAGATTGCACACTGAAATATTACCACAGACCATCGGAATAAATTTAGATGCAAAAAATGTAATATTTTAAATATTAAGATAATATTTTAGGAATATCTATTCCCCACTGCTAAACATAGTAGATTATCTCTTTCTTACATTCAACATTTTGTTTATGATATACTCATTGTGTATACTCATTGTGAGGGTATTATGTGAATACTTGACCGAAATGTAATTTAGAAGGCTGAAACAGCATGTGCAAGAATAGCATACTTTTTCCATAGAAGATATGAAATCTGTTACCTTGCCAATATTTCTGAATTCTCTCAAGTGAAGTCTGACTTCATAATGCAGAATATTCATGCCAAATATTTGTAAGCTTCCATATCATGTAAAATAGTTGCTTGCAGGTTAAATAGGCCATTCTGATGAATACAAATTTTATATAATTTACATATAAGGGGACACTATATAAAACCCAAGGATTAATGGGACATAAGACATTTCTGCATAGGATTCCTTATTCCTCACTCACCACTATACTTCCACCTTACATTCACACCTAAACTGTCTCCTCTCTTATTCAGATCTGTGTACACACAAAATGTAGTTGGCTACCAAATACTTGATGGACATTTTTATGTTCAAAGAATGGTGCACCAACAGTCGTTTTGAAAAATGACTTCATTCTATAAAACTGTTGTTTCCTTAATTATGCTTTTCAAGCAATTTCATTTCTCACCCTTCCTGATGCTTGACTTATTTTCTCATACTACACACTGTATTATGATATCCATTGTTTGAGATGTAGCATGATACAACTGATGAAGTCTGACACTACTGCAATGTAATTTGAAATGTGTAGTTCTGCAACAATCTACATAATGAATGAAAAATGAGTTTTATAAATAAAGTTACATTTTAGGCCCTGATTCAGCAAGATACTTAAGCATGTGAATAGTCCCAATGAAGCTGAAGAGACAAAGATCCAAGGGAGAAGTCAATAATTCCTTTTCATTCATGTTCTACTAAAACACAGATTAATAAAGCCCTCATCTTGTAAGCACGTATATGCGTCAATGGAACTACTCACACAGTAAAGTTAAGAACGTACATGAGTGTGTACAGGATTATGAAGTACTAAATGAATCTACGAAGTTAATTAGAAAACTTCCTTTCTTTTTTAAAGAAATTCAAGGGGATCTCAGCAGAATTTAGTCTCAGTATATAGCTCTGTATAGGATAGTGCCTATTCCCTCCCCGTTGCCTTAACATAAGATCACAGGACCTCCTGGGTCATACAGTCCAGTCCCCTGCAATTGCAGGCAACCACAACATGCAATCCCTCTCATAAACTTATCAAGCCCGACTTTGAGTGATCTTCATTAGCTTTCACATGGAATCACTTTTAAATATCAATTCTAAAAGCTAACACATCTAACATTTTAAAACCGTCTCTAAAAGATCACTGATATATCAGTTCATTAAAAAGGCTGTGTATGGAGTTTCACACACACATTTGGTATTTTGAGAATGGGCCAGATCAGCATAAAATGAGTAGTTGCCACATAAACAAACACACATATGAAGCTTTGGGGATGGAGAAGTAATACTGTACAGTACACCCCCTTAGGAGAAAATATACATTTAAATAAAACATCCAGGAAGGCATCACCACATAACCCCAAGGCTGCCTGGGGCTTTTCAGGCTCCATGTGAGCCTTTGCATCTCCTCCACAAATCCACGATGTCATTAAGCAATCCATTCTCCACTCTTCCTACTCTGTATCTATGCAGGAGATTCCATATAGGCATGCAGTGTCCTAGATCTGTAAGCCCTGATAGTTGCTTAGGAGTGAGTTTACTACAGTTCCCATTAGATACAGGGTGGAGGTCTTCAGCCAACATTGTTTATGTATTGGAATATTTTGTTGTTGTGGGTGGACCTTGTGTGGTTTAAGGTCTGTCTCTAATGTAATCTGTATTTCAGAGTGGTAGGCAGGCAATGATTAATAGAAAAGCAGTTTTCCAGGGTTAAAACTGCCTTTTTCCTTCAGATTTGAATGATACGTGGATATAAATTATAATAGACCTAATACTGTTCCCCCACAAATTTATGGGTGATGAGCTGGGAAGTATTAAATATGATAGTCTCATAGTATTCATGATTGGAAGCAAATACAATACACAGTGCAAATCTTTATCAGCGTAATTAATTTATTTTCCAATTGTTGTAAAATGCAAAAAATCCAATTATTCACAATAAACTCTTTTTCCCCTTCTTTCATCTTTAAATTTTCATCTGGCTTGTAAGCTAAAGAGCAAGAGTATCTATTCCAAATAATTTCTAGTATTATGAATGCTGAAGCATATCTGAGTTTTTTGAAGGAGGTTTAATACAAATTTGTTTCAGAAACCATGTCTGAAGTGAGTTCCATTCATCCTTCCTGAATAGGACCTCATGCAGAGACTCCACTGGCAAGCATGTTATACTGCTGAAGGTCAACAAGATCTAATGTCTGACTAGCATTGAGAAACAAGAAAAGCCATCATTTGTAAACTGTCAAGGCCAAATGACAGCAAATACGTCAAATGGAAATAATAGATAAAGTAGATGCAGGAAAGAGAAAAGATAACTTCAGAAAAACAGCAGAGGTGCAGTCTTTTTGTATACCTCTATTACTAATGTACTTGAGTAACCTACATCTCTTTTCTCACCTAATTCATTTGTATTACTCAGACCATACTCTTACTAATCTCTCAGTACTTTAGTAGTCTCATTGAATGCATTTAAAATAATGGGTCTAACTTTTCTCACTTTAAATATTTACGTAAAAGTCAGTAGTTACTACACCATATATTTGCATAATTCATTGCAATACCCTTAAAATTAGAGGAAATTATGGCCTTTATTTTAAATTGTGAACATATAAACTGTATAAAAACAATGTCATCATAGAGGATGGTGTTATGCACTCCTACGTACAATATATTACCACCACAAGACACAGCACTCATCATGAAGTATCTTGGGCTTTATCTACAGTTACAGGAGCACAAATAGCATAATGCACCAAAGTGCTGTGCTGTAACTCCCTCATAGGGACGCTGTGGGCATGAACTGAAAGGTTCCTAATTTGCATCAATATAATCCAGAGAATTAGCAAAAAGAACAGGAGTACTTGTGGCACCTTAGAGACTAACAAATTTGTTCGTCTCTAAGGTGCCACAAGTACTCCTGTTCTTTTTGCGGATACAGACTAACACGGCTGCTACTCTGAAACCAGAGAATCAGCAACTTTTCAATTCGTGCCTTCAGCATCCACATGGGGGAGTCAGAGAGCAGCTCTTTGGTGCGCACTGCTATTCATAGTCCCATAGTCCAAAATGAGGGGCACCGTAGACATACTCTTGGAAAATCAACTACTTGTGTACAGATTTCCATGCAAAGAGGAAAGGAATGGGAGGTCTATATATTTAAAAACAATGTTAGTAACTTTACTGCAGCATCAACCCTCCGCCTCCCCACAAAAATTACCGGAAAAAACAATAAAATTATTAAATAATACAAATATGTTAAAGGCAAAAGTGAATGATTTCAAAATATGCCTAATGTGAAAATTTATATTAGGCATTTGTTTGGGTTTTTTGTATTTCCTTGTCTGTCTATAAAATGAGGATGATGACACTTACCTCCTTTTGTAGAGCACTTTGAGATCTACAGATGAAAAGTACTATATAAGAGCTAGGTATTATTAGGGCTGTCAATTAATCACAATTAACTCACACGATTAACTCAAAAAATTAATCGCGATTTAAAAACTTTATCGCTATTAATTGCATTGTTAAACAATAGAATACCAATTGAAATTAAATAAATATTTTGGATGTTTTTCTACATTTTCAATATTGATTTCAATTACAACACAGAATACAAAGTGCATGCAAAGTGCTCATTTTATTTATTTATTTTTTACAAATATATGCACTGTAAAAATGATAAAAAAAATAATATTTTTCAATTCACCTCATATAAGTACTGTAGTGCAATCTCTTTATTGTGAAAGTGTAACTAACAAATGTTGATTTTTTTTTTGGTTACATAACTGCACTACAAGAAGTAGGACTGAGTGGACTTGTAGGCTCTAAAGTTTTACATTGTTTTATTTTTGAATTCAGGTTTTTTTGTACCTAATTCTACATTTGTAAGTTCAACTTTCATGATAAAGAGATTGCACTACAGTACTTGTATAAGGTGAATTGAAAAATATTTTTTTTTGTTTTTTACAATGCAAATATTTGTAATTAAAAATAAATATAAAGTGAGCACCATACACTTTGTATTCTGTGTTGTAATTTAAATCAATATATTTGAAAATGTAGTAAACATGCAAAAATATTTTAAATAAATGGTATTCTATTGTTGTTTAACAGCGCGATCAATTGTTTTAATCACTTGTCAGCCCTAATAATTATTATCCAAGTATATAAGGTTATATATGATACATAAGAAATACATGATACCACCATGCGGGGGACATATTTCAACTCCATGCAATTGGATTGGCTGCAATACTCATAAGGGCCAAAATCATGAGAGATTTATGCTGGTAACCCCAACTAATTGTCAATCCAATCTTTCTAATACACCATCATGTATTCTGTATATGCCCCACACAGTTTACAGAAAAACTCTTTTTGAAATTATTATAAAAATCTTTAAAATTGCTCTGGTACTCTTTCCCGTCTCCATGAATCTGTAAAACCAGGAGCATTGATTACAATGCCCAGTTAAGTGTTCAGTCTGAGCTCAATCCAAATTCCACTGAAATCAATGGGAATATTTTCCATTGGTTTACTGGAGCTGGTCCTGTAGGCATAATAATTGTCTTTTTCAAGACATGTCCCAACAATATGCTTTGAAAATTGATGTAGTTTAACATACAGGGTAAAGTTTTCAAAAGCACCTAAGTACCTATATCTGATTGACTTTCAAAATTCAATGAAAGTCAATGGGACTTAGATGCCTAAATCACTTAGGTTCTTTTGAAAACGTTGCCTATAACTAACTAAATGAATAATAATCAGCACATTTTCAAGAATTTTGTCAGAAGCCTATCATTTTTAAAATGCCATTTTGCTATCAACAATAAGTTCGGGGATGAGAAGCAGAAGAGTAGGAATTCAAGCTTTGCAAGTGTTTGGGCATATTGAACAAAGTGCACTTAGACATACTTCTCGCCTGAAAACTATAGTCTAATCTAAAAGAGAAAAAATGGGATACAGAAAAGGATTATATACAAGCCTTTTAGAAATGTACAGCAGACTGCCTGCACTACAGTATTAATGATGGCTAAACATATACTAGAGCAGGGGTCGGCAACGTTCGGCACACGGCTCCCCAGGGTAAGCACCCTGGCGGGCCGGGCCAGTTTATTTACCTGCTGACGCGGCAGGTTCGGCCGATCGCGGCCCCCACTGGTCGCGGTTCGCCGTCCCGGGCCAATGGGGGTGGCGGGAAGCCGCGGCCAGCACATCCCTCGCCCGTGCCGCTTCCCGCCGCCCCCATTGGCCTGGGACGGCGAACCGCAGCCAGTGGGGGCCGCGATCGGCCAAACCTGCCGTGTCAGCAGGTAAATAAACTGGCCCGGCCCGCTAGGGTGCTTACCCTGGTGAGCCGTGTGCCAAACGTTGCCGACTCCTGTACTAGAGAGTAAAATTCATCCCTGTACCGAGGGCCAGCCCAACGCTCATGTGCCACTTAAATCCCACTGAGGGTTTAAGTAGGACTTAAATGGTACATAGGCATGCTGTATAGGGATGAATTTCACCCCTAGCAGAAAGCGCTCTCAAAGAAAAAATATATTCAAGTAGAATTACTTGATAATGACCATCTTCTTCCCCACACAAACCCCTTATAAGTAAAACTATAGGAATTGGTTATCCAAAGACATGAGAAAAAGTGAATGCATTCATAATTTCAGAGGGGAAAAAAGGAGAAAACTTACACCAATCTAATAAGCAATATTATAATCAGCCAGTACTACATGGAACTGGATAATAAAAGAGGCAAAAATCAACATGTGAGCTAGAATCCCTAACCCGAAGATAAAACAAAGCTCTCTGCACTTGACAAATATCCAAGGTAAATGATCCCCTCCATCCTTATTTCAATAGCAATGAAACAGGGAGAAAAAATTGAAAATCAAATTTCCTCACAACAGTAGACAGCATCATTATCTATGTACCCAATGTTCTGCAATCGATTACACTGCTTGTCCTGTTAACAGCTACAAGCAATCGACATGAGACACTTTACCTTTTACATGCTATACATAATGCTTAAAAAAAGTTAATTAAAAAAACAAACTAAAATAACATTTTTGCTTGATTGTTTTAGAGCAGTGAGCAAACTTATTTGATTGGGCTCCCCTTCTTTGTGTCTGTAGTCATTTACGCTGCCTCCACAAGTACATATACCGGCACCCAGCTCTGAAGGCAGCACCATGCCAGCAGCAGCACAGAAATAAGGGAGGCAATGTAAAACGTTATATTTATCAATATAACTTTTCACATCAGGGTTAGCACCCCATTGATACACTTACTTCCATGCTGCTGCTGCCGCCATGCCGGGGCTGACAGCCAGAGCCCCGCCGCCTCCAGGTAAGGGATTGGGGTCGGGGGGGTGAGGAGAGCCCAGGTGGCGGGGCTCTTTCTGTCAGCCCTGGGGCACCGGTCTCCAGCTGTCCCCTTTATCCCCACCTCATAGGTGTGCATAGCCCTTCTGTAGGAGCCTCAGCCACCTGGGGCTGACAGACAGAGCTCTTAAAAAAATATCACACAGCTTGTGCCTCCCCTTGGGAGGCCCACCCCATAGTTTGAGAACTTCTGTTTTAGAGTGAACTTAGTGCTGTCGAAAGGAGCTGGAGCAACAACCTTGAAAAACCACAGACCAACCTTGAGCTACAGAAAGGTATAGCATGCTACTTTTATTATAATGAAAACTTCCAAAATCATCCTGCCAATGTCTCACAATCCTGATCCAATGGAATCACTTTTAGGGAAAAAAAATTTAGAACCCATATCTATTCAGCGCTTGGGCTCTGCTGTTAAAGCCAGAAAGGATGCCAATTAGAACCCCTTCTAATTATTTTTGTGATTTTGGGTTACTAAGGCCAGAGCCAAAGACCCTTGGAAACAGACTGAAACCACAAGCTCACTTCAAAAACTACTGAACACATGATGAGAAAGGGGGAGGGGGGAGTGTGTGAACTGTTTTAATTTTCATTGAAATTTCATTTTCATTCGAGTCATTAATTAAGCTTGATAGACATATAGCTCACAAAAACCACAGTAATTCTGTATTAAGGTTTGGTTTGTAATTATTCCTTCTTTTTTTATTTTCTGGTAAAATCTCTTCAGTTATGCGAGTTCCAATATCATGCTGTAGGATTCAACATTTAGCTGAACCATAATTTTAAATTCTGATTTCCTCTAGAAGACTACAATGTGTTTATTTTCTTAGAAGCAAAACATCAATAATTATGGATCTAATATCATCCCCCTATAATCCATGCCCTCAGATCTGACCTCTCTTATGGAATGCCACCTCCATAGCAATGTTCTCTCATATCGGCACCCTACACAGAGACAGAGATGGAGCCAGAGTCAGGATATATATTCTATACCTCTGAGACATCTTCCACAGACACTGTTTCTTTTTGTGTGGGGCCCCTTCTGCAGCTGAAAATCCCTTGAAGAAGTCCATGACAGCATGGCTCAAATGGAGATGAATTATTCAGGATCTGGAGGAGGGCAAGAAGCATCAGAGCTGGCACAGAAACACAGGGCTTACTTGACTAGAGCCCGGGCTGCACCTGTAGATCCTCTGGGAGATGTGGGGTTTGAAGGCAGAAGTGCTCCCTATGCCCCAGGAGTGCAAACTCCAACCCGAGTGGAACCATTTTGAGGAAACTCTGTGAGAAGATTCTCTTCTTTTTAGGTTATCTTCCATGGTTTTTTTTCCATAGAGATGGAGATCCAGATCTATAAATTTAAAACTACTAAAGAATGCCTTAAATACTATAGATTATGAGAAATGGCATTTATATTAGTATCCATAGGGCTTTTGATCCACTTTCTAAAGTATGTTATATATTATATAATTACTATTTAAAACAGTAACCTGTACCAAACATATTTTGTTCTTTATTACTTTGGTGGATTAAAATGAGAGGTGGCTATATTGCCAGCAGTCATAACACAATTTGCTGTTATCTTGTCAGATCCCATAAACTAAAGCAGGAATGGGCCTGGCTACTATACCTGCACAGGAGGAGATCACAGGTGCATTTCTAAAAAGGTATGTTAGTGATAAAATAGATGAGTCACTGGTCAACCAATATCCAAGCAAGATGTAAGGGAGCAAGTATTGTCAATGGAGTCAATAATGAAATGTAATACTGAGGTCCTAACTTTTGAGGCTCATGAAAAGGCACAATAATAATAGCATTAATCCCAGGGTTTTGCTCCAATTCCAGCTTGGGTTATTACGTCTCTAATTACATTCCTCACTGCATAAAAAACTCCCTGGGTAGATTCAACTGGTAAAGTTCACTTCCTACCTTTAAATAACTTATTAGTTGTGCTACTGCAGACTAGCCAATAGAGCTGGTTGGAAAATTTTATGTCAGAATGATTTTCCTACTGAAAATTCACCAAAAAAAAAAAAAAAAAAAAAAAAAAAAAATAAAAATCTTCCACAGGAAAATTTTAATTTTGTTGAAAAATTTCAGTTTTCCATTGGAAAATGAGTCCCAGCTCAAAGCAGCCTGTCTGGACAGTTTCTGCTCCCCAGCTTCAAGGCATTCTGCTAGGCAAAAAGCCCCAGAGTTGGAGGGCCCAGGGACTCCCATGTTCCGGTCTCCCCTGGTGGGCTTCTGGGGTTTAGGGAAGCTTAGGGAGCCCACGAAACATTTCAAAAAGGTTGAAACAAAATATTACATCAACTTTTTCTAAACAAAATTTCAGAATTCCCATTCCATAGGAAAATTTGAAATTCCAATTTTTTGTTCCACTTTGAAATTTTGTTCCATTTGGAATTTCCCACAGAATAGGAGTTTCAATTTCTGCTGGGTAATGTGTTTCACTTAACAATGAAATACAGCCACCTCTGGAATGGATCAGACATCCTAACATGGGGGATAGCTCAGTGATTTGAGCATTGGCCTGCTAAACCTAGGGATGTGTTGTGAGTTCAATCCTTGAGGGGCCACTTAGGATCTGGGGCAAAATCAGTACTTGGTCCTGCTAGTGAAGGCAGCGGGCTAGACTGAATGACCTTTCAGGGTCCCTTCCAGCTCTATGAGATAGGTATATCTCCATATATTTTAAGAGGGGGAAGGGATAGCTCAGTGATTTGAGCATTGGCCTGCTAAACCCAGGGTTGTGAGTTCAATCCTTGAGAGGGCCAATTAAGGATTTAGTTGGGGATTGGTCCTGCTTTGAGCAGGGGGTTGGACTAGATGACCTCCTAAGGTCCCTTCCAACCCTGATGTTCTATGATATTCAACATACGTATAAGTTATGTGTGGTATATATGAACCTTCAGGATAAAAGGGTGAGGTTTTTTTTAAAAAACAACATTTATAAATGTGAATTTTGTCCCCTTCCTAGTGACTGGTCCACATGAAAGACAAAGTTCTAGTGCTGCTGATGCTACCACCCACTGGAGTGACTCTTTTAGCTCAAGTAGTAGAAGCTTGTGCATTGGTACTAAGGCGCTTGGGTTCAGCATCTATTCCTTGGTGCCTGGTGGTGGAAGCTAGTTACAAATGCATGTACTGACAGAAGTGTTTTCTAGTGGTTAGAACAAAAGACTGTGATGAATACCCAACTCTGTCACCAATATGATGTGTGACCTTGGTTAAGCCAACAAGCACTTTTGATATGGTTTGCTTATCTGTAAAATGGAAATGATATGTATCTACCAGAATTGTTGTGAGGCCTAAATAATATTGGGGGGGGGGGGGGGGGGAGAGGGGGAAGCAGAGAGCTCTTCAAATGAAAAGCATTTAAAAATGCCAGGTAGTAGTATTGCTATAAATCCAAATGTATTTGCATTAGATGTATTAAAGCAGCTGGTTCTAATATCTGGACTCATGTAATATAAACATACCAAATTCTTGGTGATTGTTTAACCAAGAGCCTGGACCAGTCTGAAGTAGGTTACTTGCCCTTTTGGCATAAATATAGTCCTTATTAATGTTTGTGATTTGCAATACTTCTATATTTGGATACTTTCTGAAATGAAAAGAAGCAAAAAAGAGACCAAAACCTCATCCATCAGTAGGTATTACATTTATGACATAATAATTTCCATAGCAACATGTTCTAGTATCATAAACACAGACATCATGAAATTATGAGGTCTTAGGGCTCAATAAAAATAGCAGTTAGGAAGTGGAAATGCTAATAAAAAGTAACAGTAACATGGATCAAACTTGCTAAATAATGGATCATTATTTAAAACATCTGTAACCATTTCTGGACAAGCTCTTAAAGATTATTTCTACTTGGATAAATGCCACCACATTCTCACTAAATATATGGTTTTTACTTTCATTCAACCTGTTATGTAAATATTTAAAGGTGATGTCTAAATCACTGACAGAAATTACTTCAGTGTTATTTGTGTCTTCGACATTTATTTCACCGTATGAAACGTAGTCCTTCATTTTTAAAAAAATATTTAAGTTATGCTGCAAACTAAATGTTATATTTAGATAAAACTATTTGATAAAACTGAGGAAAACTGCCTTTGGTTTTGGCATACATTTTCCAGTTCAACTTAACATCTACTAAATTTTCAGCTCCTTCAAACATAAACCTAATGTAAGCAAATCACAAGAATAGGTAAAGAAAACAAACTCAGTACCCATTAGCAAGTAAATGAGCAATAATAAAATAACAACTATAATAAAGCTCAAAACCAAAAACCAAGCAGTGCCTCCAATTTCATGCACCACTCCGGGCATCTCACCAGAATATGGTGACATTCAGGTTAATTCAAGTCTTCCAGAGTGTGGTCTACCTCACTTACGTAACATGAAGCTGAGAGTCCTGTACAAAGCCCCCAAATTTTGCTGGCTAGGATACTGAACCAAGGTAAAATAAAATTATACGAATTGAGGCAGGTCACCACCACGCATTACTGACATAATTACTATTTATATCCCAAACAAATTGTGTTTATAATTAATCTACATAGATGTGTGTTCCTATAACTGTTACCATCATCCTTCCTTCTTCATTTTCTCCAATTATGTCCACCTTGCATCATATCCTAGTTTACATTGTAAACTCTGAAGGGTGGGGTTTTCTCTTACTACACCTCTACCTTGATATAACGCTGTCCTTGGGAGCCAAAAAATCTTACTGCGTTATAGGTGAAACTGTGTTATATCGAACTTGCTTTGATCCACCAGAGTGCGCAGCCCCGCCTGCCCAGAGCACTGCTTTACCGCGTTATATCCGAATTCGTCTTATATCGGGTCACGTTATATCGGGGTAGAGGTGTATGTATTTGTAATATGCCCAGCACAGTGGGGCTCTAAGTTGATCGGGGCCCCTGTGTTCCATATAAACACAAATAATAATAAAATATATAGTCTGATTACTTTTTAAATGATAAGAGTCAAAAACAGAAGCAGCCTGAAACATAGAAATGGGTTCACTGATATATTTTCTCAATGTGGCTAAGTAGAACGTACTCATTTGGAAATACCGTATTAGTGAATTGAACATAAGAGTCTGATCCCCATCCTCGCAAGTCTTATGATCAGCTGAAGAGACATTTTACTCATGCTCATTTCTGATAAGTTTTGTAACAGGATTAACCTAAACTGAAAAAGGTCACATATCCCTAAAAAGAAGCAGGCAGGCTTCAGAGAAGGTTGCAGTTGTCTTTTTGATTAACAGCATGAGGACATTTTTATCCATTTCTTTTCCTCGTATTCTGATCACTACCATTGCTATAGAATCTCATGTGGGAATGTGAAAACACTGAATTTTTGTGTTTGCATCTGTGAACACAATAAAAATTAGCTTGCAAATGAAAGACAGTTGATGTTGCCTAGCCTGAGACAGTAGAAGATCCAAAGTTATGTATTTAAAAACAGCCTCGATTGCTTGAAGACCTTATACGCCCCTCTTCTTCAAATAAGGGAGAGTACATTATCTGACCAGATCACTGTCATGCATCTTGTGAGACAGTCTAGCACTTGGCAGCCCTCACACACCTCTCAGGTAAAATCAGATGAATAAGACAGAAACATTGCACCACAAAATACTCTTTAACCTAAGAGAAGGCACGTAGGGCTGTGAGCCAGAAGAACATTAATTGTAGGCTCACATTCACTGTTGTTAATATTTCTGCAATTTGCAATCCATATAATTAAGCAAGGAGTTATACCCCTACCTTGGAATAGAGCTCAACTTTTTAATATGACAGATCCAAGCAACATTCTCCCCCCTCCATCATAATGCCTTTCAAAATAAATATTCCAAAACTCTGTGTTTGGCTATACAGGGAGTAGGCAATCTATGGCACGCATGCCAAAGGTGGCACACAAGCTGATTTTCAGTGGCACTCAGACTGCCTGGGTCCTGGCCACCGGTCCAGGGGGCTCTGCATTTTAATTTAATTGTAAATGAAGCTTCTTAAACATTTTAAAAACCTTACTTACTTTACATACAACAATAATTTAGTTATATAGACTTATAGAAAGAGACCTTCTAAAAATGTTAAAATGTATTACTGGCATGCGAAACCTTAAATTAGAGTGAATAAATGAAGACTCAGCACACCACTTCTGAAAGGTTGCCGACCGTTGGGCTATATCATTAGCTGGCTAGCAATAATAATACAAAACAGTTAGCAACTCAATGTGAAGATTTAACATGAGTTCTTAGGTTTATGCCTGGGCCATCAGAGACTAGAAGTACTCTCTGGAAGTAACATACTCAGTGCTGCCACTACAGGGTCTACTGAATGACCAGTCCAGTGCCCTTTGAAATCAGTGGGAATTTTTCCGCTGAACTCAGTATGCATTGGATTGGGCCCATACACAGTGGGCGGCTTGCCGTGCTCTCTAGAGACACTCATTTAGGCTCTTATTAGGAAGGTACTTAAGCACGTGTATAATTTTAAGAACTTGAGTGATCAATTAAACTATTTGTGGAGTAAATAATAATTCAACAAGAGTCAAGTTCCTTTCCATTTTTCTACAGGTTTTTTGTACTTTTCATTTCTCTCTCTAGACAATATTTCAACATAATGTAGACATTAAAACTGGTATTCATGAGATGAGGCATATATGAATATTTCATAATGTCAGTGGACTTCTTCCCCTTCACCCTCATTCCAATATATAAAATTATTTATTTTTTCCCCGTTGTAGAAATTAAGGGAGAGATCAGCAAATATTTTTGAGCAGCCACCAAAGACAAGCATGAAGCAAATACAGAAGAAATAGATTTGATTACATTTCAGAAAAATGTTCATTATGTTTTGCCTTTTGTTTTATAACTCAAGGTTTCAGGGTTTCCTGATTCTTCTAAGCCTTATTTGCTGTTTACAAGCAACATAGCCATGTGCATTCCAATTACAGCATTTTCACATTCTTTCCTTCAGTATTGAGTGTGAATGCTATGTAGCTACTGTAAATGAACATAAGGAAAATGTAAAAAAGGTCATCAGCTTTTGTAGATAATAGGATTTTAATAATCAGTTTGAAATTAAAATTTCTAGAGATAGAAAAGTAAATTAAAATTATTTCTTGGATAGCCACATAATATATTGATTAACATAGCCATGCCATAACTAAAGCAAATTGTTGCAGCTGCCCTTAGGCAGGGCTTCTAAAATGTAATATATTAATGTGGGCAAGGAAATATTGCTCAATAATCTTTAGTTCATCACGTGGATGCCTCTTCAATTCTGCTTATTTAGTTGAGGCCTTGAAGCCAGGGGTAGCATCTATGGTAAGTCAAGTCCACATGCCAAAATCTCTCATTCAGTGCATCTCTTGAGCAGCCTCCATCAGCAAGGGTCATTTGGGGTATGTCTACGCTGCTATTAGACACCCGCAGCTGGCCCATGCCAGATGACTCAGGCTCACAGAGCTGTTTAATTGCAGTGAAGTTGTTCAGGCTTGGGCTGGAATCGGGGCTCTAGGACCCTATGATGTTGGAGGGCCCCAAAACCCAGGCTCCAGCTTGAGCCCAAATGTCTACACCACAATTAGGGCTTGTCTACACTACCGCGGTAATAACGTAACTGGAGTTGATATAGCTTAGGTTGACTTACCACAGTGTCTACACTGCGCTGCATCGACTGGAGACGCTCTCCCTTTGACTTACCTTATTCATCTCGGAGTGGTGGATTACCGGAGTTGACTGGAGAGTGCTCTGCAATCGATTTAATGGGTTCCCTAGACCCGCTGAATTGACGTCCGCTGCATTGATTGCAGCCATGCTGATCTACCAGTAAGTATAGACCGGGCCTTAATCAGCCCCTTAGCCAAATACCCCCGAGCCCGAGTCAGCTGGTATAGGCCGGCCATATGTGTCTAATTGCAGTGTCGACACACCCATGGAGACCCTTTCACAGGTTAGAGATGCCTTTTGTTAGGTAGAATTGCTGGGAAGGCCAGACTGCACAAAAACACTATCTGCCTTTCCCCAAGATGAATTCCTAGTGGCACCTTCCCTTAGTGGCATGAAGTGGGGAGGGATGGGAGCTATTTGAAATAATTACTATCAGAGATGAGTTGGGCCACTTAATTTTACATATCTTATAAATTTATAAGTTGCTTTTTTATTTTACCTCTAAAGTTTTGTGAGACTGTATACACCTTACCGTTTATGCAATCAGCTGCGTTATACTGGTTGTCTCAACGTGCAATTACCAAAGAACGTAAGCTCAGACATTCTCTGATTCTCCCCTCCACTACACTGAAATAATCCTTATCACTCAAATAGTCCCATCCCATTAAATTCAATGAGCTATTCATGTGAATAAAGGTTGCAAATGTGGATCTTTAGTTCATAATTCAATTGGACTGATATGTCTATTTCTTTCCTAAAACACAGTACTTTAAGCGATGGAATAAACTGCCATATTCTACCCAGTTAGTGCAATATTCCCACAGGGTCCAATCGTGCAAGGACCTGTGCATAGGCGCCAACTTTCCCCCGCCCCCGGGGGGCCCCCCCCCCCCCCCCCCCCCAGCCCTGCCTCGACTCTACCCTTTCCCCACCCCTGTCCCGCCCCCATTCTAGCCTTTTCCCCAAAGTCCCCGCCCCAACTCCTCCCCCTCCCTGCCCCTATTGCACCCCTTCCCCCAATCCACACCCTGGCCCCGCCTCTTCCCTGAGTGCGTCACGTTCCCCCTCCTCCCCCCTCCCTCCCAGCCATGCAAAACAGCTGTTTCATGGTGCAAGCGCTAGGAGCTAGGGAGAAAAAGCAGGCGTGCGGTGCACTCAGGGGAGGAGGCAGAGATGGAGCAGAGGTGAGCTGGGGCGGGGCGGAGAGCTGCCGGTGGGTGCAGAGCACGCACCAGTTCTCCAGCCCCGGAGCACCCATGGAGTCGGCGCCTATGGACCTGTGCTCCTTCAACTCCCATTGGTTTAAGAAAGAGCTGAGGGAGCTCAGCACTTTCTAGGATGGGTTCCATACCCTGCTGAAGAGGCCCTGTTAAAAGTACATATTTTATTTAAGTATTCTGATGACATTAATAGATCAAAACATAGGAGAGATAACCACATCTCTAGTTGTGGTAAGAAGTGCATCTTCAGTAGATACACTTTAAGTGGCAATCCATGAAAAGATAATTATTGTAAAAAACAATGTGCTGTAATATACTGTTATGGGTTGGGTTAAATCTCATTGAAACTGGTGGTACAAGAGTGGGCCATCTCTCAAGATAGTTGTAAGGAAACATTGGGATCCTTTATGGAACCAGGCAGGTGATACAATAGGGGCCTCCAACCAAAACACAGGCACATATCACTGCCCAGAACAAAGTCACTCAGCAAGTCACATGTGGGCATAGACTTTTGCAGGCTATTGTTTTGTGACGGTTTGTGCATTTGAAGGAAAAAAGGCGGAAAGACCAGAGAAGCAGAGAGAAAAGGCAGAAAAGAATCACCAGATACAACAATAGAAGCACTAGGAATCATGGTCCTGAGAAAAAGCTAATAAAGTGTTTTTGGACTATGTGCTGCCTGCCTCATGGCTTGGATCAAAGAAACTGTCTCTCATTGTTTGCTTTCTCCTGTGTTCAGGGAAACAAGACTTTGTACATTCCTTGTAAATACACAGGTTTGTGCCAAAGATAGCTGACTCCATGATCAACTTCCCCTGGTAATGAAAACAACCAACCGGGCCCTGAACTCTACCTAACTACTCAGGTGAAATAAAGAACAACATAGGATGACCAGACAGCAAATGTGAAAAATTGGGATGGGGATGGGGTTGGGGGGTAATAGGAGCCTATATAAGAAAAAGACCCAAAAATTGGGACTGTCCCTATAAAATCGGGACATCTGGTCACCCTAGAGTAATAATACATTACAAAACTATAAACATCTATTTGGAACACGTTGGTTGCCAAAAGTAATGTTTTCGCACCTCTAGTTCTATTATCTCAAGCATGCAGATGTCAAAATTAAACCTGCAACCAAGTTGAGAATCTGACAACTGACTTAGAGTTGCCCCGTGTCTGGTTTTCAACTGAAATGTCCAGTTTTAAGGGGACCTGTAGTCTCCAGTCAGAAGTATTGACCGTAAACCAAAAGTCCAGTTACCGCAATTTTCCAGGGCTGTAAGTAGGACAGGGCAAGAGGGGCAGCTGCCCTGGGCACAGAGCCGGCAAGGGTGCAAAAATAGGGTGGTGCAGGATCAGGCCCAGTGGCATCAGCTGGAGCCCAGGTCAGAGCAGCACCTGCTGGGCAGGAGCTGGGGAAGGGGCTGGCTTGCACCTGGCCAGAGGTGCTTCTGGTACCATTTTGTCCCGGCCCCCATGTGGGGCTGGCTTGGCTGCTACTGTGGGCCCATAGGAGCCACCTCCATGGTAAGAGAGTAAGGACTGGCCCCTTGCCAGCCACTGGGTGGGGAAGGATCCATGGGGGAAGCTGAGTGACCCAGGCAATTTTAACCATACCGGTATGGCAGTGGTGCTGGAACTGGGGGAGAAAATCACTTTTTACCTACCTCAAAGGCGAACAGGCAGGCTGGGGGTAGGCACCAGATCAACCCGCACCAGTCTCTGCTTGGGATGGATCTGATCTCATGGGCAGGCCAGCAGCAGGCTCCGCAGCAGGCTGCAGTTCCCAGCCCTGGCCTCATGGGAAGCAGGTGAGTCATCTCCTTCCATGCAGAAGGAACCCAGATTGGGGCGTGGGGGGGGAGGAAAGATGGGGGAGAGGCTCAAACGACAGGGAAGGGGTAGGAGGCAGAGCAGCAAGTGATGGGTGGCAGAAATAGCGAGTGGGTGGGGGGCGCTCATGGGGGGGTGGGGAAGAGGCAGAGCAGGGGGAGGTTCCAGCACTCCTGTTGCAGTGTCCAGTTTTGAGAAATTGGAAAGTTGGCAACCCTAGACTGACTATGTCCATAAAAGACAAGAATTGCCATCATTCTTTTGCTGAAGTGTACATGCCTGCTATGAAAGGAAAGCCATTCCTTTTATGAGCAACATCAATTTGCCACCATTATACAGTGGCAACTGTGTAGAAAATAAACCAAGGGAGTGATATATGAATCACTATAATCACTTAAAGAGGATAATACATGTAGTAGTAATGAGAAACAAAATTTATTTTTCTTGAAAAATTAAAAAAAAATAGTCTCTTGGAATTATAGTCTATTACATAGTACATCACTTTTCAAAAAGAGCAAAACTGCTATGTCTTTATTTAATAATTCACCCCAAACTAGGTAACAATTGCTCAATGCTCTTAGCCCAACTCAATTTTCACTTACAATTTATGATAATCTAATCATATTACTCCATATCTCCCCAGTAAGAATGCAGTCCTTAGAGAGAAAGGAGAAGACTTTTTTTCAGGGTATATAGTGTTTTCTTTTTTTAAAAATTCTTTTCCTTATTCTTTCTTTTTAGTGAATATTCTTCTCTTTTAGCTTGGAAGGCTTAGTACTCCAATAATGGAATGCAACATCTTAGGTCAACTCAAATCTTGTCTTTCAAATCTGTCCTAGACTGCTAGTGACCTGAAGTTATTTTCACAGTCCCATATGAAATGAATTTTCTGGTTTCATTCTATTTATTAGGGAACAAGTGTCCATATCACAAATACCATCATAAATGGCATGATTATGCCCAACTGAAGAATGAATGTACATGAAGACTGAACTACCCTCTGAAAAAAAGACTTATAAGAAGACTCTTTCGAATGACAGTGGGAAACCTGCATTGCTGCAGTGTGTATTGTGCCTATGTTGTGAATAATAAATAGAGGACATCAGTCTCCAGGGTTGTCATTCTGACACATTTTGCCAATATTAAAATTCAGTTACTACTTTAAAAAATAAAAATAAAAATTAGTAATTACAGAAAACTGGCATTTCGTAAACAAATAATGCTAACGTGATTAAATTGCACCTTCCCATTGCTAGCAGGGGGAATGTTTGATCAGACTGGAAACAGAATGGCCATACCCCCTGTGATGCTGGCAGGCCAGGTACCAGCTTTTGCCAAGGTTGCAGGCATTAGCAAAGAACTGACAAATTCATAGCTGGAGACCAGACCAGTCCACCTGTATGTTAGTTTTGCTCAAAATAGGTATTAGTCTTATAAGAATGTATGTAGTGTTTAGACTCTATGAAATGCATGTAAGTTGCTGAATGCATCAATCTCACTTGTAATATCTGTATTCCATGCCATAAGGAAACATGTAAATTTTGCTCTATAACTCTGAAAATGTTTTCTCTAAACTTGTGAACTCTGGTGGGAAGAGTGTTTCCCCCCACCTATCAAGAAGAACTATCAAATCAGATTGGCCATCAAGAAACATCGCAACAAGGGATTGGTGAATGGCCTAACGCACCTTGGAAATGCTAAGTGAGAGGAAGCTCATCCTATGGACTTGGAGGTTGAATGAAAGAAATAAAACAAAGACACAAGAACATTTCCCATCTCTTTGCTGTTTGAACTTTCACAGGGCCAGACACGCTCAACTGAAGCCAGAGATGCCCAGAGGGTACCCCTGGGTCTGCCCTGAAAGACATTCTGAATTGACAGCTCACTACAGTTCTGTCACTCTTAGGATTTAGATTGCAACTCATTTGTGTGTATATGTTTGCTTGTTTTAACCTGTAAATGACTCGTTTCTTTTTCCTAGTTAATAAACCTTTAGATAGTATGTTACAGGATTGGCTACAAGTGTTGTCTTTGATGTAAGAACTAGGGTACTCTTGGGACTGGAACCAACCTGAATATTTTGAGATTTTTGGTGCGAGTGACCATTTATCACTAAGACCAACTTGCCTAGGTGCCAAGATAGACTGGGCAGTCTAAGGGGACTGTCTGTGACTCCATGGTAAGACTGTTACAGTGATCCAGAAGTTCACATTTGTCACTGGCCTCACAAAATCTAATTATAGAACACACCACCAGTTTGGGGTGTCTGCCCTGTTTTTAACAGTCTGCCCTGATGTAGACACTCACAGTTGTGAGCCCCTCCAGACAGCATGATACCCTCAGTTCCTGATTAGAAGAGGGTGCCCTCCACCATCAAGGCCCTGCGCTCTTTCCTCTCTCCCTACTCAAAACACACGTGGGGATTATGTCGTGGGTGGAGGCTGGGGCTAGAGAAAGTGGAGCAGAGATGCACCTCTCCTAACCACCCCAGGCCAATTTGGTGGAGGAGAGGTGGGTTGAAAAAGTCAGCAACTATAGTAATTCCCCTACATTAGTGGGCATGTGGCAGCCATTCTTACCACTGAAAACTGCCTGCCCACCTGCTTTGCCAGATAGATAAATATGCTATCAGAGGTGGGTTTCCAAGTTTGCTATGGGTCTGACCAGATTGCCCTTTGGGATCAGAAAGTAATTCTTTCCTCTGGGCAAGATTAACAAGGTGTCTGGTTAGTTTTTTTCACCTTCCTTACAGCATCCTGAAGAATAAGGAGAAGAAAGAATACCTTTAAAAAAAAAAAAAAGAGTGGTGGTGGTGGTGGTGGTAAATGTCAATAAATTGTATTGTAACATATGGCTGGTGTCCAGTGCAGGTAAGAGGCTTCATGGGGTCATTCTTAGGGTAAACCTGACCACAGGACACCAGGATTAATGAACACTGTTAGCCTATGGGACAAGAGGAGATCTTAAGTCTTCGCAGACTGAGCTACCCCTCTCTACACTCTCGCTCCCCTTTGAAATGGGGAAGTGGAGGCCTGAATGATTAATTCATTCATGGAAGTTTGGCTGAGGAAGCCAACCCTCATTCCTTGGTTGTCTGGCATGAGGCGATTCCACTGCATCCTGGACCAAATTAATCTGGAATTAAAGAGGTTTAGGGGAGTGTCAGACCTCGTATTAATAATAAAACTAAAAAAAATTGGGGTCTTCTACTTTAAAACCACTGCTGTATCTGTGTCATCATTCTCATGTGTGTCCTGATCACACTGACAATCTGTAATTTTTGTAAAATCTGTAGACTTTTCTTCTAAAAATTCAAGGATAAGTAAATGAAGACAATGGACCAAAATTTGCTGTCAGGTCAGTACAGGTGCTATTCCTATCCAGCCCAATGTTCCTTATTCATTAAAAATAAAAATTGCCTATTATGCTTTTATATATTGGAGTTTCACATAAAGAAGAAAGGGAATAAATTATATGGATTAAATTATTCCTCCCTCTACGCATACAGTAGGGGTGGCGGGTCTTAAGGCATATCCTCTAATGCATCAATGGATGATCAGGCAGGCATTATCTAGAAGCCACAAAAGGGAAAAGGAGGGTAGCTATTCCTGCTAGCAGAGCTAATTACCTCAGAGAGAATGTCTGGATAGGCCATGAATAGGCCCGCTGTGTATACCATCAGTGCAGTGTTGGACTGGAGCATCACCTAAACCTGTTATACAAATGTAACATATTAATTATGTCTACACTTCACACTCCTTTCAGCGGTGTGTAGAGTACATACTGTGATGTGTCATTCCATATCCTTTATGGAAATATGCTTATGATATGAATATGATAAATATACTTTTAGCAAGATGGCTCATGTGAGATATCATTGGAAAGGTTATGATTTACTGAATGTGAATATCCAATTTGTATGCCTATATAATTTCTGTATCTGAAGTTAGGAATATTGACTATGTATCTGTATTTCAACTATGCTACTTTGGGTGACGCCCACTGCTAACACTTCATGTACAACAACAGACAAGCCAGACAGGCCAGATGGCCCATCAGCGAGGACAATGGGTTGTGAAAGGCTTAGCCTTCCTGCGTACACTCCATACTGCCACTGACTCATGGATGCTGTGATCCTACAGAGTCAAGTGGTCTTGTCACCTGATACTAAAATATTACCTGGGACTTCTTGTAACTTTCCACTGTAAGGGAAGGGGGGTCAAGTTTGGGAAACAAAGGCTTCCCGCCTTATGTAAATCCTATTTAAGGGTGGGGAGGAAGGCAAACAGGACTCCTCCTCTCCATGGCTGTCTGCCCAAGAAGAAAGTCTGTAAAAGCACCTGAAGGGAAGGCAAGGAAGGAGTCCAGACTGAGAAAGGGATCTAGACTGAAAAGGAATATAAGTGGAACTCTGAACCACAGAAACTTTGCAAACTGGCTGCAACAATATCTAGGGTGAGAAATACTATTTATAACTAATTTCTTTAGTAAAACTAGCTTAGTTTGCATGTTTGATTTCATTTGCTTAGTAATCTGCTTTGTTCTGTTTGTTAGCCCTTTTACCACTTAAAATCTGTCTTCCATAGTTAATAACATATGTTTTGTTTATTATTAAACCCAGTTTTTGTAATTTCTAATGGGAGGGGGACAAGAAGTGTGCACACCTCTCTCCACATTAAGGGAGGGGGCGAATTTCATAATATATCTTTGGATCTGCTCTCTAAGGGACATCTGAGTGCTGGAGCAAGTCCCTAAATATGAGTCTCCCCAGAGCTGATCTGCAGCTGGGTGTGGCCCTGCCTCTGTGTGTGTGTGTTAGAGGAGGCTTTAATAGCCTGGCTCAGCAAGACAGGTTATAGGGGGCCCATGCTGGCAGAACAGGTGGATTAAGTGGTATCTCAACACATCAGGTGGCTTTTCAAGGGGTCCAACCCATCACACATACACTCCATGCCCCCCTAATATGGATACTAATAGCAGTGTAGCTAGTGAGGCACTGCTTAGGCAAGTAGCATAAAGACACTCCTGAACTCTATGGGTATATACCCCATTTATATATTCACACAGTTCTCTACACACCCAACCAGTCCCTTCCTTCGTCTACACTGCTATTTTTATCAGTGTAGTGTCCTGCTGTCTCCCCAGTGCAGTAATTTTCCCCACCACAGGGAAAAGCTCCAGTACTGGGGAAAGACTCCAGCAGCTCCCTGCTTCAGAAATCTTTCCCTGAAATAGGGACAGGCTCCAGCAATTCCAGCATCAGGAAAAGGCTCCAGCAGTGAGGAGCTGCTGGGAGCTTCCCCTGATGCAATAAAAGAGTCCGGCAGCAGAGAAAGGCTCTAGCAGTTTCCCACTGCAGAGCCTTCCTTCTGCTTCCCCCCTGGGTGCAGCTTGTTTTTCACTGCAGTGTATAGCTAGACATACACAGGGCCTAAGAGATTGTAACTTTTAAAGACATCTCTCCAACTGCATCCGTTGGAGTGACATACCTTTTTAACTTGAGGAAAATGAAGCCTCAGCAAAGGCATAATCAAGCTCAATATGGTTATCAAAATGCAGACCATCATGAATGAAATAAAAAATATAAACTTAGTCAGTATTACGTGTATCAAATGTTTGCATGAGGAGCTGAAAATAACCATTTTGAAGCAATTATCTATTTTATAAAATGATAATCTATATTTCAGTATGGTTTTCCTCTCTTTCTGTTATTGAAACAAATACACTTTGGTCTTTTACTAAGCAGATAATGACTAGATAATACAGATTAGAGGGTCAGGCATCATTACCTTGTTGGTGAAAAGCCAATACTACGCGTATTATTGCTCTGATTAACTTAATTTTATTGTTTGAAATCCCACAAACAGAAGGACAATTTCAGTTTTCATCCAAAGCGATAAAATTTGCAGGACATGTAAATCATAGCAAACTACTGAAATTCCAGGGTCATCTTTGGAGGAGGAGACATCCCTTTGGTCACATGATTATTTTGTTAATGAAATCTTAATCTGTATTGTATTGTTTATTTTTTAAAAAGCAGCATTTGAGAGCTGACAATGTGTCCAGTGGTAAAGAAGTCCTGTCTTTAACTGATCCAGAGAGGGACCTACTTTTGATGCTACCCATGGATTTAAGCTACAGGCCTCATCCAAAAGAAGTTAATGACAAGATGCTCACCCCAAATAAATTTGTTAGTCTCTAAGGTGCCACAAGTACTCCTCATTCTTTTCACCAACTTAACTGAGAGCTGGATCAAGTCCCATGTTAGCAAACTGAGGGGGCATGTGCGGTGAAAAGGGAGCTAATTTCTCCTTGAATGCCTCAGAGGATCATGGTAGCTTGTCTCCTTAAATTCCTGCTCCGCTGATTTTGTTATGGCCACAAATCATCTTTGAACATCATTATATCCAAAAGAGCAGAAGTGAAATAGGGAAATATTCACTCTAGGTGGTTCAAGTGTTTCATTCCAATCTGAGTGACAGCAGTAGGGAGTTGAAAAGGGTAGGTACCTTGAAGAGTCCCATTTTACTCTGGCATCTGTTTTTCTGTCCACCTGATGTCTGTTTTTGACAGCATTTCATTTGGTATTTCAGAGTTATTTGGCCTGGCAATCTAGTTCAGAATGGGGAGAACAGAAAATACCATACACTGTGCTATGTCTGCTAGACTGAAAGCAGGAATCAGTACCTGAACTTTTCCAAGAAAAACAAAGAAGTGTGAACTTCATTTGAAAAACTGTTACTGCAGAGGGCACATCAAGGAGAAACAGTGGATTTTAAAGAAAAAATGCCTTTATTAATATATTCTAAATGTCCATTAACATTATCGGCAGAACAATGCACTATCCTGAAACTGACAACCAAAATTCCTTGTTTCTTGTCTTTATAATGGGAGGAGGTCCCAATGGAAAGCTCTAACACAAACAGGTGTTGAAAATGCTTAGTGACAATTTGCATTAGGCACTTCAATTTCTAATGGACTCTAATTAGGCTTCTACATATTGGCATGAAACAAGTTAGTTTGTTATCCAAAACCTGTCAAACCTATCTAGTGGTATCTAATATATTCTACAATCAGCAACTTCTCTTGGTTGTGGCCATTTTGAAGATATGCTTGTTCGGTCCAAAGTGGAGCTTCTTTATATGTTAATATTTATATTTTAATTTATATTTATATTTATATGTTAATATTTCCACAAAAGTTACATATTATATATATATATTATATAAATAAATAAAAGAAAGAGAGAGTATGAATATGAATATCTTCAAGCTTATGTTTTATTATGTGCATAGAAAAATTCATGCTGGATTACTAAACCTTCTGGTAGTCAAACATGAAAGTCTGACCTGTACACAGTTAACAAACTTCCTAAATTAAAAAAGCCCCCCTGCCTCCTCCCCCACACCCCATCTTACAAATCCTTTGATGGCTCAAACCCTTGCAATGATAGGTTTGGTGTCATGTTTCTTGAAGTAAAAAGAGCAAATATAGTTCAATATTTACAGCCAAACCACAAAGGGCCTGACTCTCATTTACACTAAGGCCCTTTTATACTGCTAGAGCATGTAGAGAGAATCACACCAACATATTTACGTATATTAGCAGTGAATGCTATTTTTCATTTTATGCAGGCAAGAGAGTCAACCCTTGGTTAAACAATTGTTTTAAGCATTTAATCAAAAAACCTTATTATTGTAGCTTTTAAAAACTCCTGAAAGCAAAAATCAGGTCAGCAATGAACTGAACAGTCAAAGTCTCCTGCTGCTTATCGTTAGCATGAAGTTCTGATAAACAACATGTGCATTGTGGTGGAAGGCTGTCTAAAACTAACTTGTAAGTAGCTAGCTGAAAAGAAATCACTGATCAAGGAAATGAGAAACAGGCAGCACTGTCAGTCCTCCCTCCTGGTTCAAAGAACGTAAAACACATGATGATTCTTAATGGCTTGGTTTCTTTGGCACAGAGCTAGAATAATTGTTCAAGGCCCCAAGAGATCCATGATTCCCAATGCTTAAAAGCTTTTAATCTGGATTTGTTGAATTGTGCACAGATTTGAGGGTTTCATAATCTTCAAGCAGGAGGATTAATCAGTTAATACCTAGCATAAAATGTTCTACAAAAATATAAAAATCCAGCCATGGCAATACATGGAGAGTTTTAATCAAAATAGAGAGAGAACAAGTCTGGTAGGAGCAGGGGTTTTCCATCATATAAAATAATTTACTGAATGAATACAATTTTAAATACCCATGACATTAGGAACTGCTAATACTAAAACAACGTGTAGCAATAATTTAATCAAAACATTCTTGAAACGCTGATACTCCAAAGGCTAAATTTGTAAATGTCCCTCACTCTTACACCCCCAAAGGGGTATACAAAAATAAGTGTAATGAGAGAGAAGTATTCAAAATAGCTATTTATAATAATATAGCATTCAAAAACAAACTAGCGTATAACATGCATGCAAGTCATTTATGTACACTATTATGCCACTTGCTGTGCAACAATGACATAAGGAGTAAATCATAGCAACAATCACCTCAAATGACACAAGTAGTACTCTGAGATTATCATAATCAAAAGCCATCTAGGGCCAGAATCTACCCTTACTCACACTGAATAATACCTTATTGAATAAACAGTCCTACTGAAATTGAACTACTTGTGTAATAAACTATTTAATGTAAATAATGGTGACATAATCTGACCCTTGCACAGCCTACATCATCCACATAGCATGTTGTGATATAGATTGACACATTCCCAACCTCAAAGAGTTTACACTCCAAACAAGACAAGACACAGAACAATCTTTCATGCAGAATAGCGAGCACGAGATTGCAGCTTTTAGACCACAACCCTGGTGAAAGTGCAGAGCTCCACTGGGAGACTGTGGTTCACTGAGATAACTTGTGCTGCAGCACCCTTGTACACAAGGGGTAATGCAGTCTCCGTCCACTAATGCCCAACCTTATTACACAGGAGGGCGTCATAAATCTAAGTGCAACCTTGTGTGGGCCAAACAGACTCTACATATTTGAAGTCATGGGTATTGATTTATATTTTAAATTCAGCTTGTTTTGTATGTATTTAGACAGAAACAACCTATGTACAGTATTGTCTATTTGCATACTTGTGTAATGAATCGACCATTAGTATACTGTGTTGGAGCAGGCTGCGAGCCTTAAGAAATTCTCTGGTGGGCAGTGTATGGCCCCGAGGCTGTAGGTTGGGCACCCGTGTTTTATGGGAAAGGTACGGAGGAAATTGGTCCTCTTAGTCTGCTAGCCATGTTCCATTGGATAATGCAAATCAGAACCCTGCTTCTTCTGTGCCCCATTTCAGACTCCCGCTCTCTAAGCAGGATCAGGAATGAGCAACCTTTGCAATCCCCAGAGTATAGGAAGTGCAGGGAGTGCGATAGTTAGTGGCCCTAGTGCAACTGTACAAGGTGGGGAAAACTTTTCTCACTCTTTGTCCCTATGCAGCGGCCCAAAGGCTATGCACAAGCCAGCACTGAGAAAATAAGAAATACCTGCATGATTTTCGCTAGTAGGCAGAGGGACAATCTATACGATGAAAAATTCAAAATACATATTACTTTAAAATAAAATTCACCCTCTGCCCATTTCCTTGGAAAGAAGTTTTCTAATAACTATCACTGCCAGCTTGTTATTCCATAGAAACTTGGTTAGGACAGACATTTCTGAAAAAGTGAGATGCAAAGGAAAGAGAAATACTATGGGTCTGACCTTGAGAGATTGGAGTGTTAATCACTTCCCAGTGATCCGTGAGATTAGAAAATAATTTTTACAGTTGAGAGGATTTCTAGATTTCGTTAGCATTTCTTCTGTGAAAGAAGCATTTGAAGCAGCATTGGTTTCCGTCTAATCAAAAAGAACATTAAATTCTGATGGCAGTTGATCTTTACATATTATACTGACCACAGCAGGGAATCCAACTGGATCAAGATCTCTTTATGACTCCAGTTATTTTGCAGTTAATTTCATTTCATTTGCAAAGACTGGCTCTTCCACATAATTTTGGACTGACTTATCTAAAATTGGCATTGAAAGGCCCACAAGAAAAGGTTCCAGTGCCAGCAGAATCTGATTGATATACATATATTTATGAACATTTCAGCATATCTTCTTTGACTTTCATGACTAAACCTAATATTCCACTACTTTTATGTCTTGTTTTATGAATTTGAGATAGTTAGCTAGAAAATGTGTAGGTATATAAGGTCCTGCCTCAGACCTGGGGGGGGGGGGGGAAGGGAGAATGGACTAGATAATCTCTTGAGGTCCCTTCCACCCTACATTTCTATTGTTCTATGGCCTGCATAATTTGATTCAGAATTGTACTACTTAGATTTAAAACACAATAGCAAGACCCCATGCTGGAGGAGAGCTGTGAAATTTTACAAAAAACAGGGTTTTAAGATATGCTCCAATTTTGAAGTACTTTTCTTTTCAAGATCAACAGAAGGAAAAAAAAATCTCATTCAGATTCATTGATTCCAAGACCAGAAGGAACCATTGCGATCATCTAGTCTGATCTCCTATATAACACAGGCCATGGGATGTCCCCCAAATAATTCTTAGAGCTTTTTTTTTTTTTTTTTTAAAAGCATCCAATCTTGAGTCAATTCTTCCTTTCATGACTTTCCCTACTACACTGAATGGGAAAACTGAGCACATATTTGTAATAAAAAAGGCAATCTAATTTTGTTTTTAACTTAGAGCAACAGGTATGATCCTGTAATAGAATTGTATTTAATTGCCATCTCCTCTCCTAAATACCCGAGTCTCATTTTAAATCTGTTCAAGCTGAGTATGGGCATAACCTGACAAAACAGTGTTCCCTATGGAGACATTAAATATGCACTCAGGTATAGATTACAGTATTACACAGAACTCAGTCATTAAGTAAATGTTAAGAACGTTTTAGAAAAATGTGGTTTAACTCTCCAATCAGCGATTTTAAAGGTTTTGTGATATTTTCAAAGAGCGTATTATGAGAGAGATCTTATAGTTCAGCATAGAACTAAAAAAAAAAAAAAAAGACTCAAGTCCTCTCCACTAATATATGGAGCAGTGGCACATGAGATAATAGTATTTGACATGTTAGTAAAAATGATGGAGTCAGCGGATGTGGGTGAATAGACATTGAGCAGATACCTTTGTTCTTAGGCTACGTCTATACTTGGAGCAAGAAGTGTGGATTCCCAGCTCGTGTAAATATGTTTGCACTAATACCCATTGAGCTAGCATACTAAAAATAGTAGTATAGCCATGGTGCCATGGACAGTGACGAGCAGCGGCATGAGTAGTTGCTCCAAGTACATACTCATGGGGTCGAGGCAGATTTGTGCAGTCACTAGCCACCACCCATGGTACTGTGGCTACACTACTATTTTTAGCACACTAGCTCAGTGAGGGCTAGTACAAGTATGTCTACCCAAGCTGGAAATCACATCTCAGCTCCAATTGCAGATATAGCCTTAGTTTTAATTTCCACTTCCACCAACCTTCTATCTATAAAAGAACGACCAACATTAGGTATTTCTATCAAAGTTATTTCCTTTTATTCCTTGTAATTTTGTTCTAGAAACATTTTAAAAATCACTGTAAAGAACGGACATTTGAAAGAGAAATAGAGGGATAAACAGAATTAACAGCTGGAGTATGTCTTAAATGTCCCACAACTTGCTGCTGCACTTGGAGACATGTACAAAGGTGATATTATAACCTGTTTATAAATAGATCTGCATAAATTGTAGCACAAACTATGCAATCTCAGTTACAATGGCTGCAAAGTGCATTTTCCCAATGCCCTGGACTTGTATTTTCACACAGGAATGAACACATATGCTCTATCCCTACATAAAAGTGGGTTCCTCATTTACAAAGGAAAAATCAAATACATTAGAGTGAATATACTGCAACTCCCACATATTAACAAAAAGTCCTCTTTGTCAAGAGGATGCTAGGCTGGGAAGAAGAGTAGGTCTTGGAAGGTAAAACCTTGTTGGATATGAACCCCATTTAGTCTTAATCCATCTCCTGAGAGCAAGTGAGCAATATGCCATAGTTTTCAAAGTTGGGTGCTTAAAGATAAGCTCCTAAATTCAAATTTAATCATCAATACAGTTTAATATGTATATTGCACCTTACATGCTCAAAGAAATAAGTGGCTTCATTTTCAGTTGCTTAGCCTCTGAAAATCAGGCAATTTTGATAGAATTACCTAAATATGGATTTTGGTGCTTTACTTCAAAGCTGCTTGCCTGTACACTTTGGTCAATATCTCTACTAAATGTTTTTCGTTCCAGTGTACTGTATTCTATTTTCCATTCCATTTGCCTTCTCTCAACATATATTAATACTGTTACTATATTTCATAGTAAATGTAATATCCAGGAATGAAAAGCAGAGAAATTGTTTTAAGTAACAAGAAATAGACACAAACTGCAAATTCTGCATTTGGATTTCCAATGCCCTAAAGTTCAGCAAATTCAGATCTAGGGTTTTGGCTCAGTCTATTATTGAAATATGAGCCATTGGCAAAATTTGGACTCAAATTTTTTAACACTCTTAAGGTTCTGGGGCTTGAACCTGGAGTTTTACTTTGGGCCCATCTTGAATGCAATCTATAAAATAAACCATTTCCTAGAGTTGTAGCACTGTAAAAGTCAACATTTTATCACCGTATACCATGTGAAAGTCTCACCACTGAGGCTTATATTTGGGGGCTGTTCTATTCTCATTTAAGCTTATAGAAGTTTTACAATGGAACCTGAATCAAGTTTTTTTAAATAAAAGAATTTTCTACAGGAATGTGGAAATATTACAATGAGGAAAATGTTGACTTTTTTTTACTGCACCTGCTCTACATGCATGACCTCAACCCCAAGGACATTATAAAATGTGAAAAGGGACTAAAATGTTTTATATAATTAAGAAAAAAATGGTACAATCCCCTAAGAAGATTTTTTCTTCTGAGAGAGTGAATTTTAATTGCATCTTTCCTAGTGTGAAGATTTATGGGCAATTAATTATAGTTAAAAGGGCTCTGCAGATTTGAGGGAGCAAATCTACATTCCCAAAGTTTGACTGGCAGAAGCCATGGAA
This sequence comes from Terrapene triunguis, assembly GCF_002925995.2. NCBI lineage: Eukaryota > Metazoa > Chordata > Testudines > Emydidae > Terrapene > Terrapene triunguis. Next base: position 20,837,899 of record NW_020664409.1, read on the forward strand.
CGAAAGGTTGCATTCCACGATTGAATACTCCACATATGATACTTCATTAATTAGTAGTGCACTTGTTTATTGAAGTGGGTCAAGGCTGCTTCTGTTAAATATATTGGCCAAAATTTGTGCACTCAAAAGAAAGCCAGGGACCTAAATCTGTGGCTTGATTTTCAGAGATCCTGAGCAGCCACAGCTTCCTATGTTCATTAAATAAAACATGTAGTGTTATATGTTTTCTAATGCTATCTTTAAATTAGGGCTATCAAGATTTTTAAAAAAATCAAAAAAATCTGGGCTTTAGTCTCCCTCAGGGCACAGGTCTCCAGCCTTCAGCTCCCCCGCTGCCTCTGGAGCTTCAGCCCTGCTCAGGGCTCTGGGCTTCAAACCCCCCTTGGGGTGCAGGGTTCTGGGTTCCAGCGCGCCCCCCACACACACGTACCGCCTGCAATGTGTTAATCATTCTGTGAATTAATCCTTGTGTCTCTAAAATCAGAGCAAGAGGCATTAAAGATCTAGTGTAAACCTCCTAATTATACTGCAGATGTAATTGTTATAACCGGTCACTCTTATAGCTAAAGGGCACAATAATAGAGGCCTGAGATTTGGGCTGCTGAACACAGTACACAAGTTAACATGATGGAAACTCATTCCTAAAATAATTGTGTTGCTGTGCTCATTTGCCCTTATTTAAAAAACAAACAAACAAAAAACATTCCCCCCCTTCTATTCTTCAAAGATAAAAAGCCTAATTTTGCTCCCTATTACATAACTACAGTGCTTGTGTAACCTTAACCAGGTGGCCTGTGCACTGTGTACACAGTAAAATATCAAAGCTGTGTGGGGAACATGCATCTCCACTCCACTTTCAGTCATAGATTAACAGAAAGGAGGGGATTTGACCATCCTCAACTCCAGTAAGCCTCTCACCCATGCCACCTAAAATTCTTCACAACGTGAACTTGTTGCTTTCCCAGCATTATGCTACTACACATGGAGTAATACCAACTGCTACTCCTGTGCATAGCACTATAAAGTGCCCTTACTCCATGCATTCAGCAGGATCACCAGAGAAAGACCTGAGTTATTCTACCAAAAGGTTCAACATTAACATTATACATAAAAATAAAGATACACTTTTTGTCATTATTTTACTACCTTCCTGACAATTTGTTAAGATATGTGTGCACTAAAGTCAGCCTAGGTCCTCCACTTTGTAATTACAGCATACATTAGATCAAAATGTGTTGCTGTAGAAAGGACTATGAGATCATAAATAAAAGTATTGCTAAACCTCAAATTCCCCTGCATAATTCATAAGCTTCAAAGAAAGCACTAGCAAATATGTTTCAAATTATAGACATATTTCAACAATAAAAATTCCTTTAGCAGTTAACTGAATTGGTAATATGATATGGTCATTACTATATAGAAGAGTATTAAGGAGGGACTGGACAGTTCAGAGATCGATTACCTTTAAGATGATGAATCTAATGCAGCCCAAGTTAAAAGAGAGCAAATGTTGTTTTCATCTGTATGTGGGGACTCTATGATATTATATTAGTACTGTAGTACCAGTATTTATTTGTATTACAGTAGTCAGTAATATCTAAAATCTCTAAGATCAGGGCTTCATTGTGTTAGGCACTGTACGAACACACAGTGAGAAATAGTTTCTGCCCCAAACAGCTTACAATCTAGATCATTTGGCTGAGTGGTGGCAAATGAGTTTTGTGGTTTCAGTCCAGTTCCCAGTGAGCAAATGTCCACATTTTAAAAAAGCCACCATAATTAAAACACACTTGTTAGCATTCCAAGTGCAGAAAGACCAAAGACTGAATGGACCATAAAGACTAAACTACCAGTACATTCTCATGACGTAGAGGTGGTCTGTCTAGACAAGCTTTGAGGTAAACTACAGGGAGAAGTGGGGGAAATGTTGAATTGCCATGGTCTCTGGCAGGGGTAGTCAATATGCAGACCGTGGACCAAATCCGGACCGCCAGACGCTTTTGAACGGGCCGCAAAATCTTTTTATTTACTTCTTGTTGTTGTTATTATATTTGTATTATTTTCTCTGGAGTGTGGACCTTGACTATACCTTGCCCAAGAAATTTGGACCTTGACAAAAAATAATTGATTACCCCTGGTCTATGGTATTCATGTTTTGAATATAAATTAAAAACTTCAGTCTTCAAGTTGTCAGTTTCAATTTACCTACATGCACACACAGGCTGTGTCTACACCATGAGCTAGGGATGTGATTCTCCTGTTTCTGTCCACATACTCCTGCTAGCTCTCATCAAGCTAGCGTGAGTACACACAGCATTGTAGCCATGGTAGCATGGGTAATGGCAGCAGAAGCTCAGCTGGGCCATGCTGAGTACAAATCCACCTGAAACTGCTGGGCATGTACTCAACACAGTTCAGCTGTGCCTCTGCTGCCACTACTACTACCCGCGTGTGGTACTTCAGTTACACTACTATTTATACTCATCCTAGCTTGAAGAGAGCTAGCACAAGTATGCGTACACAAGCAGGGGAATCACACCCCTAACTTGTATAGTAGACGTAGCCACTACACCCCTTGTGAGTTAACCAGCTATGGTATGGGGGCAAGTAGTAATAGCACAACTTTTAAAGACATATTGCTAAAATATTAAATTAATATTCACACTATAATTCATATCTATCAAATCCTACATTTAAATAAAATGCCCATTGGTAATACTGGTATAGTTCAAGGGATACTTTTAATAGAGTTGAAGCCTTAGCTTTAAAAATTCTATCCCACCGTCTGTTTCATTCTCTTGTATATCCTGGTTAGCATGGTCTGTTGTCATCTTAATAGCTGTGGTCCTGATCCTGCAGGCCTTCTGTGTACAGAACTCGCACTGAAGTTCTACACCCAGAGGACTTACAATATTTTGCGACAAAGATTTTTAGAATGCTATTCCACCCTCATAGTACCAACATTAGAAATTCAAAGAGGTTCTGCACCTAGTTACTTCGGTGATCAGCACTTTCAAAATACCTCAGGAAGATAGAATCCCCGGTGGGTGGGCTGTGACATCCTTCCAAGCAGAGATACATTTACGTCTCAAAGAGTTGTTCGCACCGATTAAACTGTATTTGACAATTCATCAAAGAGGTGCTTTCATTGAATGTCATTTACTCACCTACTGTGTATCATCTCTCTCCTCCTCTCTCTCTTTCTCTCAAAGGATTCATGAGTGTCAAGTTATTATAGGAGATATCTTGGCAGCTTGGGATGAAATATATCTCAAATATTAACCATCTCCTGGATGTGGCTGCTGAAGTAATCATGCTGTTGATGGGGGCATTCTAAATCTCCATTATCCACATACACATTTTCTGTTTATCTTCTGTTATAAGAACTTGTGATTTTGGTTTAGCCTGATTACAAATACTGTCCTGATGCAATTAAAATTACATTCATTATTTAATATTTAATTAGAAATTTAATTATATGAAATACTTTCAATAAATAAATGTTAATTTGCATTTCATTCAGATTTCAAAGTATAAGCCCTAATGGCAGTATTTTTTAGTAAAATGCACAGTGAATTAGGCATGCAACAATCATTATTCCTAATGGGAAACAGTCACCTACTTCCCTATATGCTTTGGGATCATAAATTCATTTTAGTCAATCCACTTGTGAAAACTGAGGTGTATTTGAATATCCATGCACAGTATTTTGTTATAGACTAACACGCAACACAACATGACCTAACACCAAATTCAATGGCCAAGATTTTTTTTTAAAACTGTGCCTAAAGTAGGGCTTCTAAATCCACATTTAGAAACCTCCACAAGTATTGCAAAACAGGTTAATCTACGTACACAGTTTCCTGCAGCCTGATCTCAGTTGCATATTTACTGCATATGTGTGGATATGAAAGTTTTAAAAAATAGACTGGTATTGAACTGCATAACTAGAACGGTTTCAAAGCAGTCACTTCTATGTGAGCTATGGGTTCATCATGTGATGTTTTGTCCATCTAAATGTTTGAGCGCAAATCATCACTTTCATGTTAGTTTCACTTTTGCTGCCTGAACACTAAAGTGAGCACAGCAGACAATTGGGTTTTTATCAGCTTGTGACTGTGACTACCTCCTTCTCTGGTGGGTCCAAATAGAACATTTAGCACCTCTGAAAATCATGCTTTAATCCCTTAACACAGCCTTTAACCCATTTAGTTTGTACTACTTTGACCTCTGTCTCCATCTAGTGTTGATGTTTGTTACCTAAGAGACAGAAGTTCTAGGGTGAAAGGAGTCCCGCAGCAAACTTCACTTTACAAAGAATGAAACTACTCTACAGGGCCACAGATTTGCAAGGGAACCCCACACTTTACCAGGCTCAAGGAAGGGATATGATGATCGCTGTTACCAAAAATGAAGAGCAGAGTGTGCGTGTAGCTACAGGCCCACCAATCCATCAAGTAGGCATCTTCTCCATCAAGAGGTAACAGGATGGCTGCTGTTCTCCAGACCTCCAATGGGGAAGGTATTAGCCAAAAGCTGAATGTGAGTTATCTTTCATGGAGCTCTAAGTAAAATGATCATACAGTTGCTAGGGAGGCCTTGTAAATGCACAATCCTGGCGACCCTATGCTGAAAATGAAATCCCTGGACACGCTGGCAAATGATTTCAACAGAGAAGAGGGTGAGGCAGAGCTAGAAAAGGTAAGGTAAATGGACACCACAATGAGAGAAGCTAAGTTTGTGGAGCAAATTGCAACAGAATGGTAATTTTCATATATTCAAATGCTTGAACTGAAACAGACTGCTGAATCTACAGCACGGACACAATAGATGTACAAGATAAAAAATGTTCAGCAGCATTGTGATATGTAGTTGCTTAGTTTCTATTATTTATAGCATATGGCTGTTGAAAATTCTTAAAGTATACAGCAAAATCCCCAAACCAAACATGGAAAGTAAAGCATGATCCCATTTCCCTCACCCTTAACCATCCACATCTAGTCTGCCCTCATACTAGAACATTCAGAGAGCTGGCATGCCACACACTTGATTTATTCTCCTTGGAAAATATTGAAAAAATGAATAATGATGCCACTATTCATCTTGCAGTGTTTTCAACCCCAACACATCAAGTCTTTGAAAGGTTGACAATTTAGCTTTTTCAATAAAAATTACAAGTCATTAGCCAGTGCAGATGTAAGCAAAATAAACTGGAAGCCAAGCCTGGACAAAAGGTTTAAAACAAACTACTGCATTCCCATCCGCCACCCGCTGTGCCCCTCAGTATTCCACAGAGCTCATCCACTATCAAAAATACCTTTGTACCTGTACCTGATATTATATCACATATAGAACGAAGTGTTCTATCAACCAGGAATTTTGTTCATATAAGATAATATTTTTGATTGTAGAATTCTACTATTCTACAATGACAACATTGCTACTGGGAATAGAAACAAACATTTGGGTATTGTGGGGCTATAATTCTGATTATAAATTCCTATGATAAGCCAGGATAGCAATGTTGAAGAAGATCATGTGGTCACCAGAAAACACAAGTTGTATTTGTAGCCCCGTCATGTTAACATTTGCTTGATTTTTATTTTATAAAATATGTAATCCACACAGGAGTCTGCTTGTTGTGGATGTTCCTGCTGCCACTATTTTTAACCTTGCTTTGTGAGTCAGGGATACAGATAAGATGCTAAAAGGGGCAGCTTTGGCAACCTCTGAAGGCCTCAGATGTTTTTGCAAACTTTCATTCTTTATCCAAATAGATATGGTATGGAGACTGCACTGGCATCATTAGTGGATGATGACCTCCTACTGATGGACAAAGATTGAGTGTTCGTGCTTCATCTGGCTTAGACAGGTAGCAACGACTACAAATTTATATCTAGATTTGATAGCCAGCACATTGCTGCAGCAGTGAGCTGGTGAATGTTCTTCAGGCCTCTAGAGAAAAAACAAAGGGGACACTCAGATATGATATGTTCCATCATTTGTAGCTGTTGACCAGTCACATACTGGTGTTTTCCTCATTTTCCATTTAAAGAGGGTTTGTCCACGTCTCCCATGAGATATCCTGATGTGATTCAATCTGCACCAGTCTTTCTGACATAAATCAAAACCCAGTGGTTCCTCAGCAGGTTCAACTACAAGTTGCTTATTTCGAGCAGTCAAAACACTCCATGTGGCTCTCCATTTGAGCCTCAGTGTTAGGGTTACCATATCTAACAAATAAAAAAAGAGGACCCTCCATGGGGCCCTGGCCCCGCCCAGTTCCCCACCCCCAGCCCCGCCCCAACTCCGCCCCAACTCCACCCCTTCCCCGCCCCAACCCCGCCCCCTCCTCCCTCCCACTCCCAGCCACGCAAAAATGGCTGCCCGAGCGCTACTGGCTTCACGGTTTGCCGGGCAGCCCCCAGACCCTGCGCCCCCGGCCGGCGCTTCCCCAGCGCAGCGGAGCCCGGGAGGGGAAGCGCCCAGCCGGGGGCGCAGGGTCTGGAGGCTGCCCGGCAAACCGT
>NW_020664409.1:20944425-20946303 GCF_002925995.2 Terrapene triunguis
CACCAAGTATCACAACAATATTCTGGTTACTCCCAATCCCAAAGGTGCAGTCACTTACCCCAGATCAATTGCACTTTAGATGTCACCAAAGACAATGCTTGTAGCCAATCCTAGAATAAATGATCCAAAGATTTATTATATAGGAAAAAGAAATGATAGTTATTTGCATGGTTAAAGAAGGTAAACATACATACCCACAAATAGGTTCCAACCTTAAGTTTCAAAAAGTGATAGAAGCTTCTGTAATAAGCAAGCTCCTTTGGCCTAACCCAGGCTAAGCACTGGGGAATTTTTGTTTATGCCTAGTCATCCTTGTCCCGAGAGCCCAAGCAGCATTAAGATACCGTTCCTCCTTGTTAGGGGTTTTTATTCCCTTCCCCACTTCTGCTTTGAACTGCAAACTCAGCTGACGGGAGCAATCCACTTGCAAGACTTATCTTGAGATGGGGGAGAATAAACAAAAAAATCTTTTGTCCTCTTTAATCTTCCATTTTAGTCCGCCTGCTGTCGATGAGCCTTCCATGTTGGGCAGGACATAATACCTTCTCTTGGAGACCAGCATTTCTCGCTAGTTAATGTCTCTCTCCTGTCTGGCGATTTACACAGTTACAGAGGCTTAGAATGCGAATGCTCAAATATTACCTTACAATATGGGATAGAAATCTTAAAGTGAGATTAATGCATGCAGCAACTCACAAGCTTTCCATAAAGTCTAAACACAAGACACATTCTTACAATTCTAATAGCTATTTTACCAATACTAACACTCAGATGAGCCAGACTGATTTCAGCTATGTACTTGGAAGTATTCAACTGAGGCACGGGATCCTTGGCATGAGCTGGCACTTGGACTACCAGCAGCAGAGGTGGTGAGAGACCCTGATTAGGACATATCAGTGAAAAGCCTGACTGTCTGAGACATACAGAGACAGAGGGATCAGGCTATAAGCAGCATGTGACACTGGAAGACCAGGTGCCAGCTCTTTCCAAGACTGCAAGCATTAGCTAAGAACTGACAAACTCAGACCAGTTCTCTTGTATGTTAGTTTTGCTCACAATAGGTATTAGTCTTATAAGAATGTATGTAGTGTTTAGATTCTATGAAATGCATGTAAGTTGCTGAATGCATCAGTCTCGCTTGTAATGTCTGTATTCCATGCTATAAGAGAATATGAAAGCTTTGCTTTATAACTGTGAAAATATTTGCTCTGAACTTGTGAAACTAGGCACACGAATTGTGTCCCCCCTCCAACCGCCCACCACAGTGAATTGTTTGGTCTGGCCTATTATAAAGATAGGAGCTATTAATAAAATTCATGTCTAGGTTTGGATTTTGAACCATCCCAATGTTTAAGAGTGTTTTGATTTGATGTTTCAAATTGGGATCATCTCTAACAAGAAAGGGAACATTTTAAAGCATTTGTTACTGCATGTTCTCTCATGAACAAAAGCCCTCAGTCTGGCTCTGATATCATCCCCTGATTCTTCAGACAAGACCATTAAAAAAAAAACAAAAAAAAACTCCCAGCTGTGTGTGGACTTGTTAAAGAACTCCTGGTGCCTTTGGTAAACATAGAGGTTTGTATCAGTGTCATTGCACAAAATGTTCCTTTCCCCCAGTTATATCCAACTTTCTGTACATTTGTTCATTGCCTCAATGCACCCCCATAGGCCACTTCAATTTAGTGGTGATACATATATTTACTTAGCAAAAATGTTATATAATTGTAAATATCATGACAGTATTCTATAGTTAACTGGGACACATTTAGGCCTGAATGAATACATGCTTTTATTTATTAATTTTTTTTTTGGTTCAGCGGCTAGTCTAAAAAAAAAATTAGGTCAAAGGAAATGTTTTATTTCATTTTTGGGCGT
>NW_020664409.1:20946403-21180386 GCF_002925995.2 Terrapene triunguis
TTTTTTTTTTTTTTTTTTTTTTTTTTTAGACAAATCTAAGCTACATTTTTTTTAACAATAAAACATCATTTCAAGAATGTCAAAACATTCTGACTTTGAATTTTTCTCCAATTTATTTTCAGCTGAAACTATTTGCCAAATTCAACCCAAATAGCTTCCGTTCACCCAAGACTGCATTTTTTTGGCAAATAAACTGTTAGTCTGAAAAATTTTGCTCAGCTCTTGACACACTGAATTGTTATGGTTGCTTTAGTGAGACAGCTCCCTGGAGAATGATTTCTCTTAATGGTAGTGAATGGGAATGACTGATGCTGAATCAGTTCAGTATTTGCGTAAATTCTGAATGAGGGATGAATTTTGTTAGTGTTAAATAGTTATTTGGTGTTTAACTAGGTGGTTCTTTCTTTACTGCACTCTTTTAACAGACAACTTACCAAATAAAGATTAATGAGTATAAAGCTTTTGGTACTTAGTCAGTGTTGATTAGGGGTGGGTGGATTTGGGAGGCAGCAAGCCAAATGGTGGCAGAACAAGCCGTGTCTTCAGCAAATGTCACTTTGAAAATTTCATTCTCATAGAGATTATAGAATCTGCTTAAATATTTTTTTAAATCACCCAATCTTAAGTACCTCTTTTAAAATACATGTCTTTGTTTGATAGCATTTTAACAATGTCTCTGAACAAAATATGCGATGTCATCATTCTATATAAAGATTACCTTTCTCCTGTGAATGTATTAATCTACTATTTAAAATGTCACCAGGTTGAATCCTTCTTCCCTATTAAAATGCCTCAGGCATGCCTGAAAAGCAATAATTGGAAACAGTAACTGCTTCCATCATGGACCAAAAAAAAAAAAAAGAAGAAGAGAAAATCTTAAATACTAGTCAAGGCACAATCAGTATCTTCAAAATTTGAAAGGATCAAAGACATTTTTACAAAAATATAAATTAGTTTTAAAAATCAGGTATTTGATTTGCTGGTTAATAAAATAGCTGTGAAGTAACACATTTCTACCACTGTATGTTAGCTTCTTTTTTTGTGCATTGTAACCAAACTAATGAGCAAACAAGAATGAACTCTTATGTTGTACTATTTGACTAGAATACAAATGATTGTTTACTTTTTTGTTCTTGCAGAATGCTTAGTTTTCCCCTTGAATCCTAGTAGACACTGGTAACATTTATGTAAGGTATATAAAGTATACCAACATCAACTATATGGCTCAAGTGGAATAACTTTTGGTAAGGCCAGGTCCTTGCTTGGAAGCTGTATCAATTATTGATGCTTTTCAGGAATGGGATAGATAGACTGATATTGACGCGTGGTTGTAATACTTGGACTGAAAGAGATAATTGGAATTTTCTCTTTCAGTCCAAGTATTACAACCACGCGTCAATATCAGTCTAACTGTGAAGTTGTACATATAATCAATATTTCTTCTAGTTCCTGTTGAATGTAGAATTCTATTACTACTTTAATGAAGTCAAACTCTATTTCTTCTAAACATTTTCAGTCAAATTAGGTAATTTCAAATGTCAGTAAAGTTTTCTTTTTGTTTCTTTCAAAATGACTTGGTTTTTTTAGCAAAAGTGATCTCTGCCCTTATTCAACTGTCCTCTTTTCTACTAACTAATGTTGTGAATGATGACTAACATAGCTTCACATCACCACATCACTTAATATTTCAACTCCTATTAAAATTAAAGACTAAAAAGCTTGTGATCAGATTTGTATTTGCTTGTGAGCAGATTAATTTTTTTTTTATGTTTGCTTTCACTTTCCTCATTATTGGGGACAATGGGCCAAATTCAGACCTAGTGTAAGGGGTGGATTTAGTGTAAAAAGCAATCCAGCCCATGACTGATTAATCTGGGCCAAGAGTTGGGGCTTGCCTACACTTAAAACTCTATAGCGGCACACTTGCACTGCTGTAGCGCTTCAGTGTAGACACTACCTATGCCATCAGGTGGGATTCTCCCATTGGCATAGGTAATCTAACTCCCCAAGAGGCAGTAGCTATGTCGACAGAAGAATTCTTCCACCGACCTAGTGCTGTCTACACAGGGACTTAGGTTGTCTTAACTACACTGCTCAAGGTAGTTAGGCCGACCTAATTTTCTGGTGTAGACCAGGCCTTAGACTGACCATGTGTGGTAATACTTGCAGCACAAGCTGGGTTCTAAGAGGCATTTGAGATATAGGAATTGTGTATGTGTCCCTCACCCTAAACAAAGAATCACTCCCTATGCCCGTTACACCTGTCTTCTTTTTCTATTGCAAGAGACTCTAAAGTTGCAGTTCTGTTGACTTCAGTGAAGTTGTGATTACTTACAGCCCACTCCAGCTCACCTTGAGGTCAATGTGAGGTTTTCCATTGAGGTCAGTGGGAGATGGATCAAGCTCCTAGGTCCAAGTGTAAATTTGGCCCTAAATTATAGTGGTGACATTGTGCTAGCTGGGCCTTTGTGGTGTGTAATCTAAATTTCCTTAATCTGAAAAAAAGTGCATGAAAGTCTTCTCCTGATCCAGAAAAGTGTGGATATCTTCGAGCATGAAGGCTGTAGATATTGCAAACTATGAATATTAAGCTCAGTGTTAAACTGCTATAAGGACATGATAGGTAGGTATGAAAGATTGGATAGTCTATCATTTTCCTTTGATCGCTGTCCTACCTTTCCCTATCCTCTCACAAACCGACTAATTGAGTTGATAGCTGTGATATTTTGATTAGACTTTCATGCTCCATCCTGTTAATGTGTGAATGTTTGTAAGGGAGAAAAGTTGTATCTTCTTTGGCCTGGCTTCACCAAATCAATTGTAACAACAGAAATTAAGAAACAAACTCAGGATTTAATCAGGGAACTGCTGTGTACCAATTGCACATGGACTATTTATCCACCCAAAATGACTAGACAAACCTGAAGAATGGGGACTCCTAGGATAAGGATTAGACTGAGAACTTTTTTATTTATGCTGTATTCTTTCACTTTCATAAAGGGGCAGATTCCCCACTCTGGTGGCATATAGGACTGAAGCTGTACCTCAAGAGGCCAGGGGGAAATACCACTAGTGCAGGCACAATGTACTGTAAAGAGACCCTGTGGTGCCCACTTCACAATCCCTACGGTGGCTGTGCCAGGGACAAGGCATGAGGGAGAATCTCCATAGTGCTGCTGTTATGGAGATTCTGGGCTGTAGAGCAGCCAATAGGCAGCTTTTGAGGGGTTTTAATAAATCAGAAAACCTCTGTATTTTCTCTAATTTACACTGGAAATTGTTTCAACCCAGAATCCTAATGGTACAATGGTGGCCCTCTGAGCTTCACTTGTAACTTTCAGTAACTCTGGGCTCTGCCACTGACTTGCTGTGTGGTCTTTGGCAAGACACTTACCCTCTATGTCTACTTTCCTCCTCTGCAAAATAGAATATGTACATAGCTATCTCACGGGCATGTTATGATGTTTAATTAACATTTAAACTTTGCTTTGAAAATGTGAAGTCCTTAGTATCCTTGTAAATGGGTTACTGTATTTTTTTCATAGATTCGTAGCTCTCAAGGCCAGAAGGGAGAATTGTGATCATCTAGTTTTATATCCTGTATAACGCAGGCCACAGAACATCCCAAAAATAATTCATAGAGAATATAATTCAGGTAAAAATAAATCCAACCTTGATTTTAAAATTGTCAGTGATGGAGAATCCACCACAACCCTTGGTAAATAATGTTAAGTAATTCATCTTGGAATGATATTTAAGAATGTCAAAAGCAATGCTGGAGTACTTATGGGGGTGGATGGCAATATGTTTAGCCTGCTCTGCATTACATTCCCTATTTGCAGACATGATTGTATACAAGTTGAAATAAATTTTAGAACTAAATTTCAATTCCTTCATGTAGGAAATTTAGTGTTCAGCCCCATCTGTTATTTTTGAGTTGCAGGGTTAATTCTGTACACGGAAAACTGGAAATGTTCCACTTAGCATGAATCTGGGGATAGACTCGGCAATATGACATGACCTCCAGACTTCTTCCCTGATGCATTAATTTTCTCTGTTTTGATGCTGCAAAATAAACAAAACATACAAAGTGGTTCATTACAAGTTTCAGAACTGCTTAGCATTGAAATTGAATGAATCTTAAGTGTATTCCATGCAATTTTTTTTATCTCTGTTCACTGCAATAAGGAAGTGGAGGCAGGAGGGGAAATCATACACTGCATAAAGACAACCCTGGGTTCTAGTAACAATTAATCTACTTGATCTACACGATAATGGTTTAAGATGCCCTCCAACATGGTACTCCCCACATATCTTTCCTTATAACCAGGTCTGCTCCTGCAATGGGTAATTCAAGTGATAGAGACATTGAAGCAACACTTCCACCTGAGTGTAAGGATCTGTGCTTCTACCCCATTAGGTTCTTTCCCTAATATTTATTCTCTCTCATTGAGTAAATAAATAATTATGAGTCCAATTCTGAAATGTGGCATCCTTAACAGAATATCAAAACCTTGCACACAGGGCCTGATCCAAAGCCCATTAAAATCAATAGAAAGAGTCTCATTGATTTTGATGAGCTTTGGATTATGACCTTCAGGTTTGTCTCAGCACCTATGGTTCAATGTCTCTCCAAAGGATTACTTTTTTCAAGGAGGAGAACATCTTTTTTGCAGATATTAAATGAAACTAAAGATAATTACCCCTAAAATTTCCCTAGAACTCCGTTGTGGAGAAGTAATACTTTTCGATAACAGGCACCACAGCCACAAAGGGCCATTTTGGTGATAATGAATTTGGAACAGTTGTGTTAATTGCATTTTTTTTTAAGGTGCCCAAGTGAATTAATTGTATTATGTCAGGTCCCCACATTTCAAAACCGGGCACACATTATGGACTGTATATATTTACTTTAGCAAAGACTGAAATAATTATGAATATATGTTAAATAATTTATTAAAACATTTAAAAATTTTTGCATCCTTTCAGTGAGAAACTGCAACAGTTTGTTAGGAAATCTAGTCGGGCATTTGTTAATTTTTAGTGCTCATCAAAGTTGCTAGACTGAGAGCTCTGGAGAATTGAAGTCCTCTATTTGGCTGCAGAATAGGTAGCACAAACAATGGAATTACAGGCTTTCCTGGACTGCTCTACCTATGTGCCTCAGTCCTGTCTTAGAACCTCATCTCGTGGATAGAGGGCAGCTTAGTTTCAATGACCTCTCTGCTGAGGGCCAATAAAGGCAATTTCTGTGGGGATGTTTTTTAGAATTATTCTGCTTGACCTTTGTGAGCAACTACATCATGAAAAGCATTTGACAGTGTGTGATTAATGTCATGTACTGAAGAAACAAATCAGAAGTTTACTTTATCACCATTAAATGTGTCACATTTTAAAAGAATGATGCCAGGCATAATAAACTAGCGCTTTGCATGCCAGATGAAGGTTACATAAGGCCATTGTGTCATCACGATTAATTTCCCAACCAGAGTTCTTCAGGTAGACATTAAGTCTGTTGTACTGTCAGCATGAAACATCCATGATCTAATTGGCTTGCCTGCAGACACTCCATGTAGTCTGAAGTTGGGGGGAAAAAAGGTCGGAAATCAAAGAACAGATGGCAACTGGCTAAAGTAATTAAGTGTTGAAAATTCAATCCTTCTTTACACACCCTGCACAGAATATTTAATTAGACATTTGACCAGCGAGATCAGGCACTCAGAATAATGGGGCTTTTTTCCTGGCTGTAATATATTTTGTATTACAAATAGAATACTTATAACATTAAATAAAATATTTCTCATATTCAAGAAAATCCCTCCCCCCAAAAAAGAGAACTCTGATATCAGAGTATCAGCAATTTGAATTAAGAATATCATTGTCATTATGCAAAACATCCCTGCAGAGAATAAAAGAAAATTATTCTGTTATCATTTGCCCTTACTGGCTTTTTCTTTAGCTCAAATACACTAGATTACAGCTCTGGTTAAATCCATATGGTCAGCAGAACAAACAGTCCAATAATAGGGGATGGGGCAAAACTGGGTTAGTTTCAACTGAAACAGCTGGCACTTAAAATATTTTTAATCTACTGAGAGATCTCACCCTGGTAGCTTTATATGTATTTTACTTATTTTTCACAGACACAAAATCAAGTTGCAGACAACACTACCCATATGCATATTTCTGTTCCTTAGGAGGATACTGAAGGTCTTGCTCATCTAAAGTTTTCTTAGTTCTAAAATTAGGAAGTACAATAGGTACTGTTGTGGTTAACTATCACTAAGGGCAAGTGTACACTACAAAATTAACTCGACTTAAGGTACATTGATGTACAGCTGTCACAGTAATTAAATTGCTTTTGCATGTCCACACTATGCCCCTTGTTTCAGTGGTGCACATCCTGACTACTAGTACTTGCATCGATGCAGAGAGATGTGCAAACTGAGTAGGTATCCCACAGTGCAATTTGGGGAAGGATTTGCAATGCCTTGTGGGGGCAAACAAGACATGCAGGGGTGACTGGGAACATGGTTTCAATATCCCATGATGCAGTTTTCTCCCATAATTTTATCTGCATCCCACACTGTTTCCCACCTCTTTTCAAAAGCCCTACTAACCCGTGCATCCGCCATCTCTGTGAGAAGCATGGATCTTGCACAGCTGTGCACTATTGTGATGAGCACTGCAAATACAACGCACTTGATCCTGCAGTATTTCCACAGCTGCAAGAGTTGCTGCGTGGAATATGATGATTCCTTGCAAGTTGGCTTGCTATGCACCATGGAAAGAAACAATTCAAGGGGTTGTTGGCAGTCATGGAGCAGCTGCAGATGGTGGAGTGCTGGTTCTGGGCCTGAGAAAACAATCACTGACTTGTGTGATTGCATCATTATGCAGGTATGGAATGACAAGCAGTGGCTGCAGAACTTTCAGATGCACAAGGCCACATTCCCAGAACTGCGTGTGGCGCTCGCTCCAACCCTCCAGCGCAGTGACACCAAAATCAGCCGCACTGACAGTGGAGAAGCGAGTAGTGATTGGTGTGTGGAAGCTGGCAATGCCAGATTGCTACCAGTCTGTCGGGAATCAATTTGGAGTTGGGAAATCCACTGTGTGGGGTTGCTGTGATGCAAGTGTGCAGGGCCATTAATCGCATCCTGATATGAATGACTGTGACTCTGGGCAATGTGCAGGACATAGTGGATGGTTTTGCAGCAATTGCAAACTGCATTGGGGTGATAGATGACATGAATATCCCTATTTTGGCACAGGACCACCTTGCCACAGAGTACATCAACAGAAAGGACTCCTTTTCTATTGCAAGTGCTGATAGATCAGCGAGGATGTTTTACTGACATGAAAACGGGATGGCCAGGGAAGGTGCATGATGCGTGCATCTTTAAGAACAAAGGGCTGTTCAGAAATCTGGAAGCAAGGACTTTTTTTCCAAACCAGAGGGGATGTTGAAATACCAATAGTGATCCTGGGAGACCCAGCCTACCCCTAATTCCTATAGCTCATGAAGTCATATACTGGCCACCTTGACAGCAGCAAGAAGCACTTCAACCATAAACTTAGCAGGTGCCAAATGACAGTTGAATGTGCCTTTGGCCACTTGAAAGGCTGATGGCACTGTCTACTTGCAAGATTAGACCTAAGGGGGAAAAATATCCCCAGGGTTATAGCTGCCAGCTGTGCACTTCATAATATATGTGAAGCAAAGTGGGAGAAGTTTCTGCCGAGGTGGAGGGTGGTGGAGGAACAGCTGTCTGCTGTGTTGAGCAGTCAGGGCTATAAGAAGAGCTCAATGGGGAGCTACCAGGCTCAGTAAGACTTCAAAAGACCCTTTTAGTAATGAGGCACAATGCGGCAGGGCGCTGCTAGGAAAGCATTTAATCAGCTCCTGCCACTCCAGCCCCACTGACGGGGAATGGATTGGGGCTGGGTAAATAGCCAGTGCATGCCTGGGAACTGCCCGCTCCTGCCAGCCTCATTAGCAGGAGTTAAAAGGCTGGGAGAACATGGAAGAAGGAGGCAGAGACCAGGAAGGGAAGGTCAGGCTCAGATGAAGGAAGGAGCCTACTAGTCTGTTGCTGGTCAGGCCAGTGTGAGGCCAAACCATGTAAAGAGCCTGTAAATAGTGGGAAACTGGTGATGGGGAATGGACACTAAATAAAGAGCATGGGTGTTGCACCAGCTTGGAGTGTCTCTGAGTCTTTAAGGAGCAGGGCCAACGGGCCGAATCCGATGGGGTGTGGCATGCACCCTGTTACACACAGGAATGTGTGTTGCTGATGTGTATGACATCGTTTTTTTTGCACCCCGGTATGAACCTTGTAATGAGTGCTGTGTGTGTGGTGCTATAACATTGCAAATGCACCTATTGCTATTATCTGTGAAGGATGTCAGCCCCAGCTACATTATGTTGTGAACTAATAAGGATGAATTAAGTTTCCATAAATAGACTTTTATTTCAAAGCCATGCAATCAGACATATTTATAACTGAATGAAACTTTATAAATACAGGGAAAAAAACCTTTGAAGGGGGAAAACAGTCATTTTCATTTCACAAACATATACAGCATCCATGTCTCTCACAGATCAGCGTATGTGCTTCTGTGATTGTCTGTACTCTCCTCTGGGGTGGAGTGGTAGGGGTAGTACAGTAGCCCCGGATGCCACGTGGAATGTGGGGTGTATGTGTAGAGAGGTCTCGGAATGCAGTTCTCTATGGGCTACAGAGGGAGGCAAACACGAATCTGTTGAGCCTGAAGGTCAACAAGACTCTCCAGCATATGTTTGCCATTTCAGAAGTGCTATCATCTCCTGCTACATGTCACTCTCCTTTTCCCACACTATCCCTGTCCATTCCACGAGTGTGATCCTCTAAGCCCTCTGCTCGGTATCTGCAGAACCAGAGGCTTGCAGGATCGCTTGCAACATGTTGTCCTTCATTCTCTTCCTTCTTCTCCTTATGTGGTTGAGCCACTCCACTAGTGTGGATGGAAAGACACTCCCAGTTGCAAAAAATACAATGCACAGAGGTACTATTGTGACTGTGTTCACAATATAAATGGAACCTTGTTATACTGAACTCACTCCCCTAGATCCACACAAGTTGCAAGCACTACATTATCACTTCTTCTTCGGATTCATAGAGCAGATGGCAGTCCCAACCATGGTGAGTATGGCCCAGGAGCGGAGGGGGCAAGTTGGCACAATAAGGGAGGTGAGTGGTAGCCCATGGGCATCAGTATATGGGGATCGGACAATTAAAATGTATACTGGCACTGTTTTCCACTAGCAGTGGTGACTTTAGCTGATATATCACTCCTGAGGATAACGGAGGCTGAATGGGAACAGCTCCTGCACGTGTGTGGCTGCAGACTAGGTCTGTATGCTGCTAGCCCATGTGCTGCAATGATGGCTCCGGAAGTAAACACTGAGTGGTGTGGGAAAGTATCCTACTGCAGCAGAAGAAATAAGGTATCACTCCCCAGAAACCTTCAGCAGAGAATTGCAGACTACCTCCAGGAGAGATCTCTATGGAGGATACATGGGACATCTGGTGCATATAAACAAACTGTTCTGCAAGGCCTCCTCTGCCTAACTGTATGAGGAATGAGAAGCAGATAGCAACTCTACCTTTATTGGTTATTTCACTACCTCTTGTAGCAAGATTTAAAAAAATGGTAAATTAATAGATGTGTCCCTGTAATATCAAACTCCCTACTTACCAGTGGTTCCTTCCCTTGCATCAGGCCCAGCTATGCTGGATGGTAGGGACTGGCTTGACTGCTCTGTATGCTAAAAGAAGTCCTGGTTTACTGAACAACTGGATCCCCAGTCACCTATCCTCCGTTCTCCTCCTCCACATCCAAAACCTTCTCCTTAGTGTTCACTCTGGTGACCTATGACAATGACTCGTCCAAAGTATCCATGGGGCCATTGGAGGGGGTGGTGGAGTCATCAGCCAAGGATGGCATGCAGCACTTTTTAAAAGTGGCAGATCTGCGGCTCTGCACCAGAGTTACTGTTAGCTTCCCTTGCCCTCTGGTATGCCTGGTGCAGCTCCTTGACTTTCACGCAGCACTGCTGTGTGTTCCTGTTGTAGCCCTTTTCCCCCATGCCCGGAGGAATTTGCTAATAGATATCAACATTTCTACTGCTGGAACAGAGCTGTGCCTGCATAGCCTCTTCTCCCTACAGACCCAGGAGATCCATCACCTCCTGTGTACTTCAGGCAGGAGTGTGCAGCATGGAGCTGGCATGGTCAGCTGGACAGTTGCTATGTGATCTTTCCACGCTGAGCAAACAGAAAATGGAATTTCATAAAATTGCAGGGCTTTAAAAGGGGAGGGGCATGTACTTGCATACCTGGCCTTCGGGTAGCAGAATTCAAAACAGGGACCAAAGCAGTCATGGTGGGGCATTGTGGGACACCTCCTGGAGGCCACTAAGGTTGATGTAAATAATGCAGTGTCTACACTGACACTGCATCACTGTAACTATGTTGACCTAATCACTATGCCTCTCATGGAGGTTGAGTTATTATGTCGGCGTAGCAGCAAGTTACATCAGCAGGAGCGACATTTTAGTGTAGACACTTACAGAGTTAGGTCAACGTAAGCTGTCTGGCATCATCTTAACTCTGTAGTGTAGACCAAGCCTAAGTAATTAGGAAAAGAAATTAATGAACTGTATTCTAATCTAGCATGAAAAATCTGCCTTTGATAGTCCCTCTGAGATTTCCATCTCAGTTCAGTATTTACTATCTTTTGGTTAAATATGCAAAGATCACCTCTTGGAGAAAAGAAAAGTCCTGGTGAAAATCTAACAAAATTTAAAATGCTAATATAACTTCTCTATGGAGGCACATCATTCCTCCATAAACTGAACATTAAGCAGCTTACTATGTATAGTATTCATCTTCTATTTTGACTTGTGCAATGGAAGTCCTGATTATTATAGTGCCCTGATTGGGAATTGTTCAATGAAAAATTGTTTCATTGAAAAATGCCAGTTTGTCAAAAACAAAACTGTTCATGAAATAGTCAGTTTTGACAAATGTCATGACGGGGGAAAAAAAGTTGAGAATGAAGTTTTGAACTTGTTAAAATACTTCATTTCAATTTTTTCTAAATGAAAAATTACAGTTTTCTAATTTGAAATTACTTTTCATTTAGACATTTAAATTAATTAGACTAAAACAAAGTTTAAATTTAAAAAAGACTGAAATCAAAATGAAATGTTTCAAAATTACCAAAATGAAAATTTTCAATTGACCAAAGCAAAAGGTAATATATATTTTTTTTTTTTTTTATGAATATTTTCAAGATACTGAGTTTTCAAGAAGGCGGAAAATTTTAAATTCTCAAAAAATGTCCTGGGAGAGGAAAATCATTTCCCACCTAGCTCTGCTAATTATACTTCTTTAGTGGATCTCTCCAGCCATCAATTCCCATATCTATTTGAAAGATCACCAACTGACACTGCAGCTAATTATTGGATTTTCTGGTGAATGTAGGCAAACTCATTCCTTACATGACATATGCGTCTGACAAAGTGGGTATTCACCCCCAAAAGTTTATGCTCCAATACTTCTGTTAGTCTATAAGGTGCCACAGGACTCTTTGTCGCTTTTTACAGATCCAGACTAACACGGCTACCCCTCTGATACTTCATTCCTTACAGCTTATCTGCTTCCTTATAGCCTCTAGTTTGTCCAACGTTGTCATGTGATTAATGATGTGAGGGAGTGTGTGACAGAGAGTGTGTCACACATACAGTTGAGCAATCCCGCTGGACACTCACTTGACTGCTGTGAGAAGATGCAACCCCTGACTTCCACATGCTCTTAGTTTGCCGAGGGTTGGCTGAGTTTAGTCACTGTTCCTGGCTTTGGGGCTCCTAGACACAGTGAAGACTTAGTGTCTGACACCCCCCTTTTAACGGGAATCCCACAATCAAATTGTCTATGTCCTGAAACTAGTGCCATCTCCCCCTAGCCTCCCAAGCAACTTTGGCATGTTCCTCAAAATCCCATTGCAAGTGTGAGCATTCTGATTTACAGTTTCTCTCTTCAGGGACGTGTGATAGAAGACGCAAATAAACACAGGCCTAGCAAAAGATTTCCAACTCAATTACTCTTTACTTAAGAGAGAAAGCACAAGAGACTATAGATCATTTAGAAAATTCACACTTTGAATGCAATACCCCTCACTCTACTTCACCCTTCCCATGGGAGTTTTTGGGTGGATCATATAGGTTCAAATATATAGGGTTCCTCCACCTCCACAGGCTTCTGCAGCAGCTCACTTCAGCTTGAGCTGGTAAAAACGGTCAAAGACCAAAATAACCTCCCAATCTCCTCTGTCAGGAGACCGCCTGATCAGCCTTAATAAGTGATTTGTCAGGTGATCTCTCCTTTGACAAACCAGTTCCCTGGGTAGAAGTCAGCTTTTTGTCTAGGATGCTTCTGCTTGAAAAGAGGTTTAAGGACCCTCTGTTGTTAGACCTGTGATGCTCAGTATTTTCACTATTGACATTGAGAGATCAAAAATCATGAGTCAGACCTCCAAAAATCCATGAGATTAAAAAAAATCAATTCATGTTTTTCAGTCTGCCTTTCCACTTGTTAACTCCCCTCTAGTCTTCTTCCAGTGTGAGTGATTCTCACATTGAAAAGTCACCTTTAATTCACACAAAAATGTCTGCTCAGATGGAAGTTCCATTTACTCTCTCTCACCCGTAAGATAGGGGAACAGCCATCAATTTCCTGTTTCAGTCTTGACCCTGCGGCAACACTTTTACACTCCCTGCTTTCTCTAGACTTCTCTACCTGGGACCCAGTGTCACCTTTTCCCCAGCTCCTGCCTTCCCTGTCCTGGAGCGTCTCCTCTACACAGATTCCAGCAGCACCACTCCTCCAACTCCCCCGCCCTGCCTCCTAATATCCCTGGACTCTCTGTGCTACAGGGCCATACACAAAGGCAAGTCTGTGTCCTTAGCCCCAAGGTTCTCACACAGAGCTCTGCCCACATACCTAGCCCTGGAAAACTGCAGGATCGAGAAGCTTCTTGCTTCATCCCAACAGCTCCTCCTGCAGGTGCCGAAATCCCATGACTTGTCATCAATATGCAAGAGCTGGCAACACTGATATACTGCCTTCCCTGGGCTGCTTGAAGGGGAGTGCCCTTATTCACCACTGCCTCCAGGCTGAGGGAGCTGCCATCTAATCCCCTTCACCTTCCATCCCATCCCATCACTGTCCTCTGCACCCCTCCTCAGCCTCCCTCATGCCCCCACATCATTCTGCCCCCATTCCCCTGCACCCCTATATCTGCTTCCTGCTCTTCCTCATTCTCCCCACTCACCTTTCACAATGTCTCTGCTGCTCCTCACAGTCCTTGTCTAGCCTCCTGAACCATTTTTGGGTGCAACTTTGTCTGTGGGCATGGCTTCAATCTCATTGAAAACAGTGGGAGATCCAGCCAACTTTATCAAGGGCAGCCTCATTTCCATATGCAGATAGGTTGCAAGGAAATGGAAGCCATCTTTCTGGCTCCAGCCCCCATTGGCAGTAATAGGAGATAGTGGCCATTTTGAATATTCGTTAGTTAGCACCTTTCACTAGAATCATGATAAAATCATGAGAGTTGGCCATTTGGAAATGGAATTTCAGTCCAATAGGGAGATAAAAGGACAACAGAGAAGGCAAACAAGTTGCACATACAAAATGGAGTTTGCAGCTTGGTAAAGATACGCATAGGGAGTGCATAATCTCACACAGAATTAATAAATTGTACATAGATGATTCCCCAAATCGTTGTAGAGATGTACAAGCCAACAACTAACAGCTACTTGGAAAACAAACACTTACAGTTTGATTCTCAAACTCCATTTGGTCTGAGCAGTGCTGATGGAGTGGAGAAAAAGGCCACAGGCTTTTGCAGTTCCTTGATTCAGAACAGTCCCTTCTCTGGGGCAAGTTAAGACTGCACAGAGGTGACCCCACATTACACCGCAAGTATAAAGTCCCTCAGCTCTTTTCTGCCAGAACCCCTCTCCCCTCACTGTCCTGCCCGTGCCCACTCCTTCCCCTCACTCGAAGGATAAGGCATGCAACTGGTTCAGAGCCACCTCTGCCAACTTTACACCAGTGTGTGTGTGGGGGGGGCGGGGGAAGGAAATCCCTGGGAAAAGCATGAATTCTCAGTTGGCCTTCTCTAGCAGCTTTAAGGCAACTTTGCATTGCTTATGCGCACACAGTGGCCTTACTAGACTGGACAATCTGGCCCTAACGGACCAAGTTTTATCCTATGATGCACATAGAGAGTTCTCATTCAAGTCTATGGGACTTTTGCACAGGCATCTGAGGTCAAAATTTGGTCAAGAAGGGAGCATAGTTCCTAAACCAAACCAAACCAGAATGACTTAGAGTGGTTTTGGCAGAGGGCATATTTTTAAACAGCTAAACTATCAACAGGAGAGATTAAAAAGGATAGCACATATTCCTGGATTGAGTAAACTATTTGTGACAAGCTAACAGTAGCAAAGAACAACACAAACATATTACATATCTATTTTATATATGTTTAGGAGCAAGTCAGGGGTAATCCTATTTTCCCATGATGTTCTCTACACCCAACAAATCTCATCACTTGCAGCAATGATAATTGACATCTGGTTTCTCTGGTGCTGTTTTAGTTTAATATAGCCTTTTAAAACTGACTGAAAAATGTGACTTTTGGTTTTAATTATACATTTTAACCTAAGCTTGAAATTTGGGCAAACATTAATTTTTAAAATTTGTTTGCTCACCAAGTAGATCTTATAGACTTTCCCCAGTGCTATAGTAACTATAAAGTAAAGAGTGAGGAGTGAGACGGGAAGTAATTTCTTAAAACAACAACAAATGCCCTCAAATTTTAAGAATCAAGTTATTATGTTTGTACTTGTGTTGAGCTGCTTGAATGCAGCTTTACAGCTCTTTACTCCCTAATCTCATTTACAACCAATTTCTGATCAGCTATAACCTATAGTGTATGCTACTATTACATCATCACATAATTTGGTCCAAAGCTCTTGTACAGTTTCTTCTTTGGATAACGATCTAACAGAATCTAGTTCTAAATTAATCTCAGGTGGTATTTCCAATTTACTGCTTTAGTGACTATTTCACACAATTTTGCCTCTCATACTTCAAAAATATAAACCCCCATATTTCTACTCACATCATTGCTGAAATCTTTGAGAATACTATATATAGCACCTTCTTCAGTCAGATAAACAGACAGAGAATAGATATCAACTCCTTTCAACAAAGAGAAATCTGTCAGCAAAAACTTTGATATTGGCCAACCCAGCTATCAAAGACTTTGACAGAAAGTTCTTACTCCTTCTTCACGGTTTTTGCTTTTCTTACCACAAACATATTCTCTCCCGCTGTGGGATAAATTAAATAAGTTTATTCTCAACAATAAGACTGGAGTTTAGAAGTAGACAGAGAAGCTCTCAAGATGTTTTGGGAATCAGAAAAAAAGTTTTCTTGATCAACACTAGAGTGTAGTCCAGAAACCCTCCCCGCCTTCAAATCCATACACTCAAAAGTGGAGAAGTTTATTGTTTCATCTCCCATCCTTTTCCACTTTGTGCCTTCCTGGAAGTAAAAAGAAACTATCATAGTAGGAATCTAAGTACCTAAGAATCGTTCTTTGAAAAGGGCGTACTCATTCTGTAGCACAGAAAGAACCACAGATACCAGATTTGAAATAGAAACCAGAACCTTTGAAATCTATAGTGCAAAGAAAATTAACTCCTTATTCGTCATTTTTTGAGGTGTGCCAAATCTCAAGCGATATCAACACTTTTTTTCTTCTTCTTCACAGTAATGTCTTTTTCTATCACAGAGGCATTTATTGCTAATTCTCATTGACATCAACAGAACACTGAGCCTGGAGCACTTGCAGAAACAGACCCTACCTTTGCAAAACTGATATTAAAAAGAAAGAAAGAAAATAACTGTTCTTCTACACGAACACTGTTTGTGGCAAGCAGGGATGTAAATATACCCCGCACTAGCCTGCTGAACATGAAGTTTTCTATGTGGACCCTGTTGCCACACACTAAAGTGCCTCAGTGCACTTTGATTTACCCCACTTTAAAACAGGAGTAGATCAAAGCACACTAGGGAATTTTTAGTGCATGACAGCAGGGCCCACAAAGATACTTAATGTGCATCAGGTTACTGTGGGGTGATTTACATCCCAAGCTTGCTATGAAGTAAGTATACATATGGACAAGCCCTAACAAAGCATCTGTATATGAGCAGCTGCTAGTTCCTAATTTATATGGTTGTATTTCAAATCAAGCACCTGCTTTCAACCATCCAGGTTGCATGGTAAATATCAACTCATAAAATGGGTTGGAGAGAAGCAATTATCTGGCTGACCAGTAGAATTCAGAGCAGTGGTTCGGTTCTAGGCTTGTTTCTCAGATTACTGTGCTCCAAAGCCATCTGTCCCATTAAGGTGGCAGAAACAGGTGGTAAATTCCTTCTTCTGGATTCTGTTCTTGTGATATAAATTTTATGTAGCTTTCTAAAATGTGTCGATTTAAAATGTGTAGATCAGCATACCGCCATTGAAACCTATGGAGTTATGCTAATTTGCAGCAGCTAGAAAACAGCCCACAGGTTTGGTTTGTTTTTTGTATGTGGAACCCACACACTGCCTGGGTGTGGTGTTCTGTCCCCTCTAGTGGCACAGAGACCAGTTAGAGATTAATGAGTCTACTCCAGCCTTAGCTAAGGGCCATGTGGCTTTTAGCTCCAGAGGTCCCAGGTTCAATCCTGCCTGTCGATGACCAGGGTCTGTCAGTGTTACATGTGCACAAAGCTTTTAAATTGTACTCATTAAAGGAGTTGTGTAGGCCTGATCCAAAGCCCACTGAAGCAAATGGAAAGACTTTCACTGACTTCAAAGGGCTTTAGATAGGGTTACCATATGTCCGGGTTTCCCCGGACATGTCCGGCTTTTGGGTCTTTAAATAGCCGTCCGGGGGGAATTTGTAAAAAGCTAAAAATGTCCGGGATTTCCCCCCGTACGGCTATTTAAAGACCCAAAAGCGAGGACAGGGCAGCCGCGCTGGGGGAACCGCGGCAAGCCGGCGCCGCCGGCGCCACTCACCTTTCCTTCCTGGGCCCTGGGCAGCGCGCAGTGAGCTCCCGGCACGGCGGCGCCAGCCCACGGGGCCCCCCGCCTGGCCGGCAGGAGCCTGCAGAGCGCAGCCCTGCCCCGGCACACAGAGAGGCAGGGAGGTCTCACTCCCCTGCGTGCTGCAGCGGGGCGGGGCCTGTAGACTCCGGCAGCAGGCAGCGGTCGCCGGGCAGAGAGCTCCCCCCGCCCCTGCCTCCTCCCCTCCCCTCGACCCGACCCTAGGAAGGGGCCAGAGGGACTGGGAGGGACCTGCCTGCTGGATGCTTCCTGGGAGCCGCTCCAGGTAAGCACTGCTGGGCTCACCTGGCCCCCTGGCAGGTCCCTCTGGGGGGGCTCCCCTCAGACCCATTGCCCTCAGGCCCCACCCTGACCCTGTTCCCTCAGCCTCCCCCGCAGGCCCCCCTGTACCTCCCACCCCGAACCCACTGCCCTCAGTCCCTGCCCCTGTTCCAACAGCCTCCCCCACAGTCCCCCTGCTCCCCCCAACCCACTGCCCTCAGCCTTGCCCTACCCCAAATCTCTTCTTCAGCCTCTCCCGTCATCCCACCCCCATCGCTCCCCCTGCTGTCCCACCCCCTCAACTTCCCACCATTCCAGTACTGCTCCCCTCTGTCTCATCCCCTCCAGACCCTGTCCCTCTCCCCAACCCCCCAACCCTCCCCAGCCCAGCCTCATTGTCTCCCCCGCCCCACCCCACTCTACACAGCTCTCTCTACCCTGTCCCATTCATGCTCCCCTCAGCCCCTACCCTACTGCCCCCATCCCAGTCCTGTCCCATCCCCCTCAGCCCCCCCCAGTCCCAGTTCTGTCCCCCTCAGTTCCTCCACCCTGCTTCCCCCGGTCCATCCCCACACACCCACCGACTCCCTCAACCTCCCTCCCCCCAATCCCACTGCCTGGACCCACCCCCGTCCCACTCAGGACATGCATGAAAAAGAAGCAATGGGCTTAAATTGTAGCAAAGGAGAGTTAGGTTAGACATTAGGAAAAACTTCCTAACTGTAAAGGTAGTTAAGCACTGGACAAATTACCTAGAGAGGTTATGGAATAGCAGTCATTGGAGTTTTTTAAGAGGTTAGACAAACACCTGTCAAGGATGGTCTAGTTGTTATTACTCAGTCCTGCCTCAGTGCAGGGGTTTGACTAGATGACCTGTTGATGTCCCTTCCAGTCCTACATTTCTGTGATTCACACTGAATTGCCTTGTGCCATTGTCTAGTAGTAGTGGCACACAGTTCTCTGACATGCAGGTTTATAAAATTGTAGTTAATATACAGTTTAGAGTATAGCAATTTTAAAGCTCTGCATGTTCAGACCAACTGAGCTGAAAATTGTGATCTTGTATTCAAAACTATTAAGATGTGGGCTGAAATAAAATCAGCACTGAATGTTATTCTAAAATTGTTTTCCAAATATTCTTAAACTCCCAGTTTATCCCCCACTGATGTTCATTGTGAAAAGTATTGCAGGTCTAATAATATTTGGCACTTTTGTAATTCACTGTCCAACATGTGTTTTGTGCCCTCCTGTGGTGGATTTTTAGAGGATAACTGTATAGCTACCAGCTAAGGGAGTTATAGCTTGAACTCAAGTAGTAGAAGCTCATGCTTTTAAGTCTGGATGGCTCGGGTTCAATTTTTGGTGACTAGTTATGATGGAGGTTGCTACACTTATAATCCCTTTAATCAGAGGTTCTGAATATGCTTTGTTGTAGGCAGAACTAGCCTATAGTTAAGCAACCGAAAATTTCGAATGGGAAGTGTTGAAATGTTGGGAAGCCTTATAATTTTGCCAATCTGGAACGAACATCCCATCTGAGGGATGGGGGCGGGGAGAGAGGAGAGTGAGACAGGACCAGGAAAGTGGGACAAGGAATCCAGAGCGGTAATGGGGGGCAGTTGAAATCAGATGAGGAGCTGGGGCGGGTTAGACAGCAATAGGATAGACATAGACTGGAGGGGACGGGGAAGAAGGGTCTTTGACTACTAGAGACCACTCCGTTCTCTGAACATTTGATTCGCGGGAAGCAGGGGAGGGGGAAGAGTAGGGGGCGGAGCGTTCAGGGGAGGGGGCGGAGTCGGGGCAGGGACTTTGGGGAAGGGGCGGAGTTGGGGCGGGGAAGGGGCGGAGTTGGGGTGGGGCCGGGGGCGGAGCCAGGGCCCCTTGGAGTGTCCTCTTTTTCCAGGACTGCATATGGTAACCCTACTTTAGATCAGTCCTATGGTCAGAGAACAGTTAATAAAAATTGCACAAATTTATTTGTAGACAGAAATTTAAAATGTGATGTTTCATAGAATGTTGACAGATAGATAGGGGTGCTCACACAATCCTGGTTTTAGTCAGGCTTATGCTATGTATTCACAGCATGCAATTTTTTAACTTTCCTGGGGGCAACAAGATTTAAGGTATACTAGCAGCTTATTTTGTTCTTGATCAGGCCCCTTATTAATACATCGCTTCTGGGCAAGCGTACAGTAAAACTTGCTGAAATCCTGATGTAAAAATGTTAGTAAGTTTCACTGTCTTAGACATGGACAGAGTACAGCGTAGGTAGGGGAGAGAGAGAACACAAGAATGATGATATAGGTCAAGGGAGGAGACAAAAGTGGGAAAAGAGAGCAGGGGACCACACTGAAAACCAGAAGGGTGAAGAACAAAAATACGAGACAAAACAGAACGAGGGGGAAGAGAATACGGAAAATTCACTATTTGTTGAAACTTATGCTTTCAAAAGATGGGGTGGGGTGTAGAATTTTTTATATGTAGCTGAAGCCAATATTATGGGTCTCATTTGTAACCTTTTATCATAACTAAAGATGACCACAAAATTTGAATTTCTGTCCCATGGGAAATTCTAATACCTTGACATTAATTTTCATCCTGAATTATGCAAGGGACCTTGGTGCATCAGGACAGATGTAGCCAAGCAGGAAAACAGTGTAGATAGGGGGAAATGGGGACATGTAGCAAATGTGGAAATGAATGTAGACCCAACCTGAAGCAAAATATTTCATTTAGATTTTCTTGATGGAAAATTCACTCCAAGTCAGTCTTTTCAGATGGAAAATTTAAATGTTGATGAAACCCCATTTTCTGATGGGAAAATGTTTCATTCAAAATTTTGACCAGTCCTACTCATTAGGGTTATTTGCAAGGGTTAATATTATTCATCATAAGGGCTTCTGCACAGGGCCTGATAGTAGAATGCAATGACATGCTTTACTTTGGAGATTATATGTATCCCCACGGGAGCGAATTAGTCTATGTGTACCCACATTTCAAATTGCTGTCTATGCCACTGTAAAATATTTTCTAAATGAGAATTTGTCTTAGGCAACCTTAGGTTGAACTTGAAATTCTCGCCCTAATGATTTATGAAAAGACACACTATTGCCTTAAATGGTCTTCTGTCCGCACCTATAAACATATCAAATATCACCAAGTCCCAAACCTTTCAGTGACTTGCAAAATGCTACTGTGTAACAGCCATTATAGCACAATATATCTCGGTGAGGTTATACTGTAGTTTGGCTCATAGGGAGGTAGAAAGGTGAATTCAAGTATCTGCTCATTCCCCACCTACCTATTGGACAGATAGTAGTGGCTCTCAGTAATACAATACAATTTAATTAAAATATTAAATTATCAATTAATATTCAAGTTTTCATGATTTCTTTTTGCAGTATTAAATAGAATTTACTTAAAACTGTTTTGATAATGGCTGTATTTCCTTTTTTCCATGTCTCTACATGTGCATTAAGATTGATTTCCCTTTCTCTATACTAAAAGTCTGTGTTACACAAATATTAAAAGAGCTGTGTGGCACAGATCCAGAAAAACTGATCTTTGCATACAGCAATTGTTTTTGTGCTGCTAAGGTAGAAAATCAATAGTGCATCAAATCTGCTTTGTTCTTGAATTGCTAAGGGCTTTGGTTCCAGATGGACATCTCAAAAATTACTTACCTCAGCTCTTGTATATAAAAAAAGACAAAACATGCCAGATAAACAGGCTTGACTTTTAGAACCGTGTTCATTTTAAAACATTTAATTCATCATAGAGATCAGATCTAATCTTCCCCAGAAAACAATGTTCTTTTTCAATTGAACATCTATACCCATTTATAGCACTGGCATGTCATTGGACTTTTATGTCTTGAAGGCACTTTTTTCTAGCACCGTTATGCATTCAAAAATGTGGTGTGCTCAGCTTCTTGCTTATTATGGAGATAAGGGGAAACATCCTTAACTTTTGCCAGTGCTTCTCTAAAAATAATTCCACATAAATATGGAATCAGGCAGAGAGATAGAAAATATAATTAAAAATTCCTAGATTGTAGGAAAGTTGAAACTTGTGTTTGAATACACAAGTCTTTGCCAAGTTGTTCAAAAGTGGCTAATGAATTCGGATGCCTCATTTATTGGGTGTCCAACTTGAAACACCTTAAAGGAGCTGGATTTTCAGAGAATTGAGCACCAGGCCTCTGAAGATCAAGCCCTTTTAAGGTGTCTCAGTTTGGGCACTCATTTGTGCACCCAAAATCACCAGTCACTTTTGAAAATCTTGTGCCTAGTGACAAATTCATAAGGAGTGAAGACCTAGATGCTCAAATATCTGAAAATGGTTAATATTTATATAGTGCCTTTCATCCCCAAACCATACTACGAGGCTTCCCAAACTATACACGTATCCTACCGAAATGTAGATACTTCTGGGGTAGAAGTCAGCAGCCAAGTGTCCTAGTTCAGGGCAAGAACAACTGTATTCCCCCTCTGTGGTCCAGCAAGGGCATCCACTCTAGGCTCCCAGATCCTCAGCTGCCTCTCTTCTTAGGCAGAGACCTGTCTTTCTCTCCCTCCTGACCAGACTATTTTCAGACTGCACAGCTCCTTGCCTATACTGTGACCTCCCAAACAAAGTCAGGCTGCCTACGCTGGCCTGCCTTACTTTTCTCCTCAGAGACAGTAAACAGTGTAATTGCCACCGTTAAACTACCACCCAGCTCTTTCTAAACAAGCAGATTTATTATTAAGATAAAAGCATTATAGAGAAAAAATATAAAAAACAACTATATAACCTACACTTGCTAATAAACTCACCAGACATCATCCTCAACTCCAAAAAGGGCTCTTGCCGGTGGACCTGTTGAACCAGTCTAGAGGAATGTCCCCCTACCCACATCTAGCATCGGGGTTTGTTGTTAGCCCCTTAAAAAAAGGTAAACCAAGAAGGAAGTGTGGGTGTAAACAACCAAGGTATTTATTAAACCATCAACAGTTCTAAAGAAAGTAAACCAGAAGTAAACCAAATGAATAGGAACACAGGTAAAGCAAGGACCCCCACAACAGGTGATATAAAGGTAAGTACAGGACCAGTAGTATGCTGACTGTGACTGAGGATAAGTTGCCTCCCCTAGGACAGGACTCAGGTAAGAGGATGGAGGATCAATGGACCACTACCATGTCTTGCAACTCTGAGGACCCTCACGACGACAGGACAGCTCTGGTTTCCATCCAGGTAGGTGGAAGTGCTAAGGAGTGGACCTCAGGATCAGGCGATGATGGCTCTGCCCCAGCGATGACTTGGCTTGTACTCCCCTGCGTCGTCATGGGTGTGTGTTTGTCCTCAGTGAAAGAGTGGCAGCTGTTGACACACACTCTGTATGCAAGTGAAAATTACCCTCCCGCAACCAGATGAATGAGCACGGTGTTCAGCGTACTCCTCTGAGGCAATCTAGAGAGCTGAGGTGTCTGCTGTGCTTTCCAACAGTTGCAGCAGCAGCAGCACCTCCAGACTCTGCCACACAGAAGGGCAGCCCCTTCCTTCTGAAATGCTAGCCCTTATATGCCTTGCTCTTACTGAGCAGATTACAAGTCTTGGTTTCCCGCCTTTCGGTAGAAAGGGCGGGAAACTACACCTGAGGAAGGGGAAGAAGCAGTGGCGTAGCCAGGGTTGCAGCTGAGGAGGAGCGGCAGAGAAAAAAGGCACTGGTCCTTCGGTGGCATTTCGGCGGCCCTGCGCATGCGCCGAAATGCCACCGAAAGATGGAGCGGCACATGCACAGGGCCGCCCCGCTTCCCCATCCGGAGTGCTGTCCGGGGCACCGAGACCCCCGGCCATGCTCTCAGGGCCGGAGTCCCGGCCGGAGCGCCGGGAGCCAGCCCGCGGCCCCGTTCCGCCGGCCGGCCGGAGCGCCAGGAGGCGGGAGCCAGCCCGCGGCCCTGTTCCACCGAAGCGCTGGGAGCCAGCCCGCGGCCCTGTTCCGCTGGCCGCCCAGAGGCGAGAGCCAGCAGGCCAGCCCGCGGCCCCGTTCCGCCGGCCGCCCAGAGTGCCGGGAGGTGAGAGCCAGCAGGCCAGCCCGCAGCCCCATTCCGCCGGCCGCCCGGAGCCAGCCCGCGGCCCCGTTCCACCGGCCGCCCGGAGCGCCAGGAGCCAGCCCGCAGCCCCGTTCCACAGGCGCCACTTTTGGGGAATGTGGTCAGGGGAAGCAGCTGCTTCCCCTGAACCCCGCTAGCTACGCTACGGGGAAGAAGGGCAGCCAAGATGGATTCCTAGTTGTTGTTTGGGCATTTCAAGATGACCTATGATGTTAATCACCGAAGTTTTTCCCCTACAGACCGACCTTCAATGCCCACCCAAGGGTTTTCTTGTGATTACCAGTTCATCAGTCTTTTTACTTAGAACAAGAACCATAATGAGTAAGTCAGTGACTCCTTTATACGCTTGTTTTTTGAACCGTCATCATGTAACAGGTGATCAGCAAACAAAAAGTGCTGCAAGAGAAGCTGCAGAGAACATGATGATTCCTTGGTAAATAGATTGCTGTGAAACATAGAAAGAAAAAAATCAAGATTGTTAGTGGCATTCACAGAACAACTGGAGATGGTGGAGCACCTGTTCTGGGCCTGAGAAATACCCACTAACTGGTGGGATCGCATTGTCATGCAGGTTTGGGATGATGAGCAGTGGCTGCAGAACTTTCAAATGTGCAAGGCCACATTCCTGGATCTGTGTTCCAAACTCATCTCCAGTGCTCCAGAACAGGGACATTAAAATGAGAGCTGCACTAACAGTTGAGAAGCGAGTGGCGATTGCACTATAGAAACTTGAAATGCCAGATTACTGCTGGTCAGTCAGGAATCAATTTGGAGTTGTGAAATCCACTGCAGGGGCTGTTGTCACGGAAGTGTACAAGTCATTAAATACCTCCTTCTACTCAGGACTGTGACTCTGTGCAATGTGTAGGACGTAATGGATGGCTTTGCAGCAATGGGGTTCCAGAACTGTGGTGGGGCAATAGGTGGCACACATATCCCTATTTTAGCATGAGACTACTTTGACATAGAGTAGATCAACAGAAAGGGCCAATATTTATGGTTATGCAAACACTGTTGGATCACCGTGAATGCTTTACCAACATCAATGTGGGCAGGTTGGAGAATATGCATGATGTGCATATCTTTAAGAACACAGGACTGTTCAGAAAGCTGCAAGCAGGACTTTCTTTCCCAACTAGCAGATTAACATTGGGAATATTGCAATGCCAATAGTGATCCTGGGCGACCCAGCCTGCCCCTTGCTCCCATGACTCATGAAGCCACACACCTTGAGAGCACCAGGAGTGCTTCAACTACAGGCTCAAAGGATGCAAAGTGACAGTTAAATGTGACTTTGGTCATTGGAAAGATCGTTGACGTTGTTTACTTACAAGATTGGACCTCAGAGAGGAAAAATATCCCAGTGGTTATAGCTGACTGCTGTGTCCTGCATAATATCTGTGAAGCAAAGGGGGGAAAGTTTCCACCAGGGTGGAGGTGGAGTGAATGTCTGCTAAATTTGAACAGCTAGATACAAGGGTTATTAGAAGAGCTCAACGTGGAGCTATATGGCTTAGGGAGGCTTTGAAACACTATTTTAATAGTGAGCCAAAGTAATGTGTATGTTGCTACAGTGTGCTCTATCTGGCCGTGCTCTTTTTATGCCTGGTATGAATCTTGCAGTGATTGCTGTGTAGATAGGAATATTATATTGTCAATGCACCTATCAATATTGTTTGTGAGTGATGTTATGAATTGGGTGACACAGTGAAATAACAGGTAGTTGGTTGCTGTTAGACCCGCTCAGCACCAGTCAGCATATGCTATGAACTAATAAAGATTAATTTTGTTCAAAAAATAGAATTTTATTCTGTAACATAAACCAGGCAATTAAAAAACCCATTTAAAACTTAATAAAACTTAATGGAACAGAACTTATGAAGAGGAAAGAACAGTCATTTTCATTTCAGCTACACGTACACGAACCGTGACTTTCACAGGTCAGTGTATGTGAAGCTGTTATTATCTTTAATGTTCCCAGGAGTGGAGTGGTAAGGATAGTGCACTGACCTCAATGCCATGTGTAATGTTGAGGGGGGAGTATGGGGAGGTCCTGATATTGAGTTCTCCAGTGGGAGGCAAGCACAGGATGGTTGTACCTAGTTAAATGGGCTCATGTTCCATGATGGGGCTCCTAGGTTTCACCATAATACAAATAATAAATTCTGCCTCAGTTTTCAGGCTATTATCAGTATTATTTATTTGCATTACCAGAGCACCTAGAAACTTTAGTCATGGACTAGTATCCCATTGTGTGAGGAGCTGTACAAACACAGAACAAAAAGGCAGTCTTTGCCCCAAGGGGCTTACAATGTAAGTAGACTTTTTTTTTTAAAATGTTAAAATAAACACAGGCCATTACTTTGAAGGTCACTGAGGAGTTCAAGATTTGGGAGATAACAAGATTTGGGTTTAATGTTAATTACATTGTAATTCTCAGCACTAATTCCTGTCCGGAAATTGAAAGGAGGAACAGAGGTTGCAAGAGGGAAGAGTTTGGAGGAGGCACTAAGAAGTCAGTCTGTGTGCCTTGACTAGAATTCTAGCAGCATCTGCAGCATCTCTGCTATTAAAAAAAATAGTTCTCAATTAAAGGCCAGTTTAGTTTTTCAAGCAAGTCCTTTCATATTATTATCCAGCACCTGGTATCTGAAACACTGATAACTATTTCAATCACCTTTTCTATAACAGTTTGAGTTGGGTAAATAAAATGCTATGATAAGGAAACAATTTACTGAGCGCAAATTGCTAAAGAGCGGGAACACATTTTAAGATGATTCTTACATATCAAATGTATTAATCCCGTGAAAACAAAAAGGGCTAAATACTTTCCATTTGTTTAATGAATAAAAACAATGATAAACAGATCTATTATAAAATACTTGCATAATTTATTTATATAATTGAACAGTGAGATATTGTTAAGAAATAAGAACTGCTCACAGTAACAAGTATGGTAAACTGTCTTATTTTTGCTACAATAAATGGACAGCTTGTTGTTTCTCAAAACAAAGTCATTCACAGCTCTTAGAAGTGTGTGATGTGCTCTGAAGAGTTATTTTTGAAAGCTAAATGATGGGAATCATCAGCAGTTCTGAATAAAGGGTCAGATTCTGTTTTTCTCTGGTTTTGAGCAGAGGATTGGGAGGAGAGAAAGACAGGATAGAGGTGGCTTTTAGGACTTGTCTACATGGCAAGTTAGGGTGTGGCAAGCCAGGGGTGTGAATCTATAGGGCACTAACTTGCTGCATGGACCCTGCTACCATATACTAAACATTCTGCAGTGTGCTTGAAATGGGAGAAAATGAAAGCACACTATGGAACTTTTAGTGCATGGTAGCCTGGTCAACACATGAGTTAGCGCACAGCAAGCTAGTGCACTGTAGATTCACACTCTGGCTACTCACAATTTGTTGTATAGACAAGCCCTAAAATACTTTTGCACCTTCTTAATTCTGGTCCTTGATGGAGGATCCCCAGGTTTTTAGCGGCTCTGGAATCTGCAATGTGGGCTCAAGCAGAGTAGTTATGTTAACTCTGTGCCAGGCAGGGAACCGTGGCTATGAGGGCTCTTTCTACCCCTTTATGCCACCATAGCAGAATCTGACCCAGAGAAACTGGGAAGGTGTCAGTGGCTATTCAGATCAGCTGACGAGTGATAATCCAAACTTCACAATTCTCCTGGTAACTAGTCTCAAATAATCCTGATAACTAGCCTATAAAAGGTACTGAGATTCATAAACACATTTGCTGATTGAAGGAGATGGTTATGTACTCGGTAATTCTTTGCAAAATGTTTTGAAAGTGATATGAGCTGGAATTTTGTTGTAGCTCCAAAAGCTAAAGCGTTCAGGCATGCATCCCAAGTTGTATATATTTCAGTGATAAAAATAAAATTTTGCAAACTGATGGGGAAATAAAGTATGGGAAACTGGGCCTGTGGAAAAATACATCTGCAGTGTAAAAGGAGTTTCAGAAGACCTAAAAAAAATTATTGTTCTCCAGGGTCAGGATGAATGTCAAACCTGTTTTGGGCTCTAGTTGCTATTTTAACTTTGGAAAGGTCTAAATTCTGTTAGGTAGACAGATCAAGATGCAGGTCGTTTTTGAACTTGGTCTCCCCTTATAATTAGAAGTAAACCTTATCTTTGGTCTAGACACAAGACATAATTTCTTCCCTGACTGAAGAGCCTCACTGGATGTGCTGCAGTAGCCTGTATTACTCAGACAAAAATCTCTTTGATTGTTCTTGGGGAGTGGCCATTTTGAAAATATACTTGCCAAGCTCTCCTAACCATACTATATTTGACCCCTTTTGCTGTGCTGTGGATGAACTGAGTGACAATGAAAGAGATGACTGGTGGCTGGGTAAGGCTAAAAGAAAAAAAAAAAAACCACTCCAGAATTAGATCTTTTTTTGGCTATACTAACGTAGTATGATCATATGACTATATACATTTATTATACATAGATTCAAGCGTTTTTAATTAACTAAAATTCACAGAATTTTTTTTCTCTACAAATTATTATTTTGCACCATTTAAACCATTTTCAGAATTCCAGTCTCGTACTATAGCAATTGTGGATCTTGATAAATGAAAAAAATTCCCATGGAAAGGAGTTATGTTAGAAGTAAAGCTTAAAAACAAAGCAAAATCCTCTGCCGTGTGACTTTATATGGTCAGAGGATTGACTGCAGCAATATTTGAAGAAAATGAAAGTGAAGAAAATGCCCCAATCATTCTATTTCTGTTACTGCACATTGGGGGTTCTTTAAAGACAAATCATAAGCTTAGCTTCCTGGGGGATGGATGCCACCTAAGTTACTCTATAGCACTGCATGTCACGTTGGCTATACTTTCATAAAGTGGTGGTTGCTAGTAGTGACTTCTAAAAGAACTGCTCCTGCTCATATCTGGAATTAAAGTGACAAAATAGCCACTGGGGAGAAAGAAGCAATAAGAAATGTACTAAGTGCTTTTGGGGCTAAAAGACCTGGAGCCGGCAAGAAGGAATACAGCATACAATTTTTGTGGGTACTGCCTGGATGCAGTAAAGGCTTCCAAAGTATCATTAGTCTTAATTCATTGGAAGCACAATAATTAATACTTTTCTTTGTGTGACTCATCAATTTACTTGCAGTGATCATGTATTTAGTTTTTCCTACATCACTAATTGCCTCATTTACTTAGAGGTGACTGTTGAATATAACAAGATTCCTTTGGACCCAAGTGAATGTCATTTATATTAACTACATTCTCATTCCAGTTCTCTGGCACACAAAGGATTAAGCTATAACCTGATCATCGACTTGTCATATTCATGTTCTGTGATAATGCAATTTTCTGAAGGAACTTCTTTCAGAAGCTGATCCACACATCTTCCTCCAGTCCAATGAGGACTTCTCCTTCTAGGTCCTCTTCAAGA
The DNA here is from genome assembly GCF_002925995.2 of Terrapene triunguis. Classification (NCBI taxonomy): domain Eukaryota; kingdom Metazoa; phylum Chordata; order Testudines; family Emydidae; genus Terrapene; species Terrapene triunguis. Next base: position 20,975,431 of record NW_020664409.1, read on the forward strand.
GCACTACAGAAATAGCAGAGGCATGAATGAGAGTGCCTTTCAAAAGCCGTGTGTATTTGAAAACTGTATTGGAATCATAGGATGTCACTTAAACTTGTGAGAGGTTTCCTGGTTGTACTTGCAGGATAGAGAGTTCTGAAAGAAAGTGCGTGATCAGAGTCATTCTGATACAGCCAGCCTAAAGTAAGGTGGGGTGAGAAGTGCAGGTCTGTTTTAGAGAGTAGCCTGCTTTGTCTCTTTCTGTGTGAGGGTTTGTGTGTATCATCATTCTGAATTCTAAGAAATAAAGCAGTGTTACACTGCAAACTTTCAGCAAAAGATTTTATGTTTTTGTCTAACTTCTCTGCATGTGGGAAACATAAGATCTATATGCTCCCTCCACAGTTCGTCTCTTCACAACTTCTGTTATCCACAGCTCCTTCCCAAATTCTCTTCCTTATTTCTACCAGCACTCACAACATCTTTCCTCCAATCTTCAAATATTCCTGTACCTTCTCTACCTTTCCCTCAATCCTACCTCCCTTCCATAATCTCCTCCTTCTTCTTTTCTGTCTCCAAAGTCATAGAGAATATTTTTACTTATGCTGTCTTGACTTCCTTTTCTCCAGCTCACCTTTGTTTTCCTAGCCAGCTTCCATTCTCTTTACTTCACTGAATGTCAATCTCAATGTCACTAAAGATTTCCCCCTCACTAAATTATGAGAAGGATATTTCTCTATCCTTATTCTTATCCCTCTGGAACCTTCTCTCTCTTCCTCCACTTTCTCTCCCCTATTGATTTTTGTAGCAATGTGCTGTTTTGGTTCTTCTATCTTACTACCAATTTCTTCATAGTTTACATTAGTTGCTCTTCCTCCTCTTCTTCTTTTAGTGTCCCTCAGGGCACTGTCCTAAATTTCCACCTCCTCTTTCTCTCATGCACTTTGATGGCTTCAATTAACATCTCTGTGTGGAAGATTTCTAAATTTAACTCTCAGCCTACAACCTCTCCCCATTCTCTTGCAATTCAAGGTCCCACACAGGTCGCTTGTTGCCATCTCAAATTCATTCTCTCTAACACCAGATTTTCATTCTGACATCCTTTCTCTACTTCCCTAATCTAACTGACAACTCCATTTTTCCTCCTATCTGAGGCTCGCAATCTCACTGTAATCTTTGATTCTTTTATTTCCCTGGATGTCCAGTCTCAATAACTCTTATCACTTCTTCCTCTATAATATTTGTCCTTTCTCTACTATCCCGATGGCTAATATGCTTGTCCATGCCTTGCTTGTCCCTTAATTTGATTAACTTGACCTTCTTGAGTCTTTCCCTCTTCAAGGTATCCAAAGTGCCTTTGATAAACCAAATTCCTCTCCCGCCACTCTGATCTATGTTATCCCCCTTCATTGTCTTTCTATTTTTTACCACATGAAATTCAGTCCCTTTTCCTCGCCATCAAATCCCCTGATTATACTTTTCCCCTCTACATCTTTGCTTTCTTCTCCTCCTCTCACTACCTACACACTCTTCAATCTCTCACACTTTCTATCATGCTATCCTCTGTTTGTCCACCAAGGCCCAGATCCTTACAGATAGAGACATCTAACTCCCTTTGATTTCAATTGCAGTTAGGTGCCTGAATACCTTTGAGACTCTGGGCCCAAATATCTGCTGCTGCTTCTTTTAATCCTTCCTTATAATCCACTTTTTCAAGGTATCTGTGTTACCACCTTCTTCTTCTCACCAATAACACCCCTCCATACATATGCACCCTCCCTTTCCTGAACTATTGCACCATGTTGCTGGACTGTTGTCTGTGACGGATTATTAGATTTTGGGGACAGAAAGAAAATCGATCAGCCTTGGAAGAATTAACCACAGCCTGTGGCTTGGGCTGTGTTTCTAAGCACAGTGTACATTTATGGGGCTGTATCATTGATTTTGTAATGATATATTTGGTGGATAATGCAATGCAACTACAGCTAGATGGGCATTTTGTATATTACTCCTTTCTCTTTGATGTAGCCTTCCTACATTATTTCTCTTATTTCTGAGAACTGGGTCATGTGCACTACAATCTACGAAGAAAAAAGGTTATTCTAAATGGAAGCTCATGACAGGTCCACCCAGAGATTAATATTAACTTTTTTTTTTTAATTTACATAGTACCAACAAGTATACTTGAGGCTCTACAGACATTCAGAAAATGAAGTCCTTGCCCTGAAACACTTAAAATCAAAGTCTGTAGTAATGTAATGAGCTCTGCATGGATGGTGCCCCACTGGAGACAGTATGCTCCAGGCACATGCAGGTGCCTATCCACATGGAGCTCATTGAAGGATCAGGGTCAAAATAGACAAAACACAAATAAAGGAGTGGGGGAATGGTGGGGAGACGAGATGGGGAGTGGAAAAGGGATACCATAGAAAAGTAAAGGATGATGTGCTTGAATTCAGCACACATCCTTCTAGCTCTCCCTCTTCATTGTAAGCTTCCCCCCCCCCTCCTACCTACTGGTCATTTTTTGTTTTTAAACCTATCGGCCTTGCAATGAGCTAATGCCCCGTGTACCCATAAGGGGACCTCCACAGCCCTGTTGCACCTTGCTCAAATGGTCCTACTACAGGCATGTCTACACTGCAGCTGGGAGCATGCCTCTCCACCTTGGCAAACAGACACACACTAGACAATTAGATGGGAGTAGGTAATTCAAAATGTGTCCATGTGCTTTCTTTGTAACTGTGCCACCATTAAAACAAAAAGTAGAATTTAGATTCTAAGCTTCCTTTTCAGAACTGCACTAATTGCATTTAGCAATACGGCAGCATATTCCAAAGGCAGTGTTCCAGGATTTAACCAGGATTTTCTTACATTTTTTAGATCTGTAGCCAAATAAAACCTGCAGCATCCTTGTATATTACATCCTTTATAGCCAATCCTGTATCTCAGCTTGCATAGTGAATGGAAGGCATGCAGTCAATATATGCTTCAGAACACCACTGAATGTTGATATTGCACACTGAATTCCACTGCCCTCATGCAGTGTTTTAATTAAGATAAAAGATTAATGACCTCCCTTTCCTGGCTAGAATGGTGTTAATATATAAATTATATTGCTGCTTGACAAATGAAACGTGATTATGAATGTCCTCATAGACCAATTAGCATTTAACAAAAATTAAATGTAAGAAATACCCTTATGCAGTGACCTAGATAGACTGAAGATAATTTCTGCTGCAGAAAATTCATGTGATGAAATTAAATATGCCAGTCTGGACATCTATAGGAACATTCCTAGCTTCCCCTCCATCCCTCCAGAACATATTTTAATGTCATCCAAACGCTTATTTCGTTAGTGACTGGCATCATTTCATACCTTCCCCAGTGATCCTAGACACAGCAGAGTGGCATTCAATTTTTGCCTATGTCCAGCTACTTTCCACAGAAGAGACTGACTATCAGGTGGTGTGAAAAACCCATTATGGGGTTTTTGAGATCATTAATCAGGATATCTAATTCTGCCTGGAAATGTTTTATTTCCTACCTTTCTCCAGTTCCATCCTCAATGCTGCTGCCGCCACAGTTTCAGTAAAGAATGAAGCAGGTTATCCATCTCTGAGGTCAGTGAGATGGATGACTTTTTTTGCTGTCTCTCTGATTCTTTCTCTTTTCTCTTTCTGGCAGTTTAAGCTAGCACATTACAAAATTAATTAGAATGCATTCAGACACATAGACAAATACAAAGGCTTAAAAATATTACACCTGGTTGACTAGTTTTTGTTGGCCTGAAGCTATACTATGGCAGTTCAAATAAGGAGCACTGAGGCAGCATTGGTGGTGCAGGTTGGCTGGGGAAAAGCAGCAGGGAGTTGGACGTAGTGGAGAAGGGGCATAAAAGTGTGTCTAACATCATCTCTGCTGCTTGTCTGCTTGCCTAGTGCTTTATGTCTTACCTAAGTAGATTGTCAGTTGTTTGGGGCAGGGCCGGCTTTAGCAAGCGCGGGGCCTGATTCCTGGGGGCGGGGCTTGCTGCAACCCCCGCCCCCAGGAATCGAGCCGCGCTCCGGCCGGGGTTGCCGGGCTTGGGTCCGACCCGGAGCCGACCCGAGCCGCGGGGGCCGGGCCGGAGCCGCGCCGCGGGGACCGGGCCAGGCCGGAGCCGGGCCTCTTCAACCGGAGCAAATTTAGGCCAATGCTGAAAGCTTTTGAAAAAGCTACCTTAAGTTTTTATTCAGTTATGTCTAGTGTAACTGGCAGACACTTCCAGGATTGAATCCATAACCTTATACCTCCTTCCTGTTCACACCACATCTCAATGACACTTTCAATAGTTATGCTGACTCCACTATGTCTGATGCATATTCAGTAGGGGTTTCTCCCCTCTTCCTTATTTGTATTTCCTCACCCTACTAATGTTGAGGTGCCCTTCATATATGTAAATTCGTTATGTCACTCTTGTGGTCAGATATCTACCGATTTTCTGTCCAAAAGCTGGTGTTAGCGCATGTTCCTATGGCTGGCTGGTGTTGTTATAGTCAAAATTCCCCCTTACACATTTTATTTCCAGTTCCCCCAAACTCAGGGGTGACCATTAGGCCATGTATCTGTGCCAAAGGTCATAGGCCTCAAACCTTATGCTAACTGCCAAAGCCAATGTCTTACAGGCTACAGGCCTGTAGGTTCCTTGCATTACTGCTGAATAAAATAAATGCTAATGCTAGTTCTATGGGTGACAATCCTTAGCTACAGCATCCACTTCTTCTAATAGTCTTTGTATTTACTCTGTCCTTTCCTAATGCAAAGTCTTGTAGGGATTTATATGCATAATTCACAAAAGTGTTACAAGGAATTCCATGAGTTAATCTCATATATCAAGATTAACAACTAAGGCTAAGAGTATATACCAATTATAGTAAGGAAGCATGCTGTAATAATTTGTTAATAGCAATGGTAACAATGATAGAATATGCCTCTGACAGGTATAATAAGAAAAACATTTTAAAGATATACTCCCAACTGCTCAGAGTCATATATTTGATTCAAAATCTAGCAGGGAAAAATCTAGTTCTGTAAGCTATTTAGGTCATGATGGCTTTCAGGTATAATTCAGCTCAAACAGTCACTAGTCCAATTAGACTACAGCACAATAAATTGTTGACCCATTTATCTTGTCATAACCTTTGTCAACATTCTTTAACACATGATCGGTGACAAAGGTGCTCCGTGATGTGAATTTGAGACATTGTTTGACTATTATGTCTTGCCATGTTCAAATGTGTTTGAAGATATGTGAAGTTCCAGTAAATTAGGTTTCCAGGACTTCCACTTGCAGGCATAGAGATTGTGATGTTATTATTTTAATACTCACATGTATGTATAGGTATTGTTTATCTAAAGTGTGTAAACCAAAAAATCAAGGCTTTTAGGCCCTCATCCAGCAAAGCCCTTAAGCTTGTACTTACATTTAATCATGTGCTGAAGAGCTTTACTGAATTGGGATCTTCATCTGTAGTCTTGCCAGCTAAAGTATAAAATCGTAGAATTTAAAGAAAATATTAGTTTGAACTCTATTCTAAACTCATACATAAAGATATATTATAAGCTGTTTGTTGCTGTTGAAATGCTATAATATGTAAGAGATACAAGTTGTGTGCATTTAGTCAGCTAAATCAAAGTCTCCTGGGTGGGGGGGAGGGGCAAAAAGTTGGTTATTTTTTTCCCCATTCCAGTTGACTTCTGAATGCTTGACAGTTTGAAAAGATGAAATTCTATTAGTACCAAAAGTAGGATACTAACTGTGATGGGTTGCCCCCTCTCTGGGGTGCCACCTGATATACAGGAATGCCACTGAGACCGCCTGTTCCACCAGCCTGGGCTCTCTTACACTGTCCTGCTGAGCCAGGTCCTCAAGCCTCCTCCAGCACACACACCGGTAGGGACACACCCAGCTGCAGAAAGACAGAGACACTGAAATCAGCTTTGCATGAGAAGGCTTCAGCTAGGGAATTGCCCAGCACTCAAGTGCACTCCCTCTCTAGAGGGAAAGCACAAATTTGTATCGTCTTGTGCTGCACAGAGAACTGTACAGCATAAGCTTATTGAAATTTGCTGCCTCCCTAAATGTGGAACAAGATATGCACAGCTTTGTGCCCCCCCCCATTATGAATTCCACAAACTGTTTTTAGAGAAAACAAAAATAAGTTTATTAACTACAAAAGACAGATTTTAAGTGATTATAAGGGATAGCAAACAGATCAAAGCAGATTACTGAGTAAATAAAACAAACATGCAAACTAAGCTTAATACACTATAGAAACTGGCTACAAGTAGTAATTTCTCAACCTAAATGTTGTTTTTGGCAGATTGCAGTGGTTCTTGAAGACAGGCTGTTCTTGCTTGCAGCTCAAAACTCCAGGTATTTCTTTCACAGGCCGCAGCAGCGCTTTAACGTGGCTTGTGTACTCGCCGCAAAATAAACACCTCCATGAGGGGCGTAGCTACCAGCGCTGGTGCACTGTCTATACTAGCACATTACAGCGTAGAAACTTGCAGCACCCAGGGGGGTGTTTTTTCACACCCTGAGCGAGAAAGTTGCAGTGCTGTAAAGTGCCAGTGGAGACAAGCCCTTAGATGTTTCCAGCAGGCCTCCTGGGTGGGATTCAGTGAAGAATGAACCCTGATTACCTCACTTCCCTGCCTTAAGCAGGATTTACATATGGTGGGAATCCTTTGTCTTTCAGTGTAATTCCCACCCCATGAGTGGAAAAATACTGATATTCTATCATGGAGTCCAGTACCAGGTGCCATGATCACATGACCCTGCAGTGTCAAAGCAGCCATGAGTCAAAGGCTGTTTGTAGCATCCCAGGAAGCTTCTCAGGAAGGTGGGAGATTAACATCTTCAAAGACCTATTGTCCTCCCTAATGGTTCATTGACTTGTCCCTGGCTAACCAGTCAAACTGATTGCATTTTGTCTGGTGGGCATTCCCCAGGTGCAAACACTTTTGTAGTACAGATGTATAATCTATATTCCTAATTTTTCATACAAAAATGATACATGCATACAAATAGGATAATCATATAAAGTAAATTATAACCTTTCCAATGATCTCACATGCCTTATCTTGCACAAAACATATCATAGTTATGCTATAATCATATTATAACAATATTTCTATGAAGAATATGGGGTGTAGTGTCAAACTAATATCCATCTGTTGATAGAGATATACATTTCATTAATTTTAATCAGAAAGAGAATTCATATGACATACACTGTAAGTTCTTAATCTTTTCTCTCTATGTTAAATGTAGAATCTTCAAAACTGATAGCGAATTCCACAATTAGTCATTGCTGCTGTTGAGATTTTCATTTTTTTATAGCCTTGATCCTGAGGCAAGTGGCAGAGATTTAACAGCTGTTGCACTTCAGTGCAAATAGGAGCACGGGTTTAGTGCTGGCACAGCTAAAATTATGCACAAAGCATAGTATGCTTCTCTGAGCAGAATTAAGTTTCAAGTCCTCTATGCATCTGCTCCCTTATTCGAGAGTGTCAGATAAACCAGAAGTGTACACAGAGAATAGGATTATTTTAGGAGACAGGGATTTAAGAGTCATCCCTGTTACACTAATGAGGCACTTAGCTAACTGTTACCAGACTGGAGTGACTTGAGGGCTGTGCAATACACCTCATTAATATAGGAGGTAGTTTCCTCAGCCTCCTGGGGCCAGATTCTGAGCTGACTTAAAGTGAGATAAATCTATTCAAGTCAATGAAACTATTCTGATTTACATTTGCTGAGGATCTGGTCTCTAGTCTCCTGAATTTCACATTTTTACCTTGCACTGATAAGAGTCTGACTCATGAGTGCTGGAACATACTAGACTTCCTGCCCTGACCCCAGGCACATGATCTGAGTAAGATGACAAAAGACATCACAGGACAGGCAGTCAATATCTATTGACTCGTGACTACTGCTACATAGACGCAAGCCCTTAAGTGTTAATGGGGCAAGGAGGATTGGAGGAGAGAGGATTTAACTATGTACATGTTTTTAGTTACATGATTGTGTTTACCCATATGTCAAGTAGAACCTATCCACTTCCTGATTAGAAGAGCTGAGAGCTGCTGTTTACAAAGAGAGGGATTTAAAAAAGCACATGCCTTTAATGTATTTTAAAAATGTTTTAATCAAAGGCTCATCTAGCCTGGGACAAATTCTGCCTCCACTTTCTTGGCATGGATGGTCTAGTCTGACACTGCTGCCAGGGAGGGGGCTGTTCATCATGGATAACTCCCCCCTGCCCCCAGTGATTGATTTCTGATGTGTGGAGAGGCTCTCTGCTTGACTATGAGCAGGTAGTGGTGGAGCCAGAGGATCAACAATAGTAGGCCCTGCGGTGGGGTCATGTAAGAAGTGGGGAGGACTACTTCATTCAGCAGGCTGAAGTAGCTTCCACCAACAGCTCTGCAGCCACTCTATAGCCTGGGAGGGAGGACTCCTTCCTCTCTTTCCCCTGTAACTTTTCCCAGCCCACATTCCAGCTGCTCAGGCTGTGCAGCTGCAGGAGGATTTGACACACTCAACAGGACATTCATGGCATTTGTTTCCCCTTTTTCTTGTTATTTGAGGTACAGAAAGGGAAACCAAAAACCTTTTGTCTATTCCCATTTCAAGTAATATAAAGCAAAGCAACCCTGTATTATTATTGTTTGTCACTGAGCTGTAAGAGAATATGGTGGCTGAGCATATTTACTCAAGGAGTTCAGTCTCCACACAAGCCAAGTCTGGGCTTTAAAATGAGCTTTCAGAAGTATCAAGCTAAACTGGCGCTTTTATGTTGTTCTGTCTGTTATTGACTAGACTGAAATGAAACCTGAATCCTTTAAACTTTAGAATGCAGGTGAAAAAGCTATCCTCTTCTTCTTAGGTGGCTTTATAACTACCGAGTTCATTTGTAGTGGGTGAAATTCACAGCTGTGTCCTGGGGCAGTATAAGACCTATGCAGCACTTAAATTCCACTTATCCTGCCTGGAGCAAGGACTATGTCTATATATGAGTGTGGACAGTGCTTGGCTGACTGTAAGTGCTACCTGATGTAACCAGTAAATAAGATTATGAACAGAATGTGTGAAAATAGGTATGTTACCTTATATTTTTAAATCACCAAATCAAAGCAGTTAATTGAACTTGTTTAAATTGGATTAAAATGAGATCTTATGCCATCAGCAACAGAGGCAGTTGAGATACCTGTCCATCTTTTTTGTTGTGGTTGTTGAAATTATCTATTTGAAAAAAGAAAAAAATATTTAGTTTAGTGAATAACTATTCAAGGCAATACCATATTTTCCAGCATTGAAAAAAAAGATTAAACTTAATATATGGTAGCATATTCCTCTAGTGTGTTGGCTTTGTCTGCACTGCAAATTTTATTACTAATTTTTCGGTAATGGTGCATCATCCCCATTGCTACCAATGGTGAACACAGAGCTCAGTTGCATTTAGCACCATGTAATGAAACCCTACATCGCACAGTTGCTAGCAGTGGGGTAAATGTTCTACTGAAAACATGTATTCATTTGCACTCTTAGGGTATGTCTACACTACAGGATTAATCCGAATTTAGATAATTCGAATTTGGGAAACAGGTTGTATAAATTCGATTGTGCGCGGCCACACTAAGCACCTTAATTCGGTTTTAAACCACATTAATTCGGTGGTGTGCGGCCACACTAACCCTAATTCGAATTAACAAAATCGATTTAGGCTCTACTCCGTTCGTCGAGGTGGAGTACAGAAATCGATTTAAAGGGCCCTTTAATTCGAATTAACTGGCTCTGTAGTGTGGACGGGTGAAGGGTTAATTCGGATTAAGGCAGCTAAATCCGAATTAAAGTCCTAGTGTAGACCAGGCCTTAGTGACTTGTGTACCCATGCATGTCAGAACAGAATCTGTCAGGACATAACGCCTACTAAAAGCAATGGGAGCTACTTGCATATAGCAGAAGGCAGATATTGGTTGATATTCTATAAACAAAGCCTTTGTGGCCCCAACATAACTAACAGGATTAATGAGTATTCTTCAGTAGAATTAGTTATGTTATTTTACTGATAATTAAATAACAAAAAGTAGTTACCGAGTGCAATATATTTGCAGTGTGTAATTTCACCGGTGATGATAGTTGGACTCTGTGCCTTCTCCTTAAGGAACCAATTAAGCCAAAGAAATCACAAGTTGTCCTTTGTTACTGCCATTAGAGGTCAGATCTGAAATGGGCCACAAAAGCTTCATAAAATTTTAATCCCAGCAGGAACTGGAAACGACAGTTTTGTCTGTTTTTAGTCATTTCTTAATTACTGCCTGTACAAAAATCAAAGAGGACAAAGGTGAAGGACAAACCACAGATAGAATAATTTATTTGGATTTGTTGTTGCTGTACTTTCGGGATTTTGGACCTTTTCAGATGTAGGCTAGTGAAAGGGGTAGATGAAGGGCTGTATCATGTTTTAATGTATGTTAAATCTAACAGCATGAAGGTTAAAAAGAAAACACCCCGTAAACTAGATATTTTAAACAATGTCAACACTTTAGAAATTACAGTGCCAGTAAAATTCTGATGGAAAATATGACCACTCAAATAAATATGACCACGTCCAACAACCCTCCAAGTTCACACCCGGGCTCCTTCCCAGAAATTACTTCTCGCCCTCAGCTCCTCCATTACCCCAACTCCCCCAAGCCTTTGCGCTGCTTCTGAGGGGTGCAGGAAATACGGTTCTGTATTGTAGTTTAAATGAATTTATTACTCAGAGTTCTGTATTAATGTGCCTAGTAAGGAATCTATTTGTCAAAAAACATTTTTTTTGTCTGTATTATTACAGACATGCTTGCTGACAGGTATTTTGAAATAAATGATCAAAAATAATTGAAACTGGTGTGATTATATTGTGTTATTTTTAAAAATAAAATATGCAGAATTTTTAATTTGTTGGCACAGAATTCCCCCAGGAGTAATTTATCTTCCTTAGGCTAACTAGAACTGGAACACTCTGTTAAAAAACGTATCAAGCTATTTGTATGTACTGTGACAAAGTTCCTCCTCTATCTTGGTGGGTCCTGCGCTTATTGGCGGATTTTCTTGCCTCAGAGATTCACCATGTGGGTTGGGGAACAGCCCAGAGACCTTCCCCTCTGGAAGAACCCACAGTCCAGGTCAATTCGGAGGTTTGGGGGGAACCCGGGCCCGCCCTCTACTCCGGGTTCCAGCCCAGGGCCCTGTGGACTGCAGCTGTCTATAGTGCCTCCTGTAACAGCTGCATGACAGCTACAACTCCCTGGGCTACTTCCCCATGGCCTCCTCCAAACACCTTCCTTATTCTCACCACAGGACCTTCCTCCTGGTGTCTGATAACGCTTGTGCTCCTCAGTCCTCCAGCAGCAGCACTCACTCTCAGCTCCTTGCACCTCTTGCTCCCAGCTCCTCACACTTGCACCACAAACTGAAGTGAGCTCCTTTTAAAACTCAGGTGCCTTGATTAGCCTGCCTTAATTGATTCTAGCAACTTCTTAATTGGCTCCAGGTGTCCTAATTAGCCTGCCTGCCTTAACTGGTTCTAGCAGGTTCCTGATTACTCTAGTGCAGCCCCTGCTCTGGTCACTCAGGGAACAGAAAACTACTCATCCAGTGACCAGTATATTTGTCCTCTACCAGACTCCTGTACCCCCACTGGTCTGGGTCTGTCACAGTACATATTCTATGGGTTATATACCACACGATAATACTACTAAAATTGGAAGTTACCTACCATACCTTGGATCTCTGGAGGTGTTTCCTGACCATTTCTGAAGATGATTCATAGAATCATAGACTATTAGGGTTGGAAGGGACCTCAAGAGGTCATCTAGTCCAACCCCCTGCTCAAAGCAGGACCAAGCCCCAGATAGATTTTTGCCCCAGATCCCTAAATGGCCCCCTCAAGGATTGAACTCACAACCCTGGGTTTAGCAGGCCAATGCTCAAATCACTGAGCTATCCCTCCCCCGAGGGATAGCTCATGTTAGGACATGATCTAATATGCGAGTATCCCTACATATTACTTTTAATATCAAAACTCATTTAATATCTAAGGAGGTACATATACTGGGTATTTCAGTTATAAATTATCCAGTGCAATCCCTGAGATCAAGTATTTAGACTCTCTGAAATAATTGTATTCTGAACAGTAATAATTACTGAGAGATTAGAAATGAGGCATGCTTTAAAAATGAATAGATAGCGCTAGAGAGAGGCTGAACAGTGTTAATATAGTAGGAAGCATTTTAAATCTAGGTCTATTTGGAAGCCGAGGGATGACTGTTCTGTTTTCTGTGCACCACTTATTACTACTATACTTGCTGCTGATCCATTCAGTACTTTTACTTGATTGTCCTAACATCATGATCAATCCTGCAAACACTTCTTTAAGGCGGAGTGCTTACTCCCAAAAGGAGTCATATTGTTGTCAGTGATACTCCCAGTAGTAAGCACTACACCTGGTAGGAAGGATTTGCAGGATACGGCCCATAGACTTTATTATAAAGATATAATGTTAGTCTTTTGTTTGTAAGACTGATTCTGACATGCAACCACCTCACCTTTTGCCATATGTGTTTCTCTGACACAGGAGAATACTTTTTTAATGAAATGTTTGGGGTAATCACACAAACCATCCTTGAGGTATGTTTGTTTTCTGCATTGTCAAAGAAACCCAGGCTGTAAAACTGTTTAAAAGTTAGTTGTCTAACATCACATGAAGTACCAGTTGATTCAGCTAACTGGTGGAGGGATAGCTATGCTCCACTGGGGATTAACCCCCAGGGGAGATGGTGGTGTTTGCATCAATTGGGGCATGACTAAGCTAGGGCAGTTTCATTTGAGGTTGGGGCAGCATATGAGTCCTGATGATGGAGCCTTCCTGAGAGACGTACTGTATCAGTGTGTCTCCCAGATGTCCTGGCTCCACTTTTGGAGTTGTGTAGACATCATATGGGAGTTGCAGGTACCTTGTATTGCTGCAACTTGAGGGATAACGATTAGTTCATATGCTATTCTACAGCACTCAGCACTGTAGAATCTGAACATCTCACAAATATTAATTAATTTATCCTCACAACAACCTGGTGAGGTAAGGAAAGATTATCTATATTTTACAGAGGGGAAACAGAGGCAAGCAGGACTAGTCTCATCTGCAAAAGAAAACAATCCGTTGACTGGAAAACAATAGTTCTGTTTCTTGAAACATTGATCTGTTTTGAAATTTGTTTTCATTTGAATGTAGAATGAAAATGAGACCTTCTGAAAGATTTCACAAAATGGAGAGAAAGAGACTGTCAGTCTACAGTCTGATGGTTATGCCACTGGCCTGTTGGAGACGAGGTTCAAGTCCTGGTTCTGTCTGATTTGGAGCAGAGACTTGAACCTGGGTCTCTCACATCCCAGGCCAGTGCCCAGGTCTTGGGGTCCCTAGGCACACTCTCAGGGTGCAAGTCCTCTGTCTAGAACCCTGTCCTGAGAGCTTAGTCCACATCAGGCGTGGGCAATAATTTTCGCAGGGGGACCACTCCACGAATTTTGGTAAGTCGTCATGGTCTGCACATTTCTACTATATTAATGGTGTGGGTGCAGGCTCTGGAAGGGAGTTGGTGCAGGAGGGGGCTCTGGGCTGGGGCAGGGGATTGGGTTTGGGAGGGGACGTGACGTGCAGGCTCTGGCTGGGAGGCTTTTACCACAGGTGGCTCCCGACTGGTGACTCAGCAGGGTTCAGGCAGGCTGCCTGCATGCCGTGGCCCCACGCCATTCCCGGAAGCTGCTGTGGCCAGCTGCTGCTGGCACGTCTCTGCGTGCCCCTTTGGGGGAGAAGTGAAGGGGGTTTCCTTGCGCTGCCCGTGCCCACAAGCACCGCCCCCACAGCTCCCATTGGCCAGTTTCCGGCCAATGGGAACTGTGAGGATGGTGCTGGGGATGGGGGCAGTGCATGGAGCTGCCTCCACCCCTGCCAGGGGCACACAGAGATGTGCCAGTAGCAGCCGGCTGCTTCTGGAAGCAGCGTGGGGCCACAGCAGGTAGGCAGCCTGCCTGAGCATCCTGTTGCGCTGCGGGACTTTCAGTGGCCCGGACTTTGAGATTGCGAGGGGGCAGAGGAGGCCGGACAGAAATGTTAGACGTGCCATATCCGGCCTGCGGGCCGAATTTTACCCACCTCTGGTCTACATGGTCCCTCTGCCCACTCCCTGGAACTGGTGCTGATTCCTCAGACTTCCCTGTGGCTTAAACACACCCTCTTCCCAAAACTAAGGTGTGAGCCTTCTGGTTTACCTCTTCAAGGTAGGTAGGTATAGCATATAACACAGAGACACTACTCAGAAGTCTAACACATTATAGCTCTTAACTTAATCGCGCAAGAAAAACACACCTCTCTATAAAAAAAAATAATAAAAGTTACATGCTCACTTCACTCTGGCTCACTCTTCCCTTGTCCTTGTGGGGGAAGGGGGCAACCTGAGTTCAGATAGGCAACAGCTTCTCATCTTGAGCTGGTCAAAATGGCTGAAGAGAGCAAAGAGATCAGCTCCTGTCATTTTATAACCTTCCAGGATCCTATGCCAGGTGAACTCCTCTGTTCATTCCCAACAGGTGACCTCATTTCAAGGGAAACCCTTCCCTGACAAACCATTTCTTCTGGTTGTTAGCTAGTCTGTGTTTGTATTTCAATAGAGGATGATCCTGATCTGATGAGTCTCCATTGTCAGCCATGTACCACTACTCATTGGAATTTCAGCTGAACATGGAGGTAAAGAGACCACGGAGAAGGCAACTTGTCCCCACTCTCTAAATGGAGTTTGCAGCATGGTAAAAATACAGACAGTTCATGTTCTCACATAGAATTCCCAAATCGCCACAGAGCCCTCTGTATCTGTGTCAGAAGCAATGGGACATGAGGAACACTCAGTTTCCTGGACTGCAGAAGCCCATGATGTGAATAGGAATTGTTTTAGACTTGCTTGTTACAAGGGAGTATACATTTCCTCTAACCATGTTGTGGAGAATAAGGGAATTATGTTTTTTTTTAAATCATATGCACCTTAGTTTCTCTGTGTAATATTAACCTGCCTGAATGCATAAAGTTAAATCAAAGTACACTGTAAGAGGGAAACCAACAGGAAACAAAAGATGAGGCAAAGATAAGGTGCTATTGTAAAGAATACCAAAAGGTCCCTGGGGAACCTATTAAGGGGGAAATAATCACCAGTCTAGCATACACTAGGCTAGCGAAGTTTACTCTTTCCAGGCTGAACACAGGATTAAAGGGTATAAAACCTTAAAGATGCTAGCCTAGGCAGGACAATGGGGAAGGGGGAGAGAGAAAGGGTTGTAAGCAGACTGAGGCTGACACAGCTGCAGCAAGCATCTCCGTTTCTCCCAGACTAGAAATAGAGGTAAACTGGGATGAATGAAGCTTATTAAAGTTTGCAAGGAAAGTCTAATGTGCAGACAGGTGAAACATGCATATAGGCTTTTTTTGTTTTATACCTACGCTCCACATATTTGATACCTTTGGGTGAAAGAATAAAAATACTTTGTTTTGAAGAAGCTGGTTTTGAGTCCTTTAATCAGCTTATTGGTTACAAGCTTCCAGAGGAAAAGGTTACAGGTGCCAAACTCAGTTGGGCCTGTTGGATTAATGGGAAACAGCCCAGAGATCCAGTTTAAGAGGTGTTGGACCTCCTGGTTCTTCCACTCTTGAGGGAAGTGAAGTCATCCAGACCTGTAACCTGAGGGGTACCATGGTAGGCGATGACTCACCAATGCGGCACCTCCTGCTGGTCGTCTCAGGAATTAGCTCTTTCCAGCCCAGATCACCCTCTTGAGGCCAAGTATCAGGGGGTAGCCGTGTTAGACTGTATCTACAAAAACAGCAAGGAGTCTGGTGGCACCTTAAAGACTAACAGATTTATTTGGGCATAAGCTTTCGTGGGTAAAAACTTCACTTCTTCAGATGCAACTCTTGAGGCCAATGTCGCGCCTACCACTGGCCCCAGGTCCGTCCCAGACCCCGGTGCCCTTTGCTCAGGGGTTCTGCCCACCACAGTACCCCCTCGCTCTGGGTCTCCCCTTCCAGGGGAACCCCCAGTCCTCTAAACCCACCTTGCCTCAGTGGCTACTGCCAGTCTTCATATATCCCCGGCTCCCTGGGCCTGACTGTAGTCTGTAAATCACTCATCATTGGCAACGGGGTTAGGACCTGCTGCCTTTGCCTATCTCTGGGCTGTCCCTCTGCAGCCCCAGTACCTATTTGGCCCTTTTTGCAAGGCCTGCAGCCTGGGGTTTTTCTTGGCTGGAGTTCCCCAGCTCCTTCTGCCCTTCCCTAGCACTGCTCCACCTTAGGTACCTTTCTCAGCTCCCTGACAGCCAGGTCCTTCTCTCTCAAGAAGCTAGAGAGAGAGTATGTGTTAGCTTCTGGCCCACAGCCCTCTTATAAGGGCCAGCTGGGCCCTGATTAAGCTGGCCACAGCTGTGGCTGCTTTCCCCATCAGCCTACCTTTTCCCAGCTGCAGCCCTCTCCAGGACTGCTTTAACCCCTTCAGGGATGGAGCAGGTTGACCACCCCACTCCAGGTACACTCAAGCATATTTTGCCAGTATATGTGATACATGTAAACAAGAGAAATTACAGCTTGTCACCTACAAAGCGCACTATGTGTCTTGTGCATTATCATCTAATTTCACATAGATAGTCTAAGGTTCATGTGTGCCAAACAAAGGCTGTTTTGTCTTGTTGATGACCAAATTGATCTTTGCATTTATCAGAAAAGCACTTCTGACCATCGGGATAGGGAGCGTCACCACTACTGCCATTGGTGCTTTTATATATTTATACTGGAAGGTGAGAACTAGGGTTGCTAATGCCGGAAGTGGTGGTGTGATTAGAGTATAGGGTTACCATATGTCCGTATTTTCCCAGACATGTCTGGCTTTTTAGTTCTTAATTGCCATCCAGGAGGATTTTTTAAATATATAAAAACATCCAGAAAATACGGACGTATGATAACCCTACCCACTGCCCCTCTCTCCTCTTGGGGTGTCAGCTCGCTGCAGCCTGCGGATTGCAACCCTCCCTCCTCCCCAGTGCTGCTGCAACCCTGTGCCCCACGGATAGGAGCAGTGGCATCTCTGCAGCCAGCTGTGGGAGGGGGGGACCCGTGGCTGCTTCTCCCTCCTCCGAGCATCCCCCGTGGCTCTGGAAGAGCTTCAGTCTCCCACCTCTGCCCCAGCCGTGCAAGGAGCCCCCCCGCCAGCAGTCCGTGCAGCCGGGGCTGCATTCCCCTTCCCCCCGCGGAGCCACTGCCCGGGGGGAGGGTCCCGGCGCAGGGGAAAGTTTCTCGGTGCGCGGTGGCGGCTCCCGGGAGCCCGAGCTCCCCCCGCCTCCCCAGGAAGGGCCCGCACTGCAGCGCCTTCCGCAGCCGCCCGGCCTCAGCTGCTGCAGCATCACCGGGTCTGGCTGGGAGCAGGGTGGAGGCCCCCCTGAGCCCGGGGGCAAGGCCCGGGCCATGCACACAGCACTTCTCTGCTCCAGCCTGGCCAGAGAGGGAGCCCACGGCTGGGATGCAGGCTCGCAGGTGGGAGCGCATTGAGACTGGGATGCCCAGCTCGGGGGCAAGCCTGGGGCCCGAAGCAACTTCCCGCCCCCGCAGCTCTGACTGCTGCTGCGTGGGGGAAGCACCCGGCTGGGGGCGCACGGGCTGGAGAGTGGCGGGAGCTGGGAAAGTTGGACCCCGGGGAGGAGGCAGCTGTTTTGCGTGGCTGGGAGGGAGGAGGGGGAATGTGGCGTGCGCAGGGAAGGAGGCGGGGCTGGGGCGGGGATTTGGGGAAGGTGTCCAATGGGACAGGGAGGGGGCGGAGTTGGGGTGGGGACTTTGGGGAAGGGCTTGGAATGGGGGTGGGGAAGGGGTGGGGGTGAGAGAGGGCCAGGAGTCCCGTGGAGTGTCCTCTTTTTTCAATGTTCAAATATGTTAACCCTATTAGAGTAAAAATTACATTCTCAGGTGACTTTTTCAGTTCAAATACTAAAATCCCAAACCTATCAGGAGGCAGTCTGGTGGCATGCAATGAAGCTATGTCAACGAATTACACTGAATATTGTCTCAGACTAAACTTCATTTAGAAGACATCCCAAGTAATACAATGAGATCTTGTAGTTGGCCAAATTGCTTGTCTGTTCACCCAAAAGCTTATTGGAACACAAGCTTAACTTTACTTTGGCTCTACAAAATATTCTCTAGCCCATTAGGGATTCTACTTTCTAGGATTTGATTTCAAATGCTTCAGTCGAGCTACAGGAAGATTCTCCTGAGTACTTCCCTGTATAGCTTTCTTATAATCAAGTCTTTCAGGACCAACAATTCATTATAACACCATAGTACTAGTTTCAGTTCAGAAGAAACCAAATTAAATTAAGTTTTTGGGTGATTAAAAAAACTATTTTCTTCGAGAGATTACATAACAACCACAAAACCTTGGGTAGAAATGCTGAACTTGAGTTTTGTCCTAGAAGTGAAAGCTCAGCACTTCTCTCAATAGTATATATGAAAGAGGAAGGAGGATCGAGAGAATTTGTCCATTTATATAACCCATTCAGAATTCCTTGCTTTTATTGATTTAGATGCCATAGTTTACCAAATATATATATATATATATCCTACCAAGTTATGCTGAGCAATTCTGGGCACTCGGAATGTTTTTGTCAGTGCAATAAAAGTTGAATATGACCATCAATCTTTTGCTTAATTTCAGATGAGACTGCTTTTCCTCAACACAGCATTTCTGACATAGGAGTAGATACGTGTGTGTGTATGCACACAAAGAAAGTATGACAGTGGAGAGAAAAAAAAGGATAGGCATGAAATACAGCTGCAGCCAATTGTACACAGCATTAATTCCAGAAGAAAAATCTAATCCAATTTTTAAATGTTACTCTCTTTCAGATGAACTATATGAGGAAAGTGCCAAGAAAAGAGAGAACTGCCTAATAATACATGCCGTGAACCCAGTATCTGTGCCCATTTTAAATGAACTCCAGATTTACCCTTGGCCATAGGCAATACTAATGTCCACTGTGAATCAAGACAGACCATTCCTGTACGTTGATCAGTGTACATGCAAATGTTGCTTTTGTCCTTTACTGTTCAGAAACTTTTCTTTAGGCAACAAGAAGGAAAATATATTCCATATTTCCACAGCATGAGGGCAGTCCCAAAGCCAAAATCTCATCTCTAGCTTTCTTTTTTATTCCCAGCATGTACTTTCGAAAAGAATGTTTGGGGGTTTTGGTTTGATTTAAAACCAAGTCTCTGTCACATCAGCACCAACTATATGTCCAGTTCTGCAGGATGTTCATTCATCACTGGGAAACAGGATCAATGTCTAAAAGTTAGCTCCTGAAACTAGAGGCTAGGAAGGATGACATAACTGATATCACTTCTTTAGCAGGGGTAAAAGAAGAGCAGGGGTTCTGTGTGGGTGACATGCGGCGCTCGGTGGGTCCGGGCAGGGGTAGCGCGGAGCGGGCAGGGGCCGGGTGGGCGGCGCAGGCCGAATCCCCGCTGCTGCCAGGGAGCCCCGCGCCTCTCCCTCCCGCTCGCGGCTGTACTCCTTCCCGGCGGGATGCGCCTCCCACCGCCCCGGGCACATGCAGCGCGCGTCCCCCGCGCCTAGTCTCCCTCCCGCCGGGAAGGAGCCGCTGGAGCGCAGCTGAGCGGGAGAGGCGCGGGGCTCCCCGTCGGCAGCAGGACGCGCGCCACATGTGCCCGGGGCGGGCCGGGGGGCGCGTCCCGCCGGTAGGGTGACCAGATCACCCAAGTCAAATATCGGGACGCGGGAGGGGGGGAGGAGGGGAGCAACCCTTCTTTAGGCAACAACACCGCAAGCGCTGGAAGGAGGCCCGGGAGACGCAGGGGAAGCGCGGGGCCAGGGTTAGTGAGAGTCCGGCCTGGCCCCAAGCAGGCAGGACTCCGTCGGGCGGTAGGGAGAGTAGGGGGGCGGCCCGCGGGGCCAGGCGGTGTCTGTTCTCCCCCCTGGGCAGCAGGACTCGGGAGCAGCCGCTGCTGCAGCTCCCACTGCCGCGGGGGGAGGAAGCGGCCGATGGCCAAGCTCGGTGGCTGCGGCTCTGATGCCCCCAAAGCCCCCGAGCCTGGGCCTGCTGCGGGGACCTAGCAGCGCGCACGCTGCGCCCAGCCCCTGGCCAGTCGCGTCTGGGCTGCTGCCCAGCTGGTGCTATCCCGCGGCGGCCCCAGAGTGGGCACAGCAGGCCCCAGCCCCCCCGTCCCGCTCGGGTCCCACAGGGGAACAAACGGGCCTGGGTTGCCGATGCCTCCGCCCCAGGGCCGCTGCGAGATAGCACCAGCTGGGCAGCAGCCCAGATGCGACTGGCCAGGGGCTGGGCGCAGCATGCGCGCTGCTGGGTCCCCGCAGCAGGCCCGGGCTTGGGGGGTTCGGGCCAGGACATCAGAGCCGCAGCCACAGCCGCCGAGCTTGGCCATTGGCCGCTTCCTCCCCCCACGGCAGTGGGAGCTGCAGCAGTGGCTGCTTCCGCATCCCGCTGCCCAGGGGGAGAGAACAGCCGCTGCCTGGCCCCGCGGGCTGCCCCCCTACTCTCCCCACCGCCCGACTGAGTCCTGCCTGTGCTCGGGGCCAGGCCGGACTCTCACTCACCTCAGCCCCGCGCTTCCCCTGCATCTCCGGGGCCTCCCTCCAGCGCTTGTGGAGGGAGGAGGAATGGTGAGCCTGGGGAAGAGGCGGGGATTCGGGGAGGGAGCCAATGGGGGGAGGAGGGGCGGAGTTGGGGCGGCGGTGAGGGGGCGCGAGCACTTCCGGGCTCCGGAGCATTTCCTTGTTTGTCCAGTGTCCATGACGCGGGACAAACAAGGAAATATCGGGACAGTCCCGATAAAATCGGGACGTCTGGTCACCCTACTCGCCAGGAAGGAGCTGCAGCCATGAGTGGGAGGGAGAGGCGCGGGGCTCCCCGGCAGCAGCGGGGATTCGGCCCACGCCCCCGCGCCGCCCACCCGACCCCTGCCCCGTTCTGCGCTGCCCCTGCCCGGACCCACCGCACTGCCCCGCAGGCTGCAGGGCTGGAGCAGCCTCTGCGCTGCGCTCCCGGCCCTGGGCCCCCATGTGCAGTGGCCCGGGGATTGGGCTCAGAGCTGAGCCCCACCATCTCCCTCCCTCCCTTGCCAGCCCCCCTTTGCCCGCCCGGTGCCTGGGTGCCGGAGCTGACTCACCAGCTCCAGGATCAAGGCACCGCCACCACCCCCTCCCTCCCGGCTTGCGCCGCCATGCACCTGCAAGCCTGGGAGGGAGGAGGAATGCCGTGTGGTTGGGGGAGAGGCGGGGCCAGGGCGGGGATTTGGGGAGGGAGCCAATGGGGGAAGGAGGTGGCGGAGCCGGGCGAGGGGGGGCAAGAGTCCCTCCGGGAGGGCAAAATTTCTTGTTTGTCCAGTGTCCCGACCAAACGTTGGTCGGGACGCGGGACAAAGAAACAAATATCGGGTAGGGTAACATCTGATTACCCTACTCGTGAGAATTTTCAAGATTTCAATTTTTTCCCATCTTGAACTGGGACAAAAAAATAAAATCTAGAAAAATTGTATAAATCAAAATTAAAACAAACAAACAAAAAAAATAGATCACATTAATTGAAATGTTACATTTCAATAATTTCTAAATATTTTATTTGTATTTTGACCTTTTTGACTTTTTTTATTATAAGTTATCTTAAATTTCAAACTGGAAAGTTATTTTGAATACAAAAATTGACCTTTTATTTTTCAAAATATTTTTTGAAATGGGAAATTGGTTAAAACCAGTCCTTTCCTATGTAAAGTTTGGGTTTTGATTAATCATCATTTTCAAATGGAAAACACAGTCTCCTTAAGGGCACTTAGGTTTCAAGTCTTCAACAACAAAACACTTAGTGAGGGTCCATAGGGCTGACGTTTGTGGCAACATAGTGTAACGGCTTTATTGCGGGCATCTAAAAGCTCCACAGGGTTATTACTGAGCTGATGTAGCCAATTTAATTGGGGACAACTGTGTGGCCACTGCCAGTCTGTGGCCAAGCAGTGTCCCCTGCTGATCTCAAATCTGATCTTCAGAGCTCAATGTGGGGGGACTTAATCTCCAAGGTGGGAAATATGACCAAAAAGTGACAGCTGGCAGTGACCAATGATAACTTAAATCCTCTCAAGGCCATTTCTCAATAATAAATTCCTAATACTTATGCCTAATCATTGCCACTTGTAACGTGTGTGATATTCTTCTAGCCTCCTGATGTCATGTTTAAGCAGTCTCCACATTTCAAATATGTATGAGGCTGGAAGTACGCAGATTTGATAAATACATATATATCATTTTGTATATAATTTCACCTTCTTTTGGCTCCAGATCCTATGCAGATCCCTAATGGTTGAGGATGCTAAACTGATTCTCCTCAGAATGTCTGCCTGGATGCACCCATTTGATGACAATTTACGCCTAGATAGGTGAAATCATCTACTACTCCCATAGTTTGTCAAGCAGCACAGATATCTTGTATCACAACTTTTGCATCAATGCTGCAGATTTTTGTTTTTGACCAAGAAATCCTTAGTCCAAGGGTAGGTGCCACATGCTGGAAGTTGTTTAGTGTATCTTTAATGTCGTTTGCATCCTAGCCAAAGAGGATGACATAATTTCTATAATCCAGGTCCATAAAAGGCATTATGATGACAGTTATAATGGTATTTGTGGAGATATGTTCAAGGAGCTGTGCAACAGAACAGAGCTGGGGCCAGGACACATCTCTGCTTCACTCTGTGTAAAACCTGTCATATCCTATGGGTCTCTCATCACATCTAAACTCCTGGGTCATTATGTAGATCTTGAATTAACCTCAAGAGGATGTCAGGAATGCCTGTGTCTTGTAGGGCCTTCCAGCAGGCAGCTCTATTGACAGAACTGAAGGCTGTCTTTAGGTCTACATATGTTGCTGTCAAAGGATGATTGAATTCGTGATGGTTCTCAGACAAAAGATATAGAGTAAGTATAGCATTCATTGAAGATTGCCTGGCATTGAGGTCTCATTGTTCTGGTTGATGATGTTTCACAAGGAGAGGCTGGAGCCAGACAAGTAGGACATGTATAACAACACTTCTGGGAAGCGAAAGCAAAGATATTGGCCTGCAGCTGCCGCACTCAGTGCATGGGCCTTTTCCCTTTTCCTTCTTTCCACTCCACTGGTACCTTCCCAGTAGTCCAAGCCCAGACAAAAAGTTGGTGTGAAGCTACAATTACAGGCTCTATGGTACAGCTCAGAAGTTCAGATGTTATGCCATCTGGACCAGCAGCTTGTCCGCTTCACTGTTTATTTTTATGATAGAACAAACGTCTTCCAAGGTAAGTACATCTATTCATATTTCAAGGCCAGGGATTGCCTCTGCTACAAATGAGTCCAAATCTGGGCATAGAGCTGCTTTAGAATGGCTAAGTTCTTATAGTATTCTTTCATCTTTACAGGAATTCTTCTTGGGCTGCGCATGTTTTGCCATCAACTATATTTATCGGCATAAACCCCATGCGCTGTCTAGTTCTGGATCAAAGTGATTGAAGAGCTTTAAATGGAGGCCATAATTTATTCAATCTTATTTCCTATTCTCTCTTTTACCAAGTTCTCAAAATTAGCTTTATGATCCACTTTTTCTCTTGCCGGAAAAATACCTTGTAAATATTTACATTCAGAGGCATCATTGCGTTGCCTGGCTTCAAATTTCTTTTGAAGAATTTGAAATGTCTCAACAGATAGCCAAGGGCATTGATTTTAGCATTCCGGTGTAGGGGTGGCATCTATGGCTTCTTGAATGACTATGCTTATGGCAGTCCAAGCTAAATCTATGTCATTTGTGAGAGCGACAAGTGCATCAAATTTGTTATGCACTGTGATGAGTACTTGTTAGAAAGCACTGAATTGTCACAGACACATTGTGCCTTATGTGTTATAAATGGCTCACTCATGTGTTGAAATTAGGGGTAATTGCCATTTTAACAACAAGGAGACAATGGTCAGTATTTGCTGGGTCTTCTGCACCTCTGTAGACCTGATATGACCTTAATATAGTATGATTCTGGACCAATATATGATCCATCTCCTTCCTCATCTGGCCTTCATTGGATATCCAAGTTTACCAATGCATATCAAAACACCTGAATCAACAGGCAATGATGGTGATATGATGAAAAGCACAAAAGAAGAGAAATCTCACAGAGTTATCATTTATTGTTCCAGAGCAGAATGGTCTGAGAATAGTCTCAAAGCCATTTCTGAGACAACTTGGTGTTCCACTCATATCTCCAACTCTAAGTTTGTCGTGCAGAGGAACAGATTGCATCACTGCTTCTAGTTGCTGATAGAATTAATTTTTATTAGTGTCGATAGCGTCCTTGGTGGGAGCATAGGCTACAATGACGGACAGCTGCTTATGTTGATGGATCAAACTGGCATATGGCAGTCAATCAGAAATAGGGTGCCACCTTGAGAGTGATTTATTAAAGGGTGGATGGAGGACAAACGTCACCCTGTTTATGTAGCTGGTTCCTCCAGAATACAATAAATTTGCATCCTCCAAAGAATGTTGAACATTTTTTATGAGTCTCACCTCCACTACCCCAGCAACTACAATGTTATATCATTTCAACTCCCCGACTAACAAAACCTAGTACCTGACCTCATTTAGGGTTAGTACATTACAGGTAGCTAATCTGGTGGCTTTTCTTGTGAATGCCATAGGCATTGTGAGTTCAGCCTAAAGTGTGGACTATGCCACCAATTTTCTTGGGGTGGAATCCTGCAATTTTCTTTGTCAAGACCAGGGTCTTCAGCTGTAGACTCCTGCAATTCACTGTGATCACCTCAGCAAATCAGAATTCAATTCAGCCCCTGCAGTTCTGTTCTCTCAGGGGCATTGGCAGGGATCACCAGTGAACAGCCACCGTCATAAAGCAGAGTATTATTTATGCAGAACAAAAGGATTTCAGATAAAACATTTCTTAAAACAATTAACATCTTATACATCTGCCTAGCTTACCAGGTTGCACCCATCTTCCCCATGAACACCCTGGCTGGTCTAAAATACTTCAGGTCCTCACACAAAGCCTGGTTCTGTTGGTCATAGTCTCATGCCTATCAGTTCTCAGATGGGGTGAGAGACCATTTGACTCCCAGATCAGAGCTAGTATTTGTATATACTATCAAGGCGTTGGTCTTCTTAGGCTTCTTGAATCATGTCAATCCAATCTATGAGCTTCCTCCTTGGGGAGGGGGTCTCGACTTGTTAGCTGCATTGTTTCAATATTGGGAACTTGCATTAATTACCCCGCATTGACTTAAGTTCCTGCAGAGAGCATTGCTTATCTGACCCATTTAACCAGAAATGCAATTATTAGCAAACCCATACAGATACACATAACGTTTACAATATTAATACAATGGTCTCTGAATATTCTATGAATCCATAACATCTGTCACATCTCAATACAATGATCTTTGAATATTCCATGGTTCTATTGCATCTGTCATTCTATACTTCGTTGAAAACATAGAAATCCCAGCTGTCCTATACTGCACAGAAGTATTTTCTAACTCTAGTTGTTAGTAAGACATCAGGCCTTAAAAGCACATAATTCTCATTACCCTCTTGCCTTTTCCTCCTCAGTTCAGTTTTAACCTCTGTTTAGTGACTGCTATCTGGAGAATTGTTACAGCTGGAATCAAAGCCATATCCCCTCTGGGAAAGCTCTCTCCCTCTGCTTCCAAATGGTATAAACTTCAAGCATTAAGCTCTAACACTAGGAGTTCATGAGAATACTGAATGCTAAAATCATGTCAGAATTTAAGGGAAGGGGAGCGGAAGGAATGCAATGTGGTAAATTACAATGCACTCATTTTAAAGTGTGAACTCACTAAAATAATTAGCTTTGATACCCATGGTGCTCCTGATATTATAAGCACCTCATGTTATGAGGCAGCTGCAATGGCCACATGAAGTTGCATGGAAAAAAATATTTGGATGTGGGGGCAAATATAATCCCCAAAGTACACTTAATGAGAACATTGACCCTCCTTTAAAACACAGAAACTGCAGTTGCTTATGACAGCAGCAGTAGTGGGGGAAGGGGAGGGGGAGGGGAAAAGGTACAAATATTAACCTTTGTTTTCTAGAACTACTGAGAGATTTTACATTGACATTCACTAAGAAAAATATTGAAAACAAAATCAAGGCCCCTATTCTGCAGCCATTATTCGGCAGTAGAACTATTCATTTGAGTAAACGCTACTCAGTGCAAGAAAGGTATGTAGCATCTGGCCCTAAATTAAATGACCCACACATTTTATGGTCAACATTTTGTGGTTTTCCCTGGACCAGAAATATACTTTGGTAGACTAGTACAAAATGTTTTCAGGACCAGAACATTTTCTAAGCACTGTTTCTACACCTGTGATCAGCTCAAATTTATGCTACTCTCTGAATTCTAGCAGGATAACATTTACTCAGTTTTACCATTATCACCACTCACCTGCTTGCAGTAGCCACAAGTTCAAATGCTATCTACAGTATCCAGGACCAGCAATTAAATTGGATGTGTGTCTATACTGCAATGCGTGAGGAAGGCAAAATATATGCATTAGGGAGGTGGTATCTCCACTGTGAGATTGTAGTAAAGCATCCTGTGCTATGACCCAGCCAGTCCACCCAATTTTTGCTGGTACTTTGAGGATTGTTGTTTCCAAGTAAAGTAGGTGGTTTGTGGAAGATTACATAAAAAACGAAGAAGTTTTCATTTTAGAGAAAATGTTACTGAGGCTGATTACTTCTCAAAAAATCTGGCTTGTCATTTTTTGGATGGGACAAAGGAGAATTAGTTGAGAGGTCAAATCTCAGTCATATTTTGGGGGGCTCGAGCATTGTAGTGATGCATCTTTAGAGCTTGTTTAAGGTTCAGATTTTATTTCCATTTTATTTTTTTGCAGCAAATAACAAAAGCATTTAGTAGTGTCCCCACATGGAAATGGATGTAAGTTATTAGCACTGTATAGAGGAGAGAAAAATCAGTAGGTAAGAAATAAAATAGGTTTTCTCAGAACAACTAATGCTCTAGGTCATAGGACACAATGTCCACAGAGTGAAATGAGATTCTCTCTTGAGAAGCCATTGGCACAGCCCAGAACCCCCCCCCCCAAACACTGTAAATTGGATATGTTAAGGTTTAATTATTCAATCAATTTTCTTAAAAAGGAAAAACGTGGCACCCTCACCTGAGGGCTTGTCTACACATTAGTCTATACTAGTGAAAATTCCAGTGCGTACTAGTATATTGCACACTAATTGGTCCCTGGACCCTGCACACTAAAAGTTCTTTACTGAGCATTAATGTAACCACAAAGGCCAGTTAGTGTGTGACATGCTATTGCACACCTCTCTAGGGCAGGCTAATGCACCATACAGACAAGCCCTGAGGGAGTAGGGCTGAGATGAAAAAGAGCAAGGCGGAATTTTAGAGCTTGCGGTTTAGTAACACTTTGTGCTATTTATTTATTTTATGTTTAAATCTGTGACTTTGTGCCACACTGCAAGAAGCAGCTGCAGTAGTTATCAGCACTTCAAAGGGTCATGAAAGTGCATACCATCAATTGCAGGCCAGTCAAACTGACAAGGAAGCAGCAGCCTGCCAGAGGCTGAAAGGAGAGGAGGGAGAGAGTGAATGAGTGAGTTAAAGAGTGAGAAGATAGGAGAAAAAGTGCGTTATATCACTTAGCTCAGTGACATATGAAATCTGAAGCTAAATTTTTAAAGTTAGGAATTGAAAGTCAGGCTGCCCAACAAAAAGTTAGAGTCAGACAACTAGCTGAGGGCAG
Organism: Terrapene triunguis; assembly: GCF_002925995.2. Taxonomy (NCBI): domain Eukaryota; kingdom Metazoa; phylum Chordata; order Testudines; family Emydidae; genus Terrapene; species Terrapene triunguis. The sequence goes on from NW_020664409.1 coordinate 21,003,401, forward strand.
GTCTACACTTAAAACACCACAGCAGCGCAGCTATACCAGTGCTGCTGCGCTGCTGTAGCACTTCAGTGAAGACGCTAGTAACTGACGGGAGAGCTTCTCCTGTTGGCGCAGTTAATCCACCTCCACCAGAGGTGGTAGCTATGTTGATGGGAGAAGCCCTCCTGATGACATAGTGCTGTCTACACTGGGGGTTAGTTGCTCTGGGGGGTGGATTTTTCACACCCCCGAGTGACATAGTTATACCGAAATAAGTTTGTAGTGTAGACCTGGCCTGAGCCAACAGCTAATTTAGAGAATCAGCCAACCATAGTGTGCAAAATGAAAAAGCAAGATAAGAAACCTGGATATCAGGGATCACTAATTCCCAGAGCTGGTTCCACCACAGAGCCAGAATGGGCAGTCACCTAAGGGTAACAAAATGTTTAGTGACTGTTTATTGTGCAAGCGAATGTGAGACTGCGAGGGGGAGCACATTTTCCAGGTTGCCTGGGGAGCAACAACTGTAAAGCAAGTGCTACCAATTCCAGGGGGAATATAAAGAGTAAAAGCTAGAGATCCTGTCAGCTAAATGCAAGAAGGCAATTCGAGTTAAAGAGTAGGCAGAGTCTGAAATGACCTTGCAAAAACAGAAGTGAGAATCATGGGAATTATCTCCCCTGTACACACTTTGCATACCACATTTTTTATAACTGTGTTATTTTGCAACTTTCCTTTACATGAGATATCCTGAAGCCAGACAGGAAGCTTCTGGAATCTGGTCACTTCTGATTGAGGCCTCCAGTCCCTAGCAACCCATCACTGTTCCCTCCTCACAGACCCTATCCTCTCAAATGCTAGGCCATCTCTGAATTTGAGTGGCCTTAGAATCAGCTCACTCTAAAGCTAAACTGCATCACACCACCCCAGCTTTCTATACCACCCTAGCTTCTTAGCATAATAAATAAAAATAGTCTTAACTTTATCATGTGCTGCCTGTTTTGCATCCTTTTACATACAGTAGTCATTTCAAACTAGTCTTTGGACACAGTTTGTATTATGGATTAAATTTTCATAGTAGTGTGTGAGGAATTACAAATGTGTGGTAAATCCCTTTATTGTTAAAGTTGAGTCTCTGTTCTTCCCTTTCAAATTTGTTATAGCCCTACCACACTCTTTTATAAGTTCCTTATAACATAAGGCTATTGTATTTTGCAATACACAGGGAGGAAGAAAAGACCCCCTTGTGTTGTGGAAAATTAACCACTTGTTGTGTTTGAATTAGAAAACACCTGAGGCTTCTTTATTTTATGCAAGCATATATGCAAGAAGAGTCAGCATAGCCCCATGCAAGATGGCAAGCTGCTTTGCCCTCCTTAAACTTTAACCAGCTTATAAAGGTTAAAACCACAGACAAATTACACATACTTTTGTATTAATTACCTTATTTGGAATACATTGCAAAATTAATACAGGCCAAAAGCAAAATCAGGCGTTTTTTTCTTTAGGCCCCTTTTATTACTTACTGTCGGGTTTTTTTTTGCGGTCAGTGACCTTTTTAACACAACTGTTGTGGTTATATATTTTATAAGCCTGGCTATTGCAAATTATACTACTTGGGGACTTTTTTACTTTGCCCCCTTATACCCTTTCTACACACAAAGCCATTGTTCTGCTTTGGGGACTTTTTATATAAAAACTGGATTGGTTAACTTTTTAGGCCTGTAAGCTTGACCAGAGTTCTAAGACCCCCCTAAATTTTCCTTCACACTTGTTTCAGTATTAATGACCACAGAAATCCTGTCTTTATTTTGCAAGTACTGACTGTGTCAAATACAATACTTATCATGAGAACTGATGAGAAAAATATACAAAGAGAATAAATAACATCTGCATATTCAATATTCTAGTAATATGCATTAAACATTAGAAAACATTAATAAATATATCAAAGGTGTGTGTAAACACTTTAAAGATTATTGAAGTAGTCACACCATTTAATTTAAGTGCAGCTCTTTCCTTGCAATAGTCTGATATGCAAGAGAAGAGCCAAAGAAAAAAGAGAAGATTTATAGAAGACATAAACAAAGTGATCAATTAAAAATGTAGTTTAGGGATGAAACAATAGAATCAGATGAGATGGGAAGAACTGTACTTAACATGGAGAATAATAGCACATCAAAGGAATAAGGAATGCTGATATCTATAGAAAAATCATATGGAGAAGAGGTACAGAATTGTAATTGTATGCAAATAAAGTTCCTTTTTCTATTCGCATCTTCTCCATGTTTATTAGAATCTTGTACGTTGAAGCTATTTTTATGCAGAGAACATTTTCCAGATGATACGACTTTTCTATGCATTTGTTATTGGGTGTCATGAAAAGGACAGGGGAACAAGATAATTTTCAGTTTTCTTTCCCCTCATCACTTGCAATGTAACATGCTGATTATTTAAGAGCTTAAGAAACTTGCATAATAAGATACATTCTACTGCAGCTTATTTTGTGCCTATAGCACTGGTAACAACAAAACAACATATCAGCCTATTTTACATATTTTATACATCTTGGATGAACGTTAATATATATTTTCTACTGAACTGAAATTTTGCTTCAAACTTTTCTTGACCCTTGGCAAACAAAAGTTATTCAATAGTCAATGGATGTTCAGTTCCAGTTCAGCCCATGCTAATATCCCAGTGCGGGTGCTCTAAAGTAAGACAGAGCTTTTAATTAGAAATTATACCAAAGGTCAGATCCTGGGGGCTGTTATCAAGTCTACATGAGTTTAGAGTTCCCTGAGGCTGTTCTAAATTGTGCTTGGGTCTGAACCAGCAATCCTGATGATATGCAGCCTGACAATAACTCCCACTGAAATCAGCAGGAGGCTTTCCATTGATTCAAAGAAGGTGAATCAGACTCTTGCAGATAATGGTCTGGATTTGGAAAATTGCTTAGTTTTGGCCTAACTCTGCTCCTACTGAATTGAGTGAGAATTTTAACACTGACTTCAATGGGAATAGAGGTATGCCAATGATGAGCACTTTTGCTCCAATCTAATGGGACCTGAAAAATTCCAGAGGAAGAGATGTTGCCCAGTGAACCACATCATGGTGAGCAATTAGAGATGTTCCCAAACAGGAACATGTATCTGAAGCTCCCAAACTGTTTAATGATGATTACAAAAATACAAAACTTAAAAGCCTCAGCTCATTTGGCCTAACGCACCTGAACCACCAAAGCAGCAGCAAGAAAAACACAAATAATACGCCCTCCCCAAACCTATAACAATAACGAAAATAATAATAAAGAACAGGAAACAAAATAAAATCAAGCTCAACAAGAAAACCTTGCATCCTGATTTGAAACCAACCACTTTGGTTGTTCATTTCACTTTGAAGGTGGGCAGCTGGATAGATGGTAATCTCCTGACTAGATGCAGATGGAAAAAGGTAACATACATCAATAATGCTAACTGCATAGCTTGAAGCTTTCTCAAATGTTGACATGGAGCAGGATCTTATAGTTTTAAGCCATCATTACTCTCCACTGGTTCACTCCCCCGCCCCCCCCAGCATAATTTATTGCAGCTTCAGGGAAGGCTCTAAGATTTGCAGACTTGTAACAGTCACTGGGGAGCAGGATCTATGTCTTGCTATATATTTTTTAAGAATATTATTACTATTCAATGCATATTATGCATTTTTCTCATTTGATTTCCCAAATTTAAATAATATTTTGGTATATCTTAAAAATATTTATATTTGATATTAAAATGTGCTTGGAGGCATAGGGGTTTCCCTATGACATCTGCATGTTTTGGCTGTGAAAAATTCATGATTTTCCTAACTTTTTGCCATGGTGAACACTGAGCCTTAATTGTTAAAGAAATAGCTCCAATTCACAGGTAGGTGAATGCTGTTCATCCTCTGTCTCATTGAGAAGCTTTGGATCAAACTCCACCAAAGACAGCAGCACTCTGCAGCTCTGACCAAAATAAATGTAAAGCTCTTGAAAAAGATAGTGATAATGTGAAGAGATTATAATCCCAGATATGTATATGTATGACCTCTGTTTTAATAGCAGTGAGAAATGGTTAAATTAAATTAATGGAGATATCCTATCTCCTAGAACTGAAAGGTCATTGAGTCCAGCCCCCTGCCTTCACTAGCAGGACCAAGTACTGATTTTGCCCTGATCCCTAAGTGGCCCCCCTCAAGGATTGAACTCATAACCTGGGGTTTAACAGGCTAATGCTCAAACCACTGAGCTATCCCTTCCCCCCAAGGGAGAATTAAACTGAGCTATTCAAATTCAAGATATGAAATCACATATGACATAGCTAGTTAATTTCATTTGAAAGGTAGTTCATGTACAGATAAGAGCTGAGCAGTAACAGGGATTCTTCAGGTGAATGGCAATTCTGAAATATAATAAAAAATAATTTTGTGTCAACTTGAAAACAAAATTTTTCAAAAAATTCAGTGAATGAAAAAGTAAAACAAGTTTTGATCTGTGAGCATTTTAAATATTTTTAAAAATAAAATGAAGAAAATTTGGAACAAAAGTTATTTTAAATCAAACAAGCAAAATGTTTAATTTTCAAATGTCAAACCAGTTTGGTTTTTTTAATTTTTTTTTTTTTTTTTTTTGGTAAAACAATTTGGCAAAATCAAAACAAATCTGCAAAAAGTCTTGGTGTCACTGAGTCTGCATTTTTTCTGGAGAAATCCTTTTTGGTCAAAACTTTTTCCCAGTTCTAGTGTGTATGCATTTCTATATAAAAGAATTGTACCATACTCATTTTATACTCCTAATGTTGCTGTAAAATTGCAGTGAAAGAAAAACAATACCAGGCTCACTCTGAAATTTTGCATCGTATCCCTCAGGGGAGCATTAGTGTCCTGAAAACTCATTTTTGTTGCTCTCCTACCAATCTCTCTCTTTATCTGATACATTTATTTAGCCAATAGAATAGCATATCATCATCTGAGTGCATCAATCGTTTTTTTTCTGCAGACCTCAAACTATATTTATTCCCATTCCCTGTAATTGCTTGTAATTGCTATCCTGTTGATCCTCAGTGTGTACCTTTTCAGAATGTTTGCAGTGATCTGGATTGCTTTGCCTGATGTCCTTTGAGGTCCCCCAGATTTAAACCTCTGTGGAACAGAGTAGTTTTTTAGTCATACGGCTCATAAATAATTTTTGTTTTTTGTTTTATTTAAGTTTTGATCCATTTGTGTTTGCAGCTCCCAAGTTACACTTTCAGTTTGGGATTAAAATGAACTGTCAGCCTCAAAGTGAAAGCCTGTCAGACTCAGAACCACAGAGTGTTAGTTTATCTTATGTCCAAACCATGTGCAACTGTACATTTCATAGAAATTCTGTACAGAACTGAGTGAATAATTTATTTTTTTGGTTCAGTGGCTGAAAAGATTTCATTTTGGGTAAAATAAAATTTTTCATTCACCCAAAAGCAAAATAAAAAAGGGAAAACTCATTCATTTTGGATCAAACAAAATGTTTTGTTAAATCTGAAATAATTATTTGTTTGTTTGTTTGTTTCATTTCATATTTGAATGGGTTTTTTTCTTTAAAAAAATAGCTACATTTCTAAACAAAATGTTACTTTGAAACAAAAAGTCAATTTCAAAAATGTCAAAATGTTCCAACTTTTTAAAAATACATATTTTTAATTGAAACTGCCAAATTCAACCTGAATTTGAAAAGAGATTCAGTCTACCTGAATCTGCATTTTTTGGCAAATAAATTATTTGTCTGAATAATTTTGCCCTGCTCTATTTATGCATGACATCATATATCAGGCCAAGTTCACTTAAAAATGTCACCTACCCGCATCAATGGGTGGGGGGAATTTTTCCTATTATTCTTTATAATTGTCACAATGTGAACTGTTGTGTACTTTGTAGCTCCTTCAGTTAATTATGCATTAGAGTTTCCTGTTAGATTTAAGTTTCTCTTATTCCTTACAAAAGAGTTGTTATTATAAACTTAGTCAAATATTCCCCCTTTTGTTGGGGTAAACAGAGTAACTATTTTCCCCCTCAATAATAAGAGTCCAATTTATTAAAAGCTTGTTTTAAAAAAAAGTTTAATCTAAATATTGGGAAGGATAATTCAAAAATGAAAAGAAAACAATTTGGAATATGTAATGACATCCTGAAATGGGAAAGCATTCCATGAATGATCCTTTGATTTATTTGCTACTTACCAATTACATACTACAGAATACTCTGCAGTGGTTGATTTTGGGTTCCAAAAAGTATGCTAAAGTCTTATATACTTCACTGGCTGACCTGGGCAAGTCACTTCAGCTCTCTGTGCTTTGGTTTCCTCATCTGTGAAATAAAAATAATGATACTTATTTTGCACTTTGAGATCTACTGACAAAAAAGTAATATAGAAGAGTTAGGTATTATTGCTAACCCATTAGTAATTATAGACTTCTTAACCAATTAGATTTTAGTCTTGCAAAATGCATGCATGTGCTTACTAGAAAGACAAGGTGGGTGAGGTAATATCTCTTATTGGACCAACAAGCTTGTCTCTCTCACCAACAGAAGTTGGTCTAATAAAAGATATTACTTCACCCACCTTGGTGTCCAGTATCAAGGGGTAGCCATGTTAGTCTGTATCCACAAAAACAACAAGGAGTCCAGTGGCACCTTAAAGACTAACAGATTTATTTGGGCATAAACTTTTGTGGGCAAGTGGTTTTTTTACCCACCAAAGCTTATGCCCAAATAAATCTGTTAGTCTTTAAGGTGCCACCAGACCTCCTTGTTGTTTTCACCCACCTTGTCTCTCTAATATCCCAGGACCAACACAGCTACAACAACATTGCATACAATGATGTATGTGCTTATCTTTGATTTCAAGGGGGCTGCTCACAGTCCATAAAATTAATCGCATGTGTAAATTGTTACAAATTCAGGGCCGTTTAGCACTGGCATAAAATATCTAATCATTGTAAAGCTATCCTTCCACTGGTATAAGGATACAGGATATACAGACACAATCATTTTGGATAACTTCTCCTGGCTGATGGTGAAAACAGCAAATAAATGGCAATTTTATATGCAGTTTTATATACCAATTGTCTTGCAAAAATTCAGCACTATTGAAATTAATCAATAAGAAATGAAGATTCCTGGAAGAAAGGGTGAAGAAGGGTAATTGGATTGGAAGGTCAGGTTTGATGACTATTTTATTCCAACTACTGCAATCTTCCAGGCAATTACAAATATTTACATGATCTTATTCTGAGAATTATATGTAAAACTACAACCATAGGTTTCAGTCCTGGGCACCAACATTAGCTATTTTCATTGAGGCAGCAAAGCAGACAGACAGCTGCCCTAAAGGCTCAGCCTTGGATTTCCCCTATCACAGCTGTACACCTCCAACCTCCCCACACATTCAGTGTTGGAGACAGGGAAAGAGTGTGCAAGGGATTGGAGGGGATGTGGGGCAGAACAGACAATACGCCATAAGCTCCTCAGCCACCCCAGCCACTGGCAGCAGATAGCATAATTCAGAGCAGCTCCACTCTTATTGTAAACTTGACACAGATAAGAACTAAGCCCACAGTTAGTAATAATTATCTGTCTCTTATATGTTTTATCACAAGTGGATGTTAATAAGTCCTCGCATTCCATATATATATAAACACCCAAAGATATACATTATAAAAATGTAAAGTTTGCAAAGTCAAGCATTCAAAAGTTAGGAAATTCCACTAGTAAGGTTGCCTGTGCCTGTGTGTATCCCCTGTGGTTATGGATTTTGATAGTCTATAATTATATGATCACATATTATATTTTCAACAGGACCCCAGTGCACAGGATGGAATGGAAGGTGCTCTGAGTCAGCATTAGAGCTGTTTAGTGAATGTCTTTTGTTGGTAGGAATCCTGTCTCGTTTATGGCATGGGAACTGTAGTTCAGGTGCCTCATACCCCCATTCTCTTCTTTGGGTGGGGCTCTCTGGCTGGATTATATCTTCCATGATGCACCACAGTCTTCCCTCTCATTGAGTTACCACAGTGCATTATGGGAGATGCAGTCCAGCTGGGGAACCTGGCCCATAGAGGAAAATGGGGTGTAAGAGGTCACAGCTGTTCTTCCCCGTCCTTCTGGGAGGGATGCCATTCCCCCCTCACTACGGTGCCTCTATAGGGGTCAAATTCAGGGGGGATTAACACCCAAAAAGAGTCTCGGAGCCCAGGCCCTCAGCCAGGGAGGGGCATTAAACAGTTACAGGGCTCTGGCCTGCAGTCAGGGTAGAGCAGCAAATGAGTCTAAGGGATCAGCTCTCCAGCTAGGCAAACAACAAACAATCTGACATCCTAGCTCTGACGGAGAGCAGACAAACGCAGGCATCTTGGGGTACGTCTTCACTACCCACCATATCGGTGGGTAGCAATCGATTTATCTGGGATCGATATATCGCGTCTCGTTAAGACGCGATATATCGATCCCCGAACGCACTCACCGTCGACTCCGGAACTCCACCAGAGCAAGCGGCGGTAGCGCAGTCGACGGGGGAGCCGCGGCCGTCGATCCCGCAGCGTCTGGACCCCAGGTAATTCGATCCAAGATACTTCGACTTCAGCTACGCTATTAGCGTATCTTGGATCGCCCCCCCCCCCAGTGTAGACCAGCCCTTGGCCTCAGGTGGGGAGGCTGCCACCCAGGGTTGGGGTGGCAGGGGTAGGGAGACCCAGACCCACCCGACTCCACTGGGTTCCAGCCCAGGGCCCTAGAGTGTTCTGCCACTGGATCGAAGGGGATCTGCCCAAAACATGCTGACCTAGTTTCAGGCCACAACACAACCAAACTATTGTCTGGTTCCCCTGGGCTACTTCCTATACTCCCACTGGGTACCTGGGTCCCAGGATTGTCGTCTGTCTCCCCAGGGTAGTCAGCTAACAGCAGTCCTAGCAGCTCCTCAGCAGCTCTGGCAGTGGTGAACTGGAGCCGGTTCGCACCGGTTCTCAAGAACCAGTTGTTAAATTTAGAAGCCAGTCTAGAACCGGTTCCTAAAGGGGCAGGCGAGTGGGCAAACTCCGGTCTGTGGGCCACATCCAGCCCATGGGACCATCCTGCCCGGCCCGCCTGAGCTCCCAGCTGGGGAGGCTCCCCCGGCCCCTTCCCTGCTTGCCCCGCCACCCCCCTTGCAGAGCCCCAGCGCGCCGTGCTGCCAGCACCAGTGCTCTGGGCAGCTCTGCAGCTCCTACCGCTTTGAGTGGCATGGTAAGGGGGCGGGGCTGTGACCTCCAATGGCCGCGTAGCATCCTTACACAGCAGCATGGTAAGGGGGCCGGGCCGGGGCTGGGAGGAGGGGTTGGATAAGGGGCAGGGAGCGGTTGGAGGGGGCAGAGGCTCTGGGGGGGGGGGGGGTGGGGGGGGGGGGGGGGGGGGGGGGGGTAGGCGTGGGAGTTCCGGGGGTCTGTCAGGGTGGTGGTGGATGGGGTTGGGGCAGTCAGGGGACAGGGAGTGGGGCGAGTTGGGTAGGGGTTGGGGTCCTGGGGGGCAGTTAGGGTGGGAGTTTTTGGGAGGGGATGGTCAGGGAACAAGGAGCGGGGGGATTGATGGGTTGCAGGTTCTGAAGGGGGCAGTCAGGGGCAGGACGTGGGTTGGGGTCAGATGGGTGGGGGGGCGAGACAGGCACGTGGGGCTTGTACTCACTGCGCGGTTCCCTACCGGGTCTTCGGCGGCACTTCGGCGGCAGGGGAGGGGGGGGGTCTTCACTCACTCCGGGTGAAGTACCTGCCGCCGAAATGCCGCCGAAAACCCGGAGCGAGTGAAGACCCCCCCCGCCGCCGAAGTGCTGCTGAGGACCCAGTAGGGAACTGGCTCTTAGGATTTTGGGAGCTCATCGCTGAGCTCTGGCAGCTCCTTCAGGTCCTCAGCGCTGTAGTGGTCACCATCCAGCTCAAGACCCAGCAGTGGGCAAGAGACGTCTGTCTCCACTGGCAACTCCAGCCCAACTGAGCTGCAGGGCTCAGCTTTTATACTTCCAGTTCCTCTCCTGCCCTTATATTTCCGGTGGGGTGGGCGTGGATGCCCAAGGGATGGGTAAGGGAGTCTCCCTATCTATCTGGGGGGAGGCCACACAACCCTTGTTACATGGAGGCATGAAGCAGCCTAACTATAAATCCCATGAGGCAACATGGTGGCATTTCTGAGTTAAAACCTTTCGGTTTTCAGGCATCCAGTTTCTCAATTAAAAGCTGAAATTTTCTATGTTAACTAGACACTTTTTGAAAACAATGTTAAAAAACGTATTTCTTTCAAAATACCCAATTTTGATGGAAAATTGTCAGTCAGTCCTAATCATCAGTGCTTTATTAAACTTCAAAATCTCACTTCCATACTGGCTAACTGGTATAAATTGACATAACTCTACTGATGTATATGTAATTCATTAGAATTATGCCAATTTATACTAGAGGCATCTGGGATTACCACAATTTTTCCATCTACAGAATAAGATATATCTGCAATAGCTCCTTGCCACTGTCAACTTTTTAATGACATCTAGCATATAGGTGGTTTATAACACGTCACTAAACTTTACCTAGTATTTTAATATAATTTAAACATGAATTTGATTTGGTGAGAAATTCGGGCTGAAGTTCAGGCAGGCTTTTATCTTGTCCCAGTCAGTTCACTCTTCCTCGGTAAAAGTGACAAAAAGCAAAGAAAAAAAATCTTATTTCCTCCTAGATATCTGCTATTGCTCAGTGTGTGACCTGAAATAAAGCTGACAGATAGAACTGCAGTTGATGCGTAAGTATCCTCTACAAACTAGAGAATACTCTAGTTTGTCAGTTATTTGATTCATTTTCAGCTTGTTCAGCACCTATGTAATAAACAGTTCTGTCACTCCACTGAATTCACTAAATTGACAAGAGGGGTTGTGGGAAACAAATGGGAGTGCTTGGCTATACTTCTTTCTTTCTACTCTTCACTAACAGCAAAAAAACTACTCTACCAGTGAAGAATTTGAAAAATTGCACTTGTTATTGTATGCAGCATATTTTTTCTCTCAATTACACCACCTAAAGTGCCTGTGAAATAGGGGATGAAAATTCTCAGAACGTGTATAAATTCTACTATTCTAAAATCTCTTCTTGACCAAATGATGGACGAGGGTAAAGACTGGAACAACACTTAAGTACTTAAGCTCCTAAGTCATTTAGGAACTTTTGAAAATTTTACCATAAATCCTCACCTGGTATAAATTGACATAGTTCTTCTTGAGTCAATGCTTTTATGTTGATCTATACCAGCTAGAATTTAGCCCTATATTTCTAATACCATGTTTATCATCTTGTCTTAAAGTATCTATACTTCACAAAAATCCAATATTTTATTTTTACAGCACATAATATGTATCATATCTACAATGTCAAGTTATCAAGAAAAATGCATAGATTGTATAAAAAATGTTATTTGTATTCATCATAGTTCTGTTCTGTATTAAGCAACAGCTTCTGAGCAATGCGTTTTAGCCTTACAAAGGGTTATTAATGAGAATGTAGGGAACAGCCTCAAAATTATGCTAAAATGTGTTAAGCTCCCTCTCACTCATGAGATCTTTCTGATGACACCCATCAGAACATGCCATCCACATGTCCACAACAAATGTGGTAACTTCAAAATCTCAACTCACCTCAGAGCAGTTTTCTCAATATCACCCTCCTCTTCTCTCATCCTTGCTAATCAGAATTCAGAGCTTTAGATAATCACTATGCTGTTACTGAGAAATAGCCATACATTGATTAATGTAAATCCCTGTACTCTGCTTGGCTAATGATGGCCTTTTGCCATTCAGAGTAAAGGGATTTGCATATTGTATGATTAGTGAGATAGAACTGTACGGTCATTATGCAAACAAGACTGTAGGTTCATAAGTGACTGAGAAATAAGCATAGGTACGGATGTAACAGCATCCTTGAACTCTGACTGGCTGAGACATTTCCATAGTTTTAAAAAATTAGCAATAAAGCTGTTACAGGTAAAATATGGGGAAAGATGATTTGTGGAGGTCTGGGTTCTATTCTCAGCTACAGCAATCTTCATGGCAAGTAACTGCACTGTGATTGTTTCACCTCCATCAATACCCTCATTGCAAAATGAGCATAATAATATTTATTCCTTTTATAGATTTGTTGGGATTCTTAGATCAGTAATGTGCTTTGAGATCCCTAAATGAAAGGTGGTATGGAAGTGCAAAATATTATGATTATTATTAGAGATAGGATCAAACAAAAGCCTTGGAGCTGAGTTCTGGATCTGAATTTTGTATCTCTGTAATGGGCAGAACCAAACTACTGATCTGAAAACTCCCAGACTTTGTAGTTCATTGTCTTCAACCAAATCTGAACTTTGCCCAAGACTGGGGTGCTAGGATTCAATGTGCAGATTTAGCCAATACTAGAGGAAAAACTTGGATCCCAATTTGGAAATGGAGTTTGTAGCTAGTTATTATTAAGATTAAAGAACTCTTGTGTTCACCCCTTTTTGTTAAAAAGTGTATAGAAAATACAGTTCTAAGTGTGAAGGCACTGACAAAAGCTGAAAATACCTCCCTTTCACATGAATAAAAGCTATTACTTTGCGGTGCCCAGACCAACATATCTTATAGTGTGTGAAGTATTTAGAAAAAAATTAAGCAGAGCTATCACAAAGATTTCACAAGTGCACATTGATTTTAAAAAATATGGTTTTTGTTTGCATGTTTTTGTAAGCTTTTTTTCTTGGAAAAAATGAGTTGTGTGACATTTTGAAGTAAATAAGTGCAAAATTTGTGAAATGATGTTGAATTCAGGATATTTGATGAACTTGGGTATAATTTCATATGAGGAAAAAAAACATGGAATGGGTCAGAGTACATCACAGAAATGACAGTTTTATTATTCTTTATACATCTCCTATTTAGAACCTCATTGTGCCTTTTAATGTTTTAATATTTACCAATCATTACCACCTATTAATCATGGATATTTCTCATTCTAATTATAAAGGGAGAACTGGTCATTTAGGTTCCATTGTGTGGTAACTTTTGCTAAAACCGGATTCATTCTATCCAGTATAATGAGGGATTTAGGAAATTAATAGTTGTTGTGACTCAGTCTAGATAGATTCTCATGACATTTATGCAAAATATATAATGGAAGAGGTCTGCTGCATGTGAATACATTGAAAATGTTATTCATTAGGCTGCATTACTCAGCACTAAATTGCCTGGCATCAAGAGTCAGGGATTGAAACTGAGCTCTTTCTTTAGAAGAGTTCCCCTTGACCAATCATGTAACTTTCAGCTGTAAAACAAACAGCCAGGCACAATAAGCTCATATTATATCCTTGGACATCTATAGAGGCACTAGTAGAAAATAAAATCAGCTATGGTAAAAGCAGTGTAGAAATTCCATGTAAGAACTAAATTGTTCTTCGTTACCATGTGTTAGCCGATTATTCTCACACTTTTGACATCAGAAGAAGCCAATTCTACTTACACTTTGAGGAAGGAAATAATTGTTGAACTGTTTTATCTTCTTTTTAATGTTATATTTTCATCATGCTTTACTTTTTATTTAATTCAAAAATTATAAATTATTACCACATCTAGGAACTTTAAAATGTCACAAAGAATCTTCTTTTTCTGCACTCTACAGGAACGATCTCACTTTTTATGCATGCATTGTCCGTGCCGTTAGCCTCAAAGGTGGATTTTTTTCCCCCCAACAAAGAGTTTGTTTGAACAACAAGGCACCTTTTAGATCAAGCAAGTAGGAGGCAGAGGGGATAGGGAACATCTATAGCATGTATTAGATGCTATTCAAATCTGGTTTATAAACACCCCATTGGTTTGGACCAGTGCTACATGGCAATAGCAATGACTGACCACTGCAATTAACAGTTAACAGATTGTCAAATGAGTATTTTTCTGCCAGTTGGGTATTTTGCTCTCATATCCTTTGATACGTCCCCGAGAAAGAAGGAAGAGTTATGGTGGAAACAAGTAAACCAGCATCAGTGTCAACAACAACAACAACAACAACAAAAGAAATGGCAGGTTGGTCTGAAAACTAGCACTCTTCAAGAACACTTCAAGACCAGCTGCACACTATGGAGAGCTGAACACCAACTGTTTCCTAGTCATCAAAGGCCTGAAATTAAATCTCACGCTTCAATGGTAGGTTCATAACCAGTGAATTCTTTCCCCATTGAAGAATCAACAATCCTAGCCATGATCTCTCACAGTCTCTAAGAACTGGCCAAATGCATGAGTAACTTCCCTGAAGTTACACCAGGGATGAATTTGTTCCATCGTCTGTAAAAGAAAAGATGTAGCCATGTGCATGGAGACCAGAGGGAAGAATAAACATTTCCTTTCTAAAACGTCCAAACAGGACAGACTGTTGGGAAAGAATTAGGAGAGAGAGCTGTTGAATAAAACCTTCTTTATTCTTAATCAGTTATGCTCCTGCTCTTTATTGCAGCGAGTGCAAGTTACATGAAATGGTGACTACTTCTGTTGTGGCTGTTCTGTGGAATAATCATCATAATCATCATCATACCTAGCTCGTACATTGTGCTTTCCATCAGTAGAACTCAAAGTGCTCTATAGAAGGAGATAACTATCGCTATTGGTGGTTGGGAATTTTTAGATTCAACATTTTTTCATTGGAAAAAGCCAGTTAGTCAAAACTGAAACTTCTCATGGGAAAGGGTCAGTTTTGAAGGAATATTTTTAATTAAAAAGAAAAGAAAACGTCAAAATATTTTCTTTTGACATTTTCTTAATACAATTTTATGGTTTTCTGGCTCAAAAATGACTTTTCATTTTGTAATTTAATCTAATTATATTTTAAAAATAAAAATGATCAATCAAACTAAAACATTTGAAATTATTGAAATGAAACATTTCAATTGACCCAAACCATTTTTTCCTGGGATTTTTGGTGTGTGAAAACAGAGTTTTTCAATATCTCGAATTTTCAGAGGATGGGAAAACTGCTTCCCACCCAGATCTAATTACTATTCCCATTTTATAGCTAATGAAATGGACGCACAATTTGCTGAAGTTATTTGCCAATGGTCACCCAGCAGGCCAGTGACAGAGCCAGGACTAGAATCTTGGTCTCCTGAGGCCCAGTAGAATGCTCTAGCCACTAGGACATGCTGATTGCTATAGTCAGCCTCCCATTCACTGAGTTTTACAACAATCACCAGCTAAGTTTTTTTCCTCCAAGGAGAGATAATTGAAGAAGACATTTTCGTATCCACAACATTTAGTTTCTTTAATTATACTCAGAGGTAAGATATAGTTAAGATATACCTGCAAGACTCAAACAGTTACCATTTTAATTAGCAATCTATGCTCTGCGCAGGCAGAGTGCAATTCATTCTCAGCTGAAGATGTCTTTTAAAATGCAATTATAATATGATGAAATAACCCCAGCTACATAAGTGAATGTTAACTACTGAGTGAGCTTTCACAATATAAACATATGATTCCTCATATGAAACTGTGCTGGTGCATTTTAAAGCAGAAAAGTCTAATGTACCTAGCACTGCATTAAGGAATATATTTACAAACATATCGCTTTAGATAGCAGTAAGATAATGAACTTGATTTCTAGCTGTATTTTATACCAAAGCATATTATAAAAAAAATACAGATGCAGGGATACAGATTTGCCCAAACAGAACCATGAGTCTAAATCCTTTAAAAAAGTAGGGAAACTCAGATCCTGATCTGGACTTTGCAGCTCAGACCCTTCTCTACAGGGAAGCAATCTAATGGTGTTACTGACTAACCATTTCAGTGTTGCCTTCTGTGCGAGGGATGTCAGGCAAAGGTGTGTTTCATTCACAGCATGATATTCCACCCTGATTTCAGTGGACTCAACCCTGGACTATGGCAACACAGAAACTGGAGTGGAAGAGCAAAGTGGTTTCAGGATTTGATATTCGGCTTGTTTGTTCAAAATTCTGGATTTCCTGAGAAATGCTGCATCCACCTTTTTGTTTTTCTTTTTGCTTGTGTATAAATATGAATTGGGCCAAAGGGGCTGTGTCCAGATCCAGATTTGAGTTGGAGGTCAAATCTGAGTTAGGGGTCACGGTTAGATTCTACAGGGCCAAAAATCCAACAAGATTTTGAATCCAAATCAGGGCCAGCTCCAGGTTTTTTGCCGCCCCAAGCCAAAAAAAAAAAGCCGGAGTGCCGCCGCTGGAGCAAAAAAGTGCCACCCGCAAAGGGCCAGAATGAAGCCCCTTGGAAAGGGCCACCCCAAGCACATGCTTGGAACGCTGGTGCCTAGAGCCAGACCTGATCCAAATGATACATCTCACATGATCAGTTGAATGATTTTAACAATCTCAGTACCGAGGCCCATGAGAGTGGGGAATGCAGTAGAGGAGGCAAATTCTTTGTAATGCTTCTCTATTAGCATCACATCAATCTTGCCTGGATGCAGCTTTAGGCAGCTGCTCTTTATCCTGATGCTGATTTTGGCTAGGCATTGAGAAAGCTGGGAGAAGGTGCTGTTTGCATTTGATGTAAAGGAGATGTATTGTTGTCCAATACTGCTGGCACTTCACCCACTCTCCCAGGGGTTACAAATTGATGTTGAATGATATGGAGCAGAGCCTTGAGCTTTGTGAGTTTCCACAGGTAAGAGCTTTTGTAGATATAGGAACAACGGGCCATAACAGCCATCTGGATTCATTCTGAGGGAAAGGACGTAAACACTGTTATGGTGGTTCCATTCACAGACTTTTGGACGTGGAGAGAGAGTATTTGCTGATTAGTGATCTCCAATGCCTCCGAGATCCAGCAGGATGAGTATGGATTTGCTTTCTTTTCTATGGAAAAGGGCAGGTCAGCTATAGAGCAATAAGCATTGTCTCTACAGTGTGCCTGGCCTACAGTCTAGCTGAAAGGCATCTAGCATACTGTCAGCACACAGCATTGCTTAAAAAAACCCTGAGTGGGTGGCAGTTTACAAAATCTTCAATTTGTACAAGGGTGTGGGTATAGGAGCATTAACAGGAGTATGGAGGAGTGAGAGAGATGAAGGCACCCGCTGCTGGGAGGAGGAACAGGAGAACTAGGGCACTGATTGGCACCAGTGGCCAGAGAAAGGAAATTGATGAGGAGGAGAGGAGTCATTCACTGAGGTGGCAGCTGTTGCAGGCCGCTGTAAAAGCTGAAGGTATTATGTTTGCAATGGTGAGGTGACTGATGGCTCTCTGTGCTGTACTCACAGCTAGCAGCTTGAGAGCAGGAAGCTTCTAACAAGTGATGACTGAGTGGAAGAGATGTTTCTTATTAGCACTTTTGTTAAGTGCAATTTACCCCAAAGACCACAGTGCACTTAGTATCTTCAGCAACCTGGGCCATTCTGCCCCAGCCTATTACTGTCCATCATGCTTGGTGTTGTTCATTCTTCCAAAAAAGGGCAGAGCAATAACAATAGGTCCTAGTCCAGGATATAGGGGAGAAAAAAAATGATGGCTTACTGGAGTTCTAGCAGTGTGGAAATGAGAGTTTAGACACACACTGAGGACGTAATTCTCCAATGCAGCTCACCTTTTGTAGCCATTTACAGCTGTGCAAACTGGGTGTGAAATACTACTATTATGATTATGTAATGTTTTACACCCACTGTTCACTCTCTATACACAAGGGGAAATGACTGTACCGGGGACAAGATAGTGGAGAATCAGAGCCTGAATGCTTAAAATATCGAAACCAAAATCAATATCTGTACTATGGAGCATGGAAAGGAAAGGTAACTACCGAGATGCAGAGGTTAACTCCACAGTTGGAATCCAGCAAATAGTCCTTTTAACTCCCACAGACTCAGCAAATAGTCAAGAGCTTAAACTATGTTTAAAAGCTGTACTGTGGCTAAAAATGCTAGTGGATTGCTCATAGCTTGGCTTTGCACTCTCAGCTTTTTAATCATTGAAAGTAATGTGAGGGGCATGATTTGCAGCACTTGGCAATTCGGATCCACTACAAGAGTATTTTTTGGACTCAAGATTATTTATTTTAATAGTAGCACCATTAAAGAAATACACATAAGCTCAGCCCTCAGACTTCTACTAATTTATCTGTACAGCATCCTCTCACATCTCCCCTCAGTGAGAATTCCAGAGAGCTGCATTTTGATCACCGATCAAGTTTCTCTATGTGCCCAGATCTTAGACTTTCATACTCATCTTTTCATTAGGTTCTCTTTTGGTCAGAGATGCCTTTAAAGTAAGCATTTACATGAATGGGTGCTGCTTGCTACCATTGTCTCTACGTTAAATCAATCCTAGTTGTAGGCCCAGTATTATTCTGCTTTGAAAGCCTGCACTTGTCCTAGACCAGTTTTAAGAAGTGGAGTCTCGCTTGGGTGGTGTTAGGTTTAGAGGTAGGTGAATATATCTCAGCAAATTTTCTGTGAAAATAACAAATGGATTCTGTTATAATCCTGCCCCCTTTATATGTTCTTTTCCACAGACATTGGAAATGAACACGTTTATTGGCCAGAATGCTTGTGAAAATAGATATTATAACATGTTCACCGAAAGTGAATTCTGAACTACTGAAACCTGATTCCAAGAGGTACACTCATCCAGTGAGGGAACAGAAACATACATTGGGGCATGTTCAGATATTGTATACTCAGTAAATTATTGGCAAACAAGCTGCAATCCAAGATTGATCGGGACATGTATGTGAATGAAAGACAGACATAGGGATGGATTTAAGTGCTAGGCTGAAACTTTATTAACTTAACAATGGTGAGGGGCACTATTTGCCGATCCTTTCTCACACACCAGATATTTAATTTGGTCCAGTGTGAGATTAAAGGGCTCACAGCATATAACCAATAACTCAAGGAAGACGCTCTTCACTAACACACTAACTCTGAGCATACTTCTGAATCCTCTTATCAAGGGGGAACTCAGATTGCAAAGATTTCAGGTCTCTTCTTCTCCTTGCAGACAAAAGGTCCACCAGTTTCTTTTGCCCTGATCTGACCCTTTTAACCATTATCTGCACAGGACACTGGCCACAAGTTGCAACAAACTAACATTCCTATATCCCTCATAATGTTGAAATTCCTGTTCTTACGCTTTTTAACCTAACCTGCATTGCCATAAAGCTGCGAAGAAGGCAAGACCAGTGCCAGTTTGTCCCAATGGGGAAAATAATTCCTTCCTGATACCCAAAACATACAGACCCACAGCATCCTGGAAATACAGTTCAACATACCTCAACTACAGGGAGGGAGGGGAAACAACTACAGCAGTGGTTCTCAAACTGTGGGTCGGGACCCCAAAGTGGGTCGCAACCCCATTTTAATGGGGTCACCAGGAATGGTGTTAGTCTTGCTGCGGCCCAGGGCCAAAGCCCGAGCCCTGCTTCCTGAGGCTGAAGTTGAAGCCCAAGCCGCACCCCCTGGGGCCGAAGCCCAAAGACTTGAGCCCTGGGGAGCAGGGCTCGGGCTTCGGCTTCAGCCCTGGGCAGCAAGACTCAGGTTACAGGCCCCTCACCTGGGGCTGAAGCCCTTGGGCTTGGGCTTTGTGCTGCCCCTCCCACCTGGGGTGGCAGGGCTCTGGCAGGCTCAGGCTTCAGTCCCCCTTCCTGGGGTCGTGTAGTAATTTTTGTTGTCAGAAGGGGATCATGGTGCAATGAAGTTTGAGAATCCCTGAACTACAGCAAGCTGCCCCCTAGATGCCTGAAAAGG
Source organism: Terrapene triunguis (assembly GCF_002925995.2). Lineage (NCBI taxonomy): Eukaryota > Metazoa > Chordata > Testudines > Emydidae > Terrapene > Terrapene triunguis. Next base: position 21,023,167 of record NW_020664409.1, read on the forward strand.
ATTTAAATTGGATGGGGAGAGGGTCTGAGAGCTAATTGGCCCTCCTAATTCTCCCCAGCTGGCCAGTGGGACGCACAGAAGCCCCTCTGCCTCCCCCAGACACAGTCCAACATGTACTTTGAGGCACAAGGAGATGTAGACCTTGTAGATCTCATGCCTGAGCATGATCTCTCCTTCCCAGGCCCTGCCCATCTCCCTACCAGTGCAGCCAAGCCTTCCCCACTGCCGAAATCAGGAGAAGCAATTGTTTGTAGAAATAATATTTGACAAATAATTTCCAATAGCAAATAAAATTGATAAAAATCAAACCTCTCAAAGACAATCTGCAAAGAGAAATAGAGAAAGGTCACAAATCAGCAAGGTATTTAAGCGTGTTCCTATCTTTAAGCACATGAACAGTCCTGTTGACTACTAATGGGATTTTTAGGCTTAAAGTTAGGCGTATGCTTAGGTACCAGGATGAATAAAGGCCTAACTTTCTTGCAATTCTTGTTCTCCTCTAGGTGTGATATCTTCTCATTGTTTCTACAAGAAATATTTAGGCCTAAAGGAAGAGAACCTTGGATATAACACCACCTCTGGAAACAGATTGCTGTATAATCTTGAACAAGTCACTTTCCTGCTTCAGCCACCTTATCTATATTGGGGGGAGGGATAGCTCAGTGGTTTGAGCACTGGCCTGCTAAACCCAGGGTTGTGAGTTCAATCCTTGAGGGGGCCACTTAGGGATCTGGGGCAAAAATCAGTACTTGGTCCTGCTAGTGAAGGCAGGGGGCTGGACTCGATGACCTTTCAAGGTCCCTTCCAGTTCTAGGAGATAGGATATCTCCAATTTTTTAAAGCAGGGATAATAATGCAGATATCTATGTTGTCGGTGGGTTGTGAGAATTAATTAATAAGTGATTTTAATGTGCTGTGATGAAAGATGCTATAGAACTGAAGAATATTATTCTAAAGGGATAAGCCCTAGAGACAGCGAAGGAAAGCCAACCAGGAGAGCAATAAAAGAAGGCAGAGGTGGCTCACTGGGCTCTCAGGAAAATAGGAACTTAAAACAAAAATAAGGAAAGCAACATTTTATACAATTCAGGGTATGCTAAACTCTCTGCTGGAGTTCAACAAGGTCAGGGAAAGCCAGAAATGCTACTTATTACAGATCCTCTTGAAATGACATCCTCTCTCATTTAGGGACAAGTAGCAACAATATGATCTTCATCTCCTTTACAGCTCCTACAAAATAAAGTAGCTTGAGCAGAAGAACCTTTACATCAGTGGCTTGCCATGACGTATTTAGTCAGGCATGCAATTGTACACATGTATGAAAAAAGCATCCTCCATATAGCATGATCTCACACTCATCGTATGTGTCAGGTCACACTGTGCAGAGGATGCCATTTTGTTCACGTGTTTGGGGGCCAGACGGAATCATCCTGTGGGCACAGCCAGTCTTGGGACATGCAATGCATGGCTTGCATACAATGACAGCATGCCATTCATTTACATACATGAGCTATGATTCTGTTTACAGTGTACAGTACACTGTTCCAGTGTGTAGGATGAAATGACAGATACAGTGTATACAAGAAGCATGGCAATGAGTCAGGGGCACCGGAAAATGGTGGGCCAAGGAGCCCTGGCCCTCCCACTTTTGAAAGTGGATGGGCCTGTCCTGTCCACTTTTCGCTACAGGCTCGGCCCCGCTGTTCCTCTTCTTCCCCCCAAAGGCCCCACTCCCCAGCTGGGCAGGAAGCTGGATCCTGGCTTGGGTAAGAGCGGCCCGAGGAGCCCTGGCAGCTGTGGGGAGCCCACAGCACATGGAGTGTCCACGGCTCCCCACAGCTGACCAGTCAGCTCTTACCATGGGCTAGGTACGGCACTTTGGCCCCTGAGGTCCCGCCCCAGGCTGGAAGCTGGAGTCAGGTTGGGGTAAGAGGTGTGCGGGCAGCTGCGGGGAGCCACAGACTCTCAACCTGCCCTGGGTGAAGAGCCCAGGGGAGGGGGGGAGGGGAACATGGGCCGTAGGCTTCTCTTGGGTCCCCCCACCCAGGCAGGTGGAGGGGCCTGGGCTCCCTGGCTCCTCGTTTGGCTGGGGGCAAGGCCTCAGAGGGAAGAGGAAGGGCAGGGTCAGGGCCAGAAAGGGGATAGGGTTTCATGCCCCTCCCCCCACCACTATTAGGAAGACTCCATCACCCCTGCAAGGAGTAGAAACCTAGAGGAAGAGAAGGGACAACAGCGCAACAAGGTCTGAGAACTGAGGAAGAAGGCTGAGCCATGGCTGAAGAAGAATGATCACAAGTGCTCCCAAATAGCTTTGAGAGTGAAGAGGAGACATCTGTGGTGTGGTGGAAGGCAGAAGAGAACTGAAGACTATTGCCATCAAAAATCGCTATAAACATTTAAAACAGTTGTCTGCATAGTCTTTGCATTAAAACTCTGAATCCAAGAAAACAATGCTATCCAACCTATCTGAACTGCTTGACCTGTGAGTTCTACTGCTGCAAGGTAGAGAAGATGCTAGAATGTTGTCACTATTAAAACTTCTGTGAGGGACTATCCAAGTATAGTATGTGTGCCTGCATCTGGTCTTCAGAAAGAGAGGGACCTGACAGCAAAGACTTTGCATTGGTATTTTAAAGTGGCAGCACACAATACTACATTCTTTGTCTTTTCTTCCTTTTAATAAAAAGAATTAGAAGAGAAGGGATTTTCTAAATGTGGAGCTTTTCTGCTAGCCAGATATTTTTCTGGATATTAAAAGTGTACACTTTAAATGTCTGCAGCCTTGTTCTCCACAGCATTGCATTTTGTGACCATTTACATCAGTGCAAAGTAGATATAATATATTGCTATTTTGTTTTAGAAATATTTACATGCGGTTTGTGGAAGGTGCAAAGACTGTGGACAATTAGGCTCAATGTCTCATCTTAAAAACGATTCTGTTTGACAAGCAAAATATTAACATTTTTTGTACAGATCCATATTCTTCTCTGTGCACACAATGTCATTTGTCATTAAATGAGGGCTCATATGTTCATATTACTTGCTGGCATGGACTAAGGTCTAATTTTTGCTCCCTCCTAGCCATCTATGCTTTGCTGTTTTTCAATGATTTTTATGCATTTGCCAATCAGCCTGTTAATCTTACTTAGCCTATGCAATTTATTTTCAGATTGCTATCCAATTGTAACAAACAAACAAACAAACAAATGATAAGTCTATGATTTAGCAAATGGGACAGGTAATAACACATTGCAGAAAAATCCTGATTATGAATGAAGTCCAGCTATTAATTTTAATACTGGCAAGAGACAGGAGCTTCCAACACCATTAATATAGTTACTGAGATCTTATTAAGAATCAAGTAATGGATGCCAATTAGAGAAACATAAATCAAATGATGATCAGGCCAAACATCACTAATAATGGTGCCATTCAGACAGCTGAATATTGTCTGTCTATAAAGCTCAGTCCTGAGCAGTACTGAGAAACCATTACAGACATTAAAGACAATGGCAGTCTTGGGTGTTCAGCACCTCTCAGAATCAGGTAATTTTGCGGACAATACATTGCACTCTAACATCCCTGCCATCAATTCCCTATTCAGGGAACTCATCCAGCAGGTGGAGTGAAAGTAAATAAATGCCACTGGTTCTTGCCTTGAAAGTCTATCCTCTGCATGGGTAAGGACAGACTTGAACTTCCACTGGTGTTATGTAACAAGAAAGCCCATTCCCAGGGCAGGGGAAAAGAAAGGAGCTAACTCTGAGTTCAGAAGCTGGAGCCAATCAGCTCTCCAGGTGGTGAGAGTGTGCATTTTATACATTTGTTACATGGTTTTCAGTCTACCCATAAGGGCCTGATTATCAGGTTGTGTAAATCAGCCTCTTACAGTTTACTACAACGGAGCTACATCAGTTTGCACCAGCTGAAGATTGAGTGCACCTAGCATAGGAAGCACATTCAAGCTTTCCTTCTCCTCTTAAATCCTGGATCATGGGAGTACCTTGGAAACCTGCTACCTAACCCAGGACTCTCTTCCTGGTAGATGTGTTTCTATTGGTGAAAGTATTCATCTCTCCTTGTTAGCATTTGGAATCTCCAGGTAAGAAGAAGTAACAATGGTCTCCCTTCTACTCAACCAGAGTGCTGGGCTTCCTGGATGGGGCCACTTCCAGTAGGAACATTGGATATAGGACTGGAAGGGAACTCCTGGGTCATTGAGTTCAGTCCCCAGCTATTTGTGCTACAGAAAATTTCATTAGTACGCTCCTACTTTTTGTGTCAAGGTCATTAATGAAAATATTAAATAATATCGGTCCCAAGACCAGTCCTTGAGGAACTCCACTAGTTAACCTCCCTCCAGCCAGAGAGTTCTCCTTTCTGCACAAGCCACTGTTATCTCCTCTTTAGCCAGTTCCTTACCTATCTTGCAATTTGTATACAACCCCCCATCTTTTCTATTTTAGATAATAATTTGCCATGTGGTAGAAGTACCATATCAAATGTTTTACTGAAGACCAAATAGATTAGATCTACCACAATTCTCTCATCTAAAAAATTAGTTATCTTATAAAAAACTATTTCAGATTAGTTTGGCATGATCTATCTTTGCAACCCACATTCCATTCTACCCCATTTTTTGTTTACCTCCATGTGTTTAGTTATTTTTTCCTTCAAATTTTTTTCTAAACCCTTGCATACTATTGAGGTCAGACTAATGGGGCTGTAGTTGCCTGGATCATTTTTTCCCTTCCTCAAATATCAATATCACATTAGCTATTCCCCAGTCATAATATCACCCATGATTTGATAGATTTAAAATCCCTGATACCAGACTTGCTTGCATTTTTCTATGGCAGTATTCTGCGGTGGAAATTATCTGGTCCCTGTGAGCACATTAAACTCTGTATTTTTAATCACCTCAGATGTGGTCATTTCTTTCTACTCATTTCCACTAGCCACCCTGCCTTTGCCCTCATGTTGCACATTATCATCCTCACTGAAAACTGAGAAGAAGTACTCATTTAGTTTTGGGGTCATACCTAGATTAACTTTAATCTGTACCCCATCCTTGCTACGTAGCATTCCCACTTCTTTTCTTGTTCTCTTTTTACTTATATGGCTAAAGAATCTTTACTATTTGTATTAATTTTTTACATGGTCTAACTCAACTTGACCTTTAGCAATTATCACTGTTACCCTACAATTTCTGTACCCCAAGATGTAGTTTTCTTTGCTGATCAATCCCTTGTTCCTTGTAGACTCTCTGCTAACTCCTAATATCCTTTTTGAGGTGGTTAGTCATCTAGTTAGGTCTGAATCCCTTTCCTCTTGCTCGGGATGCAAATTCCAGATAGTTTTTGAGCCTTTGATTTAAAGAAATTCCAAGCCTCGTCCACATTTAAGGCTCTGCTCTCTTCAGTCCAATTGATTGCACTAACTAGTTCCCTAAATGTCTTTAACTCTGCTCTTTAGAAATGAGGAAGTAGATATCTGTGTATTGCCTAAGATATATTTGGGCAATATTTCAGTTAGCTGAGGAACACCAATGTTTGTAGCTTTGGAGGATAGGATTAAAATTCAAAATGATCTGGACAAACTGAAGAAATGGTCTGAAGTAAATAGGATGAAATGCCTAGGAAGGAGTACTGCAGAAAGGCATCTGGGGGTCATAGTGGACCACAAGCTAAATATGAGTCAACAGTGTAACACTTGCAAAAAAAGCGAACATCATTCTGGAATGTATTACCAGGCGTGTTGTAAGCAAGACACGAGAAGTAATTTTTCCGCTCTATTCCACGCTGATTAGGCCTCAACTGAAATATTGTGCTGAGTTCTGGGCACCACATTTCAGGAAGGATGTGGACAAATTGGAGAAGAGCAACAAAAATTATTAAAGGTCTAGAAAACTTGACCTATGAGGGAAGATTGAAAAAATTGGGATTGTTTAATCTGGAAAAGAGAAGACTGAGGGGGGACATGATAACCGTTTTCAATTACGTAAAAGGTTGTTACAAGGAGGAGGGAGAAGAATTGTTCTCCTTAACCTCTGAGGATAGGACAAGAAGCAATGAGTTTAAATTACAATAAGGGCAGTTTAAGCTGGACATTAGGAAAAACTTCCTAACTGTTAGGGTGGTTAAGCACTGGGTATGATGGACAGAGGCTACAACAGGGACACACAGCAGTGCCGCGTGAAAGTTAAGGAGCTGAGGCAAGTCTATCAAAAAACAAAGGGTGCAAACGGTCGCTCTGGGTCAGAGCCCCATACATGCCAGTTCTATGATGAGCTGCATGCAATTCTAGGGTTGGCCCCGAGCACTACCCCACCACTGTCCGTGGACACCTACATGGGGGAGTCTCACGCAACAGGGATGAGGAGTTTGAAGATGTGGAAGAGGAGGAGGAGGAGGTTGAGGATAGCGCACAGCAGGCAAGCGGAGAATCCCTTCTCCCCGGCAGCCAGGAACTGTTCATCACCCTGGAGCCAATACCCTCCCAACCCTCCCAAGGCGGGCTCCCGGAGCATGAAGCTGGAGAAGGCACCTCTGGTGAGTGTACCTTTGTAAATATAATACAGGATTTAAAACCAAGCGTGTTTAATTATTAATTTACCACGCCAAGCCAGTAGCAAGTAGTATGGAATCATTGCAGAACAAAACCTTGCAGCGAATGGGCCCGGGCTTTGGCTGTTTGCCTTTGGCTTAAAATAAATCATCCCCGCTGTTAGCCACGTGGTGGGGGGAGGCCCGTTCATGCTGAGCTGTTCGCGTTTGGCTGACAGGGATCTTCCCTGATACTAGCCATGTGGGGGTGAAGGGAGCAATCATCCCAGAGAATTGGGGGGGGGGTTGGATTGTGCTGCACATTCACCCTAAAACCGCAGCCCCTCTTTTTAAATGGCCAACCCAACGGGGTTTGCTTGGTATGAGAAAGGAGGGTGCTGCTGTTTGAAATCGTTCCCACATGTTATGTAGGTTGAAGAAGCCGAAACCCTCTGCCATACCATGGCTGCCTGCAAGCCAAATTCTGTTGCCCAGCCGAGCGTATGTGATGTCTCACACCAAACCAGCAGGCACTCAATATAAGAGGCAAAATGCGACCTTGTAGCAAAAGCACATGTGCTATGTAATGTGAATCGCTTGATTCAGTGTGAAATAGTCTTCCCTTTGTTCTCTAAAATGTATCTTTTTAAATACTTCTCTCCCTTTTTTTCTTCCCGCAGCTGCAAATGTTTCTACGCTCCCCCTATCATCTTCGTCCCAGAGGCTAGTGCAGATTAGAAGGCGAAAAAAATGCACTCACAACGAGACGTTCTCAGAGCTCATGCAATCCTCCCATACTGAAAGAGCTCAGCAGAATGTGTGGAGGCAAACAATGGCAGAGTCCAGGAAAGCGTTAAATGAACATGATGACAGGAGGGAAGAGCATGCTGAGAGGAGGCAGGATGCAATGCTAAGGCTAATGGGGGAGCAAACTGACATGCTCAGGCGTCTGGTGGAGCTGCAGAAAAGGCAGCAGGAGCACAGGCCACTGTTGCAGCGCCTGTATAACCGCCTGCCCTCCTCCCCAAGTTCCATATCCTCCTCACCCAGATGCCCAAGAATGTGTGTGTGGGGGGAGGCTATGGGCACCCAGCCACTCCACCCCAGAGGATTGCCCAAGCAACAGAATGCTGGCATTCAATAAGTTTTGAACTGTAGTGTGGCCTTGTCCTTCCCTCCTCCCCTCATCCATCACCCCACCCGGTGCTTCCCTCCTCACCCACCCCTCCCTGGCTACCTTGCGAGTTTTCCCCCTATTTGTGTGATGAATTAATAAAGAATGCATGATTTGGAAACAATAATGACTTTATTGCCTCTGAAACTGGTGATCAAGGGGGGAGGTTGGTTGGCTTATAGGGAAGTAGAGTCAACCAAGGGGGCAGGTTTTCATCAAGGAGAAACAAATAGAACTGTCACACTGTAGCTTGGCCAGTCATGAAACTGGTTTTCAAAGCTTCTCTGATGCGCAGGGCGCCCAGCTGTGCTCTTCTAATTGCCCTGGTGTCTGGCTGCGTGTAATTGGCTGCCAGGCGATTTGCCTCAACCTCCCACCCCACCATAAACATCTCCCCCTTACTCTCACAGATATTGTGGAGCACACAGCAAGCAGAAATAACAACGGGAATATTGGTTTCGCTGAGGTCTAACCGAGTCAGTAAACTGCGCCAGCGAGCTTTTAAATGTCCAAAGGCACATTCTACCACCATTCTGCACTTGCTCAGCCTATAGTTGAACTGCTCCTTACTACTGTCCAGGTTGCCTGTGTATGGCTTAATGAGCCATGGCATTAAGGGGTAGGCTGGGTCCTCAAGGACAACTATAGGCATTTCAGCATCCCCAATGGTAATTTTCTGGTCTGGGAAGTAAGTTCCTTCCTGCAGCTGTTCAAACAGACCATAGTTCCTAAAGATGCTTGCGTCATGTACCTTTCCCAGCCATCCCACGTTGATGTTGGTGGGATGTCCCTTGTGATCCACCAGTGCTTGCAGCACCATTGAAAAGTACCCCTTTCGGTTTATGTACTGGGTACCCTGGTGCTCTGGTGCCAAGATAGGGATATGGGTTCCATCTATCGCCCCACCACAGTTAGGGAACCCCATTGCAGCAAAGCCATCCACTATGACCTGCACATTTCCCAGAGTCACTACCCTTGATAGCAGCAGCTCAGTGATTGCGTTGGCTACTTGGATCATAGCAGCCCCCACAGTAGATTTACCCACTCCAAATTGATTCCCGACTAACCGGTAGTTGTCTCGCGTTCCAAGCTTCCAGAGGGCTATCGCCTCAGGGCTGCTGTCATCTTGGTATTCTTGCGCTTCAGGGCAGGAGAAAGCAAGTCACAAAGTCCCATGAAAGTGCCCTTATGCATGCAAAAGTTTTGTCGCCACTGGGCATCATCCCAGACCTGCAACACTATGAGGTCCCACCAGTCTGTGCTTGTTTCCTGGGCCCAGAATCGGCGTTCCATGGCATGAACCTGCCCCATTACCACCATGGTCTCCAAATCGCCATGGCCCATGCTTTGAGAGAAGTCTGTGTCCATGTGCTCATCACTATCGTGATCGCACTGTCGTCACCTCCTCGCCTGCTTTTGCAGGTTCTGCATATACTGCAGGATAATGCGCAAGGTGTTTTCAATGCTCACAACAGCAGCAGTGAGCTGAGTGGGCTCCATGCTTGCCGTAGTATGGGGTCTGAAGGAGAGCAGGAAAGTAGGGTTGCAGCGGAAACGGTGGATGATGACAGATGCCACGAGAATAGATATTTATACAGAATGACGAGAGTACCTGTGACGTAGATTCATGGCAGCAGGACAGCAGAGTTGCAGCGGAAGCGGTGGAGGACGATGGTTAGCACCACGCACATTTCCCGAGGAAGAACACATGGGAGCCCATGACAGACAACATGGAGGAATTCGCTATCGAGGCAATAGCAGCAGAGCAGAGCTGCAGCAGAAGAGTAGTAGTCCTACTGCACCGTCTGCTACCAGCAGCACCCAGGACACAACAGCGGTGGTGTCGGTGAGCTGAGCTGAGCGGGCTGCACGCTTGCCGTGGTATGGCATCTGCGTGGAAAAAAGGCGCAAAACGATTGTCTGCCATTGCTTTCGCGGAGGGAGGGAAGACTGATGACATGTACCTAAAGCCACCCACAACAATGTTTTTGCCCCATCAGGCATTGGGAACTTAACCCAGAATTCCAATTGGTGGCGGAGACTGCAGGAACTGTGGGATAGCTACCCACAGTGCACTGCTCCGTAAGTCGATGCTAGCCATGGTAGTGAGAACGCACTCCGCTGACTTAATGCGCTTAGTGTGGACATACACAATCGACTGTATAAAATCGATTTCTAAAAATCGACTTCTATAAAATCGACCTAATTTCATAGTGTAGACATGCTCTTAGTCCTGCCATGAGTTCAGGGGACTGGACTAGATGACCTCTCGAGGTCCCTTTCAGTCCTATGATTCTATGATTTAATGAGTTTATTATTCAAGTCACTCACTCCCTTGTTAGCATCAGTGTCTTGAATTCTTATTGAGAATTATTCCACCTCAGGCCTCTTGTTTCCAAAGGTAATTCAAGATACACAAATACCTCTGATGCTGTTTTTAGCACTATTCATTTTTTTTATGACAGCTCTTGAACAATTTGCTCAGGATTTATGCACCTGCTCCACCAAATGGGAGGAAACAGGTTAGTAAAAGGCATGATTTCATTTCCCTTGAGACATGTTTGATCTTAAAACAGAGTAAACAGAATTGCAAAGCAGGCAGAAAAGAGCAGTAATATATTAGCTGCAAAATGCAAGAAAGGTTTCAAAATAGGACCTATTGCAAAAAAGGAATATTCTCTCAGAAATACTCCTTTCACTTTTCTACAGAGAAAGAGTAACTTGCAATTTATTTCGGCACCAAAACTATACTACAAATAGTACATGATATGTCTTGCAAACTTTTAAAAGTAATTTTATTCTGCATTAACCACTTATTACCACAAGAATGCATTTAGTGGCGACATTTTCAAAAGAAGACAACTGAACACTGCCTGCAAAATTTGTGCAATACCTCTTTGTGTGATCAAACCCCTCATTGTGGTGATGTATTTATGCAAAATACACTGACCTTGGCATCCTCTTTCATAACAAAGGCAACTGAAGGAGTTGGCTGGGGGAGGAATTCATCACAAGGTTTTCCCTTGGAGTTCCTCCCCTAACTTTGTGTCACAAGGGTTTGCTTCCAAATCATGGATTAGTTTACAGGAGTGGCTCCAAACTGTTCAGATCCCCCAGAGATTTGCCTGGGACCCCATATCTCTGCATCTGTTCTGGTCCTCAGTGTCCTGGCTGGCTTCAGCTTTCCCTGGGATCTGCATGAAGTGGCTCCATTGTATTGCTAGGTGAAATTTTTCATCCAAAACTTTTTTCTTTGAAAAATGCAGATTCAGTGACATCAAACATTTAGTGAATCCATTTTGGTTTCACTTAATTGTTTGTGTTGAAAAAAACAACCACAGAAAACAAAGTAAAAGAAATTTGAAAAAAATGGAACTTTTCATTGCAACATTTTTAGAACAAGAAGTTTTCATGTTTCAATTTGAAATGACTTTTTGTTTTGAAACATCCTTCAGTTTTATTTTAAAAATGAAGTTCTTGAAATAAAAATGTTTTGTTCGACCTGGAGTAATTTTTTTTTCAAATTTTTGATTAATCAAAAAAAAATTAAAAATTGATTTTGGTTTGAGGTGACACAATTGATTTTTAATTGCCAGAAAACTGAAAAAATTAGGTATGCCAACAGCTCTTCTCCATAGTAATATGACCCCAGTCTGGGTTCCCTCTAAGCTGCATGGTTATGTGGCCAACCAGGAGTAAATCAAGTGCTGTGCACTTGATTAGCAGAGCCGCGCATAGGGGTGTGTGTTCAGGTGCCCCTCCTCCCACTGCTCTGCATCCGTGTTGCTCCTGCCCTCTGCCTTGGAGCCCCTGGCCAGTTGCTCCCGGGACCCTTCTGCTTCCTGTGCAGAGTGGGGGGAGAGAGGAGTGCTGATGTAAGGATTTTCCCTCCCCCCACCTCCTCCCTGCCCTTGTACCCATCTCCACAGGGTGGTCTGAGCCTTCTGGTGAGTGCCTTGAAGAGACCACACATGGTCTCTTATTAGGGTTGCCAATTTTGGTTGGACGTATTCCTGGAGGTGTCATCACATGACATACTCTTTTATTAAAGATTAATCTTGAATTCCTGGAGACTCCAGGACAATCCTGGAGGGTTGGCAACCCTATCTCTCATAGACTTCCCAGGCAGCCAGCACACACACACACTCTGTCTCTCCCCTTCCCCCAGGCCCATGTACCCCATCTCTGCAGAGCGGGGGAGGGGAGACAGCGCTCAGGAGCAAGAGAGCTGCTGGCAGCTGCTGCTGTCTGAGCCTTCTGGTGAGTGCCTTAAAGAGACAACGCACGGTCTCTCATAGACTTCCCCATCAGCCAGCACATGTGTGTGTCTCTCTCTCTCTCTCACACACACAGTCTGTCTCTGTGTCTCTCACACATACAGATACACACACAGTCTCTGCCTCACATACACACACACATTCTGTCTCTTTCACACTTACCTCCCAATACATACTTGTGTTGTTGTTGTTACTTCTGGGAATTTCCTGCAATGCACATATATTCTCTGTAATTTTATTCTTTCAAAGTGCTGTTATTTGAGTGTTTTGACTGGTCCATGCATTTCATAATTTTATTTCTCTCTCATGCTTAAATTTAATTCTTTGAATTCTAAAATGCCTAACCTGTCCTGGCTGCAGTAATTATCCCTATGGTAACTTAAATATATATATATATATATATATAGGTTTTTTGTTTCTACTGGTGGCGCACACATTACCTCGATAATTTGGTGCACATAACGAAATTCATTCCGCACATTGATAGAAAAAATTAGAGGGAACATTGGCCCCAGTCTATATTAACTTTTCCACTTAACCTCCAAAGGCCTGGAAAGGAGAAAATGGTGATGTCTTCCCCTCCCCAATGCACCTATGTCCACCCCTTCTCTTTGAGTAGATCCTGGATTTATGGAGTCCGGTCAGGCAGTCTATGTAAATGAGAATCCACCATCTAAAGAGCCTTCTCCCCTCTTTCCATAAGGCAGGCATTTAATTCTATTCCACACTGATCATATGTTTTTACAAAATATGGAGTAAACCTAAGAGGAATCACTCACACTCTCTCTCTCACACACACATTTTTTTTCTGTAAAACATATCCATTTAAAGACAAGATGATGAAGAAGATATTCAAAATAGTGGACTTTATACATGTTCATAGAGGTTTTCATGCCCATTCATAGATATTTTCAAAGAGACTTAGGGTAGCGTATATGAGAGGAAAATATGCTGCCTATAATACAAAATGTAATTTTTTACAATAAAGAGACAAATTGATCACCAGTAGAATGGTTTTTTGCTGTTACTCAAAGATAGAAAGAAAGTATAGCCAAGCACTCCTATTTGTTTTCCACAATCCTTCTGGTTAATTTTGTGAATTCAGTGAAGTGACAGAAATATTTATTACTTACCTGCTGAACAAGCTGAAAATGAATCAACTAACTGACAAAACAGAGTATTTTCTAGTTTGCAGAGGACACTTACCAATCAACTGCAGTTCCATCTGATTTATTTCAGATCACACACTGAGGAATAGTAGGTATCTAGGAGAAAATAAAAGTTTTCATGTTAGTTTTTGTTATGGCACTGGTTGGGAAAAGGTAAAAGTCTGTCTGAACCTCAGCCAGGATCTCGACTAAATCAAATTTATGCTTAAAACCTCTATTCTACAATGTGATGTGTATGAATGGCTTCCTGCACCAACATAGAGCTCCATTAGGGCGCTGTGCAAGCATCACATAGCAGAAGGTCTCTGGGGTCTGCCTGACCACATCACCTTATAGGATCAAGGTTTAAATTACATTAAAATACTTGATAGATTATTTTGTGGAATTAACCTGTTAAGAAGCATTTGCAGATTAGAATGCATGACAATTTTATACATCTCCATAAAGTGTTCTAAGATTAAATTAAATTTATGAGGGAAAAAGATATAGCTGAGATTCATTTATTAACTCTTAATGAAGTATTGAGGACTTTCAAGTATTGTAAAATAACTATAATTACTATACTGAGTCAGAAGCAAAGGTGGAAGAAAAAGCAAAAACAAATGATGTGAACAAATCTGACAATGGAATTTCTAAGCAGTTCAGATTCGGCTCAAGTAAATTGGTTCAGCTGTGGTATTGGTGATTATGAAGCTATATTTACTTGTAGCAGCTGAGGAGCTAGTCCAAAGTCTTTTTTTCCCCTTGTCTGGAACTTAGCTTTTCTTATTTTTGAAGTGGAAATTGCAGTTGCTAGGTTTGTGACACTGATTGTAGTCATCACTTGAAGGGCATCTCTGGATTCCATCTAAAAGAAATAAAAACCTCTCTGAAACATCCATAATTTCTTTCAAAGTAAACAACCTTTCTCTTCACAATGTGATCTATTACGTTTCCTCAGTCACTCTTATCCTGATGGAACTAGCTGGCTTTAAGCTATTACATTTTACCAAGTTCAGAGTTGGCATCAGCATTTAGAATAACTGAAAAGGTAAACATATAAGTAGAATTTGACAATAACGCTTTGCTTTCAGGAATACACTTCTAAAGGGAAAAAAATGCAACTTGAATATTATTTCAATAGTGAATCTATTAAAAAATAAAAGCAACAAAATATCTCAGCTACACAGTACTGAAACTCACGTCTTCATTTCTACAAATCTCAATATGCACGCTAGTATTGACTTCAACGTGGGGCACATTTTCCACTTCTTCTACTATATATGGTTCGTTGTGGTGCTTTGTTTTCTTGGTCCCTATTTCAATGGATTTCAAAGACAATGGAAAGACTCCTATTGGTTTCGGTGCAGTTTGGATCAGGCTCTTATGACTCGGTGATACTATCATGTATGCATTTCTAGCAGAGAAGTAGCCCAAGATGCATCCATTCAATAGCTATGAAGCCATATATAATTGTTATAGAAAATCAGCTTCTAAACAGACTGAAAGGTGTATGCTTGTCTATGGGAATGAAGACACAAATGACAATGAACTGAGGTCCTGATCAAGCCTATCCCTGTTCAAGGCAGCACTTAATCAAGTGCTTAAGTTTCACTGAGCTCCATAAGACTTAGCACATGTTTAATTGCTGTCCTGATATGCTTTCCTGTACGGGGGCCTATGTAAACAATGAAAAATGCTGTGCAAGGCATGTATTGGCTCTTCATGCAGCTGGAAGGGACATAAACAGTGGTGCTGAAACAATTTTTATAGTGAGGATGCTGAAGGCGGAAGCCATGTATTTGGGTTGTTATTACAACTTCAGTCAAGCAGGTACGGCAGCACCTGCAGCACGACTAGTTCCAGCATCTGTGGATATAAAGATATTTTAGGATTATTAGGCAGTCTTTTAAAAAGCTGTGACATGGTAGAGCAAGATTTGGAGCAGACTGTAAGTATCTAACATGCAATACCTTTAAAAAGTATTGCAGAGAAATTTAAACATCAATTTGATCAAATTAATTCATTAGTAAAAGAACTCAAGGGAGATTATTGAGCTGACAAGGAATATATTAGACTGAAGAGATACAATTATAAAAGTTAATGTCATCTTCAAATTGCTAAGAAGCATTAATGTCAACAGGAAAGGATAATTATTTGGGATTGAGGCTACATTTATTAAAATTTTGTGCAGTACTCCCATTTATTCCATTATGATATTGTCACAGGGTAGCAGGTCCCTCTGGATAGACTAGGCCCAGTGTCCCTGGACCAGAGCAGGTGAGTCCAATCCGACCAATTAAAGAAGGCTTGGCTACACCCGAGCCTATAAAGGGCTGCTGGTAGGCAGAAAGATGTGGGGATTGAGTGAGATGGGCTGTGCCTGGAAAAGGAAAGCCATGGTGGAGTGGAGCTAACTCCTATGGTGGGTCACCTGGAGCAAGAGGCCAGATGCTCAGGGAGACAGTTCTAAGGCTGCCACCCCAGAGAGAGAGCAGTGCTAGTCAGAACTGAGAAATGGCCAGAGACACCTAAGAGGGGTGAAGGTGAAGCCTGAAAGTAAGGTCTGAGTTAAAAGATTGTCCTTCTGTTTATGTACTTGCTTATATTAAAAAATAGAAATTTCCTTGCAAGAGATTTGGTGCAGCAGCATATATTTTTGAGGTGAGGGGAAGCCCTGGCCAATGACAGATATATTTCTATCTCTCATTGAAGAAAAATAAACAGTCCTCTCAGTATTTAAAATGGAGAGGATATGAATAATTAATTGCCACTATCTGACTGGGTGGGTTTTTTTTTTTTGAGGTTTTTGGAATTTGTTTTTATTCCATATTGGATCAACACCTTTTTTTTTTTATGAAATAATGAGAGAGAGATTGACATTCCTGAATAGCCAATAGCCCAGTGGTTAGGGCAATCATATCGGATGTGAGACACCCGGGTTTAAGTCCCTGCTCTGAATAAGGCAAAGCAGGGATTTGACATCAAATCCCTGCTCTGAATAAGGCAAAGCAGGGATTTGACATCCCAGGTGAGTGCCCTAACCACTGGGTTATTGGTTATTAACTTTTTTTGGAACAGATAAGTTTCCATGCAAAGTTTTGGTTTCAACAAATTGGCATTTTCCAATGAAAAACATTTTCTCAAAAACTTCTCAACTGGGTCTGATTGCCACTAGTGTTTTGCTTCATGTGATGTCTAAGCTGCAACAGAAGTGAATTCATGATTAGGGTGTTGAGCAATCTAGAGTTTAGATGTATTCTACAAATGTAGAATGGGAGTGTTGAAGATTACTACTAACATATACCCCTATGGAAAAGATCATGTATCTAGGTCTTTGATTTTGTCCACCACAAGTTACTACTGCTTAAAGGGGCTCCCTCTCTGTGACACTGTATGGAACCTGGGGGTCACTTTAGGATATTATGAATGCCAATATTGTAAAATTGCAATGAGTTGTGCCAGATATGTAAGGTATCTGCGAAAATGTTATAATTTGCCAAGTATGATCATCTTGTTTATATGTTTGTATCACCTTTGTATTGTACATTATAGATATGTAGGGTATATCTGTATTTCCAAATTTGTGCTGTGCATCTGGATGGCACCCCCAAACAGATTGGCAACAGCATTGCCTAGCCTATTGAGGGCTCATCAAGGGACACCAACTGTACAATGAACCCATTGAAAGGGCAAGGGGCTACACCTTATTACTCAGCAAGGCATATAGAGGCATGCCTATAGACAGAACTCTAAGGCTTCCACGCCATGTGCTGGGCAGCTTGTGTTTGGAACAAAGGAAATACAAGCTGCATGGCTAAAGGACTAAAAAGGGAAACTGCATCATCTCCATTTTGTCTTCATTCCTGTTTCTTACCTCTAGAGTAACTTTTCTACAAATGAAACTCTGAACAAAGGACTGAATGACTCATCCAAGCTGTGGACGTGTTCCAGAGGGACTTTCAAGCCAGCAATCTCACCAATACTGCTAAGAACCTGATACATTGACTCTAAATCTTTGTATGTATGTGACTGCTTTACCATTTAACAGCTCTCTTCTTCTTTCTTTTTTTCTTTATAATAAGCCTTTAGTTTTGGACACTAAAGGATTGGTTGGCAGCATGGTATTTTGGGTAAGATCCAACCTAATTTTGACCTGGCAGTGTGGCTGGCCCTTTGGGGTCAGAAGAACATTTTGTATAGTGAGCAGTTTTAAAATAATTTTGCAGTGTACTGAACCTAGGTGCTGATTGGAAGCCAGAGAACTGGAATGCAATAAGGGGGCTGTGTGATTTCTTTTCTTCTTCTTTTTTTTTTTTTTGCTTCTTGATAACCAGTGTGGGGATCAGAAGCACAGTTTGTGACTGGTTGGGGAGTTTAACTTCCGTGTTACCCACTAGTATTGGGAGTATCTGCTCTCCTTTTTGCAGCCTTCCCTGACCTTTGCATTTCCAGTGAGGGCTACCCCAGGCCACACTCTCGTAACTGGAGAGGGAAGAGTGGCATCCCTAGTACTTATCCCAGCAGCTGAGGCGTATGTGCTTGGGTGGGTAGTTCAGGCCTGCAGCACACTTCTTTTGCCATACACTGAGTCCTCTGTTGTGCTCTTGGTGGTGGAGTCATCAGTGCAGTGGATTTTGAAATTAACATCCCACTAAAATATAGGGGGCAGTTCAAATCTCTCAGATCAATTAATTCAGGCTGTCTGCAAATTCAGGCAGATTACAAAGACTATGCTAAATCCATGTTTTCAAGCTTTCCTTTTTAACCAGGAGTGCTAGAAAGCTGAGATTCTGTTGCAATTAGGGTGACCAGACAGCAAGTGTGAAAAATCGGGACAGGGATGGGGGGTAATAGGAGCCTATATAAGAAACAGACCCAAAAATCGGGACTGTCCCTATAAAATAGGGACATCTGGTCACCCTAGTTGCAATCACATAACTCCAGGAGCTGGATCCCCAGGCACGGGTCTATAGTGCCTATATTTTTATCTGGTTCTGATCTGGAATCTTTCATCTGTTCATTGTTCAGACTCTGAGATATAGCACTTCCTGGATTTCTTAAACAACAAGCATCTTGATGCCATATGACATGACCAGTTGCAACTCACATTCTGCATCATTTGACTCTAGCTGTACTATTCCCATAAGCATATGTAACATCAATACATCACGCTAACCCTTAAAACAATAGCATATCAGTAAATAAAATAGTTGCTTCAAACACTGATATTTTTCAGTTAAAATTATATTAAATTTAGTAAAACTATGACAGATTCCCCTGGGGATATGAGAAGTGGTTCAAAAATATGTTTTGGTAAGTGTTACATGAACTGGCAGTAGCATGAACAGGATTTTGTGGAGGGGTGGATCGGGAGGGGATAAAATTCCCTATGTAGACATGGCTTTTTTTAGCTGAGTTGGCTTTGCAGGACAAACAGAAGTAAAAAGTAATCAGATCTTATTCTTGTAACTAAAGTCACCAGATCTAACTGATTACACACGGAACATAAGGCATTTGTACATAGTTGCTCTTAAAAGTGGAATGGTACTTTTAAGAAGCAAATATCATGTCTTCAGGCAAATGTCCCTAATGTAATAAAAACTAAGTAAAGAAAAATAAATACCAGGTACCAGAAAAAGGTACATCTCTAGATTCATCATGCTAAGTTGCCTAAATATGTATAGCTAACAACTTCCTCTGATATATCCAGAGTAAGGGTTTAACAAATGATGCAGTGTATAAAACAAACCAAAAAAGTCACCATATTTTCACTTTGATCATTTTTATGACCCATTTTCTTGGTATAATTAGCTATGTTGTTATGGTATGTATTGTATTCCTCCCTTTAATTTATTCTTAGTGTAACTTGTGAGAAATCTTGATCATAAAAGAGGAATCTTCTCAGGGCTTTAGATGTTTTATTCCTGCATATTGAACTTTCTGTTTTAGGCTTTTTATCTAGTTACTGTTCCTTATAATTCTTCGGATTTTTTGTTTTTGTGTTTTCTCTTTTCCTCTAACACTTCTTTTTCCCTTCACTCAAATCCACAACTTTAAAAAACAAAACAAATCTGTGCTCTTTTCTATTACAGTAGAACCTCAGAGTTACGAACACCTTGAAAATGAAGGTTGTTCGTAACTCTGAAATGTTCTTAACTCTGAACAAAAGGTTATGGTTGTTCTTCCAAAAGTTTACAACTGAACTATGCAGAAGAAAAATGCTGCTTTCCCTTTATTTTTTTAGCAGTTTACATTTAACACAGTACTACACTGTTTTTTTTTGGGGGGGGGGGGGTCTCTGCTGCTGCCTGATTGTGTACTTCCGGTTTCAAATGAGGTGTGTGGTTGACTGGACAGTTTGTAACTCTGAGGTCCTACTGTATCGCAAATAGATTACAGGAAAAAACAGCATTCCAAGACTATATTTGCACAATAAATATCGGACAGAATCTTAGAAATGCTCATGTTTTCTTCATCTACAGTCTTAATTTTCATATATTCTTTTGTATCTTTTCAAAATATTTTGTCATAAAACTTCCTGCGTTTACTTTAGACTTTGGAGTCTTAGTTTTCTTAATAATCCGTGACCTCAAAGTAGTTTTCACACTCAGGACAAATGCATGGATGATGTTGTTAGTCAAGTATAAATACTATTGGGCTACATCTTATAGTCTTTATTCAGGCAACACTCACCTTTTAGTCAATGGAAGCTTTACTTGTGAAAAGAGCCTCAGGAAGAAAAGGGCTTGTATGCGTATGCCTACCCAGCAATAAAACACCTATGGCTGGCCTGTGTCATCTGATGTGGACCTGCAGGGGTCAGGCTGCGGGGCTATAAAATTGCTGTTTAGATGTTTGGGCTTGGGCTGAGCCCAGGCTCTAGGACCCTCCCCTCCCATCTACAAACATTATTTTAGCCTAAGGCATGTAGCTACACCCATGCCCAAGTGCAAGGGCAATTCAACCAACTAGGGGCAGAGCTCTTCTAGACCTGCTGCTCACAAACTGGGAAGAATTAGTAGGGGAAGCAAAAGTGGATGGGAACCTGGGAGGCAGTGACCATGAGATGGTCGAGTTCAGGATCTGGACACAAGGAAGAAAGGAGAGCAGCAGAATACGGACCCTGGACTTCAGAAAAACAGACTTTGACTCCCTCAGGGAACTGATGGGCAGGATCCCCTGGGAGAATAACATGAGGGGGAAAGGAGTCCAGGAGAGCTGGCTATATTTTAAAGAATCCTTATTGAGGTTGCAGGAAAAAAACATCCCAATGTGTAGAAAGAACAGTAAATATGGCAGGCGACCAGCTTGGCTTAACAGTGAAATCCTTGCTGACCTTAAACGCAAAAAAGAAGCTTACAAGAAGTGGAAGATTGGACAAATGACCAGGGAGGAGTATAAAGATATTGCTCAGGCATGCAGGAGTGAAATCAGGAAGGCCAAATCACACTTGGAGTTGCAGCTAGCAAGAGATGTTAAGAGTAACAAGAAGGGTTTCTTCAGGTATGTTAGCAACAAGAAGAAAGTCAAGGAAAATGTGGGCCCCTTACTGAATGAGGGAGGCAACCTAGTGACAGAGGATGTGAAAAAAGCTAATGTACTCAATGCTTTTTTTGCCTCTGTCTTCACGAACAAGGTCAGCTCCCAGACTGCTGCACTGGGCAGCACAGTATGGGGAGAAGGTGACCAGCCCTCTGTGGAGATAGAAGTGGTTCGGGACTATTTAGAAAAACTGGACGAGCACAAGTCCATGGGGCCGGATGCGCTGCATCCGAGGGTGCTAAAGGAGTTGGTGGATGTGATTGCAGAGCCATTGGCTATTATCTTTGAAAACTCATGGCGATCGGGGGAGGTCCTGGATGACTGGAAAAAGGCTAATGTAGTGCCCATCTTTAAAAAAGGGAAGGAGGAGGATCCGGGGAACTACAGGCCAGTCAGCCTCACCTCAGTCCCTGGAAAAATCATGGAGCAGGTCCTCAAGGAATCAATTCTGAAGCACTTAGAGGAGAGGAAAGTGATCAGGAACAGTCAGCATGGATTCACCAAGGGCAAGTCATGCCTGACTAACCTAATTGCCTTCTATGAGGAGATAACTGGGTCTGTGGATGAGGGGAAAGCAGTGGATGTGTTATTCCTTGACTTTAGCAAAGCTTTTGATACAGTCTCCCACAGTATTCTTGCCAGCAAGTTAAAGAAGTATGGGCTGGATGAATGGACTATAAGGTGGATAGAAAGCTGGCTAGATCATCGGGCTCAACGGGTAGTGATCAACGGCTCCATGTCTAGTTGGCAGCCGGTTTCAAGTGGAGTGCCCCAGGGGTCGGTCCTGGGGCCGGTTTTGTTCAATATCTTCATTAATGATCTGGAGGATGGCGTGGACTGCACTCTCAGCAAGTTTGCAGATGACATTAAACTGGGAGGAGTGGTAGGAACAGGATACAGAGGGACCTAGACAAATTAGAGGATTGGGCCAAAAGAAACCTGATGAGTTTCAACAAGGACAAGTGCAGAGTCCTGCACTTAGGACGGAAGAATCCCATGCACTGTTACAGACTAGGGACCGAATGGCAAGGAAGCAGTTCTGCAGAAAAGGACCTAGGGGTTACAGTGGACGAGAAGCTGGATATGAGTCAACAGTGTGCCCTTGTTGCCAAGAAGGCTAATGGCATTCTGGGCTGTATAAGTAGGGGCATTGCCAGCAGATCGAGGGACGTGATCGTTCCCCTCTATTCGACATTGGTGAGGCCTCATCAGGAGTACTGTGTCCAGTTTTGGGCCCCACACTACAAGAAGGATGTGGAAAAATTGGAAAGAGTCCAGCGGAGGGCAACAAAAATGATTAGGGGGCTGGAGCACATGACTTATGAGGAGAGGCTGAGGGAACTGGGATTGTTTAGTCTGCAGAAGAGAAGAATGAGGGGGGATTTGATAGCTGCTTTCAACTACCTGAAAGGGGGTTCCAAAGAGGATGGATCTAGACTGTTCTCAGTGGTACCTGATGACAGAACAAGGAGTAATGGTCTCAAGTTGCAGTTGGGGAGGTTTAGGTTGGATATTAGGAAAAACTTTTTCACTAAGAGGGTGGTGAAGCACTGGAATGGGTTACCTAGGGAGGTGGTGGAATCTCCTTCCTTAGTGGGTTTAAAGGTTAGGCTTGACAAAGCCCTGGCTGGGATGATTTAATTGGGAATTGGTCCTGCTTTGAGCAGGAGGTTGGACTAGATGACCTCCTGAGGTCCCTTCCAACCCTGATATTCTATGATTCTATGATTCATCTCTCCAAGCCTGTAATTCACCTTTAGCTTCAGTGGCACATATTTTACATATGTTGGAAAAAAACTTGAAACTTTCTTTAAAAACATGAACTTTTTAAAATGTTCTTTTATATCTACACATAGAAGTATTTCTTTATTATTTAAAAATGGAATATCAAATGTTTTTTTAAAAGTGTGGGGATGGAAATGCTACCACCTTGGGATGAAATGTAAACCATACACCTGGAGCTGGGCTATCCCTATTCAGAAAAATTACTGGCATCCATTATAATCATGTGGCTTTGGAACAATAAATGGGGAGCCCGCAGGTATTAAACCTTTTGGTCTCACATCTTTATCTAATATATTAACATGTGGAGAACTAAAAGAATTCTTTCGCTGACTCTACCTCAAAGAATTCTTTCACAACATGGACGACATCACCCACAACTACCACAGCCTCACTGACAGTCATAAGAAAGAATCATCTGACTAGACACTCACAGTGGGTGAAACCTTATACTTGATCATTACATTGATTGCTTCAGGAAAAAGACTGAATGTGAAATCCTTAAACATCACATCCACACTGAGAGAACAGCTGTACAGTCCCTGAATGGGGGTGCCATCGTAGTTCTCAACCATGATGACTACATCAATGAAGCCAACTGACAACTCTCCGACACAACTTACTGTAAATAACTCAAAGAAGATCCCACACCAGAATTCACTCAGGAGTTTAAAGATATCAGAAAATCCTTCCCCAAACTACTTCAGGAGAAACTCTATAACTTCATTCCCACAAGCCCAATCCAAGGACCTGCTACATGTTTCCCAAGATACACAAACAAGGGAACCCATGCAGACCCATCATATCTGGCCATGGCATTCTTACGGAAGAATATCAGAACTCATAGAAACTACCCTTAAGCCACTCAACATACAAGGGGCTGGCTTCCTCCAGCACACAAACGACTTCCTCCAGAAACTCTGTAACATTAGCAATCTCCCTCAGAACACCATCCTTTCCACCATAGATGTCACCTCCTGATATACCAAAATCCCTCACAATAATGGCATTGCTGCCTGCCTCAGATAGCTACAAGACAAATGGAGAGCATTCAGATGTCCACCCCAAACTCATGGCCAAACTCAGCCATTTCATCCTCACCCACAGCAATTTTACATTCAACAACACACACTTTGTCCAACCCTCAGGAACAGTCATGGGTACTAGGATGGCTCCCCAATCTGCTCCTCTTTATGGTCCACCTTGAGGAAGAATTTCTTGACAAATGCCCCATGAAACCAATGATATTTCTGATACACATCAATGATATTTTTCCTCTGGACAGATTACCTAAACACGCTCACAGAGTTCCACCACAAATTCAAACACCAACACCCATCCACAAAATCTCTCTAGAACTCTCCTACACCAGCATCAACTTTCTGGATATCACAATGAGCTTCAAAAATGGAACCCTACTAGACAACTGTATATGAGAAACCCACAAATCATGACACTTGCATTCACAGATCCAGTAAACACCCCAAACACATCAAGGAATCTGTACTCTACAGCTAGGCAGTCAGATGCCACAGAATATGCTCTGAGGAGAAAGTCCAGGATACACAGCTTAACACACTTAAAACTGCCTTCACCAAACAAGGACATTCCACCAGAGAAGTAGACTGCATCACAGAATGGGTCACCCAAATACAACAACCTACTTCAATATGGAAGAAAAAACCCCTCTAACTGCACACTTCTAAATGTCACTTACCTCATATAGGTTCTAGTGTGGGGTGGTATCATTGAACAATACAACCCAAACTTGATGAGGACCGCATCATGAAAGAAATCTTTCCAACTCCTCCCCCCTTTTTGCCTTCAAACAATCCCCCCAACCTCACAAGCTCATCATCATCAGAAGCATTGTTATGATGATAAATACCCCCCACAGCACATCTTTCAAGATCCATGAGTCCTACACATGACTATGAGAACATATGGTGTACTTCATCCAGTGCACGAAATGCCCCAGTAACAACTACATGGGTGACACTACATGCTCAAATGAACTCACACAGAAAAATGAAAAAACACACACAAAAAATCACCTGTGGGAGAACACTTGACAAAGCACTCACTCCAAATCTGACCCCTCAGTCTTCATCCTCAAAGAGGGAAGAGGGAAAAGAGGGAAGCGCATCTTTGCAAGCAGGCTGGCTAACTTAGTGTGCAGGGCTTTAAACTAGGTTCACCAGGGGAAGGAGACCAAAGCCCTGAGGTTAGTGGGGAAGTGGGATACCAGGAGGAAGCACGAGCAGGAGAGCGCAAGAGGGGAAGACTTCTGCTTCATACTGAGAAAGCAGGATGATCAGCGAGTTATCTTAAGTGCCTATACACAAATGCAAGAAGCCTGGGAAACAAGCAGGGAGAACTGGAAGTCCTGGCACAGTCAAGGAATTATGATGTGATTGGAATAACAGAGATTTGGTGGGATAACTCCATGACTGGAGTACTGTCATGGATGGATATAAACTGTTCAGGAAGGACAGGCAGGGCAGAAAAGGTGGGGAGTTGCATTGTATATAAGAGAGCAGTATGACTGCTCAGAGCTCCAGTATGAAACTGCAGAAAAATCTGAGTTTCTAGATTCAGTTTAGAAGTGTGAGCAACAAGGGTGATGTTGTGGTGGGAGTCTGCTATAGACCACCCGACCAGGGGGGATGAGGTGGATGAGGCTTTCTTCAGGCAACTAACAGAAGTTACTAGATCACAGGCCCTGGTTCTCATGGGGGACTTCAATCTCCCCGATATCGCTGGGAGAGCAATACAGCAGTGCACAGACAATCCAGGAAGTTTTTGGAAAGTGTAGGGGACAATTTCCTGGTGCAAGTGCTGGAGGAACCAACTAAGGGCAGAGCTCTTCTTGACCTGCTGCTCACAAACAGGGAAGAATTAGTAGGGGAAGCAAAAGTGGATGGGAACCTGGGAGGCAGTGACCATGAGATGGTTGAGTTCAGGATCCTGACACAAGGAAGAAAGGAGAGCAGCAGATACAGAGGGACCTAGACAAATTAGAGGATTGGGCCAAAAGAAATCTGATGAGGTTCAACAAGGACAAGTGCAGAGTCCTGCACTTAGGACAGAAGAATTCCATGCACTGCTACAGACTAGGGACCAAGTGGCTAGGAAGCAGTTCTGCAGAAAAGGACCTAGGGGTCAGAGTGGACGAGAAGCTGGATATGAGTCAACAGTGTGCCCTTGTTGCCAAGAAGGCTAACGGCATTTTGGGCTGTATAAGTAGGAGCATTACCAGCAGATCGAGGGACATGATAATTCCCCTCTATTCGGCATTGGTGAGGCCTCATCTGGAGTACTGTGTCCAGTTTTGGGTCCCACACTACAAGAAGGATGTGGAAAAATTGGAAAGAGTCCAGTGGAGGGCAACAAAAATGATTAGGGGGCTGGAGCACATGATTTATGAGAAGTGGCTGAGGGAACTGGGATTATTTAATCTGCAGAAGAGAAGAATGAGGGGGTATTTGGTAGCTGCTTTCAACTACCTGAAAGGGGGTTCCAAAGAGGATGGATCTAGACTGTTCTCAGTGGTAGCAGATGATAGAACAAGGAGTAACGGTCTCAAGTTGCAGTGGGGAAGGTTTACGTTGGATATTAGGAAAAACTTCTTCACTAAGAGGGTGGTGAAGCACTGGAATGGGTTACCTAGGGAGGTGGTAGAATCTCCTTCCTTAGAGGTTTTTAAGGTCAGGCTTGACAAAGCCCTGGCTGGGATGATTTAGTTGGGAATTGGTCCTGCTTTGAGCATGTGTTGGACTAGATGACCTCCTGAGGTCCCTTCCAACCCCGATATTCTATGATTCTATGATTCTATGAAAGGAAACCTGCACAACACTGTCAAAAGACAAGCCTGGGAGCTTAAATTCATAACATTGCTAGATGGATTTAATAAAGACATTGGATTTATGGATTTATGGATTATTACAACAATTTCTAACCCACTAACTGCCCTTTTTTGTCCTATGACTGCAGAGGTGTTAACTGATCACTTCACCTCGAATGGTCTCTTACAATATATATGAACTATATATGCTAAACAATCTGTTCCTCCTTGTATTTAGCTGTGACATTCTGGGTAGATCTACACTGCAAAAAAGCATCCTTGGCTGGCTCATGTCAGCTGACTTGGGCTTGCTGGGCTCCAGCTATGGGACTATACAATTGCAGTGTAGACTTTCAGGCTTGGGCTGGAGCCTGGGACCCCATAAGGCAGGAGGGTCTCTTTCATAACTATAAAGGGAAGGGTAACAGCTCTCCTGTGTACAGTACTATAAAATCCCTCCTGGCCAGAGACTCCAAAATCCTTTTACCTGTAAAGGGTTAAGAAGCTCAGGTAACCTGGCTGACACCTGACCCAAAGGACCAATAAGGGGACAAGATACTTTCAAATCTTGCGGGGGGGAAGGCTTTGTTTGTGCTCTTTGTTTTGGGGGTTGTTCGCTCTTGGGACTAAGAGGGACCAGACATCAATCCAGGCTCTCCACATCTTTCTGAACAAGTCTCTCATATTTCAAACTTGTAAGTAAACAGCCAGGCAAGGCATGTTAGTTTACCTTTGTTTTCTCAACTTGTAAATGTACCTTTTACTAGGGTGTTTACCTCTGTTTGCTGTAACTTTGAACCTAAGGCTAGAGGGGGGGTCCTCTGGGCTCTTTAAGTTTGATTACCCTGTAAAGTTATTTTCCATCCTGATTTTACAGAGATGATTTTTACCTTTTTCTTTAATTAAAAGCCTTCTTTTTAAGAACCTGATTGATTTTCCTTGTTTTTAGATCCAAGGGGGTTGGATCTTGATCCACCAGGAGTTGGTGGAAGGGAGGAGGGGGGATGGTTAATTTCTCCTTGTTTTAAGATCCAAGGGGTTTGGATCTGTATTCACCAGGGAATTGGTGAAGAGTCTCTCAAGGCTACCCAGGGAAGGGAATTAGCATCGAGAGTGGTGGCAGCGGACCAGATCTAAACTGGTAGTTAAGCTTAGAAGTTTTCATGCAGGCCCCCACATCTGTACCCTAAAGTTCAGAGTAGGGAAGCAGCCTTGACAGTCTCAAAGCCTGAGCCCAAAATTCTACATTGCAATTTTATAGCCCTGCAGTCCGAGTCAGCTGACATGGGACAGACTTGGGTGTTTTATTGCAGTGAAGACATACCCTCAGAGTACCTTTCACAGACCTGAAGATGAGCAGTATGTAAGCTTGAAAGCTTGTCTCTTTCATCAACAGTAATTGGTCCAGTAAAAGATATTACCTTACCCATCTTGTCTCTTTAATATCCTGGGGCTAACATGGTTACAACAATTCTGCAAACATCTTTATCTGTATGCATAACTTAGATATATTGAGTTAGTTAGGATCAGAATAACAATATTTTCCCATTAAGAGAACAAGATTTTTCTGACTTACTGCTGCTGAATGCACAGATATATCCAACATATGTGATTCTTATCATACTTTCAGCATTCTAAACATCAATTAATTTCAGTGGAATAGAAATTTAAATTGATAGCCTTAGCGTTGTAAAGAGGTATTTTTTTTTTTGGCTTAAACGTTAATTGGAAACTAAACTAAATACTAATTTGGGTTTTTTTGTCTAATATAAAATATTATAGGGTTAGTTTTTAATTGGCCAGGGCAAGTGAAACTTTCACAGGATGGCTGGCTCATTAACTGAGGTAGGTCCCACTCCCCTGTTGAAGAGCAGGTCCTCTAGTTCATCTATTTAAGTGGGTGAGGCTGTGCCTGGGGCTATAATGGGTCAGAGAGCAGCTCAGTGAGTCAGAACTGGCTGAGAAAGGGCTAGGAAACTTCCAGAAGCAGGACTACTAGATTGTCTGGGCAGCGAAATGGGAACTGTTCATAGAATAGAATATCAGGGTTGGAAGGGACCTCAGGAGGTCATCTAGTCCAACCCCCAGCTCAAAGCAGGACCAATCCCCAGACAGATTTTTGCCCCAGACCCCTAAATGGCCCCCTCAAGGATTGAACTCACCACCCTGGGTTTAGCAGGCCAATGCTCAAACCACTGAGCTATCCTGCCCCTCTTTTTTTTTAACAGTTTTGTTTGTGTGTTTGTTTAAATTTGGACAGTAATCCTGCCTCAAAGGTGGTGGGTCTGGCAGCGAGTCCTTGGCAAGCTGGGGAGAATCCCTGGCTTGTTACAGAAACACACTGTACTTTGTTGTATGGCATACACTTTGTTGCATTAAGGTACATCTATACTGGAACTGGAGGTGTAATTACTAGCTTAGGTAGATGTACATGTACTAGCTTTGCTTGAGCGTAGTGCCTAAAAATAGGCAGCAGCTGAGGCTAGCTGCTTGAGTTGGTATTTAGGTATCTTGGATGGGATTGTACTCGAGTGGCTGGCCCGAGCCACTTTCCATCCTCCGTGGCATATTGCTATTCTTGACAGGTTTCAGTGGTAGCTGTGTTAGTCTGTATCAGCAAAAAACACGAAGAGTCCTTGTGGCACCTTAGAGACTAACAAATTTATTTGGGCATAAGCTTTCATGGGCTAGAACCCATTTTATCAGATGAAAGCTTATGCCCAAATAAATTTGTTAGTTTCTAAGGTTTTTTTGTTGCTATTCTTAGTGGGCTAGCTTAATCAGAGCTTGCATGTGTATGTTTACCCAAATGGAGAATTATACCTCCCAAGTGCAGTGTAAAAGTACTCAAAATGAGTATCATTTGAACTGGAGCTATTACTATAATTTCTGTATTTGACAATGTAATACAAGTAAAGCAACATAGGCTCTCTAATCCTATCCCTCACCTCCTCCACACACTCTACTGTATGTGGAGAGAGGGGTCATGTCTTGGAAAAATGCTCACCAATCAACTACCACTTTTCCTATGGGCTAATCTGTATGTAACCATGGAAGGTCATGCCTGAAAAATGGCAACTAAAGAGTACTCTGAATTATACAGTACATTAGAAATAAAGAGAGATTTACTCGTTCTCTGACTTTAAGATCAGCCCTGAGAGACTGAGATACTACAACAGTAAAAGTAATTTTTAACATCTCATCCAATATGATTTCTAGTTAGGACACTATCACTGGGTTCAAAACCCGGAGCTCTTCTGCTTCTCACAGCATTCTTTTTAGAAAGCACTGAGACAGACCATGTTTGCCAGGGTATTGGGCAGTGTAATTGGCACTGCCAGAAATCACTTTTTTGCCTCTACTTTCTTGAATTTTCAAATGTCTCTCTATGAATGATTTTTCTTTTAGAGCCAGAATGCTCCTTTTCTGACCTGACTTCTATTTGCACCTCTAATAACATCAGAGAAGCATTACTGAGACTGTGCAAGTATCAAAGGCAATCTAGAGTTTAGTGAATACCTAATGACTGCTGTGAATACCAACATAAACTCTTGTATTTAATTAATTAAAGTGTTTGCAGTAGTTGCACTTAAAAACATTCCCATGTTGCCTTAGATAACTAGATATCAGTCCTATGGTAACTGCACCATTTCCTAGACTAAAGCTAGGTCCACACTACCCGCCTGATTCGGCGGGTAGAGATCGATCTTCTGGGATCGATTTATCACGTCTCATCTGGACGCAATAAATCAATCCCAGAAGCGCTCCCCTGTCGACTGCGGAACTCCTGCTCGCCGAGAGGAGGAAGCGCTGTCGACGGGGGAGCTTGCCTGCGCCGCGTGGACCTGCAGTAAGTAAACTTAGTTCGATCTAGGAAACGTCGACTTCAGCTACGCTATTCTCGTAGCTGAAGTTGCGTTTCCTAGATCGATCCCCCGCCCCAGTGTGGACCAAGCCTAAGAAAAGAGCATAATTGGGAACATTACAAATGCTGAGATAATGTTACTCAGTTGTCAAAGGCAATCAACATGTTTTTAAGTTCAACTGCTGTTCATTCTATATTGTTTTGCTAGTTTATGATTTTTTAAAGAGAAAGGCTGTGAGTGGCAGAAATGTCATCGTAGTTTTGTTTCCTTAAGTCCTATACTAACAGCCAGTGTATTTTGGCTTTTTTCTAGTTTTGGAATCATCAAAGTTACAGATGGTTGACACTGTGGCCTGGTCTATGCACAGAATTTGTAACAGTATAACTATGTTGGTTAGTGGTGTGATTTTTTTCAGCTGATCTAGTTATACCAGTACAATCTCTTATGTGGATGCAGTTATATTAGCATAAAGGTGCTTAAACAGATATAGCTTATTACCTTTCTCATATGGGAATAGTGATAGCAGTATAAGGCAGTATACCATAATATTAGTACAACTTTATACCAGTATAATTGTGTCCACACTAGGGGTTGTACTGCTTAATTGCACCGTATAGTTAAAGCGAAAAAAACCTTTTGAGTGTGCAGAAAAGCCCTGAGTCCACTCTCCTTGCCAGTATAGAATTGTTGATTCTGTGTGATTTATAAAAACAACAAGGAGTCCGGTAGCACCTTAAAGACTAACAGATTTATTTGGGCATAAGCTGTCATGGGTAAAAAACCTTACTTCTTCAGATGCAAGATTTATAAAGGAGTCCAAAAGAGCTTTCACCATCTTACTGGGGTCTATTACACAACCTAATACATCTCAAGGGTTAGGATTGCACTATTATATATAGAGAGAACTACAAGTCTTATATGGGTGTAGAGAGACAAGGTGGGTGAGGTAATATCTTTTATTGGACCAACTTCTGTTGGTGACAGAGACGAGCTTTCAAGCTTACACAGAGCTCTTCTTCAGGTCTGGGAAATATACTCAGCCTCACAGCTAAATACAAGATGGAACAACCCCATTCAGGGTGAAGTGCCCATTAACACCCCTCCAGGCATAGTGGAAAAGGAAGGGAGAAGTATAAAAGACAGCTTGGGTGGGAGGGGGGTTTGGTAGTGGGTTATAGATTGTTGTAATAAGCCATAAATCCAGTGTCTCTTTTCAGTCCAGGATTTTTAGTGTTTAGCAAAGTTATATAGATGTAATAATGCTATAAGAATATGTGAAACACATGCATTTTCCATGTATGTATAGAGTTTTACATTTTTAGTTGGTAGATAATCATATTGTTTTGGTTAATAAACATTCTTAGGTGGAAAAAAAAGCATATAGTTATTTTATATGTAATATACACTCTTGAGAGTCATTGAACCCTTTCCATCTTCCTCTCTGGTCTTACTCTACATCCCATGCTTGGGTGGACACTTCATTCGAATGAACTGGAGAAAGAATAATCTCAAATACAGGCAAGACAAATATTTGAATAGGTGAAGATAACTCACAGGATGAGTTTCATAAGTTTCACAAACAAATTTACTTATCTGTTTCTTACTGAAAACTGCTTTCTCTGACCTTTACTCTGCAATGTAGGACAGAAATAAGGTTCCTCTGGGCAAATATAGTTAGCTGAATATTCTTGCAGCTTTCTTCTTCACCAATGAATTGTTCAAATTTTCAGCTCACAATGACACAGACCTTCAATATATTCTTATTTCCAGTTGCTATGGAATTAATGGGTGCAAGAAGCTAGCTATGACCTACTATGTTACTAACTATTAGAAATGTCATGCTAAATGTCTTATATAAAATAGTTTTCATCAGCTTTAACATTATTAACCTTGTTACATTATGAAGGGCAAATAGAACCCTTTGGCACATAATACATTACATAATCACATGCAAGAGACAATTTTTCAGTATAAGTAAGTACTCCCTTGGTAATGAGTATGTTAATGGAGGCAGAGACCTGGGGGATCCAGAGGAGAGAAAGAGAGGAAAAACAAGGAAAAGAGGGAGGAGGGCACAACTATGCAACAATCAACAGTAGGGTCACATAGAAAGATAACCACTTCACACATGCAACACCCACTGCAACACTCAGGAGCAAGTGAAAGTGAGAATCCCAAATCAGATCATGTTTTCAGGTATTATTCATGTAGGTTAAAATGAAGCACCACAGAGAAGCCAGACTGTTAAACTGTGATTGTGCTTTTAAATTTAAGATACTTTTAAAGGTTAAAATCTACAGGAATAGATGCCATTTTCAAAGATCCAGCCCATCCATAATGTTAAAACTCTGACTCCTCTTTGATTTCAGCTTTTCTCACATTCCTTGCTAGAAAAGATTAGTGCTTGTGAAATATTGACTCCAGGGACTCGCAAGATTGCTCCTGAGTCATCATTACATCAATGGTACCATCCAATACATTTGCCAAATCCCAATGGTACCTGAACCACATACAGTGGAAGACCCAGTGGACAAAGCACAGTACTTCAATAGAGAGATAGGCAGATTAGATTAGAATAGAAAAAAAAAACATACCTTTCCTGTTGCATAACTCAGGTTCAGTGGCTGCTAACATTACTCATGGGAGAGGTTGCAATGCCTGGATTCTAGAAGCACAGAGCTGGACTTTTATTCTATTGTAACATTTTTACTATCAAGAGTTTCATTAGCTTTTTAAAAATGTACTCCATATATTTTTAGACTTTTATCCCATTCAATAATAACCTAGCAATGAAAAATCTGTATTTCACATTCTTTCTTTAGATTCTTAATCTATTGAGAACGAGTTCATTCTAGTGATGTAAAATCAAAAGGATAAAGGGGAAGATTAAAGGATAAAAAGAAACATAATTAAATATGATTATAAGTACAAAAGAAAAACTAAGGAAGAGTCCCACAGATATTTTAATTTCATTCTTGGATTCCAACTAAGCAGATTTCTTATTTGTACAGCTTCAAATCTAACTGTGTTCCCTGAGCTTATGCTAAGAAAAAATGTATCAATGAACCAGGGAGTGGGCAGGCAGGACCGGCGCTTCCATTAGGCGACCCTAGGCAGTTGCCTAGGGCGGCAGGATTTGGGGGGCGGCATTTTGCCGTCCCTGGCGGCAATTCGGCGGCGGGTCCTTCACTTGCTCCGGGACCCACCGCTGAAGTGCCCCGAAGACGCGGAGCGGAAGGACCCCCGTCGCCGAATGCTCTGAGGAGGAGCGCTGCCACCTAGGGCGGCAAAAACCCTGGCGCCGCCCCTGTGGGCAGGATGGTATGCACTACTTCTATCTGTACTTGTTCAATGAATAAATACTGAGCTTCAGTCTCCATGGTTGTCAGTCTGGCATGTTTCACAACCATTAGAATTTTAAACTAAAAAGTTTTTAAGCAATCACATAGCTGGGTACAAAAATGGGATATAATTGAACTTATTAGCAAGCAGCATCTTGGGTTCTTTTCCCTCCAATCCATTCCAAGATTCTCACCCAATCAAATCAAATCATACTCAAGACAAAGGACTTTAATTGAGGGTAATGTTTGTCTAGCTCCTCAACTGATGTAGCTCCTCAGCTGATGTAAACTGAGATATCTCTATTGGTGTAAATTTACACCAGTTGATTACTAGGCCCATTACTTTTGTTACATTCTTAGTGATTTCCAACCACCAACTTCCAAGCGCATTAAACCTGTCTTGAGCCCATTCTCATTAGGGAGAATACTATTCATTTTCAAAAAGCTGCTTGCCTTATTCTTATCCTGTTGTTTGTATAGCAAGAGGATCCATCATCTTCTCTCCTGTTGGCCCTGAGGCATTCACATGCATGCCTATAGATAGTGTGTTGTTGAACATAAGGTAGTGGCTGAATGGTGTTTGTATTAAAAATTAAATTGAAAATGCACTTTTATTAAGCAAAGATTTTTTTCATTAAAGGCAATTTTATGGAAAAAATTCCTTGCAGTATTTTAAAGATTATTAAAATTATTATACTGAACATGCACATCAGGGAGCACAAAACTTTTGCTTCTACAAGTAGGCCTAAGCATTAATAGAAGTCATCAGTTAGAAGAAGACTCAAAACGTGCAGTATTTACAACTAGAGCTGAGTGGAATTGATTTTCAGCAAAAAATGCAGATTCAGCGACACTGAACCAAGAGTTTACAATCCCTCCCAGCTTGGAATTTGATAAGCATATTCTCCACTCCATTATCCAAACCATTAATGAAAATACTGAACAGTACCGGACCTGGAACAGACCTTTGTGCAACCCTACTATATACATCCTCTCAGTTTGACAGTGAACCATTCATAACTACTCTTTGAATATGGTTTTTCAACCAGCTGTGCACACACCTTATAGAAATTTCATCTAGGCCCCATTTTCCTAGTTTGTTTATGAGACTATCATATGGAACTATGTCAAAAGCCTAATTAAAATAAAAGTATATCACATTTACTGCTTCCCCTCATCCACTAGGCCAGTAACCTTATCAGGAAGAAAATTAGTTGGTTAGGCATGATTTGTTTTTGAGAAATCTATGCTGGCTATTACTTAACATCCTGTTATTCTCTAGGTATTACAAACTGATTGTTTAATAATTTGTTCCAGTATCTTCCTGAGTATCAAAGTTAAGTTGATTAGTCTATATTTCCCTAGGTCCTCTTTGTTAAGAAAGGTATTATGTTTGCCTTTCTCCATTCCTCTAGGACCTCACCTGTTCTCCATGAGTTCTCAAAGATAATTGATAATGGTTCTGAGATTGTTTCAGCTAGTTCTTTAAGTACACTAGGGTGAATTTCATCAACCCCTGTCAACTTGAATATATCTTAGCTAAATATTCTTTAACCTGTACTTACTCTACTTTGGCTTGTGTTCTCTCCGCCTTGTACAATTGTGTTAAACATCTGGTCACAACTAAACTTTTCAGTGAAGACCAAAGCAAAATAGGTATGAAAAACCTGCACTAGGATCTAGGCTCTGGTCCCTGGAGATTACAAACCTCATAGTCAGCCTGCAGAGTTAATAAACTGCACTAGGCAAGTAGTTTTGATTCAAGATGGAGCTGGTTGAAAAATTCAATTTTATTTCCACCAAATGTTTGAAACAAAACATTCTTGTATTAAAATTTTGATTTTTCAATGGAAAACTTGAAACAAAATGTTGTTTGGTTATAAATTAAAATCATTTGTTTCGTTTGTTGAAAAATGTAAAAAGTTCCATTTTTAGATTCTGCCCCCACCCTCCACTCTCTCATTTGTTTATTCCACATACTTTTTTCACATTCCCCTCTGGAAAAGGGGGAATAAAGATGAAAAGTGAGGGGGAAAATAAACCTGTGGAAAGAAAACTAGGGAAAAAACCATTCCCCCACTCTCTGTCACTTATTTACTTTTTCTTCTACTTTAAAAGTAGAAAGAAGCTGGATTCCAAGCCACAGGGTGAGGGATTATTCCTTCACCCATCCATGGTTCCTTGATCCATCACAATCACCAGGGTTTTTTTTAACTGTCATTCTTCAGAGCTTGGATTATTCCAGCTCAAGTCATACATAAATTAGCTGTCTGGTACAGTCTGAGAGGTTTGGGTGGACTCTCACAAAGAGATCTGTAAATTGCTCCTCGGTACTTCCCCATAGATGCTAAATGTCTCTATTTAGAAAGAAAAATCCTAATTTTAATTTAAAAAAAAAACCTATTATTTTCTATCCTGTCTAAAAAATCCACTTATTCTTCAGTATTTCAGTGGAGTTAAAAGTACGGCTCCTATTTTCTTCTCCTTAATGAGGGATTGACTGCTTGCAGTGAAGAGAATGGCAAAACTATTTCATATGAATAGGACCAGGACTGGGCCTTTTACAGTCATCATTCTGAGTATCTGTGCATATCTGCTGTTTCGGGCCCAATTTTCATACATGGGGTCCTTAGGAGGAGATTCACATCCCTTATTTAGCATCCCAAATGGGCATTTAGGTTTGGGCCTGTTAAGTAGGTATTTAAATCTTTAAATGTTGAGTTAAGCACCAAAGGCAGAACTGGACATTCTGGTTAGCTTTTCTGTCTGAAAATTAGGGTCACTGCCTTTTGAGCTGTATGTGAGGCAACTCCCCAGGTGTATTGCTAGCACTACTTGCTATGTCTCTGCTCTGAATCGTTGCACCTTCGAGTCCTAGAGAGACTAATTTACCAGAGGCAACTACATGTTCAAAATATAGGCCTCCAGTCCTCTGCACACTATCCCAGTAAATATTACCAAGTAGAATAAAACTAATCCTTAAAGGTACATAGACCCAAAGAAAAACATAATATTTTGAAGTAAATGTGCTTATGGAAGAAGCTGAATGAAGACCCAAGAAATGCAGAGCTCTTAAAAAAGAGCCAGTTGAAAAATACACATGCCACAGATTATATGCCATGGTTAAACTGCAAAATTATTGCAACCTATGGCTTTCTAGTGCATATAGGTAATGAATTATACACGTTGCTCATATTTTTATTAACAATGCAGTAACTACATGGCACCTTCTTTGGAAGCAATATTAATTACATGGCAAATGCTACAATATTATCTTTTAGTAACTATGGTCAAGTTATGTCTTTGTTGT
This sequence comes from Terrapene triunguis, assembly GCF_002925995.2. NCBI lineage: Eukaryota > Metazoa > Chordata > Testudines > Emydidae > Terrapene > Terrapene triunguis. The sequence continues at coordinate 21,059,999 of NW_020664409.1, forward strand.
ACATTGACTTTCCATTGCTAATTAGAATAGTGGATCCTGGTGACCGATGCAGCTGGAATCACCCAGGGAGAAATAAGGAGAGATTCTTATAGTTTTGACTACTTTGGAACATTCTCATGCGCTTGCAGTGTGGCCACAGTCATACTTGGTACCAGTAAATCATGCTGGGAGGAAACTAGTACAGCTGCAGCCAATATCATAATGGCCACACAAACTTGATTTGTTTAACTGCGTAAGCCGAGTGGGGGACAGATAGGTAGCTTATGATTTATGTCTTGTCCATTGCTTAAAGGACTTCACAAATGACTGCTTGACTGTTAAGAAGAATATGCTGTAATAAAGGAGTATGATTAATGATCACTTATACCTAAATATATGTAAACATTCATAGGGCGTTGCAACTGCAAAACAAATCATTGTTACAGTAAAGGAAACAAAAGCTACTCACCTATCTGAACTCCATATTCCACTGAACACAAGTACTAATGATGAAGAAGAAAATATAGTACACACTGATGGCAAAATACTGCACAGGGTTAACAAAGACAGCGGGGTCTGTGTAGTCGTCCCTCACACTCGAGTGGGGAAGGAGGCCACCCCGCCTCACTACTGGCAGACAACAAGTAAGAGTTTTATAGGGGAAAGCGCCGACCCCCTGGGCAGGACGAATCATAATAGTCTTTAGCCTACAGCCGCCTGGCTGGGGCAGACAGTAATTAACAGCCTATAATTAGCAATCTATAAGGGAGCTCTGGCCCTCTGGGTGGTACCAAGCCACAGTCTTTAGCCCACAGCTGCCTGGCTGGGGCAGACTACAAGCAACACACGGGCCTTCTGGTCTAGGGGTGAACAGGTTGCTACCCCAAGGGTGGGGTTGGCGGCAGGGGATAATGGGACCCGGGCCCACCCTGCTCCCCTGGGTCCCAGCCCAGGGCCCTAACAGTGGTGGATGGGTCCACCACTTGGTCAGTGGGGATCCTCCTGAAACACGCTGACCCACAGTCCGGCAGCAGAACCAGAGTAGAGTCTGGTCCTCCTGGGCTACTTCTTACCACAGTCTGGGTGTAAGGCTCAGTGGTACAAAGATCCTCTGTCTCCTCGGGGTACTCGGCTGCTGGCAGCTCCTCAGGGTCTTCGTCTGCCTCCCCTGACCGCAAGGCATTGGTCCACTCTGGGGCTGGGCCAGGCTCTTGCAGAGGTGTCTGCTCCCTAGAAGAGATGTCCATTCTTGTGCAGTGGCTAAGCAGCAATTGAGCTCCAGGGCTCTCCTTTTCTCCTGCCCTGCCCTGGTTTTTCCAGGAGATGGTGGGGCAGATTTGGCTGCACCCACCCAGGAGAGTGTAGTAGTCCTTCACACTCCAGTTCGGAGGGAAGCCACTCTGCCTCCCTACAGTCTGGATTACATCAATACAATAAATGTGATTCAGTGTGATTACTCCTCTAATTCGCTAGTCCCCTTTCAAAATACACTTGAGATGGTCTCTTTTAATGTGCAGAAATGGCAATGTGCTTATTCCAGACCCTCATGAATTCTGACTTTTTAATATGTTTCTTATGGCATTTTCAAGTGACCCATACAATAATGCTCTATACTATTTATTTGGGAATTGTTTTTGGATTGGCTTCAATGGGTTCTGGCTTATACCCATAGTGATTGAGACTCCACTGCCATAGTCTGCAGAAATAAAATGCACGAGGCCAAACACGTCTCTAAGATTATGCCTTTAACTAAAAGTTCTACTAGTTAGATACTGATGGAGTATCATAGACTATCAGGGTTGGAAGGGACCTCAGGAGGTCATCTAGTCCAACCCCCTGCTCAAAGCAGGACCAGTCCCCAGTATAATAATGTATAATGTGAAACTACGAAGAAAACTGGATGTTGAATCCATTTACATTCATATTGATTATATGACTACAAGACCAATTTACTTGTATTAAAAGAAATACAGTGCATTGTACAAATACTGTAGGCATTGTTTTTGGCTAATGAGTTTAGCAAATAAATTGATGTCTTCTGATGTATTTACTGATTCAGTATATACAAACTCTTTCTCCTTCTATAATCTCTTCCATGGAAAACAAAAACTAAATGATAAATGGCACAGGTCTGTTTGTCCTTTCCCTAGCTATATTTTCCCCCTTTCAAATGGTAATAACCTAAGAATGATATCCATTTGTTTCATGAGATAGATTCATTATGCAGAGTCCTTTTCTGATTATGATCAATTAGCACCCAAAATGGAGCCACTTTGAATATACTCTCTTAGTGATTAAAACAGCCAACATAATTGCATTTGTGCTCTAACATGCTTATGTTTGTTCAACATATCACTCAGAATATTAATTGAAAAGAAGAGTGTTTTGATCTTAGATTTTTGGTTTTGATTATTCCTCTGTTATTTGGGTCTTTACTGTTTAAAAAGCCTCATCTCCTGCCCCGGGCACGATAAACCAGGTAAAAGGGCTGGGGGGTTATAAAGGAGTCCTAAAATCCCTGTGTCCAGCTGTGGGCGAATTATCCATGAATACATTTACTGATCCAGTATACGCAAGTGTTTTCTCCTTCACAAGAACTGAGGAAGATAGCTGTGAATTGCCTACTGAGGACCCCTCACGAGGGTACAGGGGGTGGGGAGGGGCATGGTTGCAGCACAGAATTATGGGAATTTGAAGATTGGGAGGGCATGAAGGTGGCTTAAAGCCACTATAGCCCCTGGCTTCTCCTGAACTGAGAGTTCTGTGATACCTGTCTTGGAGGCACTGCACAGAATCCCACCAAAATACTCTATTTTGCCATCAGGGGGGCAATAGGATAAGCATAATGTTTTGGAATTTATCTCATAGAAATGTTTAAGCAGCCATGCAGGTGAAGTTGTGGGGTCCACTCTTCAAAGAAAGTAAGAAATATAAAATAGATCAAATTTTCACAAAAGAGCATTTCTCTCTATTATTCCTCTGAAAAAGATAAACACGTTTAATATAAAGTTTCAAACATGCTCCTCCAATAACTAATCAAACAATTTCATTATTGTGTATAATTCTGATATTTGGACAATTTATATAGGCATGAAAATATATCCGATCCCTAAGAAAAAGCAGATTCCTAAAGAACAGATCTCTAAGATTGTCATTAGAAAAGTACACTTTATTTTGAAGATTACTCATATGGCTTTCAGTTACTGTATGAGCAGTGTGTTTATGACCCAGTCACATGTGGAAAATATGGTTTTTTATACTTGTTAACATATAGTAAGCTTCTAGAGAAAGAAACATTTATAAATCAGTCACTATAGTAATTTCATATGAGATCAAGGCTTCAAAAATCTGCATTTAGTAGAGTTGAGTACTGAACTTACTTCTATATGATCAAGAAAGTTTACCAAATGGCTGGAATGTTAGACTAGGACTTTGGAGTCCGAGTTCCTGAGCTCTGTCACAGATTTACGGTGTGACCTTGGGCAAGTCATAATCTCTTTGTGCTTTAGTTTCCCACGTGCAAAATGAGGATAATAGTACGTCCCTGCCTCACAAAGGTATTTTTAGAATGCTTACAATTGAAGAGCATGAGGTATTTAGTTTCTATGCTGATTAGGTCCATGTTGAACACATATTTATGGAAATTTTAAGCTAAGATCACTTTAGTCATGATTTTGCATTTTTTGTGCTCTCTTTTGGCCAGTTTTAAAATAACTGGCTTGACTATTCACAGACAGAATATTTCAAAGTCACATGCTTAAGTAGTTGCTGAAATAAATTTTTCTATTTGCATGTATAACTGTCCCTGATGGATACAGCTGAGTATGCATCCTGTTAGGGAACAGAAAAAAATGTTACCTATAACAGCCAAGGAACAGAATTTGAATCCCAATACTGATTATTGGGCACTTGAAAGCGTATCAATGCACAGACTAAAAAAAAAAAAAGTGTTGAATAAATTTGAACATTGAATACATTTGAAGAAAAAAACAGTTACTCGCCTTCTCGTAAGGTGTTCTTCGAGATGTTTGTTGTTCATGTCCATTCCAATCAGGTGTGTGTACGCACACGCGCATGGTAGCCAGAAGATTTTTCCCCTAACAGCCTCCGTCAGGTCGGCCTGGGCACCCCCGGGAGTCGCATCTTCATGGCACTCAATATAGAGCCCTGCTGACCCACCATCCCTTCAGTTCCTTCTTGCCGGCTACTCCGAAAGAGGGGTAGGAGGGTAGGTATTGGAATGGACATGAACAACACATCTCGAAGAACAATAGTTACGAGAAGGTGAGTAACAGTTTTTTCTTCTTCGAGTGCTTGTTCATGTCGATTCCAATTAGGTGACTCACAAGCCCAAGTTTAGGTGGTGGGGTCCAGGGCCGGCTCTGGCTTTTTTGCCGCCCCAGGCAAAAAAGCCTCCGGGGGGAGGGCGGCGAGCTCCGGCGGGGGCTCCGCTCTCCCCCCGGCGGCCGGGGGGAGGGCGCCGGGGGGGAGGGCGGCCAGAGCGCGGGGGGGAGGGCGGCGAGCCCAGCCGTGGCCCCGCTCTCCCCGGCGGCCGGAGCGCAAGCTTGGTGGGCTGGTGCCTGGAGCCGGCCCTGGTGGGGTCGGAGTCTTCCACTGATTGGAGCACTGCTCGTCCGAAGGCCGCATTGTCTCTAGCCTGCTGGGTAATCGCATAGTGCGTGGCGAAAGTATGGATGGAGGACCACGTCGCTGCTCTGCAGATTACCTGAGTGGGAACCTGAGCCAGGAACACTGTTGATGAAGTCTGTGCCCTGGTAGAGTGCCCAGTGGTTGGAGGTACAGGAACCCCTGCCAGGTTGTAGCACTCGCAAATACAGGATGCTATCCATGATTAAATGCGTTGTGACGACACCAGCAGATCTTTCATTCTGTCCACCACTGCCACGAATAACTGGACTGATTTTATGAATGATTTCAGTCTCTCAATGTAAAAGGTCAGCGCCCTGTGGACATCCAGTCTCTGTTCCCTGCCGCTGGAATGCGGCTTACGGTAGAACACCGGGAGAAAAATGTCCTGGTTAATGTGAAACTGTGATACAATCTTTGGGAGGAAAGCAGGATGAGGCCTGAAGCTGAACCTTGTCCTTATAGAACACAGTGTAGGGAGGCTCTGACATTAGGGTCCTGAGCTCAGACACCCTCCTGGCCGAAGTTATCACTACCAGGAACACCATCTGGTAAGAGAGGTAGAGCAGGGAGCATGTCGTCCACGGTTCAAAGGGTGGTCCCATGAGCCTAGAGAGGACCAGGTTGGGGTCCCAAGTGGGGACAGGCTGACGGACGTGAGGGTATAACCTGTCGAGTCCTTTTAAAAATCGGCTGACCATAGGGTTATCAAACACCGAGCGGCCCCCTGCACCTGGATGGAAGGCTGATATGGTGGCTAAGTGCACTCTTATTGAAGACAATGAAAGCCCCTGCTGCTTCAGATGGAGGAGGTAGTCCAGAATGAGCGGCACTGAGGCTAGTTTCGGGAACGAATGGCATGCACCGACCAGACTGAAAATCTCTTCCACTTGGCAAGGTAGGTGGCTCTCATAGAGGGTTTCCTGCTGCCAAGGAAGGACTTATCTAACCTGGTCTGAGCAGGAAAGCTCCAATGGGTTCAACCATGGAGCTTCCATACCGTGAGGTGAAGCGAGTCAAGGCTCGGATGTTGAAGACAACTGTGATCTTGTGTCAGAAGGTCCAGGAAGAGTGGAAGGGTGACCGGGGATTCCACAGACATGTCTAGGAGAGATGTGTACCAGTGCTGATGGGGCCAGGCTAGTGCTATCAATATGACCTGAGCTCATTCCCTCCAGATCTTGAGGAGTACTTTGTGAACGGGCAGTATGGGGCATAAAGGAGATAGCCTCCCCATGTAAGGAGGAACACATCTGCTCTGGAGCCTGGGCTGTGATTCTGGAAGGAGCAGAACTGCTGGCACTTCCTGTTGTGCTGCACGGCAAATAGATCTATCTGGAGAAAGCCCCACCTCTGGAAGATAGAGAACATGACATCCAGGTGAAGGGACCACTCATGGGCATGAAACGACCTGCTGAGGTGGTCCGCCAGCTCGTTCTGTACCCTGGGGAGGTACGAGACTTGCAGGTGTATTGAATGTTCCACACAGAAGTCCCACATCATGAGGGCTTCTTGGCACAGGGGAGAGGAGCATGCACTTCCCTGTTTGTTGATATAGAACATTGCTGTTGTATTGTCCATCATAACTGATACACAATGACCTGTTAAGTGTGCATGAGTGCATATTAAGTGGGCTAGGCGCACCGTTCTGAGCTCTCTGACATTCATGTGGAGAGTCAGGTCTGCCTGAGACCAGAGACCTTGGGTCCTGTGTTCTCCCAGATGTGCTCCTCAGCCCAAGTCTGATGCGTCCATCACTAGTGAGAGATACGGCTAAGGACTGATGAAGGGGACCCCTGAGCACACCTCCTGAGGGTCGAGCCACCAGATGAGGGAGTTGAGGACCGGGTGAAGCAGGGTCATGATCCTGTCCAAGCTGTCCCGGGCTGGGCGATACACCGACGCAAACCACAACTGAAGAGGTTGAAGCCTGAGTCTGGCATGCTGCACCACATAGGTACAGGCAACCATGTGTCCGAGAAACTTCAGGAAGTTCCTTGCTGTGGTGGTGGGAAACTGTCTGAGGTTTTGAATGATATCTGTCAGGCCTGAAACCTTGCTTCTGGCAGGTATGCCCTGGCTTGGGTCGAGTCCAGTACTGTTCCTATAAACGCTATCCTCTGGACGGGGGGCCAGAGTCGATTTTCTGTCATTTAGAAGTAGACCCAGGTTGTTGAAGGTGGCTCTGATGAATCTGACCTGAGCTTCCACTTAGTTCCTGGAGTGGCCCCTGATCAGCCAGTCATCAAGGTACGGAAACACCTGTACCTGGTGCTTGCACAGGAATGCGGCCACGACTGCCATGCACTTGGTGAAGATTCCAGGTTCTGCTGACAGACTGAATGGAAGGACTGTGAATTGGTAGTGAGTATTGTTCACCACAAACCTGAAGTACTTTTTGTGGGGCTGAGTGATTGCAATATGAAAATACGAGTCCTTCCAGTTGAGGGCGGCAAACCAGTCTGCTGGATCCAGCGAGGGAATGATGGAGTCCAAAGAGACCATGCAGAACTTTAGTTTCTTCATGAACTTGTTGAGTTCTTGCAGGTCCAAGATGGGCCTGAGGCTGCCTTTGGTTTTCGGTATTAGGAAATACCAAGAATAGAAGCCTTTGCCCTTTTGCTCCTGAGGAACCTCTTCCACTGCCCCTAGCGATAGGAGTGAGTGCACCTCCTGTATAAGGAGTTGCTCATGAGAGGGGTCCCTGAAGAGGGATGGGGAAGGGCAGGAGGGCACAGAATTGGATGGAGTATCCCCTCTCCACCATGTGGAGCGCCCAGCAATCCGAAGTAATACGGGACTATGCACGGTAGAAAGGGGATAGTCGGGAGGAAAAGGTATGGTGGGGTGGATCCAGATCTCACTCTGGTGCACCGTCCTCAACTGCATCTTCAAAAGGCCAGTTTGTCCCCTGAACATGGCTTGGATTGTCCCGAGCCCTGGCCAGCGGGTTGACGCAGCCTTCTCCTGCCGCTCCGATTTCTCCATTTGGAGCCCTCTTGTCAGTTCTGATGACCAAACCACTGAGGAGGCTGCAGATGGAAGTGTCTCCACTGTGTTGAAAGTGTATAGAGGCCAGCGACCCGAGGGTGGCTCTGGAGCCTTTAAGGCTATTTAGCCTTTTGTCAGTTTTCTCTGAGAAGAGAGTCTCACCCTCAAAAGGCAGGTCCTGAATGGTTTGCTCTATCTTGTAGGGGAGGCCAGAAACCTGGAGCCATGAGCCCCTTCTAATAACTATTCCTGTGGCCATAACCCTGTTGGTGGCATCTGCCCCGTCAAGTGGCGCCTGAAGGGACACCCTTGAGATGAGTCTCCCTTCTTCAACCAACGCCGAAAACTCACCACGGGAGTCCAAGGGGAACAACTCAGTGAATTTAGCCATCGCCCAGCAGGTGTTGTAGGAGTACCTGCTAACGACAGCCTGATGGTTGGATATGTGGATCTGTAAGCCTCCAGTGGAGTAGACCTTTCTCCCATAAAGGTCAAGCCTTTTCGCCTCCCGATTCTTCGGGAAGGGTCCCTGGAAGCCCTGACACTCGCGTTGGTTGGCAGCATCAACCACGGGAGAGTCAGGTGTGGGATGTGTGTATAAATGCTCATAACCCTTGGACAGCACTGTTGTGCTTAGCCAGAGGGGGGCAATGAGGCTGGAGTCTGCCACATAGTTTTTGTGGTGTCAGAGATGGTCTTTATGAGGGGCAGGGCAATATGTGCAGGTCCGGAGAAAGCGAGGATGTCCACCATTGGATCTGCATCCTCTCCTACCTCCTCCGCCTGAATGCCCAGGCCCTGGGCAACCCTCCACAACAATTCCTGCAGAACCCTGTTGTCCTCCAAGGCTGGGGCTGTCGCCGTGCCTGCCAACGCCTCATCTGGTGAGGATGAGGAAGAGACCCCTGTGAGGGGAGGCTGCTCCCTTCCTTCCGCACCCAAAGGGTCCTGCAACACCTGGGTTTCTTGGGCCGGTGCCGACCCAGATGGTGTCACGCCCCTCAGTGTAGGGGCTGCCTACACCGACGCAGGCACTGCTGGTGTCGAAAGTGCCATCGGTGCCGATGTCATCCTCGATGTCAGAATTGCTATCGGCACTGGAATTGCTGTTGGTGCCAGAGTCAACGTTGCCACCAGTGCCGGAGTCCCCGCCAGTGTCAGGGCCGCCGGGACACCCCCCCGGCCATCTTGTCGAAAGGAGGTGCAGCTCACGGCTCGGCCACAGTGAGCGAGGAGGGTCCGGACTCAACCACCTTTCTACGCGGGCAGGAGTTGGCATGACCATCACCAGTGGAGCAGCACTAGTATGTCCCAACTTGGGTCTAACAGCGGCAGGCTCCTTCGGCCTAGCAAGGGGAAATCGTCCCCTCTCCGGCCTCTTCTTCTTTTGCAGCACTAGCTATTGTGAATGGTGCCTGAGTACGGCATGTGAGCCGCGAGTGGAGCCAGGACGGTGCCGTGAGTCTTTATCCTTACCCGGAGCTGGTGCTCATGCTGACGGTGCCGGAGTGCTCCGCACTGAGGAGGAAGTACTCGGCTCAGGGTCCGTCGACTCAGGGTTGGATTGGGGGTGGAGTGCTGCATCCATCAAGAGGACCTTTAGGCACTGCTCTCTATCTTTTAAAGTCCTGGGCCGAAAGGTCTTACAAATGGCACAACGATCCTTCTGATGGCCCTCTCCTAAACACTTTAAACACGAGGTGTGAGGATCGCTTCTGGGAATACACTTGCCGCAGGCCTCACAGGCTTTGAAGCCTGGAGACCCCGGCATGTCCCGGCATCGGGAGAGTGTAGGAAGGGATTTCCCCCGCCCCCCCAAAGGAAACTTATCTAATACTAATGAACTACTAACTGCTATTAACGAACAATGGAAAACTAATGGAGAATAATGTAAGAAACTGCTAAATGCCCTTGTCGAGACAAGAGCACAGGGAAGTTCCAGATAACCATCACTGACGGTAAGAAGGAACTGAGAGGGTGGTGTGTCCACAGGGCTCTATATTGAGCGCCATGAAGGTGTGACTCCAGGGGTCGCCGAGGCCTACTCGACGGATGCTTTTAGGGGAAAATGTTCCAGCTACCATGCACGTGTGCATGCACACACACCTGACTGGAATCAACATGAACAAACACTCGAAGGAGAACCATAATTTTCTCATGAATATGAAGAAATGCTAAACATGCTGGGTAAATTATCTCTTGTGAACTATTCACTCAGCTCTAATCTTGAGCACCACTTGAGAATTATACTTACCACCACTACCTGTGAACTGTCCACCTGCACTACATCAGTGTAACCACCACTTGTATCGCAATGGGTATACCAAAGAGTTATGGCTTTGTGCTAGATAGATTGTTGGGAATTAGCTCCCAAAGTACTGTGTCAGTTGCCTTCAACTTAAGTACTTCCAGGATCCAAAAGAGTAATTATTTTTTTCTTTTTCTTGCATCTGTTACTGTTTGAGGTTTGACAGGAATAATCACAGAGCCTTAGCTCCCCAATAGTACTGTCAATTGCTTTGGTTTCACGTTTTAATGAGAGAAATTGAATATCCTGAACATGACTCCTGAAACTTTAAGAATTTTGCCCAATTGCTGGGCCTCTAGGGCTTTCATGTTGTATACAAACTAATTTTATACCTTGTCAGAGAAAATGCGTTTTCAACATTTTAAGGCATACCATGCTTTAACATTATGATTATTGCATGACTTTATTGTATTACTAAGTGCATTAATATAATTATTAAGCTGAAGTTAAAGTATTTTAAAATAAATAAAGAATTGTATACTTTTCATTTACATTTTGCACATTGACATTTTCACTATGGCTGAATTACACTTAGGAGTGTGATGAATTTAGTTGAGCCGACACAAAGATTCTGAGTGAGCTCCAGTAACTGGAGTTTTAGGGGGACTCAAGAAGTGCTCTTCATTTCATCACAACATCCGAAGAATGAGTAAGACCAGAACAGGGTATTAGAACAGTCTGTGATGTTTTAATTTTGCGGTGAGTTGTCCAGAGTTGTTTTCCAGCAAGAAAAATATGGTGTACAGAATAATGTTTACTGGATGGAAACTCAATTTCATTTGCAATTTTTTAAATTCTCTATTATTTTTAATTTTCAGCTTCTCAATCACAAATTGAAAAATCCATACGGAAAAGACTATCCCTTTGCCAATATGTGATTGTTAGGGTGACCAGACGTCCCGTTTTTAAAGGGACAGTCCCATATTTAAGCCCTCCTGCAGGTGTCCTGACTTTTTCTTAAAAACAGGCAAATTGTCCCATATTTTCTATCTCCCCCCCATCAGCACTGGTGGGTCCTGCTGCTGGCTGGAACCCTGCTCGCCAGCCACCCTCCCACCAGTGGCTGACGATGGAGGTGGGCAGGGCCAGATTAACTTTTTGTGGGCCTGGTGCCAAACATATTTGTGGGCCCCCATTGGGGAAATAGGGCATGTGATGGGGGGCGGTCCGCAGAGCGAGGGGCCGGTTGGGGGCAATGAGCCGCAGCGCAGCAGGCCCCACTGAGTGGGCCCCACTCAGCCCAGCACAAGGGCACTGTTTACAAACCCCAAACTGCTAGACGCACACTGGCCCACCCAGCCCTGCGCTGCCAGCGTGTCCCTTCCACACTGCCCCCGGGCCCAGTGCCCTGCCCTTATGCCAGAAACTTCCCCCACAGATCCCTATGCCCAGCACCCCCTGCCTAGAGACCCCTCCTGCTGACATCCCACCGCAACTACACAGCACCCTGCACACCATGCCCCCTGCCCAGCTCCCCCACCCACAGATCCCCTAATGTCCAGCACCCCCTTCACAGTCCCACCATCACAGCTGTACAATGGCCCATATTCCTGAGGGAATTCTGCATCAAATTCTGTGCATAATATTTTAGAATTCTGATTTTTTTTATAATAAATAAATGTGGAAGCTCCACCGTGGCAGTGGGGAGCACAGGCCACTGGCTGCATGGAGGTGGGAGATCACCCTGCAGCCTTCCCCCTCCCCTGGGACAGGGACTTGGCAGTGAGACTGAACCTGACCATGACATAGCACAAGGGCCATGCCTGCCACAGAAACACCCTGGGGCCCTGCCCCTTTTGCGCCAGGCACACCAGATGTGGGCAGGGAGGCTCAGCCTAGCAGCAGGATCCAAGTGCAGAGGGACTTTAGTGTGGGGGTATCCAGATGGGGGTAAGAGGGTTCTGTGGGGGGAAGTCTGGGTGCAGGCAGCTCAGTGGGGGATCTGGATGCACAGGGAGGTTCCAGGTTCAGGGGCAATGGGAGTCTGCAGGGGGGACCAAGGGAAAGTGGCTGGAGCTCAGCAGGGAGGGGGGAGTCGGGGTGCAGGGGAGGTGGGGTTGTTGTACTTAAAGTACTGCACAGGATCTTTTCAGGGGGAATAAGGCAAACACCACATTCATTGGTAATACATGCATCAATCAACACTGTATCATATGCATATGATCTATATTACACTCATGCACTCACATACACACACACACAAACACACTCCGTCTTGTTGTTGTTACCAAGTAGTTGCTCCCCTTAACTTCACTGGCCAGGTGAGTTAGATAGGGGAGGGGTGGAGCTGGGCTTCTGCCGATCTGGATCAATGCTCTGATGTTGACAAGACCCAGGGTCCTCTGCAAGACACCTCTCATTTAGAATAGCTTCCCTCTCATGCAAATCTATACCAGATTCAAAATCTGTGTCCTTTGGTCCTTTGTGCTGCTTCCTTCTGGGTGTTGTCCCAATACTGTTCAAAGAGGGTGTTTCCAAAAGAAAGTGCTTGATTCTAAACTCCCCCCCCCCCCCACCCCGAGGCCGTCAATATGTCTGCTCTTCTTTAGTGAGCCCACTTGACAAGTTTGATTGTCCTTGGGTCTGGCTTCCATCCCCTCTCCAAGGAGCTGTCTGGAGGTGCTTGCCTTCCATGCCTTGCTCATTCACACCTCATTCATTCAACATGCCAATTGATTAAGGGAGTGTGGGGAGGGGGAATCTTATTCTACTCCTAGCAAAAAGACATTTTTCTTCTACTTTAACTATCCTTAGGGGCTATAACATTATACCAAGGCTTAACACAAAGTTTTCTATAAGTTTTTCTACATAGGGATCTGATACAAAGTTCCTATATCAAAGGACTTGATACAAAGTTGTATGAAAATAGTTTAATAAAGGGTTATATGAAGAGGCATAATACAAAGTCATATGAAAGTTATGTGAAGATGCTTAATACAGAGATTTATCTACAGGGTTCATTTGGGTGGGGGTCTAGGTGTAGGTGGTTGGGGCTCAGTGGGGAGGGTGTCTGGGGGGCTCATTGGGGTGGTACAGATGCAGGGGAGGTGGGGCTTGTCAGGGTGAGGATTTGATAGGCCTGCTTAACAGGGGAGCCCTAGCTGCTGCCAAGGGGATCTGCATGCTGGGCCCCCGTTTCCCCTATCCCAGGGATTGGTAAACTTTGGCACGTGGCCCACCAGGGTAAGCCCCCTGGCGGGCCAGGCTGGTTTGTTTACTTGCTGCATCCACAGGTTCGGACGATTGCGGCTCCCACTGGCCGTGGTTTGCCACTCCAGGCCAATGGGGGCTGCGAGAAGCCGCGGCCAGCACATCCCTCGTCCTGCAGCCCCCCATTGGCCTGGAGCCGTGATCGGCCGAACCTGCAGATACGGCAGGTAAACAAACTGGCCCGGCCCACCAGGGGGCTTACCCTGGTGTGCCGCGTGCCAAAGGTTGCCGATTCCTGCCCTATCCCCTTCTCTTCCCCATCCCATCCCCTTCCTTCCCCACTGCCTCTGTCCCCCTGCCCTGCCTGCCCCACCATGGGCACTCACTGTTGTACAAGATGAAGGATGGCTCCCAGCACACAGAAGGGAGCTCAACCAGCACTAGGATCCAGAAGGTGGTGTCCAGCTGCAAAGTCCTGGGAGCTGAGTAGCACCTTCTTTTTTCAGCCTGGCTGTGCAGCTCTGCAGTCACAGAGTAGGTCTGCTCATTCCACCGCCCCTCCCCAAGCCGCCACCCCACCTCTTCTCTGCCTCCTCTCCCCAGGTGAGCATGCTGCGGCTGTGCTCCTCCCCCACCCTCCTGCTGGCAAACAGCTGATCGGCAAACAGCTGATCGGCGGCAGGGACGGGGAGGGCGGGAAGGGAGCAAGCTGTAAGAAGAGGAAGGGGAGGGGGAGGGGAGCTTGGCTGCCCTACTGCAGCAGGAGCCTCACTGCCAGGAGCACCAAGCTTCTGCCCCCCGCAGGAGAGAGCGGGGGGCAGAGAAGAGTGGTCCTGGTCCGGGCCCCCCTGGAGTGTGGGCCCGGCTCCATGGCGCCAGTGGCTCTATGGTAAATCCGCTACTGGAGGTGGGTGTGCAAGGCTCGTGGCGGGGCGAAGATGCAACACGCGGGGCCAGCTGCTGCCCCTGCTGATCCGTCAGCGCAGTCCCTGCTGTGTTCTGGCTCTCGTCCAGCAGGGCCCTGCCCCCATCTTGTTTCAGGCCAGCACTGGATGCGAGCTGCGATGGCTGGTGAGTGTGGGCAGGCACCAGGCAGAGGCCAGTTACGTGCCGCCTCTGTTGTCCACCCATCAGCCCTTTACATGCTCCCCTCTCACTGTCCTCTCCTTGCTTTGCCCCTTTGCCCCCCGCAGCCTCGCTGCTCCTCCATAGCCCCACCAGTGGGGCTCATCCCGCTCCCAGCACTGTGTGGAGGACCAGCCCCTGGTCAGAGTGCTTAACTCACCAGCAGCCTGGCCAGCAGACGCCTTCCTTCCCCCACTGCCTCTGGCTGGGCAGGAACCCCGGGAAAGCCCAAGACTCCCCAGCTCAGGGATGAGGTGATGGCGATGAGGTGCTGAGACCCGCATGTGCCAAAGCCCTGCACAGCACTGGCATGGGGAATCCTCAGCCTGTTCATGCCCCAAACCTGCAGGCTCTACAGCAGCCCAAAGAGCAGAGGCTTAGCACCCTTGTCACTCCCCATCCCTCTGCCCTGGGTCCTTCCTTCAGGGAGTGCGGGGCGGCTCTGTCCCCTAGGCACCCTCCTCTGCTGAGCCACTGGCTGGTTCACTGAAGCCCCTGCAGTCAGGTTCCCCGGGCCCTGGTGCACAATGCATCCTTAGGGCTTAACCCAGGGGCGGGCAAACTTTTTGGCCTGAGGGCCACATCAGGTTTTGGAAATTGTATGGAGGGCCGGTTAGGGGAGGGGGACGTGGCCTGGACCCCACCCCCTATCTGCTCCCCTCATCTGCCTCCCCCCCTGCTTCTAGTCCCCTGACGGCCCACCCCTGGGACTCCTGTCCCATCCAATCCCCCTGTTCCCTGATGGCCCCCGGGACCCCTGCCCCATCCACCCCACCCCCACTCCCTGTCCCCTGACTGCCCCCCGCTGGCCCATCCAACCCCCGCCCTCCTTCCTGACTGCCCCCCCCGGATTCCTGCCCCCATTCAACCCCCCTGTTCCCCGCCCTCTGACCGCCCCAACCCTATCCACACCCCTGCCCCCGACCACCACCCCGAACTCCCCTGCCCTCTATCCAACCCCCCCGCCCTGCTCCCTAGAGGCCTGGAGCACCGGTGGCTGGCGGTGCTACAGCCACGCACCGCGCAGCACAGAGTACTGGATCAGGCCGGGCTCTGCAGCAGCGTTGCCTCAGGAGATCGCAGGCCCACCGCCCAGAGCTGAGGTTGCATGGGATGGGGAACAGCAGGGGAGGGGCCGGGGTCTAGCCTCCCAGACCAGGAGCTCAGGGTCCGGGCAGGAAGGTCCCGTGGGCCACGCTGTAGTTTGCCCACCTCTGGCTTAACCCCTTCCTGCCCGCACTGTAGCTGGGGGATGACAGGAGGCAGCTGGGTTAGGTTGGTGGCCAGCAGCAGCCTGGAGGTATTAACTGCCTTTTGACACTATAAAAAGAACAGGAGTACTTGTGGCACCTTAGAGACTAACAAATTTATTAGAGCATAAGCTTTCGTGGGCTACAACCCACTTCTTCGGATGCATATAGAGTGAAACATATATTAAGGAGATATATATACACACACATACAGAGAGCATGAACAGGTGGGAGTTGTCTTACCAACTCTGAGAGGCCAATTAAGTAAGAGAAAAAAAACTTTTGAAGTGATAATCAAGATGGCTCAGTACAGACAGTTTGATAAGAAGCAAGTGTGAAAATACTTACAAGGGGAGATAGATTCAATGTTTGTAATGGCTCAGCCATTCCCAGTCTTTATTTAATCCTGTGTTGATTGTGTCTAGTTTGCATATCAATTCCAGCTCAGCAGTCTCTCGTTGGAGTCTGTTTTTGAAGTTTTTCTGTTTTAAGATAGCCACCCGCAGGTCTGTCATTGAATGACCAGACAGGTTAAAGTGTTCTCCCACTGGTTTTTGAGTATTATGATTCCTGATGTCAGATTTGTGTCCATTAATTCTTTTGCGTAGAGACTGTCCGGTTTGGCCAATGTACATGGCAGAGGGGCATTGCTGGCACATGATGGCATATATCACATTGGTAGATGTGCAGGTGAACGAGCCCCTGATGGTATGGCTGATGTGATTAGGCCCTATGATGATGTCACTTGAATAGATATGTGGACAGAGTTGGCATCGGGCTTTGTTACAAGGATAGGTTCCTGGGTCAGTGTTTTTGTTCAGTGATGTGTGGTTGCTGGTGAGTATTTGCTTTAGGTTGGGGGGTTGTCTGTAAGCGAGGACAGGTCTGTCTCCCAAGATCTGTGAGAGTAAAGGATCATCTTTCAGGATAGATTGTAGATCTCTGATGATGCGCTGGAGAGGTTTTAGTTGGGGGCTGAAGGTGACAGCTAGTGGTGTTCTGTTATTTTCTTTGTTGGGCCTGTCTTGTAGGAGGTGACTTCTGGGTACTCGTCTGGCTCTGTCAATCTGTTTTTTCACTTCAGCAGGTGGGTATTGTAGTTTTAAGAATGCTTGATAGAGATCTTCTAGGTGCTTGTCTCTATCTGAGGGATTGGAGCAAATGCGGTTATATCTTACAGCTTGGCTGTAGACAATGGATCATGTGGTGTGTCCTGGATGGAAGCTAGAGGCATGTAGGTAAGTGTAGCGGTCAGTAGGTTTCCGGTATAGGGTGGTATTTATGTGACCATCGCTTATTAGCACAGTAGTGTCCAGGAAATGGACCGCTTGTGTGGATTGATCTAGGCTGAGGTTGATGGTGGGATGGAAATTATTGAAATCATGGTGGAATTCCTCAAGGGCTTCTTTTCCATGGGTCCAGATGATGAAGATGTCATCAATGTAGCGCAAGTAGAGTAGGGGCGTTAGGGGACGAGAGCTAAGGAAGCGTTGTTCTAAGTCAGCCATAAAAATGTTGGCATACTGTGGGGCCATGCGGGTACCCATAGCAGTGCCGCTGACTTGAAGGTATATATTGTCCCCAAATGTGAAATAGTTGTGGGTGAGGACAAAGTCACAGAGTTCAGCCACCAGGTTAGCTGTGACATTATCGGGGATACTGTTCCTGATAGCTTGTAGTCCATCTTTGTGTGGAATATTGGTGTAGAGGGCTTCTACATCCATAGTGGCCAGGATGGTGTTTTCTGGAAGATCACCGATGGATTGTAGTTTCCTCAGGAAGTCAGTGGTGTCTCGAAGATAGCTAGGAGTGCTGGTAGTGTAGGGTCTGAGGAGAGAGTCCACATAACCAGACAAGCCTGATGTTAGGGTGCCAATGCCTGAGATGATGGAGTGTCCAGGATTTCCAGGTTTATGGATCTTGGGTAGCAAATAGAATGTCCCTGGTCGGGGTTCTAGGCATGTGTCTGTACAGATTTGTTCCTGTGCTTTGTCAGGGAGTTTTTTTAGCAGATGGTGTAGTTTCTTTAGGTAATCCTCAGTGGGATCAGAGGATAATGGCCTGTAGAATGTGACACTATGTGAGCAGGAAGAAACAAGCTGCTTCCAGTCACAGGTTGTGGTGCAGGGGAGAAAAGAAGAGATGAGCTCTGCAAAGACGCAGGCAGGTCATCTTCCCCTCCCTTGACTGGAAGCAGCTCCCATCCCTTCCCTCCCACACAGTGCCGAATGGCTGCTGCTGGCCACATTCTGGTGTGAACCCTGGCAGAAATCTGTTTGTGTGTGTGTGTGTGGGGGGGGGGAGGGCGGAGGATGTGACCCTGCATCCCATTCTCTCCACACATACACATGTTGCCTCTGAAAGACGAGGTGCCAGGTACCAGGAGAGGCGGGTCCATCCTGGGGGCCCAGCCAGGCATGGAGGGTGGAGAGTGCTGGTCAGGGAGGGTCAGGTCGGTTGGTTGATCAAACCACTGTGTGAGAGAGTGTACAGGAGTGTGTGTGTCACCCCTCCCTGTGTGAATCCTAAAGCCTTAAAGATAAGAAGGTAAATAAAAAGAATCCCAACTACACAGTATTTCTTTTTATGGGGGCTCAGTCAACTTGATGTTAATTTGAACGTTTGTACTGCATAGTTCTGATTGATTGCCTTTGAACTCGCTTGAATATGAATAATTTTACCAGGTGTCCCGTATTCAGCATAGGGAAATATGGTCACCCTAATGATTGTTCTCTAAATTTTCTAAGCTTTACCCATTCTAGTTTTAAAATGTGGCAGGAAAACAATTGGCTTTTTGCGACATCTGCTCTCCTTCTCTAAGAGGCATAGAGAAGTAGAAAACCAAGTAAAAATAATGGAGAAACCCTTGAAATAATGTAAAAAGGGAAGAGTGGAGACAATTTGACACATCTCTCTCCCCAAAGTCTGTGCCTCAGACTGTGTCTGAGTATCCAAGGGTATTTGGGGAAACTGGGAGTGGCTAAGAGGCAGGAATAGAACAGAAAAGCAGGCTGTTTGTGTGGCATAATTCCTGCAGACACCAGCAGATTTTTTGGTGGATAGCCTTACAGAAGTTTATTGCTGCTGTGACAGTAAGAGAGAGCAAGCAAGCACGAGAGTGCATGAACCAGGGTGTATTATGCGTAGCTGCACATGAAGAAGTTACTAAGGAAAAGCTAAGTCAAGGAAATTACATTTGCAGTTTTAGTGTTTTGAAAGCTCTCTCTCTTCTGAAATCTAATATGGAATTCAGGCCACTAAATGTGGAAAAGATAGAAAAACATGGAGTTATCTGATGGCTAATTTAAACTGAGAAAATATTTTAAAATCTGATCAATATTATTTGTAACACAATGGTCATCTAATGGAGATATATCTATGTACATAAACAGAAAACACGGAATTGATCTGCTATGGTTCCCTCCCTTCCTTCTTTGGCTTGTAAGAGTGAAAAGGATATTCTGAATCAAAATATGAACAGGTCTAGGAAACAAAATAGTGAAGAAGTCAGCTTTGGGAGGGCAGGAAGAAAGACAGACAGTTTGGTCAAAAAAGCAAAATCACTATTTTTAACATTCTTAAAATTTTAATTCCTACCAATTCAGAACTGTGTTTAAAAACTACCTGTTTCAATCAATGTATTCCTCCACCCCATGGGAGAACATGGGCACCACCCATGGATGTATGAAAAAGGACAGCAGACCATCTTACTATTCCCCACATCTCCCCAAAGACAGCAGTTGGGGGGAGCAGGCCAGGCAGGTGCCCATGAACCCATGGGGCAGGGAGAAAGAAGGATTGTAGGAAAATGAGGAGGGGCATATAATGTGCTAGTGGAGTTTGAAGGGGTGGCAAGACTTGCTCATTTCAATAGGAAATTAAGAATTCCTCTTGGAGTTTCAGGCTCATATGGACACAACATCAAACTGTAACTAGGGGACTGCAGAACTGACATATTAGGTATATAGGATCCCCATGAACCAAAACTTTGAGTTTTTTTTTTTACATATTCCTATTAATGACTCCAGGACAGTTGCTATTGACCCTGTTACAGAATATCCCTGACCCAGTGGCTGAGAAATGCTGGTCTTACACATCATTTTTTAACATTTGAAGAGAATGGTATTTCAAAGCTTTCAAAATTTGTCATTTTGAAAGTCCTAATGCTTAGAGCGCTGGTTCATATAAGAAGACTACTGGTACTTAAACATGATTTAAATACTTATACACGTAGAATTAATAAAACAGATATATTTAAACAAAAGCACAGTTAAGACCTTAAAATAAGCTGATAAGTACATGTTTGTATGCATGCACGTATATGTGGGAGAAGAGGTTGGGACAGAAAAAATAAGAGAGGAGGGGTGATTTGAAATCTAAATGAATATTGATATTTATAAGTCTTTTCTTCTGCAGATCTCAAATACATGTACGAAGGAATGTATGCACCTTCTAACATTATATAGGTGGGGAAACTGAGGCACAGAGGAACACAGTGAATTGCCCAAATTTATACAAAAGGTCAGCAGCAAAGCAGGGAATAGAATCTCTAAATCTCCTGGTCCCCAGTTCATTGCCTTGTCCTCTGGACAATACTAAATTTGAACCAGGTATCCTTCACCTTGCATGTTTTAAATTCAGTTTGTCTGAAGATAAACTAGAACGTTGCCACAGTAAGTAAAATCAGATTTTTGCTTTAGGAGACAGTAATCAAGAGAACTGAGAATGAAAAATGCACAACTGCAAACTCCAATTCAGATTTGGTACACATTGAAGCAGGCACATTTCCTGCGAGTCTAATGTAATATGAATACAAGTCCTGAATACTGTATTAGAAATAATACACATCGTATTTCTTTGTACAGATCTGCCATGTGTTTCAGAGCTTTCTCTTTTTTCTAAATCTTTATCAGTTTTTCTCTGTTCCTAATGATCAGTGTTAGGCTTGTCACTGTAGGGCTGTTTTATGAAGCATGCTGGCTCCCCTCCTCTTTGCTCACTGTCTCCGTGGAGTCACCAGCATCATACGTGGAACTTTGCTTGATCCCAAATCCAGAGCTCACTTTCTGCTGTCCCTTTAACCTGAAAGGAAACAAAGTGTGTGACCTGAAAACAAATCAGAAATGCCAGTTGTAAATTTAAAACTACGGTAGATCAAATGTCTTCCAAGGAAAAGTTTTGTTATCACTCAAGTGTAGAGCACTAGAAGTTTAGATCAGACAGGAATTTTGCAGCTCAGTTAACTTTAGGGCACATATTGGATTTCCCCCCCAACAATTGATTCCTTAATGCACCTAAGGGAAAAGAGATACTGTTTTAGATTAAATTATCTGAAATCATCTTTTGCAACAAGAAGCAGGGTATGTACGTTTGCTTACTTACTTTGAGATGACTATGACCCTTTACTGAATGGCATTTTTGGACTGTGGTAGGAATGTATATGATTTTTTTCATCTATTTTGAGCAACAACTGCTGAGCCTTCTTTTGGGTATGTGTGGGGAAGTATAATAAGGCACCTAAATAATCAAGATAACGCAAGCCACTGGTTTACCAGGTTTTAGTGTCTGAAGGGCAGGATGGAGCCAGGAAATATGCAGAAACAACTATCCTGAAAAAATATGTTGGGTTTGATACATTCTACGCCATTTTGTTCAACAACAGTGAGTCCAGGTTAACATTTTGTAAATTACAGTTAACTCCCATTCTTTAATAACTATTGTCCATTACAATGAAACCTCCTGTAAAATGAGGTTGATATGAATTAAAATAAATGAATCCTCTAGTACAGAGAGACAGTGAAATTACTTAGCAATACCCTGTTATACTGTAGGTTGTTTTTGCCACTTAACCAAATTAGAGATGCTATTCCATATATTCATATGAATACATCAGCACTTATGTTAGCTTGATGGTTTTCAAGGCAACACTGCACAATGCCACTTTATACTTTTCCCTATTCTCTTTTTTCCCCCAGAAAGAGAGACTACCACCAGAATTTAAAACTGAAAAAAGTCCATTGGAAATCAGGGATATGAGCTTAAATGATACAAATGTCATTCTGTTCCCTCAGGAATATGGATGTTACATTTTCAATAGGAAATAATTTACTTTTAAAAAAGAAATATGTCTTGCTAATAGAAACACACAGTCAATTCCATTAATACTAGCCTATATTTTTTATTTATAGTTCCAAATTAATGGGCTGCTCTGATACTTGTATAACATTTAGCTGATGGTTTCCTGCCTTCTGATATCTTTAATGCATCAGTAGAGATAGATGTTCATTTTATTCAATTATTTAATTGCATGAATACAATTACATATGTTGTGAACCAACTGTAAAATCAATATCTTGCCTAATAACTTTTAGAATATTTAGAACAAGTATTTGAAAGTGTCCGTAAAAGAAAATATGTTTGCCAGCCTTCACTAATAAACTTGAATACTGACCCTTTTCCAATGCTAGCACCAATCTATTATAAACTACACTATGCAAAATGTCTCCTAACCTATTAATATAGAGGAAACCCCTGCACCCACCACCGCACTGATTTGCAACCATCTGCAGTATCACAATCAAAAACAGCTCCTACTCTTGTGAGAACTACTGGGACTGCTGTTCTATTTAAGTTAATCCTTATCAAGGTATAAATGGAGTGCATTGCATAGATATCAAATGTTTTTAGCTCAATTTTATTTTCCGTATTTGCAATATATATTCGTAACAGGTCTGAAGTAGTTCTGTGCTTTTATTGCTTCTATGCCAGTATTATATATTACTGTTGTAGTGTCCTATTTAAGAGAGAACATTTAAGGAATCAGAATGAGCGGGCTATTGCTAATGGAGAGATTCTGTGATGAGGCCAAGACAGTTATTCTAGAAGTAGTTGCCCAATATTGCAGCACAAATTCAGATTCAAATTACTATTACTGCTAGTAAATGAAATTCAATCTTAAATGAATAATAAAAACATACCTAAGCAAAGCATCAGGGGGTAGCCGAGTTATTCTGTATTCCCAAAAACAATGAGGAGTCCGGTTGCACCTTAAAGACTAACGAATTTATTTGGGCATAAGCTTTCGTGGGTAAAAAAACCACTTCTTCAGATGCAGGTATTATCAGCTTTGATTCCACCAATGAAAAAGAATGTAGTGACTGGAGAATAAATAGGCTCTAAACTTTCTCAGCTTTAGAAACAAAAGTAATAAATACACTATATTTGCTTGTTTGTGGGCAGCCCAACATAGCTGTGAACAGAGTGGTGGGAAAGAGCATCTAAGGAGTTTTTCCTCCATAGTCTATGTAGGGGCCAGGCACAATCCCCCTGGGCAGAATATTGCAGACTAGTGTGACAGTGTGTGCTAGGACCATGGTTTAATTGCTTTATTTTCTAACAGACAATGTAATTATTATTGGGGCTTGAAGAGTGAGCCTCTTCTCATCTCCCCGCCTGTCCCTGGAGAAATTCTGGACTTTACAATTAGGAGCTACACTTGTGGTTCTAGCCCCCATTGTGTTTTGCAGGCTACTGAAAAGTTAATTTTTTGCAGGCGCAGTTTACAGGCTCTGGAAATCAGATACTATGCATTAATATTGCTTTTAAAACAAACAAACAAACAAACCAAAACCAAAACAACTGTTGCAGACAAGAGATCCCTAAGAAAAAAATTAATCAATCAATTTGTGTTGAGTGTTTTGGTTCATTCAGCAAGAACTTCTTGTGTTGCACTCCAGCCTGGCTTATCTTACCTTATTTTATCTTGGGTGATGCATGGCCCAAGGATAAAACCCTTACTGTCTGAAAGCCTTCCATGTAAAAGTGAAAACAATTGCAAAATCTCTAGTGGACTTCATGGAGTCTCTGGCTCTTCTTCTTATTCAGCATTAAATCTCTGCTTGAGGAAAGGTTTTGTTTCTGATTTTTTAATTAGAAAAACCACTTTTTTTGGTAGATTGTTTTGGTTTGGTTTTGGTGGGTCGGGGTCTTTTGAGTAGAAGACTCACTCTGAGAGTCCTGATACATCAAAGTAAAGCAGATAGAAGATATGCTTATGATTTTTCAGCACTTGGAAACACAAGAATCTAGTAACAATTAACACAATCTTATAAAAACATAATATAAAGCCTCAGGTGGGTTATATTTTTGAAAGTCAAGCCCAGATCCTGCAATCTGCTTCACATTGGCAGAGCTCTGCACTTGCCTGGATTCCCACTGATGTGAAGGAGATTCTGGTCACACACTGAAGCTTTCAGGATCAGGGCCTTAGGGATAATATGAAAACAACGGGGATGCCCAAGTTAACTGATGGCATCATTGGTCCTGCAGAATTATTGTTACTAGTGATAATGTGCAAGAAGGAAACACCCCACAGCATCTTGAGTCTCAGAGCCTCGCTTGAACTTAGAAGGCTGGCAGTTAGAAAAACATCAGATTTTTTACTCAGACATTGGGGAAAATTGGCTGTAGAACCAGTCAAACCTGCAGAAACTGATGGTGTCATTTTTATGTAGTCACTTTTCAAAATGGCATTACACTTTAAATCTCCCTATGCACTGTCAAACAATGGCTAAATTCTCCTAAAAAAATATACATTTATTTGTATTACCCTGGTACCTAGGGGCCCCAGACATCGACCAGGACCCCATTGTGCTAGGTGTTGTATGACAGAAAATGTTACATTGTTTACTGCAGTCATTTATCTAAAATGCAAAGACTAACAAAAATCAATGACACCGAAAAGGTCGGATTGCAAAGCGCCTATCTGAATTAGGAGAAGTCGTCCCATTGTCAGGCAATACATTTCTATTTTTCAGTAACAGATCCTTTAAATGGACATGATTCTTCTTCTCTGTGTTAAGCCTCCAAACTGTTGCCCTTCAGACTTGGAACACAAATTTCCTGAGTGCACACAAGGAAAATGGACATGACCATCTCTCATGTGTAAAACAGCACACTACGCCCTGTCTGTCTCCATAGGGTTCTAAACGGTCCCTGTGCTACACATTGTTCAAGCCAGATCTGGATAAGTCTATGAAAAACAGCTCAGTTTTAAAGTGGTAGATGCAAATGAAACAACAGAGAAAGTTTGGAGAAAAAGGTGTCTCTACAGAGGAGTGAAAGAAAATTGGCCAAATCTTCTGGCCATCAAAATGGATTTAAATTATCCAGATATAGCTAGTGAAGAATATATACTCAGGGAAGTTTGCCACAGTGGAAAGCTGGGGGAGGTGGCAGATCTGGCTCCTGCGTCCGCAGTCCTCCCACCAACACGGGTGGAGGGGGTGTGGACAGGGTGTGGCTCAGCTCTGCTGTGCCTATTCTGCCACTGGTAAAAGGTTACTGTGACTCACTGATCACCTTTATCTTCACTTTGCCTGAGCTCCATTGGGGTGAGGTTAAGAATCTGGTCCAGTGTGTACAGGCTCATGCCAGTAGTTGAATAGTAATAAAGGATCTAACCTTTTAACCTCAGTACAGAATAGTAAAAGAGTAAAAATTAAATTTAAAAAGTAAAATACAGAAACTTTAATGTGGCTAGCCCTTTGTGCTTGAAATGAACAACTTTATTTTCAAAGGAAGTGCTTTAACCTGGGTGACAAGTCTGGATTCAAGAGAGTGAAGGAATACTATTGGACTGCTGATGGAACTTGGGTTTTGCTGGGAGGTCAATGATTGACACCAGGTAAAACATTCATAGAATCATAGAATATCGGGGTTGGAAGGGACCTCAGGAGGTCATCTAGTCCAACCCCCTGCTCAAAGCAGGACCAATTCCCAACTAAATCATCTCAGCCAAGGCTTCGTCAAGCTTGACCTTAAAAACCTCTAAGGAAGGAGATTCCACCACCTCCCTAGGTAACCCATTCCAGTGCTTCACCACCCTCCTAGTGAAAAAGTTTTTCCTAATATCCAACCTAAACCTCCCCCACTGCAACTTGAGACCATTACTCCTTGTTCTGTCATCAGGTATCACTGAGAACAGCCTAGATCCATCCTCTTTGGAACCCCCTTTCAGGTAGTTGAAAGCAGCTATCAAATCCCCCCTCATTCTTCTCTTCTGCAGACTAAACAATCCCAGTTCCCTCAGCCTCTCCTCATAAGTCATGTGCTCCAGCCTCCCAATAATTTTTGTTGCCCTCTGCTGGACTCTCTCCAATTTTTCCACATCCTTCTTGTAGTGTGGGGCCCAAAACTGGACACAGTACTCCAGATGAGGCCTCACCAATATCGAATAGAGGGGAATGATCACGTCCCTCGATCTGCTGGCAATGTCCCTACTTATACAGCCCAAAATGCCGTTAGCCTTCTTGGCAACAAGGGCACACTGTTGATTCATATCCAAGAGCATATACAATATCCCTAAGATCAGGATAGCAGGGACTAGACGGTGGGTGGGGAAAACTAGTATAGGATTTTGCTCAAACAATTGGTAAGGAGGAAATAGCCAAACTCTACAGGATGATCAAGAATGACCAAAGGTAGCTTGTCACTAGTCCAAATTACTGGGACTAAAGTTGCCCCAAGAGGATTTATTCCCCTTGTTACTAGTATCCTCAAATGGTTTGAGAATATGGAGGGAGCCTTTGCAAAACAGCAGTACGCTCCTGCTGACCACGTGAACATTCTCTCTCTAGACAACTAGGAGCCCTAGGTTGTTTGGCTACTACCAGGATCGAGAGTCATTTAAAAATTCTGTTGTATACATTGGAATGTTCCACTCCGATCACCTGCCAATTGGCACAAACCAAAACTGTTTGGAAGGCCTGACAATAACTGGAATATGCAACAGAGGATAGGGAAAAAACACCCAGGTAAAAATGAAATGGCAAAATAAAATGTAAGGCTACTATGTTCTGGATAGTAAAGCAAAACATTTTGAAAGCCTTCCTGGCAACAGAGAAACAGAAAGCGCTATCAAAGTCAACCAACAAAATCATGGAAATGCACAGTTTAGCAGGCAGCATACCATATGTCCGCCAATATCTAGCACAATGGGGACATTAAGAAAGTCATTTAGGTGGTGTCCTATTGTGCCCAGGTATAGTATAGCATATGGTACATTTGTTGCTTAACTGTGCATTTCCTCACTTTTGTTATTTAGCATCACTAATTTAGGGCTCAAATAATATAGTTTGTGTCTGAATTTTTCCATTCAATATTTTGAAAATCGATGTTATTGTTTAGAATTAATCTCATCACAGTGCAATTGTCCTAAAGTGTTAAAACGGGGTAGGATCTTGTTTACAAATCTAAATGTAATGAGGTGGCTAGATGGGATTATTTTAACATAGCAGAGTGCTGCACTTGAACCTATATAATTATAATTGTTTATATATTCAAATCCTCATGCAATTTGCTATAATGTCACCTAGGGAGACATTACAGGTTGTTGTTGTTAGTTATAAAGGAAGACTTCCCAAGGGCAAGAGCCTTGAAGAAACACATGCAGACATACCTCAGAAATGTGGACTGGAGGCAGTATAGTGAGAGATTAATGCAGCAGGGATAAAGGAGAAAGATCAAGAGAAATTTCACTCTGTAGAAGTGCGTGCCCACCTATTATATTGGAGGATTGTGAGAAAGCAGATTTCTGCAGGGTAGCTGGTCGTAAACTCTAGTGTCTTGTCCTTCCATCTAGTATCTGCAGGGAGCCACTGAGCAGGATCACTGCCTCCAGATAATCATGGATGTCAAGAGCAAGGAACATAAGCAGCCCTCTGTCCCACACTGGAGCAGATCCACATTCTTCTGTTGTCATGTGCTCTGAGGAGATGAGTTTTAGGGTATGTCTACACTGGAATAAAAGAGCCACAGAGAGGCTGGGGCCGGCCCAGGTCGACTGACTCAAGCTCACAGGGCTAAAATTTGTTGTGTAGATATTCCATCTCGAGCTGAAGGCTGGGTTCTGGGAACCATCCCCCTCATGGGGTCCAAGAGCTTCAGCTCCAATCTGAGCCTGAATGTCTACCCAGCAATTTTACTGCCCTGTGACCTGAGCCCTGTGAGCCCAAGCCAGTGGACCCAGGCCAGCCACAGGTGTTTACTTGCTGTGTAAATGTACCCAAAATGGCTCTGCTGAGCTTCCAACATACACAGTGAAAGTCTGGCCATAACCATATGGGAAACCATAACCATAACCATATGGGAAACCATAACCAATGCGTGTTATCACCCTAAAAGAACTCAATCCTAAATATATAAAGTGTGAAAGGGTGTGAAATGTAGACCTGCTTTGGTCAATTTTTATTTATTTGGGGACAGAGGAGTAGAAAATATGTTCTTCAGGAAAATGTTGGTTCTGCTAAAATTTCTCTCATTCCTGTTGGGAAAATGGAAACAAAGGATTTCATTTTGGGATGAGCAATGCTTTGGGGGTTTACTCGGACCAGTAATCAGTTGTGTCCATGCCTGCTCTCTAACCCTGAATGCTTCTGTGCTGTGCAACTTTGGCTCAGAGTCCTGACACCAACAGCCTTTTCATTCCCAAGTCTCCCAAAAACTGTATCCCCTGCAGTATCCAGTCCCTCTCATTGGACCCTCACAGAAATTATCAAATTTGCTGCCTCCAAAGAGACAGAACACAAACCACCCTCATAGTTTGGCTGAGGAGTTTACCCTTCAATCTAATGCACATCATTGAGAAGGTTTTGTAATAAAACAAGAACGAGTTTAACAAAGCAGATTTTCAAATGCTAAGTAAGAGTAGAGGACCCGCATGATTAGAAGGAAAACAAAACCAAAACAACAACTAAAACTTACAATCTTTGTTTAAGCAGGTTTCTCACCTATAGTCAGGTCTCAGATACTGCAACCCTGTTGGGTTGAAGGATTCAACTTTCTCAGATTACCAATGCTCTGGCTGCTTGCATCCATTCAGTGATGAATAACACATGTATTTTTGCTTCTGCTTATATCTATGTCACATTCACTGACTTCGCTGTGAGGGGCAGGAAGATCTCCTTCCTCTGAGATTAAGTGGTCATCTTGTCCCCTAATGTTTGTTTACCTTACTTGTAAATGTGCTTTTCATTTTATTTGGTCTCACATTGCTTAATTTACATCAGAGACAAAGTCGAGCCTGTAAAACAACATTTTTTGTCTTGGACGGGCTGGGCTTAGGCATTGCCCGCCAAGCACATTTTAGGAACATATTTCCAGCACACCGCTATAATTCTTTCTACATCACCTGTCTATATATCATACAATAATATTGATGATCGGCATGTTACCAGTTTGCATATGACACCTTACATGACATTCTTTAGATACAGATTATTACAACAGTGAGTTGGGACAATGAGTATGTCAGGCCTGAATTTTTTTTTTTTGGGGGGGGGCATCTGGGTCTAGTATGCTGGCTGTTGAATCATTGTCTGGGCTGTTTTTTATTCTGAAATTCTTCCATTTTTTTAACACATTTACTTTTATTATAGTATTAAACTGTATAAAAAAATTGTTTACTGTCTTAGTGATCTCTAGGGATAGCCAGCACTTTTGATGATTCATTGTAACAGGAGGGAGAAGAGGAAGGCAAAAACAATATTTTCTGCATAAATATGTGCAGTATGGGCTCAGAACCATTCTAAGTACTCTCTCTCTCTAGCTCAAAAGTCTCCTTTTAAAATTGGAACTCCAATGTGCAGATAATCTGCACTACAATGAAATGGACTTTTCTCTTTTTTGCATGAGTAGTTTGTAAATTATTTGTTTTTGAACAGGGTGTTGACACAGGTCTATCTGACATGGAAATTGAGAGTAGCAGATAATGCATCTATTTATGGATCCTAATGAGGTATTTATCACTGATATGCAGCTATATAAAATTAAGGTAAAAGGGCTTCCCAGAGAAATGGCATACAAAAGGGTTTCACTTTAGATTTTGCTAGGTCTCTTAAAATGCATGGCTGACAACCCAGGAAATTGCTGTGAATTATTCAGACATGGAAGAAGCAACATTGCACAGTATGGACTAAACTATCATGCATACTGCAACTTTCTTACTAAAAAAAATGAAACAAAAAAATCTTCCAATGTCCTACATCATAGAACAAAATTAGAAGGAGGAAGGAAAATTGTCACAAAGGATTCAATAAGCACTTCACCAGTGAATACCTTAAAGATGTTCATGATGCTCTGATTAATGCCTAAAAGGCTAAGTTTGAGATTAATTGAATTAGCAACTAGAGAGTTTCCTGCCCAAGACAATAGCTGATGCTTACCAGATATTCTGATTTAATTAACATACCTGAGCCAGATAGCATCAGCTGATTGTCACAGGGCATGAATGAACTGATGGATATTGAATTCTGTCACTCACGCTTACAAGATGGAAATTATCAATGGGCTGTGGGTAAACTCAACCACTATGGCATAGGAAATCTCTTATGTTAACAGTATAGAGCAGGGGTCTCAAACACGCGGTCCGCGGGGCTCTTGTGTGTGGCCTGCCAAGCTCCCCGCACCCCCCCACCCCTCTGCCTACCCGTGGGATTGCCTCCTGATGCTGCGAGCCTCACGCTGCTCTCTGAAGCAGCTGGCAGCACGCCCCTTCGGCTCCAGCATTGCCTCCTTCCAGGCACTGCCCCCCGCAGCTCCCATTGGCCGGGAACAGTGAACCGCAGCCAATGGGAGCTTCGTGGGGGGTACCTGGAGGAGCGGCAAGAGCAGCACAAGCAGGGAACCCTGAGCCCCTCCCCCTCCCCCAGGGGCTGCAGGGACACGGTTCCAGCTGCTTCCTGGAATGGAGCAGCGCGAAGCCGGGGCCAAGGCAGGCAGGGAGCCTGCCCTGGCCCCAGTGAGTGCCGCTGCCACCCCGGAGCCGCTCTAGGTAAGTGGCACCAGGCTGGAGCTCACATCCCGCACCCTTCCTGCACCCCCAACTCCCTGCTCTGAGCCCCCTGCCACATCCCGCACCCCTCCTGCACCCCCAACTCCCTGCCCTGAGCCCCCTGCCGCATCCCACACCCCAACTCCCTGCCCTGAGCCACCTGCTGCACCCTAACCCCCTGCCGCACCCCTCTTGTACCCCACATATCAACTCCCTGCCCTGAGCACCCTGCACACCTCCTGCACCTCAACTCCCTGCCCTCAGCCCCCGCTGCACCCTGCACACTTTCTGCACCCCCTGGGGGCAGCGTTGGGGTGGGGACTTCAGCGAAGGGATTGGAATGGGGCAGGGAAGGGGTGGGAAGAGGTGGGGCAGGGGTGGGGCTTAATTGGAAGGGGTGGAGTGGGGGCGGGGCCAGAGGCAGTGGCGGGGGGTGTCAGTGATGCAGCCCTCAAGCCAATGCACTAGTCCTCATGCGGCCCTTGGGGTCATCTGAGTTTGAGACCCCTGGTATAGAGTATGCTAAGACTTCATGCTGCATGAGATTTTCTTTAATCTTTCAAGGCTCAGTTTCCACGATGTGTCTCCACATACTGTTTCTTTTCCTTAGACAATCAGTATCTTGTCTTTTTTTTTCCTATTAATTTTCTCTTTTCATAAACTTCAAATCATTTTCCTTAGAGCTTAGTTTCCCATGTAAACTGATGGGTATATAGGACAGTATGTGTCACAACACAAAGAATAGTTTGGCCAAGGAACTATTGGATTTTGGGGCTTATTTTTTTCCGCTAGGGTAGAAGCAAATAAGGCACATAAGGCCTGATTCTGATCTCACTTATAAAATTGTAAATTAGGAGTAACAGTTTCTAACTGAAATCAATGGAGCTACGCTGGCATGAGATCAGAGTCTGACCCACAGATACCATGACATAAAATAGTTTGGGTAGGCCGTGCAGTGAACACTTCAAACATGGGAATTGTTAACTACAATTCAATGGGTAAGGGTTACAGCAAGAACAAAGCCCAATTCAAACAAAAATATATGGAATGCAACTTTTGGTGTCAATAAGCTTTTCCAACAGAGGGATCCCAGAATCTTGCATTAAAAATTATGTTTTCTAGACCTGATGCATAGATGGAAATTGAACCAGTCTTTTAAAAGGTACCAGTTCATACCCAGACTCTGAGATAATCTCTCACCTCTGGCTAGTTGGTATTTATATGTTCCTTTATTTACAGTTAAAAGCCCCTCTTTTAATCTTTGATGATTCCAGACTCAGGAACATCGCAAAGAGAATTCTTTTTTAAAGGAAAACTTTTCCCTTCTTTACTACCCGTAACACCATCAAATAGGAACACAATCTGGTGTATGTACTTTCCTGGTAACCCTCAACTCATTACAGATAGAGTCCCACAAACTGGAAGAGTCTGAGGTGTATTGCTGTTAGCAGCCCTAATCAGCATTGGAGCCACAGGTTCTGGTTTCAAATTTTGAGCATATCTTCAGTACACTGGCACAACATATAATGCAGCCATTTTTATAATGCAATTTTTATGATAAAGTAATTGAGCTTGCTTGTCTATGCTGCCATACACAAAAATGCACAAAAAAGTCCTCTTCATCTAAGTTACTTGCTGTAGATTGAGGAAAACAACAAGAATGAACAAATGTAAAGTCGGCCTGACAGAACATCACACATACATCTCCAACATAACAGGCTGCAGCGCTTTACAAAAAGGCTATTGAACTCTGCACATAGGGAGAGTTCTATCATGTGCACTACCCAGGAGACAAAATCCATAATAGCTTCCTAGCTACATGCATTAAAAAATGTCAAAAGATGATTGTAAAAGTATGACTTATATGGGAATTTTTTGAGAGTTTTCTTTTTTTTTTTTTTAGCAGCAAGATACTCATTAAGAAAGTGCATTTGGCAAATGCTCCTTTTCCATTTCTTCCTCTACATGCGAGTTTTACTTTGTACAGTAATATTTTTACCTACATAATCTTCAGGCCTATAAAAAACAATCATTTTCCTTCCCAGTAATTACATGGTTGCCAGCTTCAATTTCAATTCCATTTACCCTTTCAGAACTCTTATCTTTTAAGAGCTGCTCAATATGTGTCTTCATTATCTCCCCTTTTACCTCGACCAGGTATGCCACTGTTTCAAACCTTCCTTCCCTCCGCCCACTTCCTTGCTCCCAAGAGAGTTTGAATCAAGCTTTCTCTAGTCTAGGCGTAACATGTTGGAAGTCATTTGATGTGGATTCTTTACTCTATGCTGTTTTTCATATCTAGTTCTTTTGCTAAATCTGGTTTAAATAAACCAAAGTAATGTACACATGAAAAACAAAAGGCATCACATTTCATAAGTACACACATCATCTTTCCAAATAGGAAGTCACATGTAAACACCTGCAGGTTAAATTTTTTGTTACTCAAAACACTACTTAACATACTATGATATCATTCCATAAAATGACTCCTGGAGTCACTACTTCTAGATATTACTTTATAGTCATAGAATGAAAATTACATGGGTGGAGGTCTGGGACT
This sequence comes from Terrapene triunguis, assembly GCF_002925995.2. Taxonomy (NCBI): domain Eukaryota; kingdom Metazoa; phylum Chordata; order Testudines; family Emydidae; genus Terrapene; species Terrapene triunguis. The sequence continues at coordinate 21,092,839 of NW_020664409.1, forward strand.
CTCTATATTCAGCCCTGGACAGGTGCCAAAAACACACTGCTGGACTGTGACAGTATTGAAGTCTGATATCTCATGGAGCAGCAGGGCTAGCAACAAATGCTATACATCATTGCAAAGCTGTTACAATGAGCTTTCCAATGGTGCACAACATTTATTTCAAACCTTGTGAGGTTGTGAGATATCAGAGTGTGAATGTACATCAATCCAATTACTATCTTGTTCCTCACTACCCCATCCCAACTTAAATTTTGACATGATAGTGGCTGCTATGATAGATACCAATTCCACAGCTGCATATTATCTGGAAATTTGAAAACCAACTTTCAAATGTTACAAAAAATTAATCTCTCACTCTATGGTTTGTAAATTTTCGAGTGCTAAAGTTATGTTGGAATTGAAGTGGGAAGCAAAAACTAGAAGATGTAATCAGAATGAGAATATTAAGGTTTCATTATCGTAGGACCAATCAAGTCTGATGGACAAGTGCAAGGGTTTTCAGGGCCAGTAGATTTTTCCAAGCAAACAAATAGAAAGTAAAAAGCACTGATCCCTATATTATAATAAAGCAGGCTAATGGGTAAGGAGGAGTAGTAAAACAGTTACAAGGAGGTACCGGATGTCTTTTTTTACTTTATCCATAGATCTTTAAGGATGGATTTTATTTAATATTACCAAATTAATAGATCAAAATCTCAGTATTTTGCTGCTTAACATGTATATTGTCTTTTTTAGATTCAGATTGTCACAACACACTCAAACAAAAGCCATCTTTTAAATAAGAAAAGATTTCCTATGTTTTTTCACACCAATTATATACAGTAAGTTCTAGGATATTCAATGGAGCCTAAGGCTGCCAGGGCCCCAACTCTCATTGAAATTCAATGGAAGTTGGCACCTAATCCCCTTAGTCTCCTTTGAAAACCCCAGCTGCAGAGTTTTATGAATAGATTTTCAGGTGTTTCTAAAAGTGGCTGCACCATTTGTAGAAAACTGTTATTCATCAACGCAGCTAACTTACTACATTACAGAGCTAGTCCATATGCAGAAGACAGCCTGAAACAGTAAATTTCTCTTAGGTATCTAAACTTGTCTGTTTAGAAAAGTTGCATATCCAAGTTAAGGTGAAGTGCTGACACCAAGTTACAAGGGTTAATTTAACATGACTGTGGCAGTAATATCTACTGTAGGTAACAGGTTTCAGAGAAAGAAAGTGTCCAAATCTTTTCTCAAACATTCTTGCTTTTAACTGCAAGTATAGAAATCCACTTGTGCCACTTCTTTTTCTTCTTCAACAATTAGGTATATATTATGGCTTATACGGTGAAAATCCCACTCTCACTACACTCAACTATTCCCTCACAGCTCATTAGTAGGTCTCCCATTTCCAAATTCCTCACAACACCTTAATGGCTACATTACTTTGTTATCTAGCTATGTTGAAACTTCCATGGGATGTTCTTCCAAAATCTTGTCTTCATCTTGGTCTGTGGGCTTACATGACAACATAAATTAGTAGCATATAGTAAATGACATGCTATAGCAGTAGTCCCTGCTTTTGGGAATAGAAATTGATTTTATTTTTTGCCATCTTGGCATATGAAGGCTCCAGAGTGTACCTTCTGACCTATTCTCTGAGAAGTGTGCATTCAGATGAACAGCAGACAATTTGGAACGAGCATCATTTTAGAGGGAGTGAGAAATAAAAACACCATATGAAAAAATTAAAATTTGCCCAGCTTCTAGAGGCTCTGAAATTTTCAGAAATATAAAGGGATGTTATATAAAGTGAAACACTCCCCAAAGAAACTGATGGATAATTAGATCATTGAAAAGCATCCTTAAGATAATCACACTGTGTACCATGGTTTATTTAGAAATCTATGCCACATGAAGGACTTTTTATAAATGGTACGGGAATACAAAGAGTAAGGGTGAAAATGCTATTTTGTTCATTGCGTTTATATTTCACTTATGGTAACTTCTAAACTGTACGTATATGCTTTGAATCAGATTCTGGTTTTGATTGGTTTTACACCAGTGTAATTCCATTGATTTCACCTGATTACTCATGATTTACACTGATGTAAGTAACAACACAGTCTGGCCCCACAAAATATACACTGTTAGAATCTATCAATAATTGATAACGTCCTTTTGACTGAGCCACACAGTTCACCTGCTTCATGTGATATTAAATAACAAATCATTGAAATTAGCATTATACAACCAAGTTCAGATAGCTAGTGGCTTAAAAGAAATGTTTGGTCCTTATTTACCATGCTGGAAAAGCAATTTCATTGGCAGTTCCAAATTTTAATGTGGCCTTATTTTCAGGGCCATTAAGGGTATGTCTACAGTGCAATGTAAGCCCAGTGTTAGCAGAACTTGAGTTAGCAGATCCTGGGTTTGTGAAACTAGAATTTAAGTGTCTGCACTCATTTGTAACCCCAAATTAGGAATTGTTGAATCCTGGGTCCCAACCTGGGACTCCAGTACCTACACTGCATTATATGGGCATGAGTCCAGCCACCCATATCCCAGACTTCTTAATGCCCTCCCAAATTGTGGCCTCTCTAGCCCTTTGATCATGGTGGAGTGTAGGAAAACTTGACTGTCCAGAGGACAAAGAAAGTCAGCCTGTAGAATTGTGGGATATTTTTGGTAGACTCCCAGAGCATGAGTCTAGTGGGGCTGTGTCTGCACTGCAAAGCAAGAGGGCTTGAACCATGGGTACTGGCTCGAGTCAGGCTCAGATCCTACACTCATATGGGATTCTGGGACATCACATCTGAGTCCAGAGTTAATGTAATTTGTCTGTAGACAGATGGGTGGTTAGGCTTGAGCATGAGTTTAAATCCTGGGCTTACTTTGCAGTGTAGACCTACTCTAAGGGATTTGCACAAAACTGAAATGAGCTCAGAATCCACAATTAATCAGTCACTGAGGCAGTTACACTTTTAGACAAATAAGAATTCATAAAGTCTTAGTTGGTTTTCAGAAGATTTTCATTTTTATTACCTATATTTTTGAGGTCCAAATAAAATTAACTACATTACGCTTATTTACTTCTTTTCAGTATGAGCTAGATGACCATGTTGTGAGAAATGCCAGATCCCCGGAGGAGGAATAAGTGGCAGATCTGTGGGAGGCTTTTATTCTCTACATGGGTGTAAAAGGAGGCGCGGCCTCCTGCAGAGAGTGAAAGGGAGGGACCACAACACGCCCACGGCGGGCAGAACCAGGAGAGCCATGTCCGCCCCACTGGAAGAGGAAGGGCTGGACAGGAAGCAGAAGTGCAAAAGGTGGGCCCTGCAGGTCACTTGGGCTGGAGCTGCCAAGGGAGACAGACACGTCTCACTGGCCAGAGCTCCCCGAGAAGATAGAGGTACCAATCCCCAGAGATGCAGGAAGTAGCCCTGGGGAACTAGATGACCATCTGGTTAAGTGTGGGCCTGATTCTAGGTCAGTGTGTTGTGGGCGGATCCTTGCTTACCCAGTGGCAGGCCACTCTGCCACTGTTAGGGCCCTGGACTGGGATGGAGTTGGGCAGACCCACGTCCCCACTGCCACCCCATCCCTGGGATGGCAGCCTCCCCATATTAGGCCAGGAGGCATTTGTTGGTGCTCACCCTTATCTAAGCCCCTAGACTGTGCTGGTGCTCTCCCTTATCTGGGCTCACAGACTGCTTACCTGCTCTGCCCTGATTGCATGTCAGAGCCTACAAACTGTTTACTGCCCTGCCCGAGGCTCACAGACTGCTGTATTGCTGTGCCCGGACAGAGAGCCAAAGCACTAGGTGCAGCTAATTTCCCCCCTTTTGAGCTCACCATTACAGGTACGTAACAGTGAGGAGGTATGGCCTTCCTCAAATAGTGACAGGGAGGGATAGCCACTTAGCTTACAATGGGTCATTGGAAGATACTTCTATGGAATACAACACACCTGGGGTATTGCAGGTCCAAGACCTGTGGTTGGATGGGCAGAGTATGGGACTGAGCCCCTCTCCATAGCCTCTTCCCCTTCAAACCTGCATGGAATTTACATCATCTTCCAATCACTCCCTCTTCCACACATTGGGATCATCCCTCTCATGGAGGATAGGGTTGGGACAATTGCAGCATGATAGAATAGCTCCTGAGGAAGCTGTGCCATTATTGAGAAAGGGAAAAGATAGGAAGGAAGCATCGGACTGTCGTACAAATGCCCAACACCCTGTGGAGACCCTTGGATCCATGGGACTATCTTGCATGAATTTTAATGCCTCTCTCTGTATGGTGCTCCCTTAACAGTCAGAGTGAAAAGACACTATATCACTGATCATTGCATATGCAGGTAAGTGTAAAGAAAAAAATAATAATTTAACATCGCTGTGTCATATCCCAGGAGAAAACCTTAGGGGAGAAAGGTAGGCCTCAACAGCATGATTTATTGTCACTACAGCAAACTAGATTAGATCAGGTTTCCTAAATTACCAATTTACAATAATAGCTTCCCCAATGAAACCTAAGCTGAATAGGGAGATCCACTATACACAGATGGTATCTGCTGCTTTGGGGCATGGAACATGTGTTACAATCATGCTAGATTAATACACCAAATGTATGACACTTACATGAATGAGTTTTAAGAAGAAAAAAAGAGCAATAGGTAAGTTTAATTTTCCAGGAGAAGGAAAGTTTTAGTAAGGTTAATTGCATTTTCAGTTGAGAAATACTAACACGTTGTTAGCATGTTTAAGATTGCAAATTCACAGAGGCCTTTCATTTTTCATAAATAAGACAGCCATACCTCAACTTCAGGGAAAGACTAAACTAGGTTCTTATCTTGCGTGCAAGATAAAACTTACAAACAAAGCTGAAACTTGTTCAGAGTCTTAGTAGAATAAGCTACCCGCCTTTACAACTTGCTAAAAATATGCCCAAGAAAACTTAATTGTTGTCTCTATGCTGATTTCCACCGTTCCAGCCCTCTTCCGCAACCTTGCTTGCTCTAACTTTAGACATTCTCTAGTGAATTAATAAGTGCTTAAAAAAATCAGGGGTCCCATTTGGCTACATTGTGATAGCGCCACAAGCTGAACCATTTTGTTTGGAGGCTGCCATCTTGTATTTCAGAATTTAAGATTTCAGTTTAAGAAATTAACTCTCTAGAAGTCATAGTTACCATGAAAACCTTCCAACTGTCAGCCATTGTACTGCCTTAGGCTAATAGGTCTAATAAATAGGTCTTAAATGCCTCTATACATCACAATGGGGTGTTAATTCAAAAGAATAAAGATCATTTAAATGGTAAATATTTCACTGTTGATGGAGGGATGTAAGAAAGAAGAGGCCCAATCCTATTATTTATATTGCAGTACCACCTAGGGGCCTGCATCAAGTGCTAGCTCTGACAAGTACATAGCAAAAAAAAAAAAAAAGTCTCTGCCTTGAACAGTTTACAATCTAAGTATAAAACAAGACAAAAGGTAGATGCAACAGACAAGGGGAGCACAAGGTAATAATGAGATAATTAACATGATAAGAAGCAATCGCACCATAAAGGCTACCTAACCATTGTTATGTTTCTTGTAGGCATCATAGGCAGAGGAAAGTTTTAAGGAGGGATTTGAAGGAGGATATTGAGGTGGCTTTGCAACATTTAGAGGAAGATCCTGCCAGTCATGGAGGGGCAGCATGGGTAGGAACACAGACAGATGCTTGTTTGAAAATTTAACAAGTGAGAGATGAAGGCTGGAATCATTGCTAGAGTGCAGGTGGGGACTGACATCACAATAGCAGACAAAAGCTGATAGATAGTGAGAGTATGGTCCATGAAGGCTTTAAAAGCAAAGATGAGTAGTTTGTGTTTGATATGGTTGTGACGTTGCACTCTATATGATTTTATGAAAATATGCTAATGAGTGTGAATATAATATAACTGGAATATAGCTTCATGCAAAATGTCTCTTGTAAGGTATCATTACAAAGCTTATAATCTACTGAGTGTGGTCATCCTATTTGTATGTATGTATCATTCTTGTATCTGAAACTAGAAATATGAAATATAACTCTGAGGGCCTATTGTAATTATGCAAAGTGTGGGCCATTAATGGTGGTTTGGAATCTTGATGGCTGCCATCAACCAGGACAATTGACTGTGGATGGCTCTGTTTGCTTGCAGGCCTTCCTGTGAGTCAGGCTGGGAGGAATGAAGGCTTGGGGGTCTCAGAGGACATGTGACCACATCACCTTATACTGAAATCCATCTTAAACCTGGTGCTTTTCCATTTAGGAGGAGGAGTGGGGACCCAGAGAGACAAAAGATTCCCACCTTGTGCCAAAGCTATATAAGGGCGAGAAACAGAACAAAGGGGGCAACAATCATGAGAAATCCCCTAGCTACCACCTGAGCTGGAACAAGGGATGTACCAGGGGAAAGGATTGTGCCCAGACTAGGAAGGTGTCCAGTCTGTCATAGAAGCTTATTGAAATATCTGAGGGTGAGATTTTATCTGTATTCAGTTTTCTTACTGTATTAGATTTAGACATGCGTGTTTTATTTTATTATGTTTGGTAATTCACTTTGTTCTGTCTGTTATCACCCGGTACCACTTAAATCCTATTTTTCTATTTAATAAAATCACTTTTTACTTATTAATTAACCCAGAGTATGTATTAATACCTGAGGGGGGGGGGCAGAAACAGCTGTGCATATCTCTCTATCAGTGTTATAGAGGGTGAACAGTTTGAGTTTACCCTGCATAAGATTTATACAGGGTAAAAAGGATTTATTTGGGGTTTGGCCCCCCATTGGGAGTTTGGCATCTGAGTGTTGGAGACAGGAACACTTCTTAAGCTGTTTTCAGTTAAGTCTGCAGTTTGTGGGATGTAGTTCAGACCTGGGTCTGTGTTTGTAGCAGGCTAGCGTGTGTGGCTCAAACCAGGCAGGGTACTGAAGTCCTAAGCTGCCAGGGGAGACGGGCTCAGGGGTAGTCTCAGCACATCAGTTGGCCGTCCCAAAGGGGTTTCTGTGATCCAACCCGTCACAATGGTAGAGAAGAAGGGGCCAGTAAAGTGACACAAAACCAGTGGTGACATAGAAGGCATGCGCAGCAATGCTTTGAATGGAGAGAAGTGGAGCAAGATTGCATTTGTCAAGGCCAGAGAGGAAGTGGTTACAGTACTCAAGATGTGAAATAAGGACCTGGGTGAGAATTTTAACTGTGTGGACAAATATCTTAGACACATTATGCAGGAAGAAGTGACAATATTTAAACACTTCCTGGATGTGAGGATCTAGAGGGAAGTCTAAGTCAAATATATCATAAGAACATAAGAACGGCTGTACTGGGTCAAACCAAAGGTTCATCTAGCCCAGTATCCTGTCTACCGACAGTGGCCAATGCCAGGTGCCCCAGAGGGAGTGGACCAACAGGCAATGATCAAGTGATCTCTCTCCTGCCATCCATCTTCATCCTCTGACAAACAGAGGCTAGGGACACCATTCCTTACCCATCCTGGCTAATAGCCATTAATGGACTTAACCACCATGAATTTATCCAGTTCTCTTTTAAACGCTGTTATAGTCCTAGCCTTCACAACCTCCTCAGGTAAGGAGTTGACTGTGCGCTGCGTGAAGAAGAACTTCCTTGTATTTGTTTTAAACCTGCTGCCTACTAATTTCATTTGGTGACCCCTAGTTCTTGTATTATGGGAATAAGTAAATAACTTTTCCTTATCCGCTTTCTCCACATCACTCATGATTTTATATACCTCTATCATATCCCCCCTTAGTCTCCTCTTTTCCAAGCTGAAGAGTCCTAGCCTCTTTAATCTCTCCTCATATGGGACCCGTTCCAAACCCCTAATCATTTTAGTTGCCCTTTTCTGAACCTTTTCTAGTGCCAGTATATCTTTTTTTAGATGAGGAGACCACATCTGTACGCAGTATTCGAGATGTGGGCGTACCATCGATTTATATAAGGGCAATAATATATTCTCAGTCTTATTCTCTATCCCCTTTTTAATGATCCCTAACATCCTGTTTGCTTTTTTGACCGCCTCCGCACACTGCGCGGACATCTTCAGAGATCTATCCACGATGACTCCAAGATCTTTTTCCTGACTCGTTGTAGCTAAATTAGCCCCCATCATATTGTATGTATAGTTGGGGTTATTTTTTCCAATGTGCATTACTTTACATTTATCCACATTAAATTTCATTTGCCATTTTGTTGCCCAATCACTTAGTTTTGTGAGATCTTTTTGAAGTTCATCACAGTCTGCTTTGGTCTTAACTATCTTGAGCAGTTGAGTATCATCTGCAAACTTTGCCACCTCACTGTTTACCCCTTTCTCCAGATCATTTATAAATAAGTTGAATAGGATTGGTCCGAGGACTGACCCTTGGGGAACACCACTAGTTACCCCTCTCCATTCTGAGAATTTAGCATTAATTCCTACCCTTTGTTCCCGGTCTTTTAACCAGTTCTCAATCCATGAAAGGACCTTCCCTTTTATCCCTTGACAACTTAATTTACATAAGAGCCTTTGGTGAGGGACCTTGTCAAAGGCTTTCTGGAAATCTAAGTACACTATGTCCACTGGATCCCCCTTGTCCACATGTTTGTTGACCCCTTCAGAGAACTCTAATAGATTAGTAAGACACGATTTCCCTTTACAGAAACCATGTTGACTATTGCTCAACAGTTTATGTTTTTCTATGTGTCTGACAATTTTATTCTTAACTATTGTTTTGACTAATTTGCCCGGTACCGACATTAGACTTACCGGTCTGTAATTGCCGGGATCACCTCTAGAGCCCTTTTTAGATATTGGCGTTACATTAGCTAGCTTCCAGTCATTGGGTACAGAAGCCAATTTAAAGGACAGGTTACAAACCTTAGTTAATACTTCCGCAACTTCACATTTGAGTTCTTTCAGAACTCTTGGGTGAATGACATCTGGTCCCGGTGACTTGTTAATGTTAAGTTTATGAATTAATTCCAAAACCTCCTCTAGTGACACTTCAATCTGTGACAGTTCCTCAGATTTGTCACCTACAAAAGCCGGCTCAGGTTTGGGAATCTCCCTAACATCCTCAGCCGTGAAGACTGAAGCAAAGAATCCATTTAGTTTCTCCGCAATGACTTTATCGTCTTTAAGTGCTCCTTTTGTATCTCGATCATCAAGGGGCCCCACTGGTTGTTTAGCAGGCTTCCTGCTTCTGATATACTTAAAAAACATTTTGTTATTACCTTTGGAGTTTTTGGCTAGTCGTTCTTCAAACTCCTCTTTGGCTTTTCTTATTACATTCTTGCACTTAATCTGGCAGCGTTTATGCTCCTTTCTATTTGCCTCGCTAGGATTTGACTTCCACTTTTTTAAAGGAAGTCTTTTTATCTCTCACTGCTTTAACATGGTTGTTAAGCCACGGTGGCTCTTTTTTAGTTCTTTTACTGTGTTTCTTAATTTGGGGTATAGATTGAAGTTGGGCCTCTATTATGGTGTCTTTAAAAAGCGCTCACGCAGCTTGCAGGGATTTCACTTTAGTCACTGTACTTTTTAACTTCTGTTTAACTAACCCCCTCATTTTTGAATAGTTCCCCCTTTTGAAATTAAATGCCACAGTGTTGGGCTGTTGAGATGTTCTTCCCACCACAGTGATGTTGAATGCTATTGTACTATGGTCACTATTTCCAAGCGGTCCTGCTATAGTTACCTCTTGGACCAGCTCCTGCGCTCCACTCAGGACTAAATCTAGAGTTGCCTCTCCCCTTGTGGGTTCCCATACTAGCTGCTCCATGAAGCAGTCATTTAAAGTATTGAGAAATTTTATCTCTGCATTTCGTCCTGAAGTGAAATGTTCCCAGTCAATATGGGGATAATTGAAATCCCCCACTATTATTGGGTTCTTAATTTTGATAGCCTCTCTAATTTCCCTTAGCATTTCATCATCATTATCACTGTCCTGGTCAGGTGGTCTATCACCTAGGTTACATGCTGCAAAGGTTGTTTTCAGTGACTGCAAAAGGAGATTGTAGGGAGGGTTTCAAGGGAAAGATCAAAAGCCATGTTTGGGCCATATTGAACTTAACCTGATGGTTAAGCTCATGAAGACATGTCAAAAGGCAGGTTGTGATCCAAGCCTGTCTGGAGCCAGTCAGAGGTAGATCTGACAGTCAACATGCAGATGATAGTTGAAGTCATGTCTGTGAATAAAGTTGCCCAGAGACAGGATGTGAAGGAAGAAGGGGAGAGGGCCAAGGACAGAGCCCTGTGGAAACTTCACAAAGTAGGAGAAGGGATGAAGAAGGGGATCTTCCCAGCAACATGCTGAAAGTGATCAGACAGCATGAGGAGAACTAGGACAGATTCTGATCTTTGGCCAAAAATTTTGGTGAGTGGAATGCAAAGATCACAGGATCTAGGTATAACTGAAAAACAGGAGCTCCAGACAGCAATTATAGATAGAGCTTAGATATGAAGGGAATAAAGGTGATGGGACAGTAGTTGGAGAGGTAAGAGGAGATCAGTGGTGGGGTTTTGCAGAACTGCACAAACTACTCTTAGTGGTATCACATTATTGTATCTCGAATGGTAGTAGAGGGAAACCTTGGTTTCTGGGCAGGGCTTGGGAAAGGTATGTTGTTTCACTCACTTCTTTCAACATCTGAAAACAAAAGATAACCAATAGGAACTAACAAAATGCATATTTGAAAAACATCTTGATTACAGCCAAGTGAAAATTGTTGACAAACATTTGGGGGGTGAAAAATGCAGATTTGGTGTCATTGAAACTCCTGAACTGGAATTCTAGCTATAACACCATCTGTTTCAGTAACATTGAAACATCTGTTTGGTGACATTGAAACATTTCAAAATTTGTAGCAATTTTGCAGGATTGTTTCAATTGAAAAAAAACTAAAATAATTATAAAAAATGAAGTGTTTTGACATTTTCTAAACAAAACATTTCGATTTTTTTTATTTGAAATGACTTTCAAAATTTCTCTTAATTTTAATTTAACTTTTAAAAAATATTTTCAAATGCTTAAAATCCAATGAAATGTTTTGTTTGACCTGAAATGAAACTTCCTTGATCTTTTTAGTTAGTGATTTTTTTTAAGTTCATTTTGGATTGACACAAAACAATTTAAAAAAAAATATTTTCAGGATTGCCAGAAAACCAAAAAAATCTATTATTCACCTATCTCTAAGCTTGATCTTTTACTTAGAGCCTCTTCCTTTCTTCTTGTGATCACTTGGTGTCTTTTAATAAAATTTTAAGCTTCTCTGAGCAGGAACACAATTATTTAATTTGTCTGTAAAACACTATGCACATATATAGCACTATAGAAATAAAAAGTAATTAAAAAGTCAAGATTTCTTTGATTATCTAGTTCACTGACTCCTAAAGCAATAAAATGAAAGCTCTGTGAAATTTCCTTTTTATATTCCTCCGGCAACCTTTCAAATATATTTTTTCTGTGTCTGTTGAAGGACTGTATACACTTATAGGACTTTAAAAAAAGTAACTATGCTCTCCTCTGATTAAAATCCCACATAAATTTATATGCAGATTAGGTGTGGGCTTTGGACACTTGGCAAGTTTCCTAATGTGCACTCAGTGATGCAAAAATTGTCTGTCATTGACCTACAGTAACAAAAAGGGAATTTTCAAAATATTAGAGGTAAAAAAAAAAAGTGAAAAATAAACAAATGGTAGTCTTATAAACAATAGTGGAAAATTAGGAACAGAAGATGATAATTATTTTCCAATCAGTCTTTACTATGCAATAGAATAGAACTGCCCAAATTGGAATTACATGTAACAACAGAAATTGTTATAAAAATATTAGGAGCTCTTAGAGTAGAAAAATCCCCAAGTTAAAGGAAATGAGAACAGAAACCTGTGAAACCTAAACTAGTATGCTTATAAATTTTCTAATTTCAGGTCTAGAGAATGGAAAAATGGTTAACGTAATATCGACATAACATACTATCAGTGTTCCCCACCAAAAAAAGGACAACCAGGAGTAGCTAGACTAATATTCTAGAGACAGCCAGGTACTAATAATCTCAAGTATAGGCAGGGCCAGTGCAAGGAAGTTTCGCAACCTAGGCGAAACTTCCACCTTGCGCCCCCACCCCCAGCCCTGCAGCAGCTCCCCGCCCCCCCTCTGCCCTGAGGCACACCCCCCCATGGCAACCCCCCCCTCCGGGGAGCTGTGCGGCAGCTCCCCACCCCAGCTCACCTCTGCTCCGCCTCCTCCCCAAGCACGCCGCCCCCACTTTAATTCTACTCCCCTCCCAGGGTTGCGGGGCCAAACAGCTGATTGGCGCCGCAAGCCTGGGAGGCGGGAGAAGTGGAGCAGCAATGGCGTGCTCGGGGAGGGGGCGTAGCAGAGGTGAGCTGGGGTGGGGAGCCCTGCGGCAGCTCTGATCCCCTGCCCTGAGGCACCCCCGCGGCAGCTCCCCACCCCCCCGGCCCGGGGAACCATGTGGCAGCTCCCCAATCCAGCTCACCTCTGCTCCGCCTCCTCCCCGAGCACGCCACCCCCGCTCTAATTCTCCTCCCCTCCCAGGCTTGCGGCACCAAACAGCTGATTGGCACTGCAAGCCTGGGAGGTGGGAGAAGTGGAGGGGCGACCGCGCGCACAGGGAGGGGGGCATGGGAACGCTGTAAAAAAAAATTGGGGGCATCGCTTTTTGGCACCCCCAAATCTTGGCGCCCTAGGCAACCGCCTAGTTTGTCTTAATGGTAGCACCGGCCCTGAGTATAGGAACAGCAGCAAAGAACTCCTGAACTGGAATTCTAGCTATAACACCATCTTTTTCAGTTCTCCCATCTGGAGCTGGAGGCTAATCCTGCAGTAGAATCCTGCACCTTGAAGAGATGATGTGAGTATTAGGTAATATTTGTAAAGTGATAAAATAATTTAACATTCTTTGAGTAAATTATTTTACACAAAAGAACATCCCAAAATTAAGGGCTGCAACTTTGAAATGGAAAATTCTGGGAGAGAAATCTTTGCTCCTAGAACTCTAGGTACTGGTATACCTCCTTGCTTTTAGCTATCTCTTCTCTAGTATATTTTAATTGTATAGCTTTAGCAGTTGCATCGGGGGTTTCAAACTATGTGAGCAACTCATGCAAGTGAGTTTTCCAAACATGGAGTAGCAATTTCACATGTTACTGAGAAAGATGGGCAGAGAGTCCAGTCTCTGGAGGGACATCTCACACTTTAGATGACGATTTACCTCTACCCCATCTAACCCAATGGTACTACCTCATGTATTGGGATGATTCTAAGCATGCTAAACAAAGAAATACCATATTTGAGCCATAAAAGGTCTAGAAGTAGTTTCTAGACAGCCAGGCTTTCTGTTTTAGAAGATATGGTTGCCACCTTTAGGGCCAAATTACCCTTTGCTGGGTATTACTACCACTAACTCAATAAATTCCTGTATTCTAATCCAATCCACCCAGAAAAAAAATCATCTAAGAAAATTTATTTTGCCTTGTCATATGAAAGTTAGGCCAGAATATGACAAAATGTCAAAGTAACATCTTCCTAATACACTCTTTGCTTACTCCATAATACAAGTACTAAATAAATGGTTGTGACTGAATGAACCCTTGTATTCACACCCTATGCACTACTGTAATAATCTTCATACAAAATATGCTTGTGAGGTATCATTTGAAAATAATTCAATCAATAATATCCTGGTGAAATAATGTGTGTAGCAACATTTTATATAAAGTTATGAACATAAATTAAAATTATGACTGAAATGTGGTTACCAGACAAGTCTGGGGAGGGGGTAAACATGTTCCTCAAAGACAAAGGACAAGCTAAAGCCTCTAGCCAGGTGTCATTAAAGTTGAGTGTCAAGTGGTCATTCTTTGGCAACGAAGGGGGGCAGGAACAGTTTGATCTGCCTTTTAGCAAGCAACAACATGGAACCTCTTTCACTACGAGACTCCATCCTCACAATGGGAAGGAACGTTATTTATGTGTAACCCTCAGGAAAATGCTTTTCAATGGGTGACTGGATTATAAAGTGAGAGGCAAAATCATCCCAGATATTCTCTCTCTCTCTTGTTCTCACTATCTTTCTCACTAATTGACAAAGAAGCCAGCCTTTGGGCGGGGTTTGGACCTGAAAATTTGGTCAGCCCTGTTGCTGGAAATTTATGGTAAGGATTTTAACTTGAACCAAGTCTAGTTTAAGTTTTAGCTACTAAAAAGAGTTTTTTCTTAATTTCTCTTGTAACCATTTCTAACTATAATACCTTATACTTGTACTCACATAAATCTCTCTCTTCTTAGTTAAATCAACTTTGGTTATTTTTTTTTAATCAAAACTAATCCAGTGTTGTGTTTAAACTGAATTCTTTGGGTAGCTCCAGTGAAAAAACAAACTGTTGAATATTGACCCCCTGTAAGAGCAACAGACCTATAATATCTGAGCAGTACAGGAGAGGGTTGGATAGTACAGAACACACTTTTGGGATAATTCAGGACTAGTCATGTGTTGGGGTCACCCTGTAAGTGATAATCAAGGCTGGAAGTCAGAGTGTGACTAGAGTGTTACTGGCAAGCTACAGCTATACACAGATTCTCAGGGAGCAACCTGCATGCTGTGAGGATGTTTGTGAGGGGCCCAAGTTGGGAACTACTGCAACAAACCATTTTGAAGCTCCCAAGATTACAGGGCAGATGGTGACACAATCCCTCACTGGTTGGGATTGCACCCTGGCATTGGACTTCTGCAACACTGTACTCAGCTAAACTAAGAGTACAAAATGTTGGAAGTGTCACCATTCTCTAGCATCTCTATCACATATATTTTAGTCTGACAAAAATAGGCTCCCTATGGCATCAAGTCTGCAATCTTACTTCTCTATTTTAAATTTTCCCATCACAGCATCAGCCAAACTCTGGCTATTAGACTAGATGAAGGTACTCACATTTTGTTTATCTTTAACAAATAAACAAACCACAACAAAACCCCCACAACCTGCAGTTTTGGCTGTAATGACTCTTTTTAAAAGAGCTGTCCTGTGCCATTGGTTATATGAAAAGCCTTCCTCTTTAATCAAATGGAAATGGGAGATTATCTCAGCATTATCATGGAAAATATTATTATTAATTCAGAAAAGAAAATATCATATTATAGTTTCTAAATCTCATCTACTTGGCAACATCACTTCTCTACCCAGTCGTCTATACATACTATTCACTTACTTTTCTAAATTCTCTTTCCCTATTTTTCTTACTACTCTCTTAATTTTCAGTTACCTGCTTTCAGTCCCAATTGAGGGCAAATTTTCTGGTATTTCAATCCCAGCTAGAAAGCTGAACTAGGCAAAAAAATAGGCAACTTTTCTTTGGAGCTCTGTAACACACCTATGTACACACAGTAAGCTCCCTGTGCTTCAGAAGACAACTAACGAGTGTGGTCTAAATCAGTGGATCTCAAAGCTGGCCCGCTGCTTGTTCAGGGAAAGCCCCTGCTGGGCTGGGCCGGTTTGTTTACCTGCCGCGTCCACAGGTTCAGCCGATCGCAACTCCCATTGGCCGCGGTTCGCCACTCCAGGCCAATGGGGGCTGCGGGAAGGGCAGCCAGCACATCCCTCGGCCCGCACCTTACTACTGTAAGCCACAGTAGTACTAAATAGACCCTCAAATACAAAAGTACAATACCACTTTATCAGAAATAAATTGATTAAACCAACTACAACATGCAGAACAAATCTCTTTGGCTGAAATTTGGAAGCACCTGACATTTAAGGCCAGAGACACTAAATGATTGCCGTTGAAAGGTCAGTTACCCAGAAGTACCACACAGTAGCATCTAACATACCACTGTATTTCCCCATGCAGTATCTCAGATATCACTGTGTGAGAATTGTAGGTAAATGTTGACTTCTTGATGACAACCACTGTAAGTCTGTGATGATACTTTATGGTAGAAGCCACGTGTTTACATATACTAATATGCCTTCAATTAGTCTTAGTTATGGGCAAACAGTCAAAATCAAGTATTTAATTGCTATTTAGAAGTTCCCTTTATGTGAAGAGGGTAACATATGAAGAGGATTAGTGTATATAATAGATAGTAAATACAAGTTATTGCCTAAGGCTTCCAAGTGAAAAGTTAAGAGTGTGATAACTACATTCCTCTAAAGGAGAATATGTAGGGCAAATCCTAGCTTTTGCTTCCATTAGTAATAGCTCCAAAGGGCTATCTGAAATAGAATGCTGTATATCACTATCTAATTGCTTGAAAAAAGTGCTTCTAGTGGTCTTTAGAGTAAAATATGAATGAAATCTGCACTGAGACTTGATAAGTACTTTTAATAGACAATTAAACTTTTAAGAACAAAGAAAAGAGCCACTGACAGACACAGAAATGACAAATTGTCCGTTGAAGGACCTTTGTGACTGCACAGATAGAGTTATAATTACAGGAAATGTTTGGGGGGTGGGGGAAAACTTACCTATGACAACTAGACAGTCCCAGAATTTGGACAAATTTATAATATTTGGCCTATTGGAAACTGTTGTGGATCTTTTTAAAAGACCTCTTGGGAAGTAAAGTTACTTTTCAAGATTCAAATTCAATATTAGTGGTGAAGCATATGGCTATTTAAGTACCTAGATAATAAGTCCATTCACCATTCTTCAAATAGTATTTGTGTTTAGTGTCAGAACAATTTTAGCAAGGAACAATAACTAATTTTAAGGACACAGATAACATGGTACTCTTCCTCTCTCTTTAAACGTTGACTACAATAGAGACCATTTAAAGTCACCAACTACTTCAAACTCGTTCTGACTAATGTCTGCGAGATATTACTGTTCTGCTCTCTACTTTGTATGTTAGCAATTCAATCGGTTAAATCCCAGGAGAAAAAAAATGAGTTCTCTCTACATATTAGGAATTTACACAAACAAATTCTCATCTTGTTCAATAACATTTTTTTGTCTCCTGAACCTAATAATCTGTTTTCCTCAACAATTATTACAGCTTTTACAAAAAGAATTCTCCAGTAATACAACAGACATGCTGCACTGATGAAGCTACCCATATGTATCCTGAAAATAAGAAGAGAGACTTCTCATCTCAGCCCTGGGGGTAATATGAACATTGAATGTTGGGGGCACTTATAGAGAGCTTTCAATTG
The DNA here is from genome assembly GCF_002925995.2 of Terrapene triunguis. Lineage (NCBI taxonomy): Eukaryota > Metazoa > Chordata > Testudines > Emydidae > Terrapene > Terrapene triunguis. The sequence goes on from NW_020664409.1 coordinate 21,110,020, forward strand.
CCCAGCATACAGAAATCCCAATTGAGATCAGACTGAAAATTCTTTCAAGGAGACACATTCCAACAAGTGATCATTCTCAGATAAGAAGACCACTTTACAAAATTATTATTCAATTTCAGTTACGGGCATAACAGAAAAAAATCCCACATTTTGAACTAATGAAATGTCCTAATAAGACATGTATGTGACATCTCAGGCATCAATGCAGAAACATTCTTCATGCAGAAACGTTCTCAGTGAAAGCAAACTTGGATGGTTACTATATGCCAGTCTAAGAGTTAAGGCATGAAGCTTGTTGAAATGGAAAGTTATTTAAGTTAAAACACTTGCATGAAGGTCTCAACAAGGCTGTATGTGGAAAGAATATCATGAACTGACTGAGTGAACACCTGCACAGAGAAGCTGGGTCAGTAGTGCAGGATCTCTATAAATTACTGCCTGTATCTTGTATTAATTTCCATTTTTCCTCCTCTAGTTCAGGTGCATCTTTCTTGTCTTTCTCTGCTTGTGTGTGATAATTCTCTATGTTAAAATAAATCACCTTTTGGGGTGATTTGATGTCTCAAAAGATTGATAATGGGATCTTTCAGTCTTTACAATTCCAGTTCACATCAAGCATGGGTTGATTTTCACCATCTCATGGTGTGCACTGGTCTATATGGAATGAATCTAGTGGTCACATTTATGCTGTGTAGAATATGGAAGCTCCATTTTACATGAGGTTTTGAGGTTTCAAAATTTGTTTTCAATACAAATCAGAACAATAACGTAAAATGTTAAGTCCTCTGTGAATGAACAAAGAAGTTTCAGGTCAATTGAAACATTTAGCTGTGACAAAATAAGAACATTTAATTTTGATTTTAACTTCTTTAAATTTTGTATTAGAATATATATGTGACAGAATATACCTGTGTTCACACCCTACACACTATTGTAATAATTTTTTACAAGGCATCTCTTGTAAGGCATCATTTGAAAACTCATAATTTGATTATCAGCATTGTCCTGATTACATAAAATATTGCCACACACATTTTACATTTTAAAATTTCCCTGTATGGTATTATTAACACACGTTCCAAACCCCACAGCCCTGCCCAAACAGAAGTTAGCATACAGGTTTGTCCTAAACAAAGAAATGTGCACTCTGCTTAATTTGCATTTAAGTCATCAAGCAGGAAGGGAAACAAAGAAAGCTTAAGCAGATGAGAAAAAGCCAGCAGGGGACATCCCTTCACATAGACTCTGTGTCTCTTCGTTCTCAGCTGGAAATGTTTTTCAAGAGAGGGACTGAAACTATAAAAAGGAGAGACAAACACCGCCGGGACCCCTCTCTCTTTCCCTGTCCATCATATTCACTGTACCTGAAGCAACAAAGGAAGCATTTGTTGGACTATGGGGGAGAAGCCGTGACCTAGAGGATTTTGTCAGTAAGACTGCTGAAAGCATACGGTGATAAATTTTGCTTGAATCTGATATAGTTTGTTAAGTTAGGCATTAGTAAACATTTTATCTTTATTTTTCTTGTAACCATTTCTGACTTTTATGTCTTATTAGTTATACTCACTTAAATCTATCTCTGTGTAGTTAATAAACTTGTTTTATTGTTTTTATCTAATCCAGGTCAGTCCCAATTGATTCATGTCAAGGATCTCCTGATCCACAGTTCTTTGAATCCTCACCTCACCTCACACTAAGATCAACATGTGTATATATTCAGGAAAAAAAATAATCCTGTCACAGTACTTAATCTCCCTTCTATAGTGAGAAGAATGTCAAATTCTTTAACACTGTTTTCCTAAGGGAAAAAAACTTCTTTGAAGCAAAATTTCAAATATATTTTCTTTTTTAATTTGACATGAGAATAAACCTTTAACAACTTTACCACAGTTCCAATTTATTTTTTTAATTGTAATTTACTGCTTCCATAAGAACTAATACCATAGAATACATGCTAAGGTGATTTCACATCTTTTAGGATTTGCAAGTTCCAAATCTTCAATATCTCCAGATTATTGTAACCTTCATATTTTGTCATTCCCTAAATAGAAAGATTTGCATAAATACATTTTTATTTGCAACAAAAAGATTTGTTTTTTTATTTCAAAACCAGCTCTATCAATTTGTTACTTAATTCTGTTGGTAAACTAAACTTTATACACATTTTAATTGTTTCTTTCACTCTTCTCTCTCTGTGTATTTTTTAAAAAAGACTTCTTTAGTGAAACCTGATCAAAGTTTTTTAATAAAGGGGTTTCCTCCAATAAATCAAACACTTGAAAAAGAGAGACAGCTCACATCTGGAATTAATATCCAAATACCAGCTCATTATCCCATGCTTTTCTCGTACCTTCAGCTACAGAGTATATCATGAAAAATAAACCTCACACAAACAAAAAATGGACTACATTGTAGATTGTGGCCCACCACTAGCTCTTAAAAGACATCACTGCTCACATGATGCTGGTTGCTGGTGTTTTGTTCTCAGCTGCAAAATTCCATTAAGAGAAACTAAAATTATTTACTTTTTAAAAGTTACTGTTCCATATAAGCTGTTGCTATAGTTGCCACAAGGAGAGGAGATGGTCCATGAGGCAATCTCTCTAGGATGAGGTGATCTATGCTATGAAAAAATTTCATAAACAAAGGATTTACCTAATAAATCTCTAATTTTTCTCTAATGTCTTTGGATCACATCTTGTGCTGACTAAACTAAGCCAAGACTCCATAGTGTTTGCAGCCAGGCCAAAGGAAAATGGAAAAAAAGATGGCTTGCAAAAGTCTTTCATTGCTATGTACTGCAGTGATAGTTACTAGACAAGAAACGGACTTGGCAAGGTTTGTGAAGCTGACTCTTGTAAACAAAAAGGGAAAAGAGCTGACAAACAAAATAATTAACTAGGAATGTAATTTGCTTTCTGCTAACGAATAGAAAATAGATGTGTTCAGCTCACAAGATGTATTATTAAATTGTATTAAATTAAAATGTATTAATTAAATCATGAATTTGTGCTATACCTATAAGAGTAATTCTTTGCCCCTGCTGGGGAATAAGAATGGAGTGGCGGTGGGTGTGTCCAACTGTATGCATTTATCTTACTGTGAATGTGTGGTCCTTGAGCTGAAAAACCCAGCCAAGCAAGAAATAAAAACAAAATCCTGTTAAGGCCATATTGTGAACATCTCTTATTCATGCTGATGAGCAGTTACACACAGGAATAGACCCACTGACTCCAACCTCCAGTGGGACTACTCCTGTAGGTAACTGGTCACCAATATGAATAAGTGATTAACATTTTGTTCCTTGAGTTTATCTTGAATCTAGCTTCCAAGTTTCCTCTTTTGGCTTGATGCAAACAAAAGTCTCTTGGTCCTCCTTTGGGTGGGAGAAAAACCACAGAAATCCAACGTTTCAACCTCCAAACCTCTCAATATCACAGATTAAAACTAAGTCGTGGCAAAGAATACAATGTGGAACACCTGCATTTTATCATGCTGCAATAGACAGACTATAACCGAGTTCTGAAAAATCTGTTTTTAAAGATGTTTTCACTCTGTGTGACTTAAGTAAACCAGTCATAGTAAAAATATTAGAGAAAACCCCAGATATTCCATGATATCCAACCATAAGGACGCCAACCCTGCACGTATTGACATCAGGGTTTGAATTCAGATCCCTAGTACAAATATCTGCAATTTGACCTGAAATAGTGGCACAGCCACAGTGCAGAATGAGACATATACTTTGCTGGTGGCATATATGACTATGTACTAGACAGCAATCAAATACTGGAAAACAGGATTTTTCAGTTCTATTCCTGGCTCTGGGCAGTGTTGCTTAGTGGATAGAGAAGTAGTTAGAAATATATGAACTTGGTATACTCTTTCTGATGGGCAGTATGAATGAATGATGAGACCCGGGTTTTAAATAGAGCTGTGAGAAAATAGATTTTCCATCCCTCCCCAAATGTTGAGATTCAAAAACACCAAAACCAATAAGAGGACCAAATTGGGAAAAAAGCCGCGCCCCCCCCCTCCACCCCTCAAAAAAGATATTTTTTGTATTTGTAAAATGAAATTCTGAAAAACAAATAATTTCAGACCAGTTGAAATGTTTTATTTAAACACATCCAAAACATTTTGTTTTGATTTCAACCTCTTCATTTTTAATATAAAATAAAATTTGGACACAAAAAGTTATTTTGATACAAAAACAAACTTTTTGTTTAAAAAATGTCAAAGTGGGACATTTCAATTGTTTTCCTAAGCAAAGTTTTATCAAAATCAATATGATTTCATGAAAAAAATTGGTTTTGATGAAATTCTTCTGGCTAACTCTAGTTCTAACGCCTAGCATTCTACCAGATCGGACCCTGCGCAGTCTCTCAGTTAATGTATTTGTCATAAAGGAGTAATGACAAGTGCCTCTCCTGTAGGGTAGATATAGGAGGCCATGCTACATAGTAAGGGTTGTGAAATGCACAGAAATAGCAGCAGCAATAAGTGTCAACGAGATGAGTTTTGGAACTCCTAACTAGGCCTGATTAGAAATTTTTGGCTGAAACTTTTTTTTTTTGGTCAAATGTTTGTGAAATAGTGTTTGCTTTGACAAATTTCTCAAGTTGAAAAATTTTAGAGGTTTCCAAACTGTTAAAATGTTTAATTTTGAAATTTCTGAAATGAAATTTTCCAGTTTTCTTGTCTGAAACCCTTTTTCATTTAGAAATGTAAGCTAATTATAGTAAAAATTAAAAAATGGTCAAAATCAAAACATTTTTTTCCATTGACCCAAACAAACAAACAAAAAAATCAGATTTTTTGGTTTGCAAAAATTTTCAGGGCTTCTACTTTTTGTCCCAGTTTGTGACAGGAATTTTTTTTGATACTTTGAATATTTTTGTGGGAGAGGAAATCCATTTCCCAAGCAGTGCTACTCCCTTAAGGTGCACAAAGATTGTGATTCTCTTTTTTGTTAAATGAAATTTTGAAAAAAAAAATAATCATGCAGCAGGTCAATCAAAACATTTTATTTGAATAAATTCAAAATATTTTGTTTAGATTATGACTTCTTTCTATTTTTAAAATAAACTAAAGTATATAAGACAGAAAATATAAATCGCCTGATGTAGTGGTATTATAGAACAGAAAGACTACATCAGCCAAATTGTGAAATGTACTTCAAAACCTGTGACACTTGAATTACCCCTTCTTTTCAGGGTTCAAATAAAACAGCAGTCTATGAGTCTTCCTTTCCTCAGCAGATACTTTGCTTGTTCAACCAGTACCAGCAGCTAACTGCCTCTTCCTTTTTTTATGTTCCAACTGGTTTCCTGAGAGGTTATATGGTCTCCAGCTGCTTCTGGGCCCTGCTGGTTAATTCTTGTCTCAGGACATAGAACAGCAGGGTTTTCTGAACTGGTCACCATCCTGACCCTTCCTGAGCCCAGTCATATTCCCTCTTAGCCAGGTCTGATCTCTTCTGGCCTTACCCACACTCCCTAAGCTTCAGAGCCAGGCTCCAGCCTGCGCTGTGATTTCATATCACTGTCTACATAGCTATTTTTAGAGTGCTAGCTCAAGTCTGTTGATCCAGGCTGGGAGGCTTGCTTCTGTGCATACCCACATATGCTGGGGGCTCTGGGAGTGACAATAAACCACATAGATGTGCCAGTGAAGGAAAGAATGAACACATGCAAGAAAAAGAATTCTCCCCCTCCACACAACCCCCCAAATAAATAACAACAACAACAACAACAACAAACAATAATAACAAAAATAAAATGCTGGGCTACCGAGATAATCTTAGCAGGGCCTCAGGTTAAGTCCAGAACATTATCCACACTTTAACCTGGGACAGCAGCCCTGTAAAATTGCTATCTAATGGAGAGGACCATTCCAATAGTGTTGTGCAGCTATCCCACTCATTACTTGGAAAGACTGGAGGGATTTTTTACAAATTTGTTCACCAATTTGTTCACCAATTTGTTTCAGTGTTTGGGACACAGTACGTTTTAAAATTTGGAACTACAGATACAATTATTTTAAGGAAAGTTGCAAATCAAAAGGTATAAAACACATTAAATTTGCTCCATATGTTATGTCAATTGCTAAGACTTTACAACTTTGACAATACTCCTTAAAGTTAAGAGGTTCATGTTATATATTTGACCCTACTTTGGTTCAAATTTAAAAGAATTGGGGTCGTAACTACTGGATAATCCCAGGTTCTTCCATGCAGCTCAAAAAATGCCCAGCTATCCAGTATTCTGCCCTTGAGATCCATAATATGGCTCACTAGAAAATGCAAAGGCAGAATTAAGGTGAAAATACGTTTAGTGAACAGAATAGGTAACTTTTGCACCTGATATTTGTGTCGCCAATGAATTTATGAAATATCACAAGGTGAACAGGACTGAAAGCATGGTCTGCCTGAAACAGAAGGCTGATGCATCTTGTAATGGCACATTTAGTAATGTAATATGCAATATATGATTGTTATATGGCTTTAACATGTTAATAATGCTGCTACATATAGTATCACATCTAAAAAAGTCTAACAGGTAATTATATTAATATATGGTAATTCATTCTGTCATTTATTTTTTCACATACACTCCATTCATATTTGTTTGATCTTTTCCCACAGTGATTCAATAACATGTAACTGTTAATGCAATTAAGATGACTTATTTTTTACAGAGAATATGATATGATGGGATTTCAAATTAGTGCATTATTACACCACAAAGTAATTTATTTTATATGGTTTCATGAGATCTCCTGTAACAAAACTGTGCAATTAAATATGCCTTATCAAGATTGATCATGAGCTCATAACTTAAAGAAGCCTTCATTAAAAATGCTTATCTTTCTCAACAGTTTTCCCACGTTAACTAAAGTATTATTGGTTTAGAACACTGATGCTTAAGGATTTACCAATATATTGCAATGAAACACTTGGAACAGTTTGTCTCACTATTAGATGAACACAAAAATATACTGCTAATTTGAAGAGAAATATTGTTGGAAAATTACAGACAGTATGATGGCCAATAATCGTTAACAATCTGGTGCTTATTCCTGAACAGGTGTACAATTTAATTATCAAAGCCAATGGGCAACATCAATGCCAATTTCTGAGAAGCAAAACATTGCCGGAGGTTGTGAGCCAACGAATGAATGAATGCTTCATTCCAGCCAGACAATCCAGGTTAATCAGGAGTAGTCAACAGTGGTATGGAAAATGCTGTGGGCAAGAAATAAAATGCTACTATAGTTTTCCTATAGTGAAAGTATGCAGTACTGTCACACTAGTTTGGGGGGCAACAGATTTTTGTTGGACTACTTTGCCCTTCCTTAGCCCCTGAATTAATGTCTAGAACATATGCAGAAGAGCAAAAGGTGAGATTTTTAATCGAATGGCAACATATTGTTACTGGAATGCTGCCATCTGGATTCTTTTAATTGCTATCTGTTAAAGGAAAAATACATTTTAATTTAAATTGGCTGAAATGAATAATTATTTGTTTTGGTTGCATAAGTGTCATTTTCTTAGGATTTTTAGCTTACAATAATTGAGAACACAACTCTAGTAGATGCTGTTCTCTCAAGAAGAACAAAATAAACTGATGCACCTTGTTTAAGAACCAGAATAAAATGTCACTAACACATGAATCACTTGAATTTCATAAACATTAAAACACTTATACTGGAAGACAGTTTTAGTGAGCTTTTCCCCCCTGGCAATAATATACTTTCTTCTCTCTAATAGTTCTGAAGTCATCCTCTCATGTCAAAGAAAAATTAAAACTTGTTTGATTAGTAAGGAAATCCTTTTTCATTAACTTTTATTTCATTTTTTTCTGCTTTTTCATTAATTCCCTGGCTCCTATAAAGGGTGCATGACTTCTATTATTCTTGATTATTAAGAAAATTTAGAAGAAATTATCCTCTTTGCAGTACTAAAAACAGATTACATAATCAGTTTTGGACAGACTAGAGGGAACTATCTTATTGACTAATAGGTTCCCAATCTCAACTTTTAAGGATGTTCTGATAATGCAAAGTTATCTTGTATTCATAAATGCACATATTTTCTAAGAAAAACTAGGATAGTTTACTGTATCAAGGCCTTGGCCTTCTGTGCATCTCAGTAGCCTTGTGAGCACAAAGTCTAAAAACAAACATTTGTTCTCAGAGTGATTTAGCTCACATTGCTTTTCTCACTCCTGTCCACATTATAGAACCAAACCTCTGTCCTGTGAGTGAAAAATGAGACGTTATTTTTAACATTTTTTGAATCAAATCTTGCACTGACTTATACCACATTCAACCTGCTGAAGTTACTGGGATTGTATAGAATGAAAGTCCGCAGAATTTAGCCCTTTGCCCTGAAGATGTTATTTATACCTGAAAGTTTGAGCCACAAGAAATGGGACATGTACCACAGAAAATTCTAGTTTTGGGAGGGGGAGGGGGGAGGAAGGGGCATTTTAATTGAAAAATCATTGAGACAAAAAAATTCAAACCAACGGTAATAATTATACTTGGTATTGTTGGTATATTTGGTATTATCAAAGTGTATGCTGCCTCCTCAGTGCCCTCTGAAGTGGCCATGCAGAGGCCCTTCTTCAGTTTCCTCTTCTAAAGGCTTCTTTGAAAAAAACCACAGCCAGCTTTGGCTGCTCCAGTTACTCGGCTCTCTGGCATAAGTCTTTTAACTAAAATCCATCTTCCAGGCTACACTAGTACAAAAAAACAAACAACCCCCGCCCCCCCAACAAAAAACAGAGTCTGCACACCAGCCTCAATCAAACTGGATCCAGCCCCTCCATCCTGAAGATCTGGTCTGTTGTCCACTCAGACACTCTTCATAAAACCTTCTGGCTCAGTTTTCAGCCCTTTCCGGATTCTTTTCGGGGTCTCCTTGTCAGCCCCTCTTAAGCTCTTTTGGGTCATTCCCTGCTCAGTTGCAGAGCAGCAACTTCGAAGGCTTCCTTCTCTAGAGCCGCTCTCCCCACTCTCCTATGCCCCCTGCCCCCACAGGAGAGGATTTTCTCCCTGGAGAAAGAGGTCAGCAGAGGTCTTTTCCCTCTAATATATCTTTTCTTATGAGGGAAGAAACAGATTATAAATTATCCTCTTTCCTAGGACCTTGTTGGCTGCGAGAGAAGAGAGTCTGCTCCACCCTATTCTACACAGCTCTTGGGCCTGGGCCTTTAAAGAAACCGCTACTGGGAAATACATACTAATTATCATCCTGTGACCACTTCCTCTCTCCCCATATGTGCTCCAAAATACTGGAATGGGGTTTGACTGGTGCCAGTGCCTGTTCACTCTTAAAGGGGAGAGAACACCCTGCCCCAGATATACATTTGAATGTTAGGTATACACTCTGTAATTACATGTAACAAATGTGTATGTGCATCTTCTAAGTTTAGCTATTTATATGACACTTACATTTTTGTATTGAAGCTAGCACAGAATGCTGAAGTCCTTTTATTAAGCAGAGTTACAAAGTAGACCAATGCTTCGGGATCTCCACTGACTTTAAACAATTTGCCAGGTGGAATTCAAGGTGTTAGTTTTAACTTATAAATCCTTAAATGGTTTGGAATCTGATTACCTGAAAGGTTCTCTCTCCTCTACCCCCACAGTTGAGATCAACAGAGGCACTCAGCTGGTGCCTCCTCAATATAAATGAGAGGGACCTGCAGGCAGCATTCTCTGTGAATGGTCCTTGATCCACCTGAACCTCTTCGCTCCCTCCCGACACCTCGATCTTTAAGGATGTTAAGGAGGTCATGGGCTGAAAGCGGTCTATGGGCAACCCTTTAAAAAAATTATAGGTTAGGCCACCAGAACACTGTAGTTGCATTTTAAAAAAATCAAGAACTAAAATAATAATAGTTGTACTTAGACACACTACATAAGTATCTTTTATACCATGTGTCAAAAAGATGCAAGATGGCACATCATTTTTATTGTGCCAACTGATGAAGGAACTAACCTATTACAGGTCATTCTGCATGTTGAAAAAAATCAGATGTTAATAGAAATAGGCTCAAACCAAATATTCACAACTGAACACCAGCAGATGCTCAAGAAATTCAGATCCAGATATTTTTTTTTCTCCCCTCAAAGAAACAAAACATAATTGCCTCGTTCCTATGAGTGCAGTCTTCTAGTCCTCTAACTTCAGCATAGGAGCATGAGTAATTCCTCTGAAATAGGGATTGACTAAATAACTATGAGGTTACTAAAATATTTTCCTAGAAGGTAGCTTCAGGAGTCAGCTGAGAAGTGGGTTAACAACTCTTCTTAACGACATTTTTGGGAGGACTTATATTCTAAATGATTTTTAGATGTGTAAGTCATTACTGGGCTTTGATGAAAATGAACACCACAAGCAGTTTTTATAAGATATAATTTTTCAGAAATAGAATATAGTGACCTGCATTAGGAAATCTTCCGAGCAATTCAAAAACCTGATAAAATTGTGCAGTAGTTTGAGCCAAACTCTTATTTTTCAATAAAAAAAAGCAGCTGTGTTAAATGGAATTATGCATTTATGCAGTCTCTTCACATTAAAGATGTGACTTTTGAACCTTTGCTAGGTAACTTAAAAAATCCTTTGCAACCCCTATCTCACAAATGAAATGAGCTAAAGTGCTCCTTGACCCGGATTTTTTATGTACTGAACTGAAGTTGTGTGTGTGACAGGTCTCTCTTTCAAACCATGAAGAGAAGAAAAATCTGACAGAAGTTAATAGGTATATTCCCATAAACTAAAGCTATGAAAGATGTTAAAGAAATAACATAAGGTCAGGAAAGTATCTTAATAAGCAACAGTCATTTCTGGTGTAACTTCCCTGCCCCTTTGTGTTCATATGTACATCGGAGTATTCATTTCCTGCATAATTAAATTTATTTTGTTTCTAATGTTTTCCATAAAGTATCAGCAACAAAGACTCATACATAGAAATGGAAAACATTATATAAAGTAATTAGAGACGCTTCAGTGTTCAGAGCTAAAATTCTGACAGACCTTTGTCACAATTTAATGTATGGAATGCACTCAAGATTTTTATTTTATTTAAAAAAATAAATCACACTTTGTTTTTCCAAGCATCCTCTATCTCAGATATACAAATGCTAATGCATTAATCATCACAGCACTCCTGAGAACAAAGAATTATCACCATCCCCATTTTACAGAAGCCATAGAGAGATAAAGATTGCAATATTAGTTACACACACAGAGAGCATATACACTGACTTCAGAGTTTCTCTTGGCTCCCACACACCTAAAATTTTGATAACTTGAGGATACAGAGAAAGTTTAGGACAGAGTTTAGGAACAGAAGTTTAGGAACAGAACCCTGAACTCCCATCACCCAGACCCAGGCTGAAACCAGAAGCCCATTCTTCTTAAATATAAATTTATTCTTTTAAATATTCCACTTAGTTGCTGAAAAATTTAAAAATGTAACCTTTTCATAGCAACAACTTTGTGAAGCATTTTTTGTGATCCTCTATTGACTTTGTAAAAGCAATTTACACATAGCCATGCTGACAATTGATAATGCATATGAACAAATATTCTTTATCAAGAAAGAAAGACAATTTGGAAGCAAAGAAATCAAGAACTTCTAGGTCCGTCTATTTTATTTTCATTTAAATAGTAACTCAAGATACTTATCCAAGGCTGTAGGTGTAGTACAATTAAATCGGAAAAGTATTATCATCAATTCAGCACAGACATAGCCAATCACCACCTACAATAACTCCTTTCTACCTCTTAATTATCTATCTCGTTCCCTACCTTCTAATAGTACAAGTCAATCTCTGAGCAGTTACAGCCATAATGTTCTGGACCTCCAGATGGATATCTACACTTTACATTATTTGAGGTTAGTAGCTCCCAGTATTTTATTCAGCAGATTATTGCATATGCTAAGAACACAGTCAAATCCAACCTAAACTTCTTTTTCCTTACACTCACTTCATAGCAAAAGCTTTCTCTTTATCCTGTACAGTGAATGTGCACATTTCTAGATCTTAGTTTCATCTCTCCTTATTTATATTTGTACAATAATCAAAGCCACTGTGTATTGTGTTTTTAAAAGGTGAATATGCTGAGCTTTTGCAGTATTTCCTCATAACACAATTCTCCATACCCCCAAATAAGCCTTGGTTTTCTCCTGTGTCCCTTCTTAAAACCTTATGTCTACTGTTTTAATCTTTGTGACAAGAATCTATCAAAAAAGTAGATTATCCACATCAGTCCCAATTACAAATTCAGTTGAGCAATTACAAACTTTTTCAGGGCATGAGCCATGTCCTTAGAGGAAGGAAATATGCAATTAAGTCAAGGAGTCTGCAAACATATTCTTTTATGGTTCATGAGACAAAGAAAATATCAGAAATGTGCTTGCATGTTGTGATATAAATATATATCAGCAATATTGGGTGTAAAAGTGTTTTAGGTTTGGTGGGGATTTTTTGGTTCATCCTAAAGAATTTATAACAGTCAACAGTATTCTCACAAAACCACCACCCCCTGCCTGACTTAATAACAATAGGACTTGAAGAGACGGATATGAACTTTATGAAATGAGTGTGCTAGTGTGATACAAGGACAGAAGCTTTATAGCAGAATAAAACAAAAACAATTTCCCCAACCATCTTTGAACCACTGGCTGTACTAATATGGTGTGCTGTTATATAAATCACATAAGCGTGGGTTTAGCTTATAATTGTCAATTTACAAAAAAGGATTAATTTGGCCCTGTTTGGAGTACTATTTACCCCAGGCACCCATAGTTCACATTTTAATTTAAATTGCATAAAAAACTATGGTCCTATCCATTGCACCCTCTATTAAAAAATAGCAAAATTTAAAAATAATTCTTTTTAAAATGCTCTGGTCTTGGCCATGAATGTGGGTGTGAATCACTGCATAGCTTTTGAAAAGATAATGGAAAACACAAGAGCGATAGCTGAATTAACACTAATGGAAAAAAAATAGAGGAATATCTGAGGGCAGGACTGAGCCTTCAGTGTGCCAGTATAATATTGTTCATGGTCTTAAAAGTCACTAAAGATTTTACTATTCATACTTGAAAAGAAACCGCTTTCTGTAAGTGCTTGGTTCTCTGCAGCAGATCCAAACCTTTCCCTTCTCATTGCGAGTCAGAATTTCTCAGCACTGACGGGAAATCCATTGGCAGTGAGTGGTAAGAATGTCAGACACAACCAATATAGGAAAAAAAGAGGGGGGTTAGATATTAATATGCTGTGACTATGCCTACAGAGGCTGCAGGATGTAAGAGGCTGAGTCAGTAGGGGACAAGGCATCAACAGGGAGGCTAAACTCCAGGCAGAAGGTGCTGGGATGCAGGAGGCAGACCTGCAGCTGGGCAGAGCCACTCCTCCCTGAAACTGGGATGGGGACTGAGAGAGATTCTGTTATTTTTAATTTATCAGGAGAGAAAATGCTGAACTGGAGTTGAGGCCTGGAGGGATTATTAACTTGGACCCCAGGTAGTGAATGTTTAATTTCCTTTGGGTAGAGTGGAGTTTAAGTTCTGATGAAGGGGAAAAGACAGGGCACTGAAGAGGCACCCTGGCCATAAGGGGGCACTCTGAAGGCAGTTCACCCTATTACAAAACATATAAGGCAAGAACGCTAGTATCATAGTAACGACTGTAAGCATGTAGCCTTGGAGTCATAAGAATATCTTCTCTTTGTTTCTGAAACTTCTGCACATTTCAAAATTGGTTATGTGATTTGCTGTGCAGCTCAGACAAAATACGGAGAACATATTACATTTTGATAGCTATAATCATGAATGTATAAAATCTGTTTAATTATGCTCTCCTTCATCACCCAGTTTCCTACGAGTGACACTGAAATCACTTGGGTCCTTTTTTCAGATCAGAGGATCTGAAACCAAAAAGCTCAGAAGCTCAACTGCTTTCTGCCTATGTATTAATCAAAATGGAAAACAAAACAAAACCATACACCTGATAGGTTTGACCATTAGATGATTTGAAAGTACTTTGGCCTCCGTAGGCATTTCCAGATGTAATATATTTCTTCTGGTTTACATCTCATGCCAGCCTCTTCAGCAGTGTCTCAAATAAAGGAGGTTTAAAGATTAAGTGCTATTAAATAAGAAAAGCCCACCAAACTGAGTAATTTCTAAAGCTTATCACCTTCTTCCTTGAGATACCAAGCAGTAAGCCCTCAAATGGTTTGATGAATCAATTGAGTTTAGATAAGCATGTAATGAAATGAGCGAAAGTAGACTTCTTAGGGGCAAACAATTGAAAATTAGTATGTTGTTGTAGTGTAAAAGGAAGATTGCGACATATTTACCATTCATTTCAGAAAAGCTACAGGTTGGCATAGTATTGTTAGGTTTATGGCTTGTTCTCTCTCAGTGATCACATTTCCTGAATCTCTAAATGTGTCTTTTAGGCAATGAATGATGAGCTGCCAAAATAGGTAGTGTTCATAGCCACAAGTTCTGAAACAAACTCTTTTTATGGAATATCAGTATAGCAAAAGTCTTCCTTGATTCATTCCACTAAGTTCCTGTTAAATAACTCTTCACCCTGGTAGAGAAGGAGCAGCAATACACACATCAAAAGAGACATTTCAATTTAATTTACCACTGATGGCTCCAGAAATGAGTCACTATCACCTACTTTCACAAAATCTATTTGAAAGTGAGTAATCTTTCTTACTGGAGTACTCCCACTGCGTGTGATTCAACAGAAAACAAAGTTATCTAAGAGACTAGGCTGAGAATTTGTACTTAAGTAAGGGATCCAATATTTGCTTTTTGGTTCCATAGCAGGGTGTCTAATGAACATTCACATTAGGAAGAGGAAAAACAAAGTAATTTTTGCCAAGAAGGAGCATTAGGGTGCCACAGCTTTTATGAGTCCTGTGCACTGAAGTTTCTTGCTATTCCTTTTGAAAAATTATTTTCAAACTGGATTAACGGGTCAGCTTTCAGGCTACCTATTTTGCTGCTAACTAATACTATGCAATCCCTACGCCAAAACCTTTTTCTGTAAAAGGCCCATTGCTTACTAAACACAAGTGCAGCTAAATCAGGATAAGTATTTTGTGAAAATAATGTCTCTCAGGATGTCTAGTACTTTGTTTTCATAGGCCAAAAATACTATTAAACATATCCAGGTTGAGGTAATGAAGACAAGCGATGAGATCATGATGATAAGAGTCTTCTTGACCACTGAACTTGAGTTGATCAACAGGAATATGAGATACAGGCATGTGTGAGTGTCCAATGTGATCTTGTGAGAGGTTGCTACTGACTGTTTGCACTTGACTAGTTATATATAGCTGTATGATCTTCTGTACTTAGTTTTATCTACTTCTCCTCCTAGGAAAGATATGCTTAATTTTTGAAAAATAAAAGTCACTAAAATTCTGTAAAGCTTGAAAAGGCAGCTCAGGTTCGGTTTGAGTTTTAGGTAAGGCTGATATCAATTCTTGCTTCATGTATCAGTAAATCTGCACATTTTGCCTTCATCTGTGTTTTGCTTTTGACTTGTGTGTGATTTCTCATTACTTTCAGATATTAATGGCTACAATGGGAGACAACATTGTGAAAAAGAAATCCATTCCATTAAAGCTTTTATTACCAATTCAGCCATGACAGGGCAGGTATCAGTCCCAATTACAAATTGAAATGGACAGCCTTCATGTTAGCTGTGATGCTCATTAGAGAAATAGTAGAGTAAACAATGCTTCTCTCCCATCCAGAGAACAGAATGCAGCGTAGGCGAGATTGTGGTTTTAACCCACTCCCAGCAGCGTAGAGAGCACAGAGCTGCTCTGCTCCAACAAATGTTCTGGGAATCGCTGTTCCTGATCCCCAGCTCCCTGGACATAAGTGTCAGGATAGCCCCAGCTACAGCCTTTTGAAAGGTGGCGCATGCATTGCCTCACTGCACTTTTCTGGCTCAGTGCAGAAAGGCGTGTCTCCCTACCCATTTGAGGAAGCTATATTGGTGCAGTTGGTTCCAACTTTACACAGTTCTGTATTAATAGTTGGGGGATAAACACTATTGAATTGGACATAGGACTGTCACAGTAGATATAGGAAATTTAGCTTAAAAAAATATAAGGTTAAAAAAAAGTCATCCAAACTGGATTACACAGTTTGGGATTTGTCCCCTCCTCCCTCCACACTCCCCCCCCCATGTAGCACAAT
Organism: Terrapene triunguis; assembly: GCF_002925995.2. NCBI lineage: Eukaryota > Metazoa > Chordata > Testudines > Emydidae > Terrapene > Terrapene triunguis. The sequence continues at coordinate 21,126,273 of NW_020664409.1, forward strand.
TAGAAGGTACGAATAGGTACTTACAGGTTTTCCTTTCATGTTTGCTTTTGCATTTCTGCATTTCTCAAGTGCAAACATCCATTTTAAATGATTCAGATGGCTCCCTGTGTTATAAATTAGAAATGCCAAAGGAAAGTAAGGTTATCAGCCTATGAATACGGTAGTAGTGTTGAAATATCCGGTTGGATGCAAAGTTTGGATGTCAGTGCTTGGAATCTGAACGATAAGGACAGTTCAGAATTTGAATGCTGCTCAGTGAAAACAATGTGTAGAACAGTTCTCATTTATTATTCAAATGTACCATGAGGCATTACGTAAAGAGGACCTTTTCCTTTATCTTGGTTTCGAATTTGAACAAGTGATTCATAGATTGGTGAAAACAACCTGAGTCCTTCCTGTCTAATCCTAGAATAAAAGAGGAGTAGTTTCATTTTTAGTCTCTCTCTCAGACTCAGTAAGTGGCACCTGGTTATATCTTGGCTTTTCAGTTATAGCTCCAATTACACAATGGGTATTATATTTGCTGCATGCACATGCTGCTGTTTTGAGTATGGTGCCCAGCAATACACGCTGCAAGCAGTGGGCCAGATCCTCCCACCTGTCCATGTGTAAAACTCCTACTAAGGTCAAAAATCTGCACAAAATGTGCACAAACATCTTGCAGGATCTGGCCCAATATTCTCTTTCTATTTTCATTTGGATGAAATAGCTTTCATACAGAAGTTAGAGTCCTACAGTTTTGGTCACAGATCATGTCTGAGTTTATTGACCATTGTGAAGTCTAAGAAAGATTCAGAAATCAAAAGTTTCTCAGATACCTCATTAGGAACTCTCTTTCCAAGATATGTGACCCTGAGTGAAATCCTGGCCACAGTAAAGTCAATATCAAAACTTCCTATCCCCATTAAACTCGATGGATTTCATGCTCTGTTTTGACAAGTTGGCATTTTGCCATTATAACCTGTCTTTCACTTCTCAGCTTGAATGCAAGATCCACTACAAGTGTCCTTTTTATAAATGTGCTTTGCTAGAATGCCCACACTCCCTGCCTCCATAGGCGGAAGGTTCCTCATTCCCCCCCCCCCCTTTTGGGGCACATTTGCATTTAAATTGCTGCTGGAATATGGGGAACATATTACCATTTAACTTCTTCCTTTTATTAAAAACTTGTCCTATCAATATTCAATTAGTGTGCTTCCTTTGCTATTAGCACAGCAGTACAGTGAGTTAATTAGTCATTTTAATAAAATGTGACTGTTTCTTAAAAGATAATTATTAAGCAGAAAATTATGGCTTATCAGCAAAATATTAGCTTTTTGCTCTTGAAATTAATTTGAAAGTTGATTTGTCTCTGTAAAAGACCATTAGATGCCTTCAATTTTCTCATTTTCCCTTTGTTGTAATTTTCATGCTAAAATAGGACCACCAGTATTTTTTTCAAGCCACTTTCAAATGGTGTAAACATATTAAGATACCTTTACAGAGTCAGTATTTTCATTATGGAATTATGCTTGCTCATTGTATGTTTAAGTAACGTCATTTAATCAATGAAGCTTATTTAAATTACCCATTCAGCGTATGGGACAAGTTGGCATTTTTCATTTTCCCTACTTCCTGAATCAAAGCTTGCGCTGGAAAGCAGATAAATCATCAACTATTCCAGAGAGAACTGCAAACATGTCTGGAAGTAGAGAGGACCAGCACTTGATTACCACATATGTTAAGTTCCTATGAAAATATACAAGAGCAAGTTTTCTTTAAATAATGAAACATGCTCATTTGTTTTGCCACAATTCTTTATATACTAATGAAGGATGGGAGGAAGCTGGAAAGCTCATGCTTACGTTGACCAGTATTGTCTCATTGCTACCTTATGGTCCCCTGCCCATCTGTTGTATCCAACTCTCAGCTCTCATCTTATAATTCAATTATAAACTCATTGGGATAGGGGCTGTCTCTTTGTTTAATGTTTGCACAATGCCTAGCACAACTGTGCTGGAGGCTTCATGCCACCACCAGATAACAATATAATGCCGTTGGACATACGCAACCACCTGCCCCATCACTTCTCTTTACCCTTTGCTATGCTGCTCGATTCAGGGTTTAACAAAGAAGAAATTAGATTAGTTTAATGTTTAGTTGGACTCAAATATGCTACTGGTGAAATACCTACCATTTTACTTTTTTCATTTTAAGGCAGACATTTTAGGAGCTGATTTAAAATTATGCTTTTAAACAATATTCTGCTCTGAATTCACTTCCTTAAAGTTCTCTTTATCTCCAGTCATTATTTCCTGCGTTGTCTTTCTTTTTACACTTACAAGACAAAACATATCTTTATCACGTGATCCCCTTTTCCCACACCAACACACAACAAAACAGAATAAACATGCACGCTTCTTAAACTATTTTTGATATGACATAAAGCCAGGAAGCCAGTGGAAAAAATATTTAGTTGGAAAATTCACGACCAGCTTTACTTTTGTTGTAAAACTGATCACTAGCAATCATGCGGAAAATAGTCAGTCAGATCACAGCATGCAAAAGTTGCAGCACAAGCTGACTTAAATACCATCTACTTTATAAAAATAACTGCTTTACTGTGGGACACAATATGGTAGTTCCTCAACATGGTCAAAGCATAGGTTGGTATTGCAGGATCCAAGTTTAAATATTTCCTAACTGCAAAAATCCAAGGATTTAACACAGTTAAAACATGGTTCAGTCCCATCTACCATGCAAAACTAAAAACGGAGTTTCAGCATGTTACAGGATTACTCTGAACAAGGAGGTCTTTTATTAATGCAAATTGTTGGTGACTTTATTTAAGTTTTCTCATAAAAACAAAGAGAAAAAATGCCCTCTTGCCACCTTTAGCCGTGAAGGTAATTTGACTGGACAGTGGGGAATGAGAGAAGTCCAAAATACCTGTGTGGTGGTGATGATGGGGAGTCCACTGCTTCCCCCAATCCCCTCTTCAATTCTTTGTTTACCCACTGGCTGGGCAAAGGGGGATGGGGCCAGCAGATTGGCTGCTGTGTCCTCTCCCCTTGCTTACTTATGCTAAACCAGGACTTTTCAAAAGGACTTACTCTCCTTTAGCCACAAAGAAGCAGTTCAAACATGCCTGGAGCAAGAAAACATGTGGGCAATGCTACAAGAGTCATGGGAACAGAACCAGTGCATGGATTCTTTTAGTTTCCCAGTACCAGGATGCCAAGACAAGGAAGAATAGAGGTACATTCTGCACCCAGAATATGCAGCACCCAGAGGGAAGGTAGGAGCTCTGAGACCCCCATTGCTGCTTGTGGAGGAGGCAACAGTGGCAGAGGGATCTCGGTCTCACCATGGGGTTGGCACCCTGGGGCCAGACCAGCCAAGGAGCAGGAGCCCTGCTGGGAGGCTGATGCAGTTTGCTTCCAGAGCCACCAAAAATTATACTCAGGGGAAGCTACAGTGACTGAGGGGGAAGCCACTGTCCTTCTCCCTCTTCCTGCTTGCATGGGGAGCTGCCGCTATTGCCGTGGGAGCATCTGGCTCCCTAGGTCCTGATGCTGGACTGACCATGGAGTCACCGCACTCCCCTCTCTCCTGTTTGGAGAGGAGGTTGCTAGTGCCCACTTGATGGTGGAGCTACTGTACAGACAGCATCAAGCCCTGCTCCCCACTCCCCCCAAGAAGTTGGGGGGCAGCCTATGACTGCCAGAGTAAGGCATCTGGGAGCTTGGGGCTGATGGTAGTTGCAGCAGCCCCTCCCTCTGCAGCTAAAGCAGGGGTTGGCACTAATGAGGGAAATGGGGGGCACAGGAGTGGTCAAGAGCCATGGAGGGGTTGTTCCTTCTTGTGCCCTGGAGGGCCCCAGTCTGGCCCTCATGGATGCGTTAAGAGTGGTGGCCTCAGAGACTGGTGATGTTTCCTTTACACAGCTTTGCCAGGGAGTTGTGGGACGAGGGATTCTCAATTTGTACATGACTCTGTAGCAGACAAGGACCATTGATAAGGCATCAGTGTTGCAGAGGAGAGTGAAGGAGAGAACTTCCATCCCAGATTGAGGTGCAGACTAGGACAGAGAGCTCTCTGCAGCCAGGAACCAGGACCTTGGTGGAGACAGTTCATCTTGCAGCTGGTGGACAACAGATTCCGGAAGCTCACCCCATTTGCCAACAGCGGTCCACAGGGGATGCCCAACCAGCTGTGGAACCTTGGATTCTGACAGCCATAGGACTAGTTCAGAATGTGGTTTCCCCAAGGATGTTCAGGACAAAACCTGCCCCAGTGAGTGCATGGAATTTAGATCTCAGGAAGGGCTCCAGCATCTGTGGCCCATCCCTAAGCATCAAGGGGTGAGATATGCAGTGTTGCTGGTGCACCAGGGGTTATCTCCCTCCACTATATCAGGTTTATTAGCTGACCTGTCCTTTTGGTGGAGACTAACAGGTTTCTCAGACCCATACAGAGATTTCATAGTGCAGAAGCTCTTGGGGGGATGGTCCAGAGGTAATGGGCACAGGGTGAGAGGACAGTAACACCATAACTGCAGAAATTCTTATACTGTTATTAAATGCTCTGCCCAGGATATGCAGTTGTGGGATGGAGGCCATTTTATTTAATGCAGCATTTGTTGGGCCCTTCTTTGGTGCTTTCAAGGTAAGTGAGCTGGTGCCTCAGGCAGCCATTAACCGATCCAGAAGGGTAGTTAAATTATTGGACATATGGTTGTGACCCAAACAGTGTCACTGCACTTAATATAGACCATTCTGGGTAAAGGGCCCTTGGCGGTGTTATGGGAATATGTGAAGCAATGCTTGTGGCCCATAAAGACAGGCATAGCTTTCCTAGTCATACAGAACCAGGATCCCAGCCTGCTGTTATGCACTGGCATGACAGCTTCCTAACAAAATACCTGTTTTCTGCAGTAATGAAAAGAGCTTTAGCCTACTGCAGTCTCAAGCCAGCTAACTTCAGTATATATTCTTTCAAGATTGGAGCAAGGACATGGGCAGTGTCAATGGATTATGTCTCTTGCAAGGTTCAGGCTATTGAGAGCTGGAAATTGAATTATTACAGGACTTATGTCTGGCACCAGAGGAAAGGTTGCTGGGACTGGCAATAAGTGTAACTAATCCTGTCTGTTTCTGATTCTAGGTGATTTCCAAACTGATTATGTGCTTTAGGGTTCCCAAGAAGGCAGCCAAATCAGCAGATGGATCACTGCTGGGCTTCAAAGCTGAAACTGTATGCTTTCAGTGTTTGAGCAGAAGTTCAGCAGGAGGGGCATGATGTGGCATCAGCTCTTGGTATGGTGGACAGGGCATGAGCTGGCCCCAGTGCTCATTGATGCTGCTCGTTGATGTTGGGTTGAGTAAGCAATTGTGGCCAGTTGTTGGCCAGGCAGCAGGTGAATTGCAAGTGAGCTTCAAGGCTGAAGCCATTTGCCTTCAGTGGCATGACAGGGGGCATGAACTGCTTCCAGCACTTGTTGATGGCTGAGCTACAGCCACCTGCTGTCTTGATTATTCACCTGAGCAAAAATGATCTTGGGGACTGTGAGACTGCACTAGATTAAATGTATGGCTTAGGATACAGAGGTACACAGGTACGGTCTCTCCCTCAGTTGATCTGGCCAGAAATGTTCACAAGATGAGTTTGGTGGAGAGCCACTGAGCCAGTCTGCAGCAACAGAACAATGAAAAAACGTAAACAGTGAGATAGCTAGCATAATTTTGAGAGTTGAGGGGTGGCAGTGGTGGTGGTAACACATAGTGATATCCAGTACAATGGCCCTGAGTTCTCTAAGGAGGATGGAGTTCATCTGTCATTTGGCTAGGCAGAAGATGGGTACCTGGCATGGTAGGTATGGAGTGTGACCATGCTAATAGCTGGTGCTCCCTATCATTGGTGGCAAGTGAGTGAATGCTAAAGAGGCCAGCTCCCAGACCTGGGATTGTACAGTTGGACCGTGTGCTCATGTGGGGTGGGGAGGGAATAGCTTAAAGTCTCTGCGGACTGAGGTCCCCCCACCTAGCCTTGTGGCCTCTGTCACTCCACCCCCAGTTACGCAGGTGTGGGGAGAGGGAATTAGAAGTTGCACAACTGAACTGAGCCATGGGGTAGACTTATGAAGGTCTACCCTGATTTGTTTGGTTCATGGCCAGAGCCCTGTAACCCACACCGGAACGAATTAAATGTCTGGTACGTGAGAGCTGGGACAAGCAATGTAATGTCCCAACCCAAGGTATATGTGTGGCCTGCCATTTAAAGCCATCACTTCTGTTAATCATTCAACTGTTTGTCCTAGTCAATGGATGGATCTAATTTTGTATTTCCTTTTTCTTGTTAATTTATGTTGCACTAATAATTTAAATGCAGCCTTTTGAACCTCACAGTGAGAGAAAATGCAAAACAAGTTTACTGGGAATACAACTTAAGTACTTCTTAAAGGAGGCTTTAGTTTATTGCCATCTAGCTCCCAGAGGCCAGCACATTAATCTTACAACAATTGCTTTTGAAAGACAAAGCTGCTCTAAATACTAACTTTTCCTAAGATATAGAAATCATTTGAAAGGAAGGATATTATGCTGTTGGTCTTATTAACTCCAAACATGGAAATGTATGTCTAGTGTTTAGTAACAGATATTAGGCAGTCTTAGACATTTAAATACTCACTTAAATACTGTAAAAGAAGGAAAATTTTACTAAGTGACCATTTGAGAAAAACAGATGGCCAGTCCAACAAGGGTGCATACAGATTCTGCTAAAGGGCAGATGACTACGTCTCAGTCTCAGGTTTTGAAGTAAACAATAATCTAATTACCAGCAATGGCTTGTCATTATAATATGAAAGTAAACAGCAAAATACTAAAGTATCTTCCTTTTCAGTAGCAGCTGCATGCTCTAATCAAACTAAACATACTAATTATTATATGTAAATTGGGATAGCATAAAGATACAACAAAATATAAACTGAATTGGTAGGATAACAAAAACAACAACAACAGCAACAACTGCCTCCCCTGGATATGCAGTCAGCCAACAATGCCATATGCTACAGAAAAATAAGATGAAAATGTGTTAACCAAGAAAGTCCCTCAGAGTAACTGCAGATACGAATATAGAAGGGTAACATTCTATCAGATATGGCTTTATAAGAAGTGAGGGGGGGAAATAGTCTATTGCTAAATAGAATTGACAATTTTAAATCTGCCAGAATAGAAGCATCCCAAGAAAATTAAATGAGTAATTAAATTTTGGATTAATACATCAGAGAGCTATCATTTTTATGAGTTATTACAGAAAAAATGGCATAAACTAGAAAGCCTAGTGGAGAGTTTTACACATTTGAATTTACTGAAAATGAATGTTGTGTATTGTTTTTCCTTTGTTACTTTTGCCCTTTTGTTCTGTTTCTTTCTTGATGTGTGATAGTCAAAATTATTCCAGAGCAAAATGTGGATATTGACCCACCACTGTCAAAAATACTATGATGTATTTAGGTAGTCTCATCTTCCTGGGTCTGTTTTTAATATACTGTATAGAGTTTTGCTAATATTTATCAGCAGAACATATTACCTATTTTTTACATATATATATATATTACTGTTAGCAGCATAAATATGAAAAAAAATAAGGAGAGACAATCCTTTCAGAACATTCAGGAATAAAAATTTGTAAGCAAAGACTATCTAATGGATAAGTAGGTGAGGAAAAAAATCAGTATAAAAATCCATAGCTATTTAACAAAATCTAAATGTTATGCCTAAATTACTGGGCACAATGTCCCTTACATAGAGAGACTAAACAAATTTGTACTGCACTTTGAGATGAAAAACTGTAGATTCAGGAGATTATCTAGAGTTGTAGAGTATGCATCAGCAAGTTTCAATGACCTATATAGAAAGCAGACATGACATCTAGAGTGGAGATGCCAATTATACTTGTGCACATCCTATTGAGGAAGGATGGCCCAATGGTTAGGGTTCTAGCCAAGGACTTGGGAAACCTGGTTCAATTCCCTGCTCTGCCACAGATGTCTTTTGTGATCCTGGGCAAGACAGTTTCCGAGCTGTAAAAGTCAGGATAATAGTACTTCCCTACCTTATAGAGGTCTTGTAAAGATAAATACAAAGATTGTAAGGTGTACAGATATTACAGAAATGAGGCCATATAAGTACCTAAGATACTGGGTAAAACTTCACATGCATGCACATACAAATGCAAAATCAACCTATAGAGGAGTTGAAAAGACTAACAAAAAATGAAACTGGTTTCTTATTCCTCTGCATGTCTTTTTCCTTCCTTTGTGCAGAAATGATGGATCGGTGGTGTTCCAATCTCTTTAAGGAGCCAGGAAGATCCTCTCTCTCCCCCCCCCCCCATTGAAGGACTGGTTCAAATCCTCAAAGGTATTTTGTCTTCCATTGAAATCATAATGTGTGTCAGGACGAGAAAGCATGGAGCCACATCCAACCGAAACCTCTTCAGCACGAGTGACAAACTGACCAGAGTCAAAGAGGAGACAGGCAAGTTACTCCTTCCCTGCAGAGACTGAGAAACCAATTCCCAACAATACTCTTAGCACTCATTGTCCCAGTAGTGAATACTGATTTAAGTCTTCAATTTAGATCTCTGAATAGTAATGCCTTCACTCCTTCATGGCTACTTACCATAACACATGAAGAATAACTCCAAAGTTGCTACCTGTCCCCACTGAAACTAAGGTCATGTCTACACTACCACTTACTACAGCAGGGGTCGGCAACCTCTGGCACGTGGCTCGCCAGGATAAGCACCCTGGCGGGCCAGGCCAGTTTGTTTACCTGCCGCGTCGGCAGGTTTGGCTGATCACAGCTCCCACTGGCCGCGGTTCGCCGTCCCAGACCAATGGGGGCTGCGGGAAGAGGCGCGGGCGAGGGATGTGCTGTCCACGGCTTCCCACCGCCCCCCATTGGCCTGGGACGGTGAACCACGGCCAGTGGGAGCCGCGATCGGCCGAACCTGCCGACGCGACAGGTAAACAAACTGGCCCGGCCCGCCAGGGTGCATACCCTGGCGAGTCGCGTGCCAGAAGTTGCCGACCCCTGTATTACAGTATAACTTATTTGCTCAGGAGTGTGAATAAGCCAACCTTCTGAGCAGAGATAGATTTATTATGTCAGTGGGAGACCTGTGCTGATGTAGTGCTTCTAGTGTAGAATAGCCTTTAGAGAGGCTGCAACAGACTGCTGCAGCAAAGTGACTATATTACTGCTAGATCTCCCAGCAACCATTCCTCTCTGCTAATTATAATATAGTGCTGCTAGTCAGAACTTCTGGGTCACACCATCCCCAAATAATATATGCTTTCATCCTTTCTGCAAGAAAACAATCAAGATGCAGATACAATTTACTGGCTGGAAGGGAGAGGATGTCAACATGCTTTTCTTTTTCTATTAGTAAAGCGACTGAGCTTTGCATATCAGATGTGACATGCCACCTACAGCATCTGGCATATAACACAGATGGCAGCACTATTAGCAGCATTTTAACAGTGAATGCCTTTGCATTATTTGTCAAGAAAAATTGGGCTAGTCCCCATTTCCAAATTCTTAAAATAATTCTCTGATGGGGCAAAATAATTAGGACAATAATTGTCCAGACGGTGAAAAAATAAGATGACTATGCTTGAGATTTTGAAGAACTCTGATTTTAAAAAGGGATGCCCACCAACTTGAAAGTTACATATTTTTTATTGCCAACTCATGATTTTATCACTAGCCTTGCAATAGGTGGAGCGTTTCTTAAAGCCACAATGTCACATTTATATACTGATACCTCACAGACTATGACATCAACAGAACTCAGAAGGGTGCTGAAGAAGGAGAAAGTCCAAAAGATTTTCTCCAATATCATTCCCATCTCACTAGTGAAGGAAGACAGAAGATTCTGGAGGTGAACCCACTAGCTCGGTATGTGGTACAAGGTTTTGCTTTGTGAAACATTGATCCACCTTCTATGGGGAAGGGATCTGTACAGTTCAGATGGCCACCATCTCAGAAGAAGGGGAATGGATCTTCTCAGGGTTAGGCTGGTGAGACTAGTCAGGAGGGCATCAAACTAGCAATAAAAGGGAAAAGGTGAAGAGGGGGAACCATTTAGCAATTTAAGATATTGAGAACAAAATTTATCAAGGCATCAAGAGATGTGTACAGAACAAAATCTATAAATGACTATATACACCAATGCTAGGAGCTTGGGTAATAGGAGGAATTGGAATTTTTCATTTATGAGCATAAATTTGACCTAGTTTAGAATACTAAAAGCTGTTGGGATGATCTGTGTGATTGGAATGTTAAAGTTACCTCTTGTAACATATTCAGTAAGGCTGAAGTGGGCAAAAAGGGAGGAGGGTAGCATTCTATGTAAAAAAATGGCATTACCTGTCTCTGAGTCACTGGTAACTCAAAAGCAAATGATCTTAATGTTTAGGGATCAATGTTCTAACAGAAAGCACAAGATAAAATATCCTCAGAATTTCTAAAAATTAGAGATGACAATTCCCTAACTGAAGAAGTGATGCATCTAATTTGGGGTAATTCTACATTAGATCTCATCTACATTCTACATTAGACAAATAAATAAGAATTGATTCTGGAACTCAAAATTAGTGGTTGTTAAAGTGCAAATGATTATAATTTTATTAGATGTGTTATGTACCAACAGAACAAAGTCCAGACTAGTTTATATGGGCTAATTTCACAAAGCTGAGAATAATTATGAGCCAAATTGGCTGGAAGAAAGAGGTTAAACAAAAAGTTTAATGATAATTGGGAATTGTTTAAGAACATTTTACTAGATGCCCAAAAATCCACAATCAAGAAAGAAGGGTACAATGGTTAAAATACTGATCTGGTTCAAGGGAAAGTGAAAGCAGGTACAACTGCCCCCATATTATTTTATTATATATAAATAAATGGGGGAAAAAGGAAAGTTAATCGAAATACATATAAATTAGAAGCTAGGAAGTGTAGAAAATTGGTAAGGGAAGTAAAAGGACCAGGGGAAATCTATGGCAAACAGTTCAATACAATGAGAAATTTTTTAAAATATATCAAGAATAAATGGAATCCTAGCAATGGTATTGGTCCATTACTAGATGGAAATGATACAATTATCAATAGTAATGCAGAAAAAGCATAAATGTTTAATGAATATTTCTGTTCTGTACAGTATTTGGGGAAATCCAGATGATATATTCATATCACTTAATGCTGATGATGAAATACTTTCCATTCCAACAGTAACTCAGAAGGACATTAAATAGCAGCTGCTAAATTTAGACACTTTTTAAATCAGCAGGAAATATTTTTGTAAAAACTATATTTGCTATTTTTATCTTTATGCCCATGATCTGATCCCCACAGGCCTGCATTCTTTTTTCACTGCCCCAAATTAGCAATCCTCACATTCCTTTAAAAGAAAGATTCCAGTGAATTATCTCCTCTCAACTTTCCACACACTGCAGAAGATCCTACTGCCCTTCTAGACAGGAGTGCAGGGATGGAGCCTCCAAAATACAGAATTAGACTGCTTGAGAGACTCCTTGTCCTGCATGGCATGTGGGAGCATTGTAAATGGCAGTAGGTCCAGTTTGGAGTGTTCCACCTGCCTGGTCCCAGGCTGGCATTCTTTACAAAGGTCTTTAAAAACACCAACCTGGATGTTCACTTGCTATAAAAACAGTCACATTTTGGAACAAACATACAAATAATCAGACTTAAAAGTCATGGGGCATGATGAAAGCAGTAAATTTGAGTTAGTGGGCCCTTTAAGAACAGTCGTTGCATGGCCATGGAAGTATGTTTTAGCTTATAAGTAAAAACACCAAGAAAATAAAATGCATGTGTTGGCCTTCGTGGTTTTGAATGATACTTTTGTTATATTATCATCTTAATAGTGTGATGTATTTTTACTGACAGCAGCTGCTGGCACAGAAAGGAGACTGTATTGTATAGTTGCTTACCATTCTGCACTCCACCATTTTAAAAACTGTCATATACGTCTAAGAATCACATACTCTATCAGCCTTTGGTTATCTTTATATTCACGCCAATGTGCCCCAACAAATCATGTCTGCTGATAAGGGAGTCTATGACCTTTCAGTCTGGGGCTCTGTGCTAAGGCTACAAAAGCAAATGGCAACTGCAATTACAAGTTTCATGGATTAACTATTCATCCACTAGGAAAGGACCTGATACTATAACTCATTTCACATTAAGAATCAAACAGCCATGTAATGGTAATATTTGGGGGGGGGGAATGGAAAAGAGGTAGCCATGTAGGTGTGGGAGGAAGGAGTCTATTGAAGGAAGCAGGTGAAGGTGAGGCCAGAGAAAGAGCCAGGGGCCTGATCTGAAAAGAAGGAAATCTGAATGAAGTGTTCTGTGGTATTTCTCAACTAGAGGATCCTAAAATGGAATGCCTGGTTCGGATCCAGGCAGCATCTAAACCTTCTTGGTATGATCTATTGCCAATGGGTTAGGGTCAAATACTAGAAAATTTGGGGCATTTGGAAGAAGGGTGCCAATTGGCAGTGCCGTCATAATGAAAATATAGGTTTGCCTAGAAAATATCCAACTCACTGATCAGTAATATCCAAGCCTAAGTAATATAACAGCAGCAAATTACAGACATTCTAACAAAGTGAGATACCATTCATTTCTATTACTACACCTAAACCTTGGGTCCACAAGTTTTATACTGTCAAAATTTGAACATGTACATTTTAAAACTGTTTACTGTATACACAAGTTTCTTAAAGCACTTCTGAGCATTTTACCTTCACAAAATAGACACGAGCGGCAAGTACAGCCTGTCAGTGGACTAACAAATGAATGTGTTAGAGAAGGGACCCTGCCAGACTCAAATCCAGATGCTCTTTTTGAAATATTATTTCCTGCTGTGGCGAAGGAGAGGGGATGTGAATAGCCAAAAATGGTGCAAAAACATATTAAAATGGAGAAGAGCACAAAAACAATTGTAATGTAAAGAGCAGAGATCTTGAACTTGGCAATATTTAATACAAAGGTAAGAACAGCATGAACCCTGTAATAGTTTGCACATTATGGATGAATGGTTATGCTATCATAGACATAACAAGGCTTGCTTTTTATACAAGGACAAAATCTATATGAAACTATCTATCTACAAAGGTTGAAGTTGGAAAGGTAGGCCAGAACAAAGCAGCGAGGCAGTTTGGGCAAACACAAAGCACAGAGTGTTTTATGCTTTTGAGCAGTACTATAAAAGTCTGCCTACAAGTCCCAGAAGAATGCTTTAGGACTCACTTAACACGATGTATCCCACTGTGAACTCTGTCTGGAACGTTTAATGAGAAACACTTTTATCCACTTTGTTGCAACAGGAACATATAGAAAATTAGCCAGGGAAGAGTCTTCTTTTCCTGTTGCATTTTTATATATTTGCACACACACACTTCGTAGAAGATTTTATACATAAAAGGGTGCTGATTTGTAGCTGGTGTTGAATTGCCAGTGGCAGCCCTTCTTTCGGTCATTGACCAACGACAGAGTTTCTGACAACTGTGGTGGCCACCCCCATCCTTCTCCACCCACATTATTGTACAGACACCTTAGCTTTGCTTTGTTTCAGAACTATCCATTACTAGAGTGGGGAAACAATTGGAAACAGAGTTCCAAGATTTTGACACAAAACATCCTTTTCTCTCACTTCCTTTGGCACTTATACCATGCTTATAATCGTAGCATTTGAGTATAAGACCTCAGCTCAAGTCATCTTAAAGGTGTCATTAAATACCCATTTGTAAGAAAAAAAACAGCATCCCACTTTTCCCCTCAATGACACAGACTCCTACCCTTGAAATAAAATGTAATCTGTTTTTCTTTCAATAGGTGAGCCTAGAGCACTAGCTGCACTTCCAAAATTACCAGAGAATGAACTAGCAGTAGGAAATAAGCAAGTTATTAGAAATCCTGACCCTTAGGCAATCCCCAGTGGGAAGCTAGAATAAAATTTGTTGTACATATGTCAGGTGGGCCTGAAACTGTGTCTTAGTCATCTTTTCCAAGTCTCTTAAAAATGATATATTTCACGTAGGACAATAACTCAATGTCAGATGTGGTGAGTGACAATAGTTATAACAGAAAAGAAAATAAACATATTCATTTCTGAAAGACTCAATCTGAATATGGTGTATTGAAGAGTCAGGCTTCAATTCATGGATCAGTTACAGATCTGAAGTATCATTGGAGGGAGGCAGGTGACCAACCACTTCAAAGTTATCATTTTCTGGATCCCCATGAAAATTATACCATAATTAAGTAGGGCACAATGTTTGACAGTGTGACTGGTTGGATAAAAAAAAATGAAGACAATAGCTCATAAGGGGATGATGTTCATAGCAGAAAAAAATAATATGCATCAAAGACAATCCTGTACTCAGAAATTTTGCTGCCAGTGCAAAAACAACCAAATGGGGAAATGTCTGGATTGACCTTTTGCTGAGTAAAGAACAAAGCCTTGCCCAGTCAGTGCAACAGTACTAGAATTGGGAAAATGTCCAAAACCAAAACCTCTTCAATTGCATTCTACATGACATACCAGATGCTTCATACCAATAAAATCCCAGGTAAATGAAGGAACCAAGAATGTCTTCAGTGCCTTAGGAATTATTGGGGTAGCTGAGACTATAGTAACATATAGGAGGATAAACTGCTTTCTGAGTTAAACATCACACAATCAGCAAGTATCTAGTTTAGAATTACCTTTGAAAATATAGCTAGTGATAGCAATCAACCCACTCTAAAAATCAAAAATGTGGCAATAACAGAAAATGGAGGTATAATAAGAGAAAATGATTATTACGGTTGGTGCATCATAGGGAGATACTAGTGGAGAAAAATCACATTTTAATATATAAAAGCCAAGCAGTATAAAATAAAAATAATCAAAGTGTGTATAATTTCTTTAAATTTTCATTCATGTCTTGAGGATGGGGATTTTCCAATATGTTTATGCTAGTAAACAGCATAACTTAAAGGGACAATTTCCAAGAAAAATAAAAAATTCTTATAGAACTGTGGAAAGGCCAAAATTTTTCAAAACATTTACTCTATTCAGGCCTGCTATATATTTCCATAGGCAATGGCTTTGACAGAATTTTCTCACACTATCACGTACACCTACATTTAGGGTGACCAGACAGCAAATGTGAAAAATCTGGACAGGGAGTGGGGGGTAATAGGAGCCTATATAAGAAAAAGACCCCAAAATTGGGACTGTCCCTATAAAATGAGGACATCTCGTCACCCTACGCACATTTCACATTAATAAAACCCATTTTGTGTTCAAACTTAACAAAAAGCAGACTCAGATGGCTAAAATATATTATTTGCACACCCAAGTGAGAAGTTAAATGGAGGAAGAGTTGAAATATTGAATCAAAATATTGAACCAGCAAAGCAGTAGGGAAAGAAGTAGCCCAACAAGTGACATATACCAGAGGTTTTCAACTGTGATCCGTAGACCCCTGGGGATCTGCAGACTATGTCTAAAATTTCCAAAGGGATCCACACCTCAATTTGAAATTTTTTAGGGGTCCACAAATGAAAAAAGGTTGAAAACCACTGACATATACAAAATGAGCACATTTTCACCTATTAGGAACAGCATGAAATAATCAATGTAGCCATGCACTATTAACTATGTCTGAAAGATGCTTCAGTTTTGTCAACATGAAACCTTTTTTTTTTTCTCTCTAAGATTGTATACGTTAAATGCTGTTGGAAAAAAAGTTCTTTTCTGCAGAACAAAGATCTAATCCAATGCAACATTTATGCACGTGCATAAAATATGTATATAAATGTTTTGCTAGATGGAACCAAGTGCTTAATTTGTGCCAGGGTTTGCCAGGGATGAGCCCTGGCACCTCTAGGTTTGCCACATCAATTTGGAAAGTAAAAAATTGCTTGAGCCACAGCACCTAATTGATTGACCCCAGCACCTCTTTCATTACAAATTAAGTACTGATGGAACCTAAATGGCAGTGAAAAAAATACAGCTCCTTGGAGTTACAAATTGACATTAAGAGTATACAGTCAGTCAAGTATCTGTTGGCATGAATCTCAAAATCTGTGCATTTCAATTATTCACGCTGTGCTAAGGCAATCAAAGTCTGACTATGTTTCTTTTGAAAGGGATTAGTGTTAAGAATGCAGTAACAATATAATAGCAGCATTGGTTTAGATGATTTTAAGCAGCAACTTATTTTTTTATAAGTCTGAAATATTAATCATAGTATATGGCAATTACTCATATAAAGCAAACCTGACACTGGCCAATTATTAATATAGAGCAAACCTGACACTAAACATTCTGAGTAGTTTGTAGAGAAAGAGTGTCTACATTCTAAAATTAAATTTAGATTTCTAAACAGAAATTTTTTCAATTGTATTTGCAGGGAGAACTATAGATATTCATACTGCACATTTGCAGATGCACAGCCAATCTGGGATGTATGATATGATTACACCCTCATAATGCCAACAGATAGTGTGACCCAGAATGTATCTGCAAAAGGTGTGGAATGTGGGTGTACAATTAGATATGCAAAGAGAATTCCAAATGAAATGAAGTAATTGAACAAATCCCAAATAATAAGCAAAAGAACTTATGGATTCTGTACTATTCAACAGAAAATCTGGGTAAACAATGTGCAGCTAATTGGAGAAAAACAACCAGTTTTTGCTAATTATCTGCAGATAGACTGATTTTTACAAATTGGCTTTTTATTTACAATTGTTTAATGAACACGTCATGAGAATGTATTTCACCATACAGATTGTTCTGGAACTATTTACTTTGACTGTGTCTTGCCAATTCACCATGTGAATAACGTTTCACTGTTGTTATTAATCAAGTTGTGTGATTGGTCACATGGTATTTTCTTGTTCTTGATTGGAAGACTAATTTTTTTAAAAAATACATATACACACAGGAAAAGGGAAATCAGAGGTTCAAGATGGCTGTGGGAACACTTAAGGGGCAAGCCTGCACGAGAAAATAAATATTTGCATGGGTATTTGCAAGATTTTTCACTTCTCATTTGAATACAAATTAAGTAAATTCGTGTTTTTTTCATATACACTTTCTGCTATAGCAGCAGAGAAAGAAAAAAAGTGTTCATTAAGCATCTGATTATACTGTCTGAAAATGTACATGTGCATAATAAACATTGTTGAAAGTCCTATAGGGAGTGATGTCAATAAAAGAAAAAGGAAAACTAAACTATTGCACCATTTGTGAATTGCTCAATCATTGATTGCCTATGAATGTCCTTTATAAATCCTCTTAAGATCAGTTGACTTAAGGCAAAGAGTTTAATGTAACTACAAGAAATAGTGCTAGGTAAAATTGAGTTCTGGGTTTTATTATCTTGATTCAAGTTATACAAGAGCAACAAGGTTGATAATCTTCCCCCCCACACCAGCATTTTTAATAGGTAAATTATGCACCAGATCTCTAATAAGGCTGAGTAAAATAATTCCTTTTCTTTACTGAGGAAGAAAAGACTTAAACATTCTGGGGGAAAAGAGGAAACAAACACACATATTCAAAGTGCATTGATGTGTTACATAAAATAAGAACTGTTTGCATTTGTTGCTGTTGATTTATTATTTCCCAAGCAGTCTTAGGACACAATTCTGCACTCCTTTCTTAGTTAGACTTCCCACTGCAGACAAGAGGAATTCTGCCTGAGAAAGGAGTGCAGGATCACACCAGTAATATCCCTATAATGTTGATAAGTAATATTTACATTGGTGTACTTAAAGTATCTATTTTGGATCATCAGTGTCTGCTGTAGTATGTGCACATTTAAAAACTGCATTTATCAAAAAGTGCCTTTTGCCTGGTAACAATTAACTTGTCCTTTTGATAAATGATTCAATCATATATCAACGAAGATTATAGTATATTTTAATAAATGCAAACAAACATTGTACATCAGCTGGGTGGCAAGAAAATCATCTTTGATTGGATCAATACATTTGTACTTACATTTGACAATGTAAGCAAGTTGCATGGCCAGGGTTCTTTATTGTACTTGCCAGATGTGACGACAATAGCGTTAAAAGTAACATTAAAAATGCAATTTTTAATCATCAGTCAGATAACTATTAGCCTACTAAGACTTTCCACTTGTAGCTGCATCATACTTAGAGGCATTTTGCAGCATAAGAATTAACAATACATAATAAACTAATATAATAAATCCCTCCTCAAGACCTACTTCTGACATGAAATCTATGGGGGCTAGATTCTGACCCACTCATTCATGTTGAGAAGTTTAATTAAAATAAATTAGAGTAATGTATCTGTAGAGAAATGAAACACTCAGGAGAGATAAGTATAACACTAGGGCACTGATTTTGATACTCTTATTAATGCAGGGCAACATCTAACTCCACAAGTACTCCTGTTGATTTCAATGGCACCATTCATGGAGTGGATACTATTCCAAGGGAGAAAAGGTATCAGAATATGTCCTTAAGTTTAAAAAAAAAATTACAAATAAAACAAGAGTAAAACCAAATATGCTTATCTTGTGGATCAAACAAAAACACATGGAAGGAAGTAAATGTTATAGCCTTATTCACAGACATTGCTTTTCTTGAGGGCCAAATTATGAGCTGCTTACTCACACTGGCACTCGTTTACTCACACAAGTAGCCCCACTGACTTCAATTTATAGAAGAGTTTGCAGAAAATGTTGAAAGTTGTGAAATGTCTATTTTCTGCAAAAATCATAATTTGGCAGGTGCTGTGTAATATAGCCAGTGCTGATGAAAATAATCTTAATTGAAAATATTAGTGATAATTTTCCTTGGCTGGAGTTCATTACCATTATTCACTTTAAGTGGGCTTTCTGCCCTGTGCCACCGACAAGAACCACATTAGTTATCTCCTTTTATAACTTCTAAAGTGGCTTTACATAAAATTTATGAACCTTGACTGCCTATTTCTACCACCACACACTCATTCTTTTAGGAGGTAAATATAAGATGTCGTTGGCAGATTTAAGTCCTATTCAATCTTATTCAAGCTGGGTAGTACCATAACAAAAAGTGCCCCATTTAACTCAGTGGTGCTACTCAAATAGTGAAGTGTTATGCAGCATGAGTAAGGATGTTGAAAAATGAACCCAAAGAGAAAAGTGGCCAAACGTATAGTGAAAGTAAACTATCAGTAAGCAGATACGAGAGTGGCTTGAATTGTGTGCTGATGTTTGGACTCTTTGTTGCTTATGAGCTACTCTGGACTTCTAAGAATTATGTTTAAACAAGAGTTTCAGAATGTTGTAATATGATGTACACCATCCCCATTTCCACATGGCTATTCTTCACTTAGCTTTTTATCCCTTGAGATGCAGGGCTTGTCTACATGGTGAGTTTAGACTATGCTTCACTACAGAGCTTATAGTAATGCATCTGAAGAAGTGAGGTTTTTACCCACGAAAGCTTATGCCTAAATAAATCTGTTAGTTTTTAAGGTGCCACCAGACTTCTTGTTGTTCCTATGGGATATTACTGCAGAGCAAGCTACTCGCATCCTGTGACAGTAAACCCACAGATTATCCCTCCAGCAGCTGCTAAGCACCCTCTGAAATCAAAAGAAGTAGAGCCAACTCAGCACCTTTCAGGATCAAGTCCATTAGATATTTGCAGATTTGGAAGAGAAGTGAGAATATGTTCAGAAACTACTCGCACCTTCTCATTCTCTTGCTATGAGGTGCATTTCATTTTAGAGAAAATCAGGTCACAAAACTGCACAATAGCTGACCTGCCTACACAAAGATGAATATCAGACAGAGAGATCTAAACTTGTAAAGAAAGTCTAAGTGTTTTTTCCCCACACAACTTTCATATAAAAAAATATGAAGAACTTTCATACATAAAAGATGAAGGAATAATAAAGGGCTAAAAAAAGGTGGATGTTGACCATACTAGAAGCATTTTATGAAATATTCTAATTACTAGCCTCAGTCATGCTAATGTAAGTACTACCTCACTGCAACAATGATTCTGAATTATTTGGTTATATTTCAGAAAAAGTAATTAAGATTTAATGTATAATCTGATTATTCATTCATGAGTCTTGATTAAATATAATTTTTATTTTAATTCCTTTGTGACATGAAGGACTCAGGCAACAGTGTGGAGATTTTCTTCATGCTCCCTTTACAGCCAACTGATACATTAAAACTGGGAAGAAGTTTGTCGTAAAAGAAGACTGGTACAGTAATGAGTGTGTTTGGGGGGGTTCATATTTGCTGAGGTTTTTGTTTTTTGGGCTGCCTGAGACGCTTTGTATTCATACATCCATGGCTGTGAATAATGAGGCGCGGGTAAACTGGTTTGTGAAAATATAAAATAAAAACTCCCACCCCATATTTCACCTGAACCTATACCCATTCCCCAAAGAGAACTTTATATTTTGAAGATTGAGAAAATTCAATTAAAAATTCTTCTCCAATCTCTCTCTCCTTGCCTTGAATTCAGGGAACTTTGAAGGACAAACCACTCAATGCCATCTAAATGTAATAATCTTTTCTGCTCTCATGTTATTTAATCAAGCAGAAACCTGCACTGACAGCCTGGTTGCATGAGCAAAGGGAAACAGTGCCCATATAAGCTATGACCTGTGTTATACAGGAGGTCAGACTAGATGATCATAACAGTCCCTTCTGGCCCTGGAATCTATGAATATGTGAAATGACTCAGTCTTCTGTTTCCTATTTCACTGTTCCAGCTCTGTTGTCAAACACTTTAAGGAGGGGGTGCAAATGTGTCTGTAATTTCCCCTTGCAATGCTACCAAACTGCAGTCACATACCTCCATTTTGCCATGAGTCTGCTTCCCTATGGAAATCAGCTTCTGGGAAATGAGATATTACATTCCTACTGTAACACACATTTATAAGAAATTGAACTTTTCTTAGTCAAGATTTTTAGAACAAAAGTTGCCCATCAAATATTTCTCCAAAATTATGCATACAAATGGGACTTCAGCATACAAAGGTCAATGAAAACAAGGGAAATGTTCACAGGATTGGAGCCTATATGGGGGAAATACACCTATTTGTCACTCATATTGAGTGGTGTAGAAAAAGTTGTAGAGACATACAGGTGTTTATTTTTACCTAATTTGAAAATGAAGTGCACAATAGAGCTGGTTAGGAATTCCACTCCCATCCCCAGAAAATTTCAACAAGGTGTGTGTCAGGTTGGCAGGGGGTAAACCAGAATTGTCATCACTGTTTTCAGGTTTCTGTAGAAAAACTAAATATTTTTGGGTTTTCAATAACCAAAACCCATCTTTGTTGTTTTTCGGCAGAAATGAACTGCATTTTTCCAGTTTTAAAATGAAAATATATGATTTAAAAAAAACTTTTGACGTTTCAACAAAAAACTGAATATTTTCAATGAAATTGCAATATTTTCATGAAAATTTCAGTTTTGTCACAAAGCTATTTCTGCCAAAACAACTTTTGATGGAACATTTTTGACCACCTATGTTGAATATGCCTTGTTTTATTATATATAAAGTAGCTTAGAAGACTTGGACCTTACAATCTCAAATGCCACTTTCTTTGATGTTCAAAGAAGATGCTCTATGAAGACAGAGCTAGTTATAGCCATAAAGATAGCTCAGTTTTACATGGGCCCTGAATGTGGCCTCTAAATTAAGGTTCCCCAAATCTCCGATTTCAGTATGCAAACCCAATTTCTTGACCATGAAAAAAACTTAAAGGCTACTTTTGAAATATAACCTAAGTCATAACAATAATCATACTTTACCTACATGTGTGTTTGGATTGGGAAACAAGAATCTGATCATTAATTAAGAGGGTTAGCGTTAAGAAGGTGTACAGTTCTAAACTTATCCATTAAAATGGCTAAAACATGGGCATTTTAATACTGTTCATATTAAAAGTTTATAAATTTCATATGGTGTTTTTTTTCCATTTTTGCAGTTCTGTATTTAAAAACAACAGTTTGTAAGAATATAGGTATGGCAATATATCAATAGTGTAAACAGACCAAATGCTATCAATAAGTGATCTTAATATTCAGAGATATCCCACTGATTAATCATAATTCAAAGGGTTCTCACAGGTGCATTTCATGGGCTGTGACCCTGAAGTAAAAGGAATAATAATACTCTCACTCTCTCTCTTGCAAACCTCCCCGGACACACAATTGGTTATTATAAAATTGTCAAGCCTGCTGGCAGAATGGAGACCTAATGAGAAATTGGGAATGCAGGGGTTTCTGGATGATTTATCATCGGTGTCCTTTCTAAAGTGAGATAAAATGCCTGCAGAGATATGCAGCCCACTGGCTGACCTTGCTGAGATATGTCATAAGAGCAACAGGACCATGAAGCAAACTCTCAAAAGCGTACAAGTCATGTATTTATGATGTGCTTGACCTTACTGAATAGAAAAATGGTTAGCTACAATTGTTGTTGTTCCCTGAGAATAAGAGTAAATTGGAGATAGTGAAGGACTATAAAGTATTCAAAACTGTTGATATATGTAATCCATGAGCTAGTTTCTATTACAGAGAAGACTTCCGCAATGGGTGGTGAAGAGTAAATCTAATCTTAACAGGCTTATTTCTTTATTGCTTAAATCAAGTTAACACAGAAAAAATATAGAAAAGACTTAATGCAGGAACACTGAGTCTGTGGGCTTATCCATTCTTACTGGAGTCACTGGAAGCTTGGCACCCCAATAGAATTAGACCCTGGTGTATTGATCAGTCAATGTACTAGGTTCGTGATCTGGTAACAGACATAATTCCCATTTGGTATGATGTTCGATTTACAACTATAAACTCAGGCTATAATGATTGCATTATAACAATTATCTTCTTACTTCTTAGTATGGAATATGTTTATTTAGCTATATTGTATTTAGCTATCTATATCACAATTTGGAAGTAAAAATGCAGACTTAAGTTTATTTAAGTAAAGCAGATGCCACATTTCAATAGCGTGTTGCTGGTAAATGATGTTTTACAAATATCTTTTGGGTTTGCTAACAAAATGGTATTTTATGTCAAATTAAAAACACTGAATAAAATCATAATGCAGTATTGCATGACATATTGCATTTTCAAACTGCTTGTTATAGGAGACATAGGGAACCACTTTTCACTATAAACTTCAAAATAAATCAGGCAAACATAACAGTTCAAAATTGAATCCATACTGCAGTTTATATTCAAATCCAACACTTTAAGTGAACACAAAAAGGAAATCTCTCCTTATAGAATACACTGTTAGTGCATATTGTCACTGGTAGCAGCACTGTCAATGCTGAAGCCAACTCAGTATGACACTACAGGCAGGTTGGCTTGTGGAGAGTCCAATTTTCAAAGAGTCTAAAAACAGGATAGACATATACTATCTGGATTCTAGAAAATGCATTTTGGTGCTCAAGTGTCCAATCCAAAGCTTAAAGGAAACAATGACAGTCTTTCCACTGATTTCAAAAGGCTTTGGATCAGGCTCTGATCTGAATATCTATATTTAGGTAACTGTTTGAGCGACCCATGTTTGAAAACTGGGCTCCGGGTGTAATTTTCCTTTTAATTTGTGCGACGTTTAAGGAAACATACGTTTCATGAAACAGGTCCACTATGTCAGAAAACTTCTAACTGTTTTAAGAAAAAGACAGTATCAATGGCAAAATACCCTATTTCAACTGCACAAAGTCATTAGAGAGGAGATGAACCAGCTGTCTCCCATCTGTAACAGGAATAGGCAGCAGTGATCCTACCAGCATTGAGGCCCTATACTATACTATAAGAGAGGGCTCCAACTTTTTTGCCCCCTGAGGAGGCAAATTTTCATTTGAGAGAGGTACGTTTATCAGGCTGTAGTCTCCCCTTCCAAGATGTACCACATGTTAATTAATGGGGGAGGGGATAGGAGGGTGAGGATAGCATTCTGAAGGGACCCCACAGTTGAACATTTCAAAAACTAAAAGTGGTTGGAGTTTTGGGCAATGATTCAGAAGAGTACTTATTTTATCTGAAGCGCTTCACCTAGCCATGATTATAATTACAACTGCAATGATTTTTTTTTAAATCCTTCAGGAATACGTTTACAATACCACCACAGATATTAACACTGTTACATTCAAATCTTATACAAATTCATTCATAAATCCTTTTATTATATATTGATCGAGAATGTGCAACTTTTCAACACCTACATTATAGATTGTACATGAAAAACAGCTCTGTACAGTTGGTAGCCTTGATTAGGCAAAATATTTTCCCAAGACAGCATATTTCCATAATGCATTCTTATGCTTCTCATTTCTCCATCAGTACTATGCAGTGAATTATTAGAAGTATTTGTAGCAAGCAAACCCCAAGTAAGGCCACATTTCCTTGCAAATCCAGGCAATTTTTTAAAGTACTTCATCACAATAACTCCCCATACCCCTTTTTCCTCTGATAACTAGCTTGTGGAAACAGATATAGTTCATAATGTAAACATACATATTCACAATTAATATTTTATATAAGTATTCTGACATTTAAATTCACATTAAATTCAAGGGTTATTAGCAACAACAACTATCAGCATGTATATATTCTGCAATTAGCCAGAACATACATTGCTTTTCCTTTTCAAACTCTCAAAGTTAACAAGCAATACCGTTTATACATTATTAATGAAACAGCCACAACAACACTGACAAATTGAGTAAGACAGATTAGCTACTGTATCATCACATTAAAAATATAATATATAAATTGAAAAATGGGCTATCCTCCATTGGCATAAGCAGATACAACTCCACTGAAGTCAAAAGTATTGCACTAGCTTTTACCAGGCCCTACATTTTCAAAGCAATTCTCAAATGCAAGACACTATATGTTATATTAGAGAGACAAAGATAATTTAGTAGCATAGAGCCATGTTTATTGGAAGGTTTTGGAGGACGTCTAAAGTCTCAGATAACAAAATGCAGTACAAAATGGGAGTTAAGCAGTCAACTACATCAAGTTCCAGTTCATCCTCCTCCCCCCGGGATAGGATGAAAATACCAGGGTTATCTGCACACAGTGCAATTCCATGCACATAACTAAATCTCCCAGCTAACCAAAGCTCAGCTAACTTGGGGTGCGGGGGGGAGGCATTAAGTAAGGTTTTAACGTAAAGTTAAGGGATAATCAGAAAGAGTACAATAGGAAGGCAGAAAAACTCGAGGGAAACAACAATGAAGCAGAGGAGAAGGGTATGTTTCTACTAAGTGAAAGTGAATGAATGTGTAAACTTCAAGTTATACATATTTACCTTTTTTCTATTTAATTTCATTTAGTTTCTTATACACCCATCACTAAGGTATCTGAATAAAACTCATATGAATATTGAATTTATTTTCAAACTCAAGCTGTGATTTCAGACTTGGTGTAGGGCTGATTAACTCTAGAATTTACCTTGCAGCAGTCCTCTCACACTGCCAGGGGTTGTGGGGTAGGGTGGTTTTTTTTGGGGGGGGGGTATTTGTTTTTGTTTAATTCCTTGAATCAATCATATTTGATATTAATTATTGTTATTTTTACCATGGAAGTAACCCGAGGCCACAACTGAAATTAGGGTCCCATTGCTCTAAGTGCTGTAAAAATGCATAGATAGTTCTTGCCCTGAAGAGTTTAGAATCTAAATAAGAGACAACAGATAGAAGCTGGGAGGGGGAAAAAATGAGAAATAGAAGTGAAATGACTCGTCCAAGGTCAATGGCAGAGCCAAGAACAGAATCAAGGCCTCCTGAATCTCAGTTCAGTGTCCTATCAAGTGGACCATGAAGAAATATACCAACTATGATGCTCAGCTTATATCTTATTCTCCAGAATCTCAATAGATTTTCAGTAGAAGTTTATGGTAAAAAAGGATGGTGCAGAGTCAGAAGCCAAAGGGTTAGCACAAATCACTTAAAAAAATTTGAAGCTCCTTTGACAGGCGTAGCACCACAAAGCATGTCAATCTTAGAACATTTACATTTGCCAGACTGTCAGATGAAGCTGTCCACAAACCCTATTGTGTAAGGGCCAAGTTTTGAACCCCTTACATTAAGGAGTAGTTACTCAAAGGGCTATCATACTGAATTCAATGGAACGTATTGAATGGTGAGGACATATTCATTTTGGCTATAGAAAGACCACCCTTTTTTTAGTCTATGTTGCAAGAGCCAAGCAGAAATATGCTAACCAAGTGTATACTGCACAGACAGGATTCTCAAAAAACAAGAAAATATTTTGTAGCACAGAGTCAATCTAATAGATTGACAGTTGTCACTTACGTGTTCATAAAACAAAATAGAACTATTCTAAAAAATAAATCCCAACAGAAATTAAAAGACCTAACCAAAACAACAACAAAAAATGCCTAGAGACAAAAGATGGAATGGAGGTAATATCTTTCATTGGACCAACTTTTATTGGTGAAAGAAACAAGCTTTCGGGCTACCCAGAGCTCTTCTTCAGGTCTGGAAAAGTTACTTAGAGGGTATGTCTATGCTGCCATTGAACACCAGCAGCTGGCCCATGCCAGCTGAGTCAGGCTTGTGGGGCTCGGGCTACGGGGATGTTTAATTGTGGGTTAGATGTTTGGGTGCAGGCTGGAGCCTGGGCTCTGGGATCCCATGAAGGGAGACCAACATGGCTATAAACAAAAATGTCTAAATCATGCTTTCCTCATTCAACCTTTACTAACTGTGGCAAGAATGAATAATCCCTAGCACTCTAAGTCTATGCCTGGATATGGGTCTCCCAAAATATTAGTTGCATTGTCAATGTCACAGGAAACAATTAAATAGAGAAAACAAGTGATAGGTTGCCTCAACATGCTCTTGGGGGTGCTTTAATATTCCCCTTTTCTAACATATAACAGTAGGTCAATTGGCTTCCCTTGAGGAAAAAAGAAAAAGCCACAGATTCAATATGGTATTCTGTTCAGTGAAAGATAACATTGTTTCAGATTTATTTTAAACAGGTTGTTTCTTTGTTGTAATATTATTTCCCCAGTGCTGTCAGCTGAGTGTTAAAGGACT
The DNA here is from genome assembly GCF_002925995.2 of Terrapene triunguis. Lineage (NCBI taxonomy): Eukaryota > Metazoa > Chordata > Testudines > Emydidae > Terrapene > Terrapene triunguis. The sequence goes on from NW_020664409.1 coordinate 21,153,420, forward strand.
AGTAATATTTAATTGACCTACTGTATGGCAACAACAGCACACTTTCAGCTGAAAGACCATGGGGAAAATTACAGGCTGGTTGACAGTAAGGGAATAACATTTCAATTAAAAAAAATGGTTATATTTACAGATGGCTGCACCTGAAGTACTCTTACATAATACCTGAACTGTAAGCACATGGCAATTCATGCAAAAACTCTTATAGTTCATGAGCATGATACTGGTCAACTAATATCTTGAAAGCTTTATTAATAATAGTGCTGTATAAAAAGGTTTTCCACTGGGATAAATATTAACAAGAAAACTGTGTTTTATTTAAAGTTACAGAATTTAAGAGTATAAGGGTACGTCTTCACTACCCGCCATATCGGCGGGTAGCAATCGATTTATCCGGGATTGATATATTGCGTCTCGTTAAGACGCGATATATCGATCCCCGAACGTGCTCTCCGTCGACTCTGGAACTCCACCAGAGTGAGCGGCGGTAGCACAGTCGACAGGGGAGCTGCGGCCGTCGATCCCGCGCCGTGTAGACCCCAGGTAATTCGATCCAAGATACTTCGACTTCAGCTATGCTATTCGTGTAGCTGAAGTTGCGTATCTTGGATCGATTCTCCCCTCCTCCCCAGTGTAGACCAGGCCTGAATGAAGAGAGATAGGAAATTGTCAATTAAGTAATTTAGTGTGCTGTGAAAGTTACATATATTACCTGAGATTTCTAGATACACAGTATGTCAGGACATATATGAACTTATTCATGTAAGTCGGCACAGTCTGCAGAGCATGTTTCTGTACTCCATATTGTTCTGTACATCTGCTGCCAGAAATGGCCATCACTTTAAGAATTCATCTCTTGGTGCAAAATAAAGCATTAACTTGCTCTTAAGAGCAGAAGAGGTACCATGGGAAACTTTAAAAAACATTTTAAGTAGACATTATGTCTGACATTTAAAATGCTCATCATTTCCTGTTATTGCCCTTCCTGAAGTTCTAAACTCCTCTTGTGACATCACCACAATCTCCACAGTAGTTCAGTAGGGTTATCACAACATAGAATAAGTTACTTCTTTATATCTTTATAAGAAATAAGAAACAGCAGTAGAAAAGTATTTATGAAACAAAGATTGTTTTTTCATACAAATATTTAATAAGAAAAAAAGGGAAAAGCTGTACCTAAAATATTTCACACAATTGCTTTGAAAAAAGAAGCTGTTTAAGAATGATTCCTTTTGCGTTGTCCTTTATTATTCACTCTTATTAAGTGAGTAGTGCTCGACAGATAATCTGCCTCAAAGATTAAAAGATTTAAAGTCTTGTTGGTTCACAGTTGGTCATTTGGGGCTGTTGGGATTAAGCCACCACAACAATGACTCAGATTTCAAACCCACTATAGAAACTGCAATATCAATAGTGTAGCTGTTTCACAGAACCATCCTAGTTGGGGTAGAGCTTCTTCAACATCTGCAGTTCTTCATTGGCGGAAATCCACCAGGCCACCACCAAGGAACTTCTTTCTGTTTAAAAGTATCGATGTTCCAATATCTTCTTATTAAATCCTTTTTGTCTCAGATGCTCCTAAAAGCACCAACTCAAACAGGGGAACCCTGGTGGCAGCAGGTGTAGTAGTATAGCCACTTTACTAATACTACCTAGTTTCTAGAGTGTAGCTGACAGGAAGGACATTCCTATAAGCAACTAACGGCCAGCTGACTCTGCTGGTCAGTATTGTATGGCCAAATTCCTGCAGCAGTATTTAGAAATGGAATTCTTAAAAGGACTTTGAACCTTGAGAAGGGTTTTCTCATGATTTTGTGCATTACTAATTGTCTCGTTAACAAAAACAGGGAACGTTAATAAGGCTTAAAGCTTGGAAGAGCTGTAATATTTGGATTTCCATGGTAAAGCTATAAAATACAGACAGTGTTAAAAAGAAAAGAGTAGCTGTTGATTTTATTGTGTAATAAAAAATGTTTATATTACCATGACACAATGCTATTTCCTTGACCTTTCACAGTCTAGTGTGCTGTACATTGATCTCTGTCAAGAACATACTATCATGTTTATTGAGATGACCTGGCATTTTAAGGCAATCACTCAGGTTTTTATGGAGATGATCCATAAAAGCCCCATAAAAATTTGCCACTGTAGAATAAGGCAGCCTAGTGGAACCACATTTTGAAGTGCTTTGGAAACATTACAAAATGTTTTTCAACATAGTCAAACAATTTTCATGGAATTAAGGCATGATGCAATAAACCTATAACATTGACCTCTCTGACAATGCAGGATGATTTCCTACATCGCATTGCTCCCTATAGATATGATGAACTGGTTAGTCCATTCCAACTCTTGTTCTCAAGTGATGGGATGTGCACCACTTCCCAAGGAATAACATTCTGCAGCCTGATAGATCTCCTTGTCAGGATATGAATACAGAACACTTTCATTCTTACTAATTGACTATGAGTTAACAATATCTTCTATCTGTATAGAGGGGTAGTCATCTTGGTATTCTTTACAACCACAATATATGAAGTCATTTCAGACTCACTAGTCACTTGACTTTGAAAGTCTCTGGATAGGGATGTAAAGTTAGACTGGATTCCTTTCTATGCCCCACTGTAAGCTGCTAAATCATTATTCTTTGGGTTGTTATGTCTGGGTCATCTTGCAATGTCATCAGAGTGTCTTCTAGTCTCTTTTTTCAGGCCATCTCCTTCTTAATAGTCTTTTTAATCTCATCAATTTCTGTCTGATTGCAGGTCTGTATCCTATATGCTACGTAGCTTTCTCTCACTACTTCACAGTGTTCAGGGCCCCATTACCTATATACATAAGCCCAATTATCTGCTCAAGGTCACTCTGACCCATGATATCCACTTTCCTTTACCTGGGTCCAGGTGGGAGACCCCAGGTCCAGTCCTTCTGCTCCAATCACTAGTATTTAACCCACAGTAAAACAGCTTCAATAGGAGAGATTGAGGGAACCCCCCCCCCAATCAGAATATCCCATAGCTCAGTGGTTAAAGCACTCTCCTCAGGGGTGGGAGAGACCCTGTTCAAATCGTCTCCCTGCCTCTGGCGGGGGAGGGTGATTGAACTTGGGTCTCCCACATCCCAGGCAAGTGAGCTAACCACTGGGCTAAGAATTATAAAATGGGCTCCTCCTCCTCCTGCCCCCACAGTTTGTGTGAAGTGAGGTAGGCACTTAACTCATTCCCTCAAGAAGTGGTTTAAGCACCTAATCTACTTGGTGTTCCCATTCATGGATCGCTAGCAGAGAGAGGTACCTCCCTGCAGTCTGGACTTAGTCATCTATCTCCATGATGGAGTAGGGCTTAGGATACACCCCAGTCATTACATCTGTCTTTGGCTAGCTTAGGCAGCTCCCTGTCTAGCTTGCTGGCTTTTGTGGATTCCATTCTTAGGTATTTATCTCCTCGCCATTCACTGTATAGGGAGCCTATACCTAACTCAGACTTTGTTGATTTCTGTGTTGTTTCTAGGTACTTAGAAGTTAGGTGGTCAGCATTGCAACACTTAAGTCTCTTTGTGATTTTACCCTGTATCCCCGGTCACAGGGAAGAAACCCAATTGTACAGTTGGGCGGGCATGTTGATAAGCAGTTGGCACAGATAGACTTGGATCTGGGTAGGACATCCCAAGAGTGTGAAAATTCTGAAATTCTACCCCAGGAGAGTAAAGGCACAAAGACTGCCATGTGTGGAGGTGCACTCAGATACCAGAAAGGGGACAAAAGTGCAGCTAGCCACGTAACTGTGACATATACCATTAGTACTCTACTATGTTACCTTTAGAACTCAAAAGCCCCTATACATACATTCCTCAGTCTCTTTATCCACAGTTTACCCTCAGTGTAACTTTAAGTGGTACAATCTGATCAGACACTTAGAGGTTGTTTTTATCCAAAGGTAGGATAGGAAGGAAAAAGATTAAAAATGTTGTGGTTTCTCACTCACTTCAGAAGGAGTAAACGCTCAATGGAAGACTGACCTGAAGCAGCATGGTTCCATGGGGAAAGCTTGAACCCATGACATGCGAGTGGGTTCAAAATATATCCAACTTTGCATACTTTAAAATATATCATGAGAAAATATGACTGAATACTATCTTTACCAAAGTACACTAGCGTCCTAAAATCCCTGATTGATCACTTGTAAGCCTAATTCTCCAGTACTTTGCATCTTGGGATGTCATTTATCTGAGTGCAGAGTGAGTACACATTTAGTGTTTTACACTCATTTTGTACAGGTGTAAGTGACGGCATAAGGTAGGCTCAGAATTAGTCTAGGGTGAGCAAGCAAATAGCTATAATCTGTCTTTCATCTGTAACGCTTAAACCCCAACATGCTAACCAGCAGCAACAAAAAAGGGAAAATCTTAATATATTCAAAAAGTACTACTTTCTGAAATGTAAGTTGGCTTCTCAGCCTCTTGCATAATATGGAACAAATGTTCACTGCCAACCAAGATAAGCATTCAAGTTCAGGTGAGATGCTTTATAACTATAAATGCATTATATAGGTGGGTTAGATGTGTTTTCACAATATGTATATTTTGCAGTCTTGGGAGGAAACAAAGGTGGTGCAATATATACATATTTGAATGTTCCAGCTTCAGTTTGACACCATATTTATACCAACCCTTGTGTTTCTAGAAAAAGCTATACTTTAAAGTAGCCTCTTTAGAACAGACAATTAATGGAGCATCATATATTTCACCCAGAAAAAAAGCGGGTCAGTTGTACATTTTCTTTGGATATCATCTATGCTATGGGATAATGAAATAAAGAATGAAAATATTGAGTATGCTCCTGTAATCTTTGCAAGAATGGCAGGTTCCATTCTAGACTGTTGGATTCACAGTCTACTAGAAACAGTTTTGATTGATTTTTTTCTTACTATTCACTATTTCCAGTCCTATACGAATGCTCACCAATTACATAAATGCACACAGACTCACATGTGGGTGAACAAGGGTATAGGAGAGGTACAGGGAGACTTTCCCCTACCACGCAATGCACCCTCATGCAGGGATCAGTCACGCTTGCAGTCCTTTCATATCCTGAGTGGAGTAACTTATCCCTGGCAATGAGAGCTAGAACCCTACTCACTGTAATGGAAGGGGAGAGCTGTCGGAAGAAGGGAAGGCCAGAGTGAAGCATGTTTTTTATCCTACTTAGGAGGAGCGCAGGAGGCACTCCCACTCTGCATGTCAAAAACTCCACTGTGGAGCCTGTCACACACTAAGCACTCCCACCGGGTGGTGCATACTGCCCCCCAGCATGGGGCCCAGAGTATCCTGTTGTTTTCCTGATTCACTGCACCTATTTCTTTGTGTGTTTATCCATTCTCACCCAGACTGATTAAAAACCAAATTACAGTAGGAGTTTGAATGTATTCAGATGAACCAGAAATGTAGGGGGAACCAAACAATTTCAACAGTTACTAGGCAGATGCAAATGTGACAGATCATCAATGAAAGTGCATCTTCACTTAATCTTCCTCTATTAACATTCCAGCCCAGATTCAAAGTATTAAAAGGGTAAAGCACTGACCTGCTTTTCAAATGATTAAGCTGAATCTGTAAGTTGTCATTTGCCTCTGTCTGCTCATCCAGAGATCGCTGTAGCTTTCGAATCTGGTTTAGTGAGTCATCGAGCTGAAAGCAAACAGATCAGATTGGTTTTGAAATATACCACGCACATTTTTACCATGAGTATTATTATAATAGACACAAATAACACCCACTGATATTTGAGGCTATTTTTTTTTAAAGTTACATTTGTGTTTAAGATTTTAATCACATATGTGTTTTATTCTCTCTCTTACACACACACACACACACACACACACACACACACACACAGAGGATCAGGATCCTTTTTCTTAGTAAGGACAGATAAAACTTGACAACATTTAGCAAAAGGCACACTGAGTACAATGTTATTTCCTACACATCATTCACTTTATTTTCTGTGAAATACATGAAATATCCTATTTTCTTAGCTTTTTTGTTAAAGCATTACAAAGTTTTATGGACAATAAGAAATAACCTAGAACATTTATCCTAATTATGTATGAGGATATTTTATCTATCCTTATACAGTTCCCCCAGTTTGTATACTACTGTCAATAAAGTACCTGCCAAGTCAGTGGAAAAGCAATAAATTGCAGTCATGATTTAAAAATAAGGTCACAAGCAGCTTTCTCTGTAGAATTCTAATTTGACTTCTATGAAACTTGTAGAATGAAACCTGATAACAGGTGAAAGTCAACCAACTTCTGGGTGTTGTTACAGACCCACCGAGGCCCAGGCAGCATTTCAGTAAGGGGCTCCCATATGTGTTCTCCCCGAGCCTGTGATAAATCTCCGTGTCCCAAGGCTTTGTGTGCTTGTAGGAAGGAGTCTTGAGGGACTGGAGAATCTATTCATTTTCTCAATTAAACCAAAGAAAAATTAATTGTCTCCCAAGACAACAAAACTTGGCAATCAAGTTTATCTAAAGCTGCACTCTGTGGGAGGAAAAAAGCTTACATTTTTGTTCCTTAAAAATGTGTTCAACTGGGGAAATTTAAAATGGAGGGCACGGGATGACTAATAAAGGCCTGTTGGTGGGTCTATGGATATATAGGTAGCTCTGACACAAATTGCCTTGCACCAAATGGCAGATGCTTGCAGAACAACCTGGTCCAGTTCTAACAAAAATAAATAGGTTACTGTCAAAGTATTTTTTATAAGCCCCAAGGATAAATCATCTTTTTCAAGGATAATTTAGCAGTATCCCAATGGAGTTCATCCCCTCGGCCACTCCCCTGAACCCAGTATTCCCTTAAATCTGCTAGGAACATATTAAATGGGAGGCTTGCAGGCACCCCCAAAGATACCTCCAGATCACAGGCTTGGAAACACAGGCTCCTCCCAGGCTTGCTTGTTTATTTCAGTTTGTACAAGATTTACTAAGCAACCAGCTAGTGCTGCAGGCCCTTATTACACAATTTAATATTCACAGCAAATAACCATCTGCAAAGAAAATAGCCACCTCTATAGAGCATGTAGAACCTTCCAGCCTTCAACTCACACTTTCACCAAAATCCTGGAAAATAGGTGGGCTTTGCAGCATGCTAGCAAGTTAATAGATTTGGGTTCTGATAGCCCAGTGATTCTCAAACTGGGGCCACCGCTTGTGAGGGAAAGCCCCTGGTGGGCCGGGCCGGTTTGTTTACCTGCTGGGTTCGCAGGTTCGGCCGATCACGGCTCCCACTGGCTGTGGTTTGCCGCTCCAGGCCAATGGGGGCTGCGGGAAGCAGTGGCCAGCAAATCCCTTGTCCTGCGCTGCTTCCCGCAGCCCCCATTGGCTAGTGAGAACCACTGTGATAGCCCAATGTAGAGATGCAATTCCAAAAGGCAAAGTCCACTCACACCAGCCAGCCAGCAGCCTCTGCCCTTTTAGACAAGGTAGCTCAGATTTGTTCTCAGCAGAGGCAGTACTGAATGGGAAGAAAAGTGGAGTCTCAGAGTTCGTCTTTACTAAAACATGCTGTAGCATGTTATAGTGTGCTACCCACCATGTTCTAAAATGCTAGTGTGGACTTTAGCATGTACTGAGCTGGTCAAGTCGAAGCTAGTGCGGGAGCCTAGGCTTCAATATAATTAGATTAGCACATGTTAGAGTTGCCTTTGCCTACACTAGCAGTTTAGAATGAACCTGCTGGTCAACACCATTCTAACACCACACCATTTATCCAAAGCCTCAGATGACCAGAGAGATGGTAAACCAAACTCTTTAGGGCTTGATAGGTTAAAACAAATTCCTTGAGCTCAAAATTGGCAAACCTAGAAAGAGTTTTCAGCAAACTCTCTCCCACTCAGGATTTACAGTTTTGGAAAAGAGTCACACTGAATTTTAGGGGGTACACACAGTGCAGCAAAATTTAAGGGACTGTGAAACCACACCTTATAACTTTCCCCAAAAGAGTTGGCAACACTTGTTTTAAGCAATACAATAAGTTTCATTTTAATTCTATTGCTCCACTTATTGTGATCCTCAAAAGTATCTAATCCAGGGGTAGGCAACCTATTGCTGATTTTCAGTGGCACTCACACAGCCCAGGTCCTAGCCACCGGTCCGGGGGGGCTCTGCATTTTAATTTAATTTTAAATGAAGCTTCTTAAACATTTTAAAAACCTTATTTACTTTACATACAATTATAGTTTACTTATATATTATAGACTTATAGAAAGAGACCTTCTAAAAACATTAAAATGTATTACTGGCACGCAAAACCTTAAATTAGAGTGAATAATGAAGACTCGGCACACCACTTCTGAAAGGTTGCCGAGCCCTGAAATCTATCTACAAGAATTATGAGTTACATATAATCTTGGTACCTGAACACTTGATCCAGCAAAAAACTAAAGAATGAGCATAGTCCTATTGATTCCATTAGGACTACACATATGCTGAAAGTTGAGGTTGTGCTAAAGTGCTTTGCTAGATATGGGTCTAAGTACTAGGATCCAAGTACAACTAGAGAATGATATTTTAGGTGTGACTTTGCAGTGTAGTAAGAAGCCTAGTAAATGCTTACCATTACAGATATCCTATTCCTATCAATGGCAGTTACATGCAGATTGGGGCAGTATACGGTCCACTGTGACTGATATTGCTAATCAATAGTTTTCTATTGTAGTGAAAAGTGTTAGGGTGGAGGAGGGAGAGAGAGAAAAAGAAAGAACTCTCTTTCTGAAATGTTAATAGCAATAATCTTAGTTCACAGAATTTCTATGGCAATAATGACTGGCTGTAATTAATGGTACATATCACTTTCAGCTAGCCAACCATTTCATCATCAGGAAATGCTTTGCACTTCATTCACTATATTGTCCTATTCCTATTGTGATCAGTTTATAAAGGCTGCCATCAAATCATGCTCACAGCTCAGTGTTAGTTACCTGAAACATGAGACATTAACACAATGATAACTTGTACATGAAGGAGTCCAAAACAGAGATTAATTTTTCTTTTTTAAGTGATAAGTCTTTGGACTTTCTCAACTATCTTTTATCATGTTCATTTGCCTTTAATAATTGCTTCAATGTCTCAGTTTTACCTTGTTTTCCAGTGAATTCTTTCTGATCAAGGCAGGGCAGCCAAGTTTGTCACTGAGGGACGGGTTTTAATTTTTCCATCTTTGAAAGGTGAAATATTTATTGCATCTTTCATCATTTTGTTTTCTAACATGTATAACTTGTTTCCAGCAAAGTAGGCCAGAATCTTCACTTATTTTTACTTTCTATCTTTGTAGTGACAAGCTACATAATAAAAGGTACTAATGAGATCACTCAGATTAATCATGTTCAAAATTACTTGGTTTAAAGTGGTCCGATTCAACATTCTTACAGCAGAGGAGTTACCTTGTGACTGCTAAGGGGTATGGTTTAACCCCATAGACTTTGGACATCTGATTAAGTCATTTGTGGTCTCTTATTTTACTAAAAATTTACAGAAAGCTCAGCAATACAGAAAACTTTAGAACCAAATTATTTTAAATGACCTCTTTCTATTTTCTTAGATGTCATTTTATTTTGATTAGGTACTTACATTCTCTCTACCTAAATGCCTCCTCCAGTTTCAACTGGATGCAATGTTTTAACTCTGTTTTCAGTCCTAATTTCTTATGTATTGCTGTGTGAAGCTAAACAGCTGTTATTCCATACCTCTATATTTCCATTTACACATCTGTAAAATTGATATACTGTGTTTCATAAGATCTTCAACATTTACTGACATGTATGATTTTGCCACTTTTGCAAGCCTATGGATGTGGCTAAATGGAGATAGAAATAGTGATTTTCTTTTCGGGAAGGGGGCACAGTAAGTCGCATTTCTTGCAGATTAGCATAGTTTTACTACATGCTCTGACTAGTAATTTTTTTTCAACTTCAAGGTATGAATTTAAAAAAAAAACAAAATAAACTATGGCAGTAAAATAAAAAAGCATCTTCTACAATCACACATTCTCTAGCCAATAAAATGATTTCTTCTAAACAGCATTGTTTAACTTAAAAGGAACAATATAAACTTTTTTGGTTGTCACTTATTTCCTATTATAGCCAGTGCTGAATTTTCCATTGGAATGTAGGGTTTTGGGGGAGGAGGAGCTGGACAGAAAATGTATCTGCAATATCAAAAGCTTCCACAGGAAATTTTCATTTTTCCAATGGGAAAACTAAAATGAAATATTTTGTTTTGGGTTGATGTAATGTTGTCCAATTAAAATATAATCATGCAAATCATTATTGCTATCACTGTTATATAATTGCAACAAATCTTATACAAAGCGTAACACATTGACAGAAAGGGTTAAGCAGCTTGCAGGCTGAATGACCCAAAGACATGTTAGAAAGTATGTGAATGTTAATTACGGCCATTCAATACTAGATAGGCTAGAACTTTAAAGTGCAAACCTGTATTGTTAGAGAATTAGAGATTATACTAATTTTGCATATCTTAGATGCTAGCCATGTAAACACACAGTTCCTGTCTGTCACTATAACTATTAATTTGGAGATCAACAGGGAATATTAACATTTAGATTAATCTTGGGTGAAATAATGTAATTGTCTATATTTCTCTTTGAAGTTTATGATAGACTGCCTAATGGGTAAATTGCCCTATGTTAATTTGTGTAACTAATTACTGGTGGTGTTTAGGAAACAGAAGGTTACATCAAAAGCCTATTGTTTACCCAGGACTGTATGGTCAAGTGGATGCTAGAACACTGTATAAAAGACCCTTGGGTCCTGATCCTGTTTATCTCAGTTCTGCTTAAGCTTCATCAGGGGAAGTTTGAGTCACAAGATTGAGATCCCAGTCCTAAGTTGAAACACCCTGAATAGGATATTGGACACTGGACTATAACCTATGGACTAAATTATAAAAGAACTCCTTGCAACTACAAAGCTCACCATCTCTGCTATGAATTTGAACCTCAAGAATTATACTCATGTCTGTATGTATACTGATCTTTTAATCAACGCTCCCTCTTTTCTTTTTTTAATAAATTTTAGTTTAGTTAATAAGAATTGGCTGTAAGCGTGTATTTGGGTAAAATCTGGAATATTCATTAACCTGGGAGGTAATGTGTCCGATCCTTTGGGATTGGTAGAACTTTTTTATATGATGAATAAGATTTTCATTAATCCTCATCATATTTGACATGGGTGTCTAGGTGGAGGCCTGAGACTGGGTTACTTTAAGGGAACTGTGTTGTTGACTTCTAAGTAACCAGTGAGGTATACTAGAAGCTGTTTTGTGCTGTCCTGGTAAATCTAAGTATTGGAATATCCACCAGATTTGGGGATTGCCTGCCCCATTCTGTGCAGTTCACCCTAATTCAGTGACCTCAGCTGGATCCCCTGGGCCGCCAGTCACAGTTGGTTGGACACAAATCAAAATATTTGTGTTTGTTGAACTGACCCACAGCATTTCATTGTGAGTTTGTTCCACCTTAAATTGCTGATGATTTGGCACTCACAACTCAGTCCCATAGCTTTAAAGAACTTGAAGTGACTCCTACATCTGACCTTAAGATCACAGGAGAATATTTCCAAAAGTGGCAGATGAGACCAAATGTGAGCAACCGGTAGTGTCTATTGAGTTTTGTGGTGAAACTGTGTTATGACCCAAAGCCAACATATCTCAGTCTCATTCTTGACTGTACACTGATCTTTCATGACAACTTCAAAAAAGTAGTCTTAAAGATAAGACTCACATAATCATTATTCAAAAGTTAGCAAGAACTAGCTGGGAATCAACTGCTCTGGTGCTATGAACATCAGCCTTGGCCCTGGTGTACTCAGTTGCAGAGTAGTGTGCACCAGTGGGGACAAGAAGCTGTCACACCCAACTTGTGGATAGGCAGATGAATCAAAATCAACAACTCTACTGTTACTTTCTGTACTAGCAAACATTGAACCTCCAAGAGATAGCCCTAGCACCAGAACTTAAATGCGCCAAAGACTAGCCAGAACTTCCCATCAGACAGGTTATGGATAGCATACCTCAACGATGCTTGAAATTGCAAAAACCACTATGGACCACATGTGACCACCTCATGGCTCTGGATCTGGCCAGGGAATGGTAGTGTCTGGACCTCATCTACTGTTCCAAAAAAGTACATTATTACTTATTCAACTAGCCGTCATAACAGTTTTGACCTGCCATGCAGACTTTGGACCACATTGAACAGCATCTGAACAAACTATGGAAGGTGCAGTTAGTTGATGGGTAAGAAGAAAATCAAAGACTCCCCATTTAGCAACTGTAGTGACAACATCCAAACCATCCAGGGACAGCCAATGGTAGTCAGGCTGCATCGCTGCCTGAAGACAGGTCAGAGTGCTGCAGGCAGATCCCTGCTGACCCAGTGGTGGAACACTCCACCACTGCTAGGGCCGTGGGCTGGGAGTCAGTGGAGTTGGGTGGATCCGGATCCCCCTACCCCCTGCCACCCTGGGGTGGCAGTCTCCCCACCTTCAGCCAGGATGCCTGTGTTGTTCTACCATCTGCCCAGCTATGATGCTAGACTGTTTGGTGCTCACCCTTGCCTGAGCCATAGACTGTTTGGTGCTCGACCCTATTTGGGGGCTCGGGATCATAGACTACTGATTGCTCTGCCTGAGGACCAGAGCCTCAGACTGTTTGGTGCCCCACCTCACCTAGGACCTGGGCTCCTAGAATTCTCACTGCTCTGCCCTGTCTGAAGATTTGAGCCCTAGAGACAGCTAACTTCTCCCTTGTATGGACTGCCATTCCAGATCCACAACAGCAGAGACATGGCCTCCCTCAGAGGGAGGTCCACACATGCCTACAAGTTACTAATCATATTTTATCTGAAATAGTTTACAGTGAAGATCAAAATCAAACAAAGATTACCTCTGTTTTACAGATCTTGCTACTCTGATTCCTTGACACTAGGGTTGAAATCCTGGGCTCACTGAAGTCAATGAGAATTCAGCTCTCTCTCTCTCTCTCACCATACAGGTCTTGTTTTCTATACTCCCTTTGGGCCAAATCCTGATCCCAAAGAATTCACTGGGAAAATTCCATAAGAGGGATTTCTTCCTTTAATGGCTGACTCACTGACTGTTCTCAGTTGCTTTCCCTCAAAACCATTCACTCTGAAGAAGAACAAGCTTCTGCCCATTCACTTAAGGCAGTGTTTCCCAAACTTGGGATGCCGCTTGTACAGGAAAAGCCCCTGGCGGGCCAGGCCGGTTTGTTTACCTGCCGTGTCCACAGGTCTGGCCGATCGCAGCTCCTACTGGCCACGGTTCGCTGCTCCAGGCCAATGGGAGCTGCTGGAAGAGGCGTCCAGTACGTCCCTTGGCCCGCGCCACTTCCAGCAGCTCCCATTGACCTGGAGCAGTGAACTGCGGCCAGTGGGAGCTGCGATCAGCCGACCCTGCAGACGGGCAGGTAAACAAACCGGCCCGGCCCGCCAGGGGCTTTCCCTGCACAAGCGGTGGAACAAGTTTGGGAAACACTGACTTAAGGAGTTTGCTTCCTGGGGCCCACAAGACTGTCTAGGAAGAGGAGTTTTCAGAATGGAGCTTCCAAATTCCATGAAAGTCACCATTAGTGGTCTGCATACATCTTTAATAAAGGAAGATAGTGTCCATTTTGCAGAAAGTGTGGTAGTGTTTCTGATCAGGGAACATTGCCTCAGAGCCAGGAAGCCTATCATCCCAGCACTCTAAAAAGCTGAAAGTGGTACTATGGTGATTAACACAGAGCACCATGACGACAGCCAGGTTATTTTTGAGCAATGCTGTCGGACAGTGGCACAGTAACAGAGACTTATCCTCTGAGATCAGAGAGAGCACTTATCACTTTGCAGGACTAGACAGAGAAAATAACTAAAATACATTTTTGCAAATGGATGGCAAACAAATGCAGACTACACGTGTTTTTTTTAAACCTAAGCTGCATGTATCCAGTGAAAAGCTTATGGCATCAATGAGAGAACTGTAAAAACATGCTGGCTGATTATTTCCTTTCTGATCTGGCTTAGAGGGAAAATGAAGGCATCTGTAAAAACAATATATAATGAAAGAAAGGGGAGGTTGTTAGTAATGAATATAAACCAGAAGCTAAGAACTGTAGAAAACCAATAAAGGAAGCAAAGGGACACAAAGAGAACTCTATGGACAATAAGGAGGAGTATTTTAAATATATTAAAACAAAAATAATCCTAACAGTGGTATTGGTTCATTACTAGATGGTAATGGGAAAATTAATAATGCAGAAAAGGTAGGATTGTTCAGTAAGTATTCTGTTCTGTATTTGGAGAAAAAACAGATGATATAGTCATATGATAATGACAACATTCTTTCCATTCCAATAGTATCTCAGGAGGATGTTAAATAGCAGCTACTAAACGTAGACATTTTTAAATCAGCAGGTCCGGATAACTTGCATTGAAGAGTTTTAAAAGAGCTGGGTGGTGGGCTCTTTGGATCTATAATGCTGAAGTCATGGAACTCTGGAGAAGTTCCAGAAGACTGGAAGAAAACTAATGCTGTGCCAATATTTAAGACGGATAAATTGGATGATCTTGGTAATTATAGGCCTCTCAGGGGGACATCAATCCCAGGTAAGATAATGCAGCAGTTGATACAGAACTCAATTAATAAAAATTAAAGGAGGGTAATATAACTAATGCCAGTCCATGTGGGTTTATGGAAAGTAGATCCTGTCAAACTAACTTGATTTTTGTGATGAGTTTGCTTGATAAAAGTAATAGAAATGGTGTAATATACTTAGACTTTTGTAAGGCATTTGACTTGGTACTGCATGACATTTTAATTAAAAAAACTGGAATGATATAAAATTAACAAGGCACACACTAAATGGGTTAAAAACTGGCTGATAGGCATCAAAGTCTAATTGTAAAAAGGGAATGATCACTAAGCAGGTGTGTTTCTAGTGGGATCCTGGAGAGATAGGTTCTTGTTCCTATGCTGTTTAACATTTTTATTAATGATCTGGAAAAAAAAATTGCTGATAAAATCTGCAGATACATAAAGATTGAAGGCATGATAAATAATGAAGAGGACTGGTCTCTGATACAGGCAGACCTGGATCGCTACACAAGCTGGGCATTAGCAAACAATGTGTGTTTTAATACAGCTAAATGTAAATGTATATGTCTAGGAATAAATAATGCAGGTCATTCTTATAGTATGAGGGACTTTATCCTGGGAAATAGTGACTCTAAAAAAGATTTGGGGTATGGTGGATAATGAGTTAAACATGACTGCCCCTCTAGGCCACAGCCTGAGCAATGAGGAAAGTGCAATAGTTAGATGCATAAACAAACAGAAGATTCCAGAGGAGAGCCTGGCAATTACAGGCTGATGAGCCTAATTTCAGTAAAGGAAACTAAATAGCCATGGGATAAGGACGGTTCTCTCATGGATCAGTAATTGGTTGAAAAATAGGAAACAAAAAAATGAGTGGTCAGTTTTCACAATGGAGAGAGGTGAACAGCAAGGTCCCCCCAAGGATGGTACTTGGACCTGTGCTGTTTAGCATATTCATTAATTATCTGGAAAAGGGAAGTGGCAAAATTTGCAGATGATACAAATTTATTCAAGATAGTTAAATCCAAAGCAGATTGCAAGGAATCACAGAGGGATCTTGCTAAACTGCACGACTCAGTGACAAGATGGCAGGTGAAATTCAATGTTGAAAAGCACAAAGTAATGCACATTGGAAAAATAATCCCAACTATTCATATTAGCTGTTACCACTCAAGAAAGATCTTGGAATCACCATGGATAGTTCTCTGAAACTTCTACAATGTACTGCATCAGTCAAAAAGCTAACAGTATGTTAGGCACTATTAGACAAGAGAAAAAAATCTGACAAAGTAATTTAATGCCACTGTATAAATACATGATGTACCCACACCTTGAACAATGTACCCATTTCTGGTCACCCCATCCCAAAAAGGATATAGTGGAACTGGAAAAGTTTCAGAGAAGGGCAACAAAGATGATCAAGGGTATGGAATGGCATCCATATGAGTAGAGACTAAAAAGATGAGGGCTATTCAGCTTGGGAAAAAAACAAGTAATGGGGGATATGATAGAGGTCGATAAAATCATGAATGGTGTGGAAAAAGTGAATAGAGAAGTGTTATTTACCCTTTCCCATAATACGTAAACCACCGTTCACCTGATGAAGTTAATAAGCAGCAGGTTTAATACAAACAAGAGGAAATACTTTTTCCACACAACTAACAGGTGGAACTCATTACTATGGGACGTTGTGATGGCCAAATGTATATCTGGGTTAATAAAATGGTATACATTCATGGAGGACACATTAATCAATGACAACTTGCATTGAGCTCCCATGCTCAGGGAGACCCTAAATCTCTGATTGCTAGAAGCCAGGAGCTGAAGACAGGTGGACCACTCCATAATTGCCTTGTTCTGTCCCCTTCCCCTGAAGCATGGATCATTGTCTGAGACAGGATACTGGACAAGATGGACCATGGTCTGACTCAGTATGGCAGCTCTTGTCTTTGTATGAGTAGAGAGGTTATTTTACCTCCGTATTTGGCACTGGTTGTTGCAGGAATACTGTGTCCAGTTCTGGTGTTCCAATTCAAGAAGGATATTGATAAATTGGAGACGGCTCCTGGAAAAGCCATGAGAACGATTAAAAGATTGGGGAAAATGCCTTATACTGCTAGACTCAAAGAGCTCTGTTTAGCTTAACAAAGAGAAGGTTAAGCAATAACTGGATTACAGTCTGTAAGCACTCATATGGGGAACAAGTATATGACAATAGGCTCTTCAATCTAGCAGACAAAGGTACAGTATAACACACTACAGTTTGAAGTTAAAGCTAGACAAATTCAGACTGGAAATAAGGTGTAAATTTTTAACACTAAGGGTAATTAACAATTGGGAAAAAAATTATCAAGGGTAGTGGTGGATTCTCCTTTACCGACTATTTTAAAATCAAGATTGGATTTTTTTCCCTAAAAAGATATGCTCTAGGAACTACGTTGGCAAAATTCTAAGGCCTGTATTATACCAGAGGTCAGACTAAATGTTCACAATGGTCTCTTCTGCTCTTGGAATCTGTTAATCTATCCCACCAGCCAGAGATATTTGGGCTCTGCCTCTCTTCCTACAAACACTTGGGAATCCCTAACTACCCGATTAAGCCAAGCATAAGGTTATGTTGTGCTTTTGGAGTGACACAAAGCAGCCAAGTAACCAGTCCTTTATGCATAGGCTGAAAGGACTACTGGAGACTTGGGATATTTCTCAAAAATAATATATACTTTCCATCTTGGTTAAGACTGGTTGCTCAGCAGCCAAGCTGTCAGGTTCAAACAACCTTGGTTGGGATGTGGAAGTAGGCTGGGAAATGGAAGATCCTGTCTGATTGCCAATCCTTCGTCCAATCTAAGAGTTCACTAAATATTGCCTTCTGAGCCATTTTGGGATGAGAATGACCATCACCTTTCCCCTTTTGATGTTTTAAATTATTCTTCCTAGTAGTGGAAGGGAGTGGGAGGGAACAGCCTATAGAATAAATTGTGTCGCCTATGAGCCACTATACTTGTTTTCATGTTTTGACTGGATGTGTACTGGTCCATAGCTAATGGGAGTGTACAAATGAAAAAAAAGTGGTAGTACTATAGCTCACTATATAATGGTCACATGCATTAACAGGCAAGATAACGCTATTAATGTTTGTCACACAGAGTTAGTCTGTGAATCATTGTTTTCATGAGAAAAGTATGGCCATCAGTAATATAGTCTGTCAGCAGGGGTTGGCAGAAATAACAAATGTGGCCTAGGATGACACACATACTTAGTAACACCAGGAAGAAACCTATTTTCTACAAGGGACTGAAAAGAACATTTGGTAATGTACAATAATAATTATAATTAAAAGGAATGAATAGTATCTATTTTCATGACAATGACCATATCGCTTACAAATGGGTAAGAGAAAAGGAGGCATTATGGAGCAATCTTCAGTTACCCCCAACAAAAATAGAGAAAAGAAAAGGAGAAAGACAAAAGCCTGTATGACATTGAGATTTAAGTAAGGATAGCCTCCTCAACATTTAAAGTGTTCTCAAAAGCAGTGTTCAGGACTTCAGTGTGCAGCTGTGAAACTTACTGGACTGAGAGGTAAACAAGAATACAGGATGGATGCTTTAGAATATCTTCCCTTTATAAAATGGCTCTTCATCCCAAAGGATTTCAAAAGCACTTTACAAAACTAGATAAGTATGCACAACGGACACAGAGCCATCTCTGGGATAAAGAATAGCAGGAAAACAACACTGCCCAACAATAGAGGGAAAAGAAGGGAAATCTTGAGGACAAACTCCCATTTTTACAAAAATGCCACAGGACCTTAATGTCAACACAAAGCATATAAGTCTTAAGTTAAAAGATAGACCCAACTTCCTTCTCCTTCCCAGGAGCAGCGCCAAGGTTTTTGGTGCCCTAGGCGGGGGTCCTTCCGCGCTCCCAGTCATCATCGGCAATTCTGCGGCGGGGGGGTCCTTCTGCGCTCCCGATCTTTGGGGCACTTCGGCGGCAGGTCCCGGAGTGAGTGAAGGACCTGCCGCAGAATTGCCGCTGAAGACCCGGAGCACGGAAGGACCCCCTGCCGCCGAATTGCTGTCCCTCCAAATCCTGGTGCCCTAGGCGACTGCCTAAGTCGCCTAAATGGAAGCGCCGGCCCTGCTCCTTCCCACCACTAACTTCCTTCATCACCGCTCCACAACTCTGCCTAACAGTTCCTAGTCAGATTTATCCTGCTCTCCAAATTTGCATGCAAGGTGTGTGGGTGCATTAGGGCGAGGGAAAGCAAAAGTTCCCTCCAGATGAAGAGTTTCTGGTGGTTTGAGTTAATAAGACTTTTAGTGAATGCTATGAATATGTGCATGAGGCATTGTACGCTGAGTATATCAAACAGCCAGTGCTTAATTTGTGCCCAGGCTTGCCAGGGCTGAGCCTCGGCACTTGTAAGTTTGGCAGTTCATAGACCTGGCACCTCTAGGCTTGCTGCATCAGTTATGAATATAAAATAATTGCTTGAGCCCCAGCAACATTCATTACAAATTAAGCACTGGAAACAATACATTGTGTCTGCAGGTTCTCTGTATTATTCCCCATAAATATGCATTCACTTTGGGACAGAAATGTCATACCTGTGGAGAATCTCACTAACTACCATAATAATAAGTTTACAGTCACAAAAGCCGCACACACACACACACACACACACAGAGCCTTGTTAGCATAGTCCCGAATAAATAATAAACCATATCACATCCAGATGGCTCAGTCACACTAAAGGAGTCAAGAGAATAAAGCTCAGTAAAAAAAACAGAGTAATTAAGAGCATGGCAGATACATGCACTATCTTTCCTATTCATGACCTCTGAAATCCCTGAAGTTATAGAATGAATTTCTCAGCAGTTACAGATAAATGGGTGAAAGCTGGCTTAGACTTTATTTATGTATGGAGCATATATCTTAATTCCTTAATAAATCTATTCTGCAACTGCAAAGAAAAAGAAGAGCTTGATCCTATATTTTCAGGAAGAGGTCTGTAGAATTGCACACATTTATACTGGCCTGTAAGAGGGTGGGGCTCTCTTCCCTTGCACTCCCTTAGTAAACAGTCCTCACACACTCCGATAGCAAGTTTAACACTACATGTCTTATTTACAACATGCTATTAAGTGCTAGTTTCCCATAGCACAAGACTTTTTACCTTATCCCCCAAAAACCACCTGAGAAACTCTCACCTCTCTGAACTCCTAGCCTTCCTTTCTCTCTTTTAATTTCTTCCAGCTAATGAGATAAATCACCTTGTTAATTTTTTTAACATCCAGTCCTTAACCAATTATCTCCTCAGTTTGGTCCATGTGGGGATGCTTACAAAGAGCACAGAGTGATGTGTCATCCTTAGACTGCCCACACACTTTCACATGGCCACAATGACACAAGTGTAAGAAAGAAAAGAATTTAAGAACAGGGAAAAAGCCAAGGCATCCTGAACAGTTAGAGAGGCAGAACCTGAGGAAGTGTAAATTGTCATAGCTTCACTGATTTCAATGAGCCCATGCTAATTTATACCAGTTGAGGACCATCCCCAGAGTCTTAAATGAACTCCCCTTTCTTGAAATTAAAAGAAAGATTAGAGAAGCAGAACTCGGCATTCTTCAAAGAATTTGAAAAGGGTATTTCTAGGATAATATAAATCTCCATGACAAGCTATTAGTATATCTAGCAGTAGTTTTAGTTTGATTAGTAATTATTTGTTTAATGAATTATTTTGCAGTACTTTCTGTGTGCATGCACTTTTCTTTCAGTTATGTATATGTTCATCTCTTGCTTTCATAATCTCTGTATTTTTGGGGATATAGTTCTCCACATTTTATGCTATATATTTTGGTAATGTTTTCTTATTTTGTGTCTGTTCTTCATGACCATACTTAAGAAAGGAAGGAAGCAATTTAATGGCAATGCCCTTTAAAATATGCTCCAATTTAATAAGTAAACAGCCATAAACACTAGATATAAACAAAATAAATACTATTTGATGCTACTATGATTTGATAAATTGTCCCATAAAGTTTGACCCTTGAGTGATTCTGTATGATGATCATTGATATCATTAATATTGCCACTGTTACATAACTGCTGCAACACATGTTATACAAAGTATGTCATGTAAGGTATCAATGGAAAAGTTACAATCTATCAAATATAATTATCCTGTTTGTGTGCATATGTCATCTTTGTATCTAAAGTTATGAATATTGACTATGTACCAGTATTTCAAATGTGTTTGTTCCTAGGGTAACAGACAAAGGTAGTTTACATCCAGTCTAGCCACCACATTGTGAATGGACCATTCAAGTTGATGGCCCATTAAAGAACACTTAACTCTCACAATGGGCTATAGAAAAAGCTTGTCCCCACCCTGTGAGCCTTCCCATGGACACCATAGCCAGATTATGGGTAATGGCTGCTCCTATGAGTCATCAAGCCATGTGAGGCCATGTGACTTGCTCATGTGACCCTGGACTCCATCTTAATTTTTCACAAACTAAGGCTGTGATCTTTGTTTTGGACAGTGAAATTCCCTCTACATTGGAGAACATATAAAAGACCTTGGAAGCATCTCCATTTTGACTCTTTCCTGCTCTGATCTCTAGACTTAGGCCTGGTCTACACTAGGACTTTAATTCGGATTTAGCTGCCTTAATCCGAATTAACCCTTCACCCGTCCACACTACAGAGCCAGTTAATTCGAATTAAAGGGCCCTTTAAATCGATTTCTGTACTCCACCTCGACGAACGGAGTAGAGCCTAAATTGATTTTGTTAATTCGAATTAGGATTAGTGTGGACGCACACCACCGAATTACTGTGTTTAAGTTAATGGGGTAGTGTGGCCGCACACCACCGAATTAATGTGGTTTAAAACCGAATTAAGGTGCTTAGTGTGGCCGCGCACAATCGAATTTATACAACCTGTTTCCCAAATTCGAATTATCTAAATTCGGATTAATCCTGTAGTGTAGACATACCCTTACACTAAAAGGAGCATACTGACTATAGACTGAGGACCTTCTAATCTTTTGGAAGTTATCAGAAACCTTACAAGCCAGCAGTCTGTAATATCACTGCTACAAACGTGATCCAAGAACTCTGCTAAGTACAGTTCCACTGCCCTTTACTCATACAATAAGAACAACAACATTTCATTCCTGCCCCCCTCCCCTGCATTCAAGTGATTTGTAACCCAACCCCAGTCAAAATCTATCACTTGGACAACACAGCTCTGTTTGCTGGACACCTACCGGTAGGTAGATTAGGTGTGACTGTAAATACAATCTGGTCCTAAAGCCTTTCCCCCCAGCCCCCAGCTCATCACTAGTTGTCAGGGAGAGTTCATTTAGACTTTGCTTACAAATCATAATTTGGCCAACATCACCGAAATGAATGAACTAACTAACTAAATAAATAAAATGACATCGTCATAAAAACGAAAGCTGTATAAGGAAGCTAGTCTATGTTCATACTTTTCAAATCTATTATACTTTTTCAGATACAGGTATTTTATCAAACACTTTATATGCTTTTAAAGTATGTATTAATGTTTCAATTTCAATTCAAATGTCCAAACAATCACTAAATTGCACTGCATGTAACTAATTCACAAAACTGGGGGGGGCAGTGTTGGGGAAATTCGGGGGTGGGAGGAATCCCTATCTGCAATGATTGTATGTATTTGATTTCTTTGACCACTTTATCTCTTTCCTCTCTTTTCTCTTATAAATAAACCTTTAGGTATTAAAGAATTGGCAAAATGTGATTATTGGGTATGATCTGAAATATATACTGACCTTGCTCTGTGGCTCATCTCTTGAGATTAGAGGACCCCATATGTGATTAAATTGGTTTTTAGTAACCACTCATCATAGAGTCCAGTGTCTGGGTGGTGAAGCAAGGGCTGAAACGCCTATGGAGACTTTGACTGCTTGTTAACCAGTGTGGTGAGACAGAAGTTTACTTTTGTTACTGGCTTGGTATATTTTATGATAGAATAACTACCAGATTGGGGGTGAGTCTGCCCTATTTCTCAGGGGTTTGTCCTGAATCTGGTTTTCTCAGCTGTGACCCACTAAGGCACGGTCACACCTTGATGTGGTGGCTTCCATGTCTACAGGTGCCTAGCTAATACTATACTACTATATTAGCCCCTTCCATTATAAAGAATCCCAAAATAATTTATAAATGTAACTAACTGATTAGTCTGTCAGATCTTCAAGACAAGGACTGTGTGTGTGAGTCAGATAGTGTTTAGTTATATAGCATATTTTGGGTACTACTGTAATACAAGTCATAAACAATGCTATAGAAACTACAGCAAGAGATCACTTCATGTTGACGGAAGTACAGTCATCTCCTGAGTGAAAAATGAATAGCAAGGGAGGAAAGGAAGAATAGTGAAGACTGAACTAAAACTGCAGCAGGAATTAGTTAGGCAGAATGTAATTACCTAGTTTGGAATTAGGCCAGGATAACATGGGCCAAATTCTGCCTTCGGTTATATCTATATAATCCTACTAAAATCAATGGCAGAATTTGGCTCAACTTGGTTAAATCCCTAGTGCAAGGGGACTTAATGACAGTGGTCAGGACCTTGGTTTTGTGCCTCTTCCAAAGAAGGATTAATGTACTTTTGCCATCAAAACAATCAATACATTATCTTTAAATAGCTGACTCTTGCAGAAATGTTTCCACTTTTCTAAATTCTAAGAAACTCAAATTGCCACAATAAGTGGCTGAGGATACTGCCTGCCAGACTAAAACAAAATTCATCGTATCACATCTGAAAGACAACGTATTTGTGATTGACTCACAGTTTTAAAAAATATCAGGTGAGACCTAAACACCTGAGCCAAAGTCCATTAAAAGACGCACGCCACTGGTTCACTTCTGAACTCAGATACACCTGTTTAATTCCCACATCAGTCAAGACCATGCATCTAGCTCCCCCTTCTCCAGTGCATCAAGTATAACCTACTTGTGATCACTTTTAGGGCACCTCATGGGTTAACCCAATGCTATCTGCCTGTTATTAAGTCTGTGTCCCTGTAAGTGCAGTGTAAAAACACTGTGTATGGAAGGAACTATGTTTAATTGTTTTAAAATCGATCTTCTACCAGTTCCCTTAAACTATTCCATATCATTATTTTTTTAAATAACACCTAACTTTTATATAGCACTTTTAATCAGTAAACCACAAGGTGTTGATGTATCATTATCCCCATTTTACAGGTGGGGAAACAGAGGCACAGAGCAGTGAAATGATTTGTCCAAGGTCACACAGGAGGCCACCAGGGAGTAGAACCCAGGTTTCTGAGGCCTAGTCTAATACTTTATTCACTAGGCAACACTATCTTCCATAGTCTGAAATATCTTACTATTAGGAAATGTTTTATGATATGTATCCAAAAATTTAATTTGGTTACTTTATTTAATCACTCTCAGTATTACTGTACTTCCCAGGACCATCCTTTCTTGGTGTTTTCATCTTAAATCCTAGCCACTGTTCCATTCCCCCCTTTAGAAGGCTAATTGCTCAACAGACAGAAGGGGTAAGCAAGGCAAATTTAATTTGAGGGAAGAGAGGTGGCACCCTTCTCATAGAAAAATTGGTAAAACAGGCATAATTTCCTGCATTTTAGAGGCTCTTAGATGAAGATTTTAAATTAAAGAGAGTCCTCCAACCACAACAAAAAAACAACAAAGAAACAAGAACCACACACAAACAACTAAGCTATTATTTGGAATGCTAAAGTAACTAATCAGTGAAAAATTTGTCCCACTATGACACCACCTGTGTTCTAAAAATGCTTAACCTTAAAACTCACTCATGTATTACACACACACACACACACACAATTTTAAAAAATAGATGATAGAAAATTGGAATGCTTGTTTACTGCCCTCGAATTTGGTCATTGGCAAATATTACAAATCTCTTTCTTCCTCCCCCCACATCACCTTATGTCATGATTTTGTTATTTGCTCTGGGAAGTGGTACCTCCAAAAGGTGTTAAAGTGATATGTGGCGTAATTCCCTGAGGAATAAAAAACAGATTAATTTTTATTCTGAGAATAGCAATTATGTTTATTTAAAGGGAAATACTGACAATTTGTTATACTGACAGTTTAAAGCTAGGGATACATATGCTGATTAATTTGTATTAGCTCTTTGCTAAGGTCAGACCATGTGCTTGGAGCTGCATGTGATACTGAAGAAGGCATGGTCCCTGCCCAAAGAAGTTCATAGCTGAGAGGCCCAAACATACAAGGTACTGAAAGCACTCAATTTCCATTGTTTTAACAGTCTCAGGCCCTAAATTATGAGCTCACAATATAAACACAACACCCTCGTATATTTTCCTCCCTTTTATTGAATGTAACTCATCACTTCCTTTGCTTCAGCATAGGCAAACATGCACATTTTTCTTCCCTTGCAATAAGGGGATAGCCTCAAAGAATATCTATGAGTATGTGTAGGGCTGGATAAATAATTCTAAAAATATGTGTTAAATGATTCCAAAAAAAGCCTGAAATGCGTTAAACCATTTTCATTAATATTCAATCTGCTCTAGATGGAAATCAACAGGGAAAGCAAGACAAAGGACCTTCCTTCTTCTTAGCAGATATCTCCTTCTGTGGACCAGTTTTAGGATTTGAATTGAGATTTGGATGCAATTTATTTCAATCTTCCATGTCCTGGTCACACAGAAGTATGCATTTAATCTGCATGTACATTTTAAGGTATGGAAGAAAAGTATCTTCGTGCATTCCTGCTTCGGATTATATTAAGAAAATTAATAGTTCTTATTTCTGCCACAATTCCGCATGTTTTTCTCCCTTGTTGCAAATAATAAAAACTTGTGTTTTATAGATGACATGGTCTTGTTTCATCCTTGCATCTTGTGCAAACTCAGTTCTGTCTGGAAAATTAGGCCTGTAAATAGGGGAGGGGAACTGAAACTTTCTGGCTTTACTTTCTGGCCTGATTCAGGTGATACCCATTGTTTTCTATGTTTACATTATGTCTACACTGCAATTAGACACTCACGCTGGCCTGTGCCAGCTAACTCAGGCTTGCAGGGCTCCAGCTAAGGGGCTGTTTAATTGCAATGTAGACATTTTGGGCTCAGGGTGCAGCCCAAGCTCTGGGACACTCCAGCCTGAGCCCAAATGTCTATAGCACAACTAAACAGCCCTTTAGTCTGAGCCCAAGTCAGCTGCCATGGGCCAGCCACAGGTGTTTAACTTCAGTTTAGACATACCCGATGTATTCCTATTTCCGTCCTACAGAATTATTTGCTACAAATCAAATGTAATTTGTAGTGGTGCCTGAAACCTTCTTGTTTGTTTCTGAAAGTTTGGACATCTTCAGTTTTGACTTTACCCTACTGATTATAGTCAAATAATTGGCCCGAGCAGCAGGGAAGGATCTCTTGGAACCTTTATTGCACCTACAAAATTTTCTAAATCCCTGCAGGTGGGAAAGAAGAACAGATTGTTCTGAGATTGAGAGGCTACATTGGCAATGTTTCCTTTTTGAAAGGATTAGTATGTGCTAGAGAGACCTTTGGTGCTACTGCATTTAGCTGTTCTTCTGCATGGTATACTTTGTTAGATTTCCTTAGCCTTTTTCAGTACATGATCAATGTGTTATATAGAAAGATGTCTGTGACATGGGACCAGGACGGTGTCTGTTCTTTATTAGCACAAGTGACAAAACTTTTAAATCTGGCAGGCTTAGACTGCTCAACTACTTTTATAGACAGCCCAGTGCATTCACATGCTGTATTATTATACCCTAACCACCTATTGAAAAGAATTAGAGAAAACAGTGAGAAGAATGATAATCATATTCCCTCTATAGATGCTTCTGCCAAAAAAATAATAAATATGTGTGGTTGCTTTCGATGATCATTCTAGTGAGCTTGTCCCAGAATACTCCTAAGCAAAATATAGTACTATATAGCTGGTACAAGCTAGAGTAATCACTCAGATACCATTCCATAAGACCTGTATCATAAAATAAAAAAACAACATACTTGAAATTCCAAAAAGTGGCAGATACAGGAAAGCAAAACTCTGAAACAGTCATTGCTATTTTAAAATGGAAGTAAATGTCAAGTCACAAATACCTTTATTATGCATTATGGCAGCACCAGCTCACCAATGGTGCAAATAAAGGTAAGAGTGTAATCATTTTTTAGTTTTAAAAACATGTATCTGTTATTTTCTTTCTTACTTTTGTGTGTGTGTGTGTGTGTGT